>NC_090659.1:125701499-126301499 GCF_013368605.1 Nyctibius grandis
TTAAACAGAGCCAAGAGCCTTGGGATGCAGCAAAAGGAGGGCTCCTCTCCCAGCCATGAAGCAGAGGGACTTGCCCGGTGCAGCCTCTTTTCTTTTAGTCTGCAGCTGATCCGCAGAGGGATTTTAGGCGAGAAATTACACGGTGCCTTCAGCGGCCACGGGGAGGGAGAATACAGCCCCAAACTACTCTGTTCTGGGAGCAACTGGGTGCTCAAAGCAACTGTACTCTCGATTTCTGGGTGTCTCAGTGCAAATGCTACTAATGGCATTTTAAGACATCCCACGTGCATTAATTACATCTATCCTCTTCTCAGTATAAGCAACAGTAAAATCTCTCAGAGTGGTTCTTGTCAGACCCAGGCTGCAATATCTCTGCTCGCACCAGGGGTTGCGTCCCGTGACAAGAGTCCTGTTTCACAGCTAATGCAGATGCAAAAGGATGAATGACGCATTTCTTGGCATAATTCAATATACGAATTGTTAATGCGAGAAATACAGGCTTTGGAAAAAATAAAACCAGCCCGTACCCTGACTTAATGTGCTGTCAATTAATTGCAGTTTGAAGCAATCCTGCACATAAAATGCAGAGGATTTGGGATATGTAAACCCAGTGTTAACGTTCATTTCGTCAAACGAAAGCAAGACCATAAGTATCCTAAAAAAGGAACTTGAGGATAGAAATACAAGGAGATGGACAAAGCTGGTTATTCCTCTACTTATGCAACAGAGAGAGGAAAGAATAATATATTTAAGGATGCACATCCTTTTGCAGTGAGCCAAGCGAAAGGTCTCCTCTGCTCTCCCAAAAACTGAGTTAGATCAGTATCAGGAGCAAATTAATTGATTTTTACCTGCAAAGGGGCAGTAACCAGCCAGCAAAACGAGCAGGCAAAGCTGCAATTAGCTGTGTGCAAGGGGCTTCTGCAGCCTCTGCCAGAGACACCCTACGAGGCTGCAGGCAGCATGTTGGGTGCACAAAGAGTTTTTCATCCAGGACATGTCTCCTGCACAGGTTGGTTGGATATGTCCCACCTGAGAGATGAAACTAGGGCTCAGAACATGGGAAGATTTCCCTTCTTACCTGCTGACATTGCCATGGTGGTCCCAGCGACCATCCCCATGGCCACACCGTTAGTCCTGGGCGCAGCGACCGGGGCCGGATAGATGGCCGATGGGATGCTGTTGGGCTGAACCACGGTGGTGTGATGGATAACGTGAGGCTGTGCCGCGTACACTGGCTGGGTATAATACGCTCCCTGTTTGAGAAGGACAAAAAAACATCATCATCTTAGTCATTCAATTGAAAGCACAAGCCAAAGCGTTGTAGAAGCGATATTAAGCCAAGCAGGCATCACGCATAGCTGCTGGTACAAAGAGCTGTCCATGGGACATCATTCAAGCGCTGCCAAAGGGCTGGTCCTTCCCCTGGGCAAGCTCCTGTGCCTGGAGACCCGGATGAGCAAGGATGAAGCTGAACTTGTGGCCATGTGGGACGGTCCCCAGGATGGATAGAATCATAGAATCATAGAAGCATAGAATCACTTTGGTTGGAAAGGACCAACAAGAAAGATGTTGAGGTGTTGGAGCGAGTCCAGAGGAGGGCGACCAAGATGGTGAAGGGTCTGGAGGGTCTGACCTACGAGGAACGGCTGAGGAAGCTGGGGTTGTTTAGCCTGGAGAAGAGGAGGCTCAGAGGTGACCTTAGTGCAGTCTACAACTACCTGAAGGGAGGTTGTAGCGGAGTGGGAGTCAGTCTCTTCTCCCAGGCAACTAGTGATAGGACAAGAGGACACAGCCTCAAGCTTCGCCAGGGGAGGTTCAGGTTGGACATTAGGAAGCATTTCTTCTCAGCAAGGGCCATTAGCCATTGGAAGGGGCTGCCCAGGGAGGTGCTGGAGTCACCATCTCTGGAGGTGTTTAAGAAAAGACTGGACATGGCATTTAGTGCCATGGTCTAGTTGACATGGTGGTGTCAGGGCAATGGTTGGACTCGATGATCCCAGAGGGCTCTTCCAACCTCATTGATTCTGTGACCTTTAAGATCATCAAGTGCAACCGTTAACCAGATGAAGGCAACGGGACTGGGAGGGAGATGAGCATCACGGGTCAGAGAGTCAGCTCGTCAGGGACAAACCATGCTGTCTCCGTTTGGTGGGATGAAACGGGGCCTGGACCCAAAAGACTTTGGCTGCTGACATAGAAAATAAACAAGAGGTGGAAGAAAAGGAGAAGTCATGGCTCGTGGCTGATCCCAAGGTGCTTGCTTGGGTCCAGGAAGTGTGTCGTCTTCTTGGGTTTCCAACGGGAGACAGAGGGGCTCTGAAATCCAGGCTGATGAAACCCGTGGGGTTTTGAAACAAGGATGGAAGGACAGGTGGGAATAAAAGGAGCCAACAGAAAAAGCTCCACATCCAAAATAATGAAGGGCCTGAAACAAGAGTGGTGCAAGGGGGACAACTGCCACCCCGGGACAGGCAGGGACATCACTGGTACCTGCAAACAAGAGATGGTTGGGAAGATTAGAGGGTTTAAAACAGCAAAAGGGAGATTTTATCGTGCATTAGGGAAAGCCTCTAGAGAACCTCTGAAGGTATGGATTAAGGGGAGAAGGAGATACAGATGAACTATTAAATTACTTCTTTCTTTCAGGAGCTACAAATGTTGGTAGGACAAATTGCAGGTGCTGAAAAGCGTTTCCTTGGGGAACGAGAAGGATGTGCCAAGATAAATTAGGCCCACGAAGAAAAGATGACTGAGAAATCAGCTGTGGAGAAGGAACATCCCAGGTAGTGAGTGCTGCAAGCACAATGTGCTGGAAGGATCTACCAAAGCATCTCCTTCTCGATGTCATTCCCTTCCAGGCTGTTGAAACTCTTATTTGCCAGTCCCTGGGAAGCAGAGATGAGGAAACTGCATCTGCAATCCCTGCTCCATCTCAGACTTGCTGGTGGACACTGCTAGCAGATGCCAACCTCCCACTGTGGCTGGGATTGGAGAGGAATCAGCAGGCAGGGATGGGTTTAGTCCCCCAGCAGTTTATGCAACACTCAGTTAATGGAAGGAGAGGTGACGGCGGACAAAATCAGCAAAAGGAGATGCTCTGGTCACAGCAAGGCATGGAGAAACCACTCCATGAGGTTGTAGCTGCTGGTCAAGTTGGTTATTTGCCATTAAAGAGGAGGGCAAAAGCTAGGGAAGCTGTAGGCCAGATTTCTCTGAGGAGCTCGTGATCTTCAGCGGGAAGAGACATCAAGGTGATTTTTGGAGGACATCTGCCCTAAATTTTATCCCTGTGGAGAATCTTGGCCCCAGCCCATAGCTGGAGGCGGTGCAATGCAGCAGAGGAGAAGATGGCACTGGAAACCCATCCAGGTGCTCAGGGAGGAGCTCCTTCATGAGGACATGAATCTGGGTCATGCCTGAAGTAGCTTGTGCTGGTGAAGGTGACACAGGGGCTTTTCCATGGGACGTGACAGGAGGGCAATGAAAGTCAAGTGAGATGCCAACAGCCACCAGCAAGTGGACCTTGTGGTGACCGAGACTCATCTGTGGCCCTGAAGAAGAGTGGTGTTGAGAGCTGGGGAGGGTGGGGAGAGGTAGGTGCAGGGACCATCCTGGAGCCAGCAAGCCCTGGCAGTCAGGCATGTGATTTTAGGGGAAGTGACCTGATTCCCAACCTGGCCGAGCCACAGGGAGGCCACTGTGTTGACTCCGCTGCACATCTACAATCACACAAGATCATGTCTCATCCAGAGGATCCAACGGAGGGGGAAGAAGAGAGACCCCAGCGTCTCGGAGACCCACCAAGCCCCACCATGAGCACCTTCATCCCACTAGGACGTGGGTGCTCAGCCCTGACAGCCAAGGGTGAAGTCCTGGAGGAACCTTGGGCTGTATTTGCATGCCGTTGAGCGAGGCGGTGAGCTGCCGTGGTGGCCAGCGAGGTACCTACCTGGGTGTACAGATTCTGCTGTGGATAGGCACTTCTGATGGGGTACATAGCGGTTTGGTATGGATTCGGAGATGGCGAGTAGGGAGGAGGTGCGTTGTTACTCTGGGTCGGTGGGACCTTGTAGGGAGTCCCCGCAGTGTACCCTGGCAAAGACAAGAGTGGTCCAAATCAGGGTGAGGATTCACAGACACAGAGTTGGTCCACCCAGCACATGAGCAACCCAAGCTGCCGTTCGTGATGCACCAGCTGCTCGCTGGGCATCACTCAGCATGGAGGAGACATACTGAGATACACCAGCATCTACTGACATCCCATGAAACCCACCAAGCTGAGACCTCCAAGTCCAGCATTCAGCCCCTGGCTAATTGGTCACAGCAGCCGGGGCTGCATCCTCCACCCAGCCCGGCAGTGGCTCTTTCCATGCTGCCTACACCAGGCCAAAGAGCTGATGAGTATTCCCAATGGTCAAGGCATGACCTGATGGGACTCAACCAGCACATACATCAACTAAGACAGCAGTAACCCCACAACTACTTACCCATCTCTATACATCTACTTGATGAAAATTATGTAGGTTAACGGTTGGACTTGATGATTTTAAAGGTCTTTTCCAACCCAAACAGTTCTATGATTTTATGATTCTATGTTTTTCCTTCTCTCTGCCCCAGATTTTCATCCTCTCACCTTTTTTGCTCAGGATGTGATGGGCAAAACCAGAATTTAATTACTGGGGGATCTGATTTCATGGCACAGTATTGCTGTCCCCTGCCTATGTCACCAAGCAATGACTGGAAAAGCAGCAACACCGATGGTCCAAACCTTAAGAGGTGAAAATGATCACAGAATCCCAGAGTGGTTGGGGTTGGAAGGGACCTCTGGAGATCATCTAGCCCAACCCCCTGCCAAAGCAGGGTCACCCAGAGCATGTTGCACAGGGTCGCGTCCAGGCGGGTTTGAGTATCTCCAGAGAAGGAGACTCCCCACCCTCCCTGGGCAGCCTGTGCCAGTGCTCTGCCACCCTCACAGCAAAGGAGTTTTTCCTCATATTCAGATGGAACTTCTCATGTTTCAGCTTGTGCCCATTGCCCCTTGTCCTGTCACTGGGCACCACTGAGAAGAGTCTGGCCCCATCCCCTTGACACCCACCCCTAAGGTATCTGTGAGCATTGATAAGATCCCCCCTCAGTCTGCTCTTCTGCAGCTGAACAGCCCCAGCTCCCTCAGCCTCTCCTCGGAGCAGAGATGCTCCAGCCCTCTGACCATCTTCGTACCCCTCCACTGGACTCTCTCCAGTAGTTCCTTGTCTTTCTTGCACTGGGGGGCCCAGAACTGCACACAGTTACTCCAGGTGTGGCCTCACCAGGGCCATGTAGAGGGGGAGGAGAACCTCCCTCGACCTGCTGCCCACACTCCTCCTCATGCACCCCAGGACACCACTGGCCTTCCTGGCCACAAGGGCACATTGTTGACTCACGGGGAACTTGTGGTCCACCAGAACACCCAGGTCCTTGTCTGCAGAGCTGCTTTCCAGCAGGTCACCTCCCAGCCTGTACTGGTGCATGGGTTTTTCCTCCCTAGGTGCAGGACCCTACACTTGCCTTTGTTGAACTTCATGAGGTTCCTCTCTGCCCAGCTCTCCAGCCTGTTCAGGTCTCGCTAATGGCAGCACGGCCTGCTGGGATATCGGCCACTGCTCCCAGTTTGGTGTCATCGGCAAACTGGCTGAAGGTACACTCAGTTGCTTCATCCAGATCATTGATGAATAAGTTGAACAGGACCAGACCCAGTACTGACCCCTGGGGAACACCACTAGCCACAGGCCTCCAACTAGACTCAGCACTGCTGACCACAACCCTCTGAGCTCTGCCATTCAGCCAGT
This sequence comes from Nyctibius grandis, assembly GCF_013368605.1. NCBI lineage: Eukaryota > Metazoa > Chordata > Aves > Nyctibiiformes > Nyctibiidae > Nyctibius > Nyctibius grandis. Next base: position 125,707,331 of record NC_090659.1, read on the forward strand.
TCTCAATCCACCTCACTGCCCACTCATCTAACCCACACTTCCTGAGCTTCCCTATGAGGATGTTATGGGAGATGGTGTCAAAAGCCTTGCTGAAGTCAAGGTAGACAACATCCACTGCTCTCCCCTCATCTACCCAGCTGGTCATGTCCTCATAGAAGGCCATCAGATTGCTCAAGCATGATTTCCTCTTGGTGAATCCATGTTGTCTACTCCTGATAACCTCCTTTGCCTCCACATGCTTAGAGATGGCATCCAGAATGAATGATGCACGTCTTTAAGTATTTCATTGAGGTGGACAGTGCCCAGAAGCTTCCCCTCCTGCAAAGGAGGTCTGTGACCATCAGCACACCTTGCAGGTGGGAGAGGCAACCCCAAGTGATGCCCAAGCACCTTTATACCTGTCCCGCTCCCCGCAGCCTATTTGCATTAGTCACAAAAGCAGCAAATCTGCTTTATTGCCATTAAGAAAAGCCATTTGCTCTGCTCGGTGAACAGGCACGGCGGGCTGCTGGCAAGGCGTGAGGAGCAGCGGGGGCTTGGGAGGGCAGCTGAGGAAACGTCCCTTGCAGTATTTGTGATCCTGATACGGCAGATTGTAATTTTTGTCTTTCTTCTGTTCAGATATAAGGAAAAGAAAATGCACTTCAGCATCCCCCAGTCTTCCCCATCATCCCCTCAGCCTGTTTAGCTGGAGCATCCAAGTCCCAGATTTACACTTTATCGAAGGTCTAAAGAAGCCTTAACTTATCTTGCAGCATTTAGGAGCTGCTGAGTATCTGGAGAACAAGCTAAAATGAAGGATCCTTTCCAAAACATGGAAATTTGTCCCAAAAAATAAACCTAATAAAAAATAACATAAAAGATAACGTGATATCAGCTGATCTGCTGGCTGTGGGTGTCACTTTGGGGTTTTGCTGCTGTTTACATTAGGTTCTGAGCTGTTTGATGCTTATAAAATTATATTTTCCTTCCAGGAAGACCCAGTGGTACCAGCTCAAGATCCTCTAATGCAAGTTTGATCATATTTGTCCTTTTTTTTAAAGGCTTTCCCTGGAGTGAGGACATCCCGTAACAATCTCCACTCTTCTGTTTCCTTTCAAGGTACCTTCCTACCTGTTGGCGTGTGATGAATATGGGGTCAACCCCCATATCCTCCACCAATTTTACTCTCCAAAATGAAGACGTGGCTTTAAGCAGGTCCATTATAACACTGTGTAATCCAATTTTTGTTGGCAGCAAAGTACCGTAAGACCTCATGGCAAATACGGCATCTAAAGGAGGAGCTACCTGCCCTGAGAACCAGGGATCCCTGCACCAAGGATACGTAGCACTTGAATTCACAGAATCACAGAATCAACCAGGTTGGAAGAGACCTCTGGGATCATCGAGTCCAACCATTGCCCTGACACCACCATGTCAACTAGACCATGGCACTAAGTGCCATGTCCAGTCTTTTCTTAAACACCTCCAGAGATGGTGACTCCACCACCTCCCTGGGCAGCCCCTTCCAATGTCTAATAACCCTTTCTGAGAAGAAATTCTTCCTATTGTCCAACCTTTAGAGGCATTTCCAAGGAAGGCTCCATGAAGTTGATCCTGCAACATTATTTCTCAAGTGCTAAACTGGGGGAAAATCTTCAAGAATACCTAAAGTTGGCTTTAAGGGGCTTTTTTAGGGTAGACTAAAAGCTGAGCTGCTGCCACGGGATGCTCTAGATTGCATGAAGTGTGCTGTGAAGGCATCAAGGTGTTGGTCACAGCTCAATGAATGGTTAAAAAAAGTGGGAATGGTCAAAAAATATGCTCTCATGAGCAAGGAGAAGCATGTAGGGTGAAATGGTAGCCAGCTCTCACAGGAGGGCTGGGAGAAATCATCCTTCAAGCAAATGGGCCCTGAAGACTCTGTAGGATGGACAGGAGAAGTCAAGGCTCAGCCCAGCGATAAGATGTCTGACCACTCAAATATAATGAACTAATTTATTCAGCCAGTGTTCAGGGCAGCAATTAATGAAGGCCAAGATTTCGAGTCTGCTAATAGCCCATATTATCCACCCAGCACTGAAACAGCGTGAAGATAACAAGGAGCTTTCGAGGAACTCCCAAACAGCATCTCACCGCCTCCTGATTACTGCAGATTGGAAAAAATGTGTTAATTAAAGAGCGGAATAGCTGTCACCCTCTTCCTGACTCACATTAGCAGGAGAGTAACTGTTTTTAAATGAGAGATGGAAGCAGCAAGAGGAAATGCAGGTTCGAAACGTACCAGCAGAAGTGGGGACTCCATCATGAGGTTCTCCAGGAACCCAACAACGTCACCTACAGACCAACCAACCTCCTGTTTCTCAATCTCATGGATTTTTTTCTGTTCTGAACTCAATTTTTTCAAACAAAGACCTCGGAGTCTGCCAGTTCTCGGCATCACGCTTCATTTCTGATGGGCATCTGGAGATGTGGACCAGCTCAAGGCTGTGTGGTTTCACCACCTTGCATACTAATACTTGCTGTGGTTTCCTGATTGCTGAATCCTGGAAAATTTAGCTATGATATTAGAAAAGGTATTAAACATAATCGTCCAGGCAGATGTAATCTTCCATGTTTGTAAATTGGGAAAAAATAGAACAATTTGCAGGTGAAAACAACGCGTAATCAAGTTTTAATGACAGAAGATGATGGATGCTCCTCTCGGAAAAGCATGCTTGACAGCTAATTTTAAAGCCTAATTATGATTATCTAACACCTTATTAGGATTAGGAGGTTGGCATGGCCTGTGCTTCTGCCGCTTCGCAGTTCAGCAGCAGGCTGGGATTTTAAAAGCAATAGTGAGCCTTTAAGCTCCAGCTTCTATTAAAATTGCTGATTAAATCCCTCGTGCCACTCTAGAAACCTCAACCTTATTGATCCTGCAACAGAGAAGTGCCCTGAATTGCACAGATGAATTTTTCTATAACAGCACGAAGCCTGGTGGGGGAAAAAAAAAAAGCTCTGTGATGCATTTTCTATCACCATCTCCTCTTGTTTCCACATGAAGGGTTCACCACAAGCATGATTCCTTGGAGGTTCAGGTTAGACATTAGGAAGCATTTCTTCTCAGCAAGGGTCATTAGCCATTGGAAGGGGCTGCCCAGGGAGGTGGTGGAGTCACCATCTCTGGAGGGGTTTAAGAAAAGACTGGACATGGCACTTAGTGCCATGGTCTAGTTGACATGGTGGTGTGAGGGCAATGGTTGGACTCGATGATCCCAGAGGGCTCTTCCAACCTGATTGATTCTGTGATTCTGTGATTCTGTGATTCTGTGAATTGGCTGGATGGCCACATCCAGAGTTACAGTCAACAGCTCAACATCCAAGTGGAAACCAGTAATAAGTGGTGTCCCTCAAGGGTCGCTACTGGGACCAATACTATTTGATATCTTAATCAATGATGCAGATGGTGGGACTGAGTGCACCCTCGTCAGGTTTGCTGATGACACCAAGCTGTGCGGTGCAGTTGATACGCTTGGAGGATGGGATGCCATCCAGAGGGACCTGGCCAAGCTGAAGGAGTGGGCCCACGTGAACCTCATGAGGTTCAACAAGGCCAAGTGCAAGGTCACACACCTGGGCTGGGGCAATCCCCAGTAGCCATACAGGCTGGGGGATGAAGGGACTGAGAGCAGCCCTGAGGAGAAGGACTTCTGGGGGATGGTTGACAAGAAGCTCATCATGAGCCAGCAATGTGCGTTTGCAGCCCAGAAAGCCAACGGTGTCCTGGGCTACATCCCCAGCAGCGTGGCCAGCAGGGCGAGGGAGGGGATTCTGCCCCTCTGCTCCGCTCTCGGGAAACCCCCCCTGCAGTGCTGCGTCCAGCTCTGGGGCCCCCAACACAAGAAGGACACGGAGCTGTTGGAGTGAGTCCAGAGGAGGCCACGAAGATGCTCAGAGGGCTGGAGCACCTCTCCTGTGAAGACAGACTGAGAGAGTTGGGGCTGTTCAGCCTGGAGAAGAGAAGGCTCCAGGGAGACCTAGCCTTTTAATATATAAAGGAGGCTTCTAAGAAAGGTTATAGATTGGACATAAGGAAGAAATTTCTTATGATGAGGGTGGTGAGACATTGACACAGGTTGCCCAGAGGAGCTGTGGATGCCCCATCATTGGACGTGTTTAAGGTCAGATTTTTATGGGGCTTTGAGCAACCTGATCTAGTTGAAGATGTCCTGCCCAGGGCAGAGGGGCTGAACTAGATGATCTTTGAAGGTTCCTTCCAACCCAAACCATTCTGTGATTCCATGTTTCTGTGATTCTATAAAAGCAAACTTCCATTTTTTCAGTAAATTCAAGCTGTGTCTAAGGAGGCTGCACTCAGCGCACTCCTACCCCTGGGAGCAGAAGGCAGATCCCCTGAAGAAGACACAGGGCAGAACCTGGGGCTCATGCAACAGTGGATTGTGGGCTGGAGTAAGTAGCTGCACGCAGCTCTGGGAGGTCCTACATGGTTGCATGGCCCAGTTGAGTCTGACTTATTTCAAGTGTCTGGTCCTTCTTTTGACACCACCTTCCAGCTTGGCTCACCCTCCTCCAACCTTTTTTCTGGCTTCCCTGCACCCAGGGGGCTGAAGGAACAGCTTTGGAGTGGTGAGCATGGGGACATCACAGAGCTGGAGCATCTAAGCAACAAAACAAAATACCTCAGGCAAAACCAAGCTTTGAAAACCCATCGTTAAAGGCCAAGAAGCCAAAAGGCAAAGGCATGTCCCCACACTGTAGGCAAGGCCAGGATGAAGGCACCTGGGCAGCCCTTACCCAGCTTTTAAGTTCATGCATGTCTTGCCATGGTCTTTTACTGCAGGTTCACAGCCTGGTGGAGCCCTCAGCACCTTTTCTATCCTGCTGGTGCAGATGTGAGGAGGTACTGAGCAGTTACTGCATATTTATTTGTATTTATCCCTGTTCAGCATGCGGCTCCAGTCCATACTGGTGGGCACTCTTCACCCTGGGAACAGAAGGACTCATCTCCCAGCCTTCTCCTTGGTTCTCCTCCATCTAGATCTGACACCTTGCTGATGCTCATGAGTAAGCTCTCACCTGTCTTCTGCCATGGGACACCTGAGCTAGGTGAGATGGAGCTGAAGGACAGAAACTTCTTTTTCTTCTCAGAAAGGGTTATTAGCCATTGGAAGGGGCTGCCCAGGGAGGTGGTGGAGTCACCATCTCTGGAGGTGTTTAAGAAAAGACTGGACATGGCCCTTAGTACCATGGTCTAGTTGACATGGTGGTGTCAGGGCAATGGTTGGACTCGATGATCCCAGAGGTCTCTTCCAACCTCATTGATTCTGTGATTCTGTGATTCTGAACCAATTTGGGATGCCCAACTTAAAATGATTCTGATTTTTCAGAGCCTGCAGTTGAGATGGCACCTCCCAGCAGAGCTCAACCGCAGCCATAAGCCTAAAGCATCGCTGCAAATCAAACCTCAAGGCTTTACCTACGTCCAAATTAAACGTGCCCAAGCCAGTTCTCTGGACGCGATGCCAACCTGCATGGGTCTGGCTGGTGACCGCACTATTAAACTCCTTTAGCACCCACACTGGTTGGCCACAGCCAAATTTTGCCCCTAAACCCTCTCCTACCCTGGTACCTGCTCTTGGTTTCTCTGATTTCAAAGGAGGAATTTCACCTGCAGCAGCCCGGAGGTGCAACGGGAAGGAGAAATCCCATCCAGGCATGGGTTGAACTCCAAGGGAATTTTGCCAAATAATATTTAGGTTTCTACTAATTACACACTGAGATTTTTCAAACACTTACAAATCAGTCACGTCTGGTCTGGCATGAAATTAGGTGCGATGCGAAGCCCACGCACCGTGTCCGGCATACAGCCCCTACCCCAAAGAATGGTGAGGACATCCCTTTCCAAAGATAAAATCTCCCGGAGGCTTTTAATAGGTTTATTTTTAATAATTCCTTTCATCAAAAAAAAAGAAACAATCTTTCTTCCTCTCATCTCATTCTGTAAATGATTTAATTTAGCACAAAAAGGAGCCTGGAGCAGACAGATGGTGAGGAACGCTTCAACCCACGTGTGTGCATGGGCGCAGTGGTCCCAGCCTTGCAAACAACATGGCCCGTGGAGAGTCACTTTCAGACACCTTATATTTTTTTTCTCCATGTAGGATTGGGAGCTTCTCCAGGTCCCAGGGGTGTCTGGAAGGTTTAATTTTGCATTTTGAACCTAGGAGTGGTCCCACCTCAGGCTTGCAGCACACCCCACGTTAGCCATGCCCCGGCTTTAGCAGGCAATGTGAGGGCAAGAGCAGTCGGGCATGGGACAGAGGACACCCCACATACCACAGGAAGCAGCAGGGGCCTTATCAGGGAGCTTGTCACCCCTCCTGGAGGCACCATTTGGCCTCTTAAAGGATGAGATTATGAGGCTTCACCTGGAAAAGCCTGTTTGACTGCAATCCGGAAGCAACATCTCCTTCCCCTGCCTCTGCTCAGCTAGTTTGAGTTAAAAGCTGTGAATTTCACCCAGATTCCTTAAAAACGATGCTTTATTTCGGAATTCTCTCTTTCACTATTACACACAGAATCACAGAATCAATGAGGTTGGAAGAGCCCTCTGGGATCATCGAGTACAACCATTGCCCTGACACCACCATGTCAACTAGACCAGGGCACTAAGGGCCATGTCCAGGCTTTTCTTAAACCCCTCCAGAGATGGTGACTCCACCACCTCCCTGGGCAGCCCCTTCCAATGGCTAATGACCCTTGCTGAGAAGAAATGCTTCCTAATGTCCAACCTGAACCTCCCCTAGCGAAGCTTGAGGCTATGTCCTCTTGTCCCATTGCTAGTTGCCTGGGAGAAGAGGGAATAGGAAATAATCTCCCTTTGGTTCTTCTACGCATACTGTTCTGCTCAACCACAGAGCATCACCACTGCAGATATACACCTGCAGACTTCAGGGTGCTCCTGGGGACCAAACACTCAGCTAAAAGAGACCTTCACCCTTCTCCACTTGACATCCTCCTCTGAAGGAGCGCTAGGAGGGTCGGTGCTCTCCTTTTCATGCTTCTTAGTGGTTTTAGCACATGCGAACAGAAAGCAGCAGGGATGCTACCTTGTTTTCAGAAGAAAAAACCCAAGAGCTCTGCAAAATTTCATCCCAGAAGGGAACTGCAGCAGCAGCACAACGCTCCCACCGGGCAGCTCCTGTGGCAGAAGGTGATGGATCTGCTACATGGTGCCAGCGAGCATCCCCCAGCCCTTCACCACCCTCACCTGTGTCAGGGCTCAGCACCCAGGGAAGGACACACGGACAACCTGCACGGACATGAATGATCTCATCCGTTGCAAACAGGCTGATCCCAAATAACCCCATCCCCAAATAACCCACAGGAGGGGAGGCAAATGGGCACAAAACAACCAAGTAAAACCCCAGAAGAAAAGGTTTATTTACTGAATGCTGCAGAAGAAGCCTGATAAGTTCTGTTCTCGGTCCCAGTGTCCACTGGGAGGTGGAAGGTGCCCTCCGTGGCACAGGAGGAGGAGGTCTGTGGCCAGGCTTGCTTCATCAGAAGTGTAGCTTGAGTGGAGACAGAGAAGAGGCATCACACAGAGCAATGAAGATACAAATTCCCACATCTATGTCACATTTTAACCATTTTTCTGCCCTCTTCCTTTTTCCCCCCCCTTTTAAGGACAAATATCTGTAGGAATTGCACACTCTGGTTCCTCTCACCTCACCTGCTCCCCATGGAGGGACGGTTTGCATAGTGCATTGCAGCAAGCCAATTACCTACGCCAAATGACTGGTTTCCTGAGCCAAGTGACCTCCATGAAAATCTACACCTGAGGGATGTGGCCAACTGAGCCACCATCCCTCCCCAGATGCCACTGGCCACCTCTGTCCATAGGGAGCAGGAACATCTGCCTTGGGCCTTGTGTTTCCCAGCTGTAAAACAGGCCGAGCCTGGTGTGCAAGGCATTGTATTCACAGTAAAACCCTTTGAGATGCTTGCATGGCAGGTACCAGCAGTGGACAAGGTACTGGTGGCTGTGATGATCCCATCACAGCGTTGGGTGGTCCTCAGAAACTCTGGAAAGGACAGTCAGCAGAAGCAGTGGCTTTGGGCAGGTCACCCTCTATCCCAGTTTGCGGAAAAGTATTTACGAAGCCAAGTAAGATAATTGTCCTGGTTTTGCAGGGATAAAATTTATAGAATCAATTTTCTGTTACATTTTGTTTCAGTTTGTGGCCAGCCATGGTATGGTGATCAAGGCCATTAGCAGTGAAAGCCAGGGCAGTTGACCCAGGCTGGGCCACAGGTGTATTCTATAACATTAACGTCACATTCACTATAAATGGGAAAGCTGCTGGGGATGGGTGGGGTTTTTTTGCCCTCCTTCTCCTTCTCCTTCTCCTTCTCCTTCTCCTTCTCCTTCTCCTTCTCCTTCTCCTTCTCCTTCTCCTTCTCCTTCTCCTTCTCCTTCTCCTTCTCCTTCTCCTTCTCCTTCTCCTTCTCCCCACTCTATGAGTGGTATAATCTTGTATCTTTTGTATTAATATTGATATTGGTTCTCTTATTTTATTAACTCTGTTTAAATTTCAACCCATGAGTCTCCCTCCTTTTCCCAATTCCCTTTCTCAGCTGGGGAGGGGTCTCAGGTGACAGAACAACTGGTTATTGTTTAGCCCTGGGTGTGGGCTAAACTGAGACAATAATCCAGAAGAATCTCAAGAGCCAAATCTTGTGGGATTTGAGAAGGGCCCAACAGAATTCAGTCATTTTGTGGGTCTTCAATTTTCTGAAAGAGGAAAAGGTCTCACACTGACTGCCATAATGCACCTCTGTATGATGAACCTTATCCTATATCCACACACAATGCCAATGCTTATCTAAGAAGGACTGCCATTACACCGACGGCTTTCTGGAGCACATCTATGAAGAAAGGACATCACCAACACAAGCCTACAACCAGGCTCCTTCCCAAAGTTGATGCCTTCGGGAAAGGCTTAACAGGTCTTTTTCTGTTTTTGGTTTGTTTTTTTTTTCCCCCTGAAACAATGGATCTTGTCCTAACTTTTTGTTCCAGACTAATATCACATGGGGGCCCCCACCATCCTTGGTTTAAGTCCCACCACCTCCAACAGAGTGCACACACCTTTTGAAAGCCTCAGCCAGTTATTACAGCTCACCACTCACCACCTTAACAGGCTGCTCTAGTTGTCATTACAAAAAAAAATAAGCTCCAGGTTTTCCGTGTACCACAGCACATATTTCGCACACCCAGCTACTAAGGAAAGAAAACCAAGAGAGGGTTGATCGATCCTCAACAAGCCGCTTAGTGATTAGACCTCCCTGTGAAGTTGTGGAGGGTAAAGGAGGTAAAATGATGCAGCTGCTGGAATAAAAGAAAATCACCATTTTACGGCTTCTTTAAAGGTATTTTTTGCAAATGCAGAAGGTGGACTGTTGACACGCTCTCTCTATAGCAAGTTACTGAATTCCTCAAGATCTCTAGAAGGTTGGAGGTCAGGGTATGTCCCCGTTGTCCCCTTCTCCCCACGCAGGTGACATTAGGGACAGGTAGGATTTCCCCAGAAATGTTGTAAAGGGATTTTGGGTCAGATGTACCAACTCAAGAGACTTCTAGAGAAAAAAAAATAGGACCTTTGGGCAAGAGAGGAACAACAGAGCCATGATTTTGTAGGCAGGGAACTGTTTCTGATAGCAGAACCAGCCAAGCTCAGATAAAGCTGTTTGGGACAGAAAGAGGAGCAATTTGGGAGGGACACCATGACCCACAAGAGGAGGCGGTGGCTTCCTTATCCTCTCACCATCCCCAAGGCAGTCACACATGAACATATTTTAAAGCTGCACTTCATAACTCCTTCTCCCAAGCAAGTTCCTACCCACAAGGGGCTTGGCACTAAGCCCCACAGAAGGGACTTCATGACTTGGTCAGGACTTGCAAACCTTTCTGCAGCCAAAAGGCAAGAGCAATGATGTTTCAAACCCCTCCAACGCCTCCATGTCTGCTCAGACTCTTAATTAATCATCTCTGAAGATGCAACTGTAAATCTGGAGTGTCGTAGGGCTGGAAGTTGGGGATGAGTGATTGAGGAGGCCAAGGAGGAATCAGCGCTGGTGCCACAGCTCACACCAGCCGCAATGCAGGTCCTAATGGTTGGACACCACTGCCCAGAGAGAGCAGAGAAGCACTGCTGTGGGTCTGTTGGTCCACCAAAGACTCATGAGACCACTCTCCCAGTGTGGGACAGAAATACAGCAACATGGAGGACACCCAGCAGCGGTGCTTTACTGGATGGCATGGCTATCATCAGCTGTGTGGAGATGTTTATGGGTGCAAGATCTGGCTGGATGGTGCTCTGCTGCTGGAGACATGGAAATGTGCTCCTCCTTCCTCACCTTCTTCAAGAGAAAACCAGGAGGTTTGTGAGAAGTAAGAGATTCAGAGCACAATTTCTCTTCTACTCGAGCACTGATCACGTTCTGCTCCTCTCCCAAAGGTTTGTGAGTTATTAAGGATTTCCAAACCATTCTCCATGGTACACTGCACTTCTCAACATCACACCGGGGAGCTAACTCCCAGCGCTGAGACAGAAACACTCTTTCACTTAACGCTTTTGTTCAAAATCAGATTCATTTTTGCCTCTGGATTTCACAAAGGTTTTAATCTCCAAGACTGATGAGACAATTTATTTAGATGTTATATGAATCCTTCCTCTGCGGTTTCTCCTCTCCACATTAGACCTACCAAAAAATCAAGGTAATGCGGGTCTGAGATGGCTGGCAGCTTGCCACAGCTACGCATGTTCTGTACATTAAATCATGGATCCTTGGAGAATCCATCACTTAAAACTACACAAAAGGTGAACCAAGGAGGCTTCTAGGACCATTAATATCTTCTGGTCCTTTGCAAGAGCTACAATTCACAGAGGTTACAACCCAGCCATGGCTATCTAGTAACATTTAAGGTCTGTCTCCTACCAGTGTCTTCTGGATTTGGTTTAGCCTCTCACCTACGCTGTTCATTGAAAAATAAAGAGCTTTTCTTTGTTATCTGTTGGATCCCTGGCAAATCTAGTGGTGGGAACTGGGCAAGCAATGTGAGCTGAGCGTGGGTCTCTGCAGCGCTGGGACTGGTCTGTCTCCCTGTGAGGACCTCTAGCCAACGTGGCAATGTTCAGGACACATTTTAAGTGGGAAAGAGACAAATATGAACCAGATGGGCCTGAAGAAAATTCCGTGCATTAACTGGAGTACAGAATTGCAACGAGAGGATGAAGAAGATGATAGAGTATATACAGTATATCTACTTCTTGCATCCCTCTGCCAACTTTATTTGTGATGGATACGGCCTTGAGCCTCATCTAAAGTTTGCAATAAGTTTAATTCCCCAGGCGGTCCCATTACTGTGTGCCTCAAAATGGTGGGAGCATTTTTTCTTAGAAAGCCTTGCAAGGCTCTGCAGGATATTCACCCTGCCAGACCCCAAGATAACCACCTTAGGGGACCCACTGATGTCCCTAAATAGTCAGTGGGTGCCTATACTACTCTGCTTTCATGAGATCTCACCTGCAGTGCTGCGTCCAGCTCTGGGACCCCAACAGAAGAAGGACATGGAGCTGTTGGAGCGAGTCCAGAGGAGGCCACGAAGATGCTCAGAGGGCTGGAGCACCTCTGCTCTGGAGACAGGCTGAGAGAGTTGGGGCTGTTGAGCCTGGAGAAGAGAAGGCTCCGGGGAGACCTTCTAGCACCTTCCAGTACCTGAAGAGGCTACAGGAAAGCTGGAGAGGGGCTTTTTAGAAGGGCATGGAGTGACAGGACAAGTGGGAATGGTTTTAAAGTGAAAGAGGGGAGATTTAGATGAGATCTTAGGAAGAAATTCTTGGCTGTGAGGGTGGTGAGACCCTGGCCCAGGTTGCCCAGAGAAGCTGTGGCTGCCCCCTCCCTGGCAGTGTTCAAGGCCAGGTTGGATGGGGCTTGGAGCAACCTGGTCTGGTGGAAGGTGTCCCTCCCCATGGCAGGGGGGTTGGAACTAGATGTGCTTTAAGGTCCCTTCCAACCCAAACCAGTCTGTGATTCTATAGAGGATGGTTCAGAGCATTATGTGGGGAAAGATGATGCCTACGGTTTCCCTCTGCAGAGCAACGTTTCCTCTGGGGAGGACTCATAAGTAGGAGTGGGGGATCGGAGCCTCCATCCTGTCCCACAACATCCCCATGGAGTCCCTTAATTTCCGAGGCTGATTTTAGAAATATCTGTTCTGCTCTGTGAGGGCACTGAAGTAATGGCTGCACAGCATTATCCTCCCCTGCATTATTAATAAATGCAGTTAAAGCGTAAGCCAGCCTCCATGTGAAAAGTGTGTGCCCTACTTTGAGGGAAATAAAAAGCACACTGTAATGAAGGAAGTTAAAACAAAACAACCATCTCAGGAAGACAGAACGCCTGGGAGGGAACATGCACCAGGCTTAATGAAGAAATACATTATTTTTTTTTTTTTTTTAAATTGGCGTGTGTCTGCAGTAGAGAGATTTTAGGCACTCATTTTTACATACTTGAAAGGAACATCTAGGTGCTGTAGGGGAACCTACTTTGGCAGGGGGTTGGACTAGTTGATCCCCAGAGGTCCTTTCCAACCCCAACCACTCTGGGATTCTGGGAAATTTTTTTAACAACACTGTCCTAAATAACCAGGCTTATTGCAAGCACCAGAGTTTGCAATGATCTTGTAGCCTGCTTTGTGTCTCTCCCTCTAACAAATATGGAAAAACACAACAGGAAAATCACACAAGGCAGAACCTTGTGTTGTTTCAATGAATCAGGATGGAAAGAAATTAATTCCCTTGCTTGACGTAGGGCTCCTTTGGCTGAGCTTTGCAAGCAATGCAGTGACTGGCTGTTATCTCTGCCTTGGGAAGGGTTGCTTTGAAATAAACTGGTGAAGAATTTATCATCCTTTTGGTGCTCAAACATTAGTAAATATTCACCAGATACCTGACACTGAGAGAGGGAGGAATCAAGACTGATTCCAGTTACTGATTTCCTTTCCTCACTGCTGCTGGACCTGCATGGACCAATGAGACTCTAGACTTCCCCAAGCTCCTCTCCATATCTCCTTACACTTCTTTGATTGAGGCAATTACAAAGTTTGGGGTGCTAAATCATTTAATTTTCCATGTGGATTCCAGGGTCTGGGGAACCATGAGGTCAAGAGAAGAGCACCAGCATCACCGACTTCCAGCATGGCATCAGAAACTGTACTGTGAGTGTTTGCAGGACATCAAGGATGAGGAGAGGCTGAGGGAGCTGGGTCTCTTTAGCTTGGAGGAGACTGAGGGGTGACCTCATTAATGTTTATAAATATGTAAAGGGCAAGTGTCATGAGGATGGAGCCAGGCTCTTCTCAGTGACATCCATTGACAGGACAAGGGGCAATGGGTGCAAGCTGGAACACAGGAGGTTCCACATAAATATGAGGAAAAACTTCTTTACATTGAGCGTAACTGAACACTGGCACAGGCTGCCCAGAGAGGTTGTGGAGTCTCCTTCTCTGGAGACATTCAAAACCCGCCTGGACACGTTCCTGTGCGATATGATCTAGGTAATCCTGCTCTGTCAGAGGGATTGGACTAGATGATCTTTCGAGGTCCCTTCCAATCCCTAACATTCTGTGATTCTGTGAAGGATGAAAGCAGATGGCACGTAAGTAGCAGGTATTTGAAAACTAGGCTTTGAAAATTAACCACCACCAATGCACTTCTCTTCACTTGGGATGAACCACACTAAGGGCAGGAGCAGAGGATAGTCTTCATCTTTGCTTGGTGGTTGATCGCTTGCTATGACTTCACATGGAAGCCAAGCAAAATTCATGCGGTTTGGGGCAAGAGACACCTAACCAGAGAGAGCTCGTCCGAGGAACACCTTTAGGGTGGACCAGAGAGGGTGATCAAGCTTGTGCAAAAAAGCTTCTTTCAAGACTGACAGCTCACTTTCAGTTGCATCCCACAAATTCAGAAGTCACAGGCAAAGGATGCTTTTATGACCCTTTTCAGCCTCTATTCCAATAGTGTTAAGGGGCACATTTGCCTGGTTAACCTACACATGGAGAATCAGACATCCAAGCAGATGAAACTGCGGTTTGTGATTGGACAGTGGGATTGAGTGCACCCTCAGCAAGTTTGCCAATGACACCAAGCTGTGTGGTGTGGTTGACGATGAGGGTCACGAAGATGCTAAGAGGGCTGGAGCCCCTCTGCTCTGGAGACAGGCTGAGAGAGTTGGGGCTGTTCAGCCTGGAGAAGAGAAGGCTCCAGGGAGACCTTCTAGCACCTTCCAGTGCCTGAAGGGGCTACAGGAAAGCTGGAGAGGGGCTTTTGACAAGGGCATGGAGTGACAGGACGAGGGGGAACGGTTTTAAACTGAAAGAGGGGAGACTGAGATGAGATATTAGGAAGCAATTCTTGTCTGTGAGGGTGGTGAGACCCTGGCCCAGGTTGCCCAGAGAAGCTGTGGCTGCCCCCTCCCTGGCAGTGTTCAAGGCCAGGTTGGATGGGGCTGGGAGCAACCTGGTCTGGTGGAAGGTGTCCCTGCCCGTGGCAGGGAAGTTGGAACTAGATGGTCTTTGGGTCCCTTCCGACCCAAACCATCCTGTGATTCTATGAAACAGAAGCACCTTGTCAGTGGATGGGATGCGTTTGAGAGCAGCAACTCTGCTGGGAGCATACAGCATCTCTTTCTGCAGCGAGGCAGCTAAAGGCTTAACATCTAAAATTCCTTAAAAACACGTTTTGAATTAGTCTGCTGTTTCAGAATCAAAGATTTTTAAAACGAAGCTGATCCCCTCTGATTCCCAGTCTGTTTGATGGACCGCATGAACCCCAGCAGCACGTTCTCCACGGTGGGGTTATTTCCAGCCTCCTGTATGACAGAATCTGATTCAATTTGAGTAAACGCTCTTTGTACCGATACAGACGACTGGTTTTAACTCAGCCACTGAACCACAGTATTACTTTAACTCAATTCCATTTAACACAGTTGAGGACTCTGCCCGCTCCATCGCATGTACCCGCTGCCAGAATATTTTATGGAGCTTATTTTAGGATCATAGAATCATTTTGACTGGAAAGGACCTTTAAGATCATCGAATGCAACCATTAACCCAGCACTGCCAAGTCCACCACTAAACTAAATTGGGCATTAGTTGTCTCTCAAAAATTCTTAATTGTTCTCCTTTTAGTCTGTTTTCCATAAAGAAGTGACCACTGGCAGTGGGTGCAGCGCTGGGAGGTCATGAGCGGCAGAGCCCACGCCTGCCTTGAGTTATTAATGTGGCAACTTGCCTGCAGTAGAATTGGGATCTTAAAAAACCTCATTCAATAAAAACTGGCAGGGAGTTGAAAGTAGCTTGAAAAAGCCTCTAAATTTAAGAAAGGTCTGAGCCAGGATTGCCTCTGTAGCCTTTGCTCTGCCTCTAAAGATAACGTTGATCGATGCTGTCCGCACCCACAGCATCACACAGACTTTTTTCCTCCACTAACTGGCACTTGTGCATCCCTGGCTCCTGAGCCGCTGGTCTGAGCACAGCAGAGCCTACGAAAACATCTTTCCTCCCGGCTGCACACAAGCGGAGAGCTCTGAACCGTGCCTCCTACAAGATAAATCTTCAAATAACGGGGGGAAAACCCTGCCGTGATATTAAATTGCATTGATTTCAAGAGCTGCGTGATTGTTTATGGGGAGGATGGAGGTTTCTGCACAAGAGGAGTTGGGTTGAGGAGCACCAGTTTTAATCTTTGCCATTTCCTCGCTAATTTACAGAATCCCAGACTGGTTGGGGTTCAAAGGGACCTCTGGAGATCATCCAGTCCAACGCCCTGCCAAAGCAGGGTCACCCAGAGCACGTTGCACAGGGTCACGTCCAGGAGGGTTTTGAATATCTCCAGAGAAGGAGACTCCCCACCCTCCCTGGGCAGCCTGTGCCAGGGCTCTGGCACCCTCACAGCAAAGAAGCTCTTCCTCATATTCAGATGGAACTTCCCATGTTTCAGTTTGTGCCCGTTGCCCCTTGTCCTGTCACTGGGCACCACTGAGAAGAGTCTGGCCCCATCCCCTTGACACCCACCCCTAAGGTATCTGTGAGCATTGATAAGATCCCCCCTCAGTCTGCTCTTCTCCAGCTGAACAGCCCCAGCTCCCTCAGTCTCTCCTCGGAGCAGAGATGCTCCAGCCCTCTGACCATCTCCGTACCCCTCCGCTGGACTCTCTCCAGTAGCTCCTTGTCTTTCTTGAACTGGGGGGCCCAGAACTGCACACAGTTACTCCAGATGTGGTCTCAGCAGGGCAGTGTAGAGGGGCAGGAGAACTTCCCTTGACCTGCTGCCCACACTCTTCCTCATGCACCCCAGGACACCATTGGCCTTCCTGGCCCCAAGGGCACATTGTTGGCTCATGGGGAACTTGTTGTCCCCCAGAACCCCCAGGTTCTTCTCTGCAGAGCTGCTTTCCAGCAGGTCACCCCCAGCCTGTACTGGTGCATGGGGTTATTCCTCCCTAGGTGCAGGACCCTACACTTGCCTTTGTTGAACTCCATGAGGTTCCTCTCCACCCAGCTCTCCAGCCTGGCCAGCTCTCGCTGAATGGCAGCCCAGCCCTCTAGGGTATCAGTTTAGTGCTTAGCTATGTTGTGTTACACACTGGAGGCTTTTTGTTCTCAATGCAAAATGACCTGTCAGCTTTCTGGACGATAGGAAATTATTAAAAGCATTTTTAAGAACCATCAACAGAGAAATGAAATTTAAATGTCGAGACGGCTGCAAAGGCTTTCTTGCTCGAGCCTTAAGCTGCGGAACAAAAAGATCTGGCGAGGAAGGACAAAAATGATCAGAGGATTTTTTTTTTTTTAGAGAAAGCAAGTTGTTAAAGATTAGGATTGCACTTCAGACGGGAGGAGAGTGAACAAAAGGCTGGCTGGCACAAAGAAGATTGACCAGGGCTTTCGTTTCCCCTTTCACATCATGCAAATCTAAAGCAATAGACAATTATTTGCATTGCTTAAAAAAAAAAATCAGTAACTCAAGCCTTAAATAATCTGCAGAACTGCTTGCTGCAAAGTATTGTAGAGATAAAATATAGCAAGAATCAAAGCACGGGGGAGGTTAAGAATCTTTAATGAAAGAGAGGACACCCACAGGCACAACCACCAGGACAAAGGTAGGGACAAATCAAAGTCTTCGTGTTTTTGTGCTTATAAAAGCCACCGACTAACAAGGTTTGGGGCAGATTATTCCATGCCAAACAATCACGAGGAAACTTCTGAAGGCAAATCTGACTGTTTTCAGGGAGGAGAGGCCACGGCAGATGGACAACCCGGCCCTTGCTAAGTGTGGGGAGCTCCTTTCTGCTGGGTGGAGAACACAGGCTGTAGACACCGCTGGAGGAATGACGGGGATCAAGAACAGGTGGCCAAGGGCTCGCTGGTGCCTGCCTGTGCAAACCCCAGTTTGATGATCCCAGAGGTCTCTTCCAACCTGGTTGATTCTGTGATTCTGTGATCTCTATGTTTCCTTGTTCTCTCTTGGTCTTCTTCACTGTTTCTTCGCTGTCTGGGTTGGGACATCCACTTCTTTCTTGTCTTTAGTGTAGGTGCAAGCAACTTCTTTGCTCAAGAGAAGGAGGCTTGTCCTCCAGCCCACTCCAGGACCTACACTTTTACACATCAAGTGGGTTCCATTTCTCAATCTATTCCTACTATTCTAACCTATGACAAGAAAGCAATCCCATAAAACATCATCCTAGAGGTCTCCTTCTCTGAGGGTATCTTGACGATATCAGAGTTATTTGAGAGAGCTTCTACAAACCCCCCTTGGGTTCCTGTTCCTCACGAGCATGAAGGACATCCCAGGCAGGATTAATCTCAAGCTCTCCTGGTAGGACAGACAGGCACCCATGGGGAGTCTGTCCCCAAAGATGGGCTAAATGTCTCTCTGGGGAGGCCTCTCTCTCTGTCCACTGACTACAGAGGGACCTGGGCTGGAAGGGTTAGAGATCCAAGGTCTATACAGCTAAAGGGAACCAAATCTTCCCTAAATGTGGCAATTTTTACTGCAGCTGTTTAAAATACATGAACATTTCCTACTTTTTTTTTTTCTTATTTTTAATTTGGAAAATTAAACTGAGCTGAAATAAAATCTTTCCAGGGGAATGTGTGGGTTTCATCAAGATTTTGCAAAGACAAGTATTTTCTTTGGATAGTAATGCAGCATTTCTGGGGGTTGTTTCAACTTGTTTTCTAATAGGAACTCCAGCCACCCAAGGATGGTGTCTGAGATGCACAAGAAGCAATACAGAACCCCTCCAAAATTCCTCATCCTGCAGTGATTTGGTGCTCCCTCTCACTTGGGTGTCCCCTTGGCCATCTCCCCACTCAGTGGTGGAGCTGCTGCCTGCATGAGGCACAGGCAGTGGCTGGGGACAAGAGACATTTTATAATGTCCAGGCCACTACGCAGAAACACTGCAGTATTTACATCCCTGGCTGAGCAGGGAGGACATTGCCAGCCTCTGGCAGGACAAGCTACTAATAAATTTATGGGTTGGGGTATTTTTGTGCTGTGAAGCTCTTTTCACTTTATGCTTTCAGTGTTACATCCTTGAGGGTGGCCAGCACACATCTAGGGGAACAAAACTTGTTTCATATTACACGTTAAGATTTTCTGTGGGAAGAAACGCAGCTACAGACCCTACCAGAAGCACATAAAACCCAAACAAAACACAACAGATCCCTTACAGTCATTCGCAGTAAACAGCTTTATTTAATAACCTTGCAAAATAACAGTGAATTTACACTGTGATGTGGAGAAGGCAGCACCGAAAAGCTTTTGGCAACGAAACCCTCATTCCTGCTTCATCAGCGCTGGAAAGCTCCCGAGTCTGGGATCCATGATTTTACGACAACCAGGAGACTGAAAACTCGGCAATTCAGAGGAGAAAGAGTTTAGCAAGACTGCCACAAAGTCCGGCTTTGTGTTCGTTACGCAAGCATCTATTTCACTCCAATGACTACTGAACACTTCACTGAAAAGATGGCTTTATGCAGAAGTTTTAAAATCCCACAGCTCTTTTGAGGCGAAGCCTTAAGGATAAACATCTCAGCCAACCGAAAAGCCATAAAGTCAAAACGAAGGGTGAGATATTATTTTTTTTCATCTCCAATGTGTGCTTGGAAATGGCTGAGCAAGAGAAAAAAGGCTCAGTCCTGATTTCAGAAATGCTTTTCCAATCACAGTTCAGACACTGCCAATTCTTGTATTTGACCTACATGACTGTATCCCTTAAAGAACACGCTCTGGTAACACACTACAGCCTAAAAAACCCACAGCCAACAAATAATGTTCTGATCATATCACAGAATCACAGAATCAATGAGGTTGGAAGAGCCCTCTGGGATCATCGAGTCCAACCATTGCCCTGACACCACCATGGCAACTACACCATGGCACTAAGTGCCATGTCCAGGCTTTTCTTAAACACCTCCAGAGATGGTGACTCCACCACCTCCCTGGGCAGCCCCTTCCAATCTCTAATGACCCTTGCTGAGAAGAAAAGCTTCCTAATGCCCAACCTGAACCTCCCCTGGCCAAGCTTGAGGCTGTGTCCTCTTGTCCTATCGCTAGTTGCCTGGGAGAAGAGGCCGACTCCCACTGCGCTACAACCTCCCTTCAGGTAGTTGTAGACTGCACTAAGGTCACCTCTGAGCCTCCTCTTCTCCAGGCTAAACAACCCCAGTTCCCTCAGCCGTTCCTCGTAGGTCAGACCCTCCAGACCCTTCACCATCTTGGTCACCCTCCTCTGGACTTGCTCCAACACCTCAACATCTTTCTTGAAGTGCGGGGCCCAGAACTGGACACAGCATTCAAGGTGGGGCCTCACCAGTGCCGAGTCCAGAGGGACGATCACTTCCCTAGACCGGATGGCTACACTATTCTTAATAGAGGCCAGGATGCCATTGGCCTTCTTGGCCACCTGGGCACACTGCTGGCTCACGATTATAGACTGGTTTGGGTTGGAAGGGACCTTCAAAGATCATCTAGTCCAACCTCCCTGCCGTGGGCAAGGACATCTTGCACTAGATCAGGTTGTTCAAAGCCCCATCCAACCTGAACTTGAACACTTCCAATGATGGGGCATCCACAGCTTCTCTAGGCAACAAGTCTCAAGATTGCTATGAAATAGCAATATTAAATATTGCTATTAAATAGCAATTTCTTTTCTTATACTACCTTTCACTTAATTCACTCTGGATTAAAGTTGCATTTTGAAACTGCTACTTAGCCTTTGGGTTTCTACCACCCTTCGTCACGCCAAGAGGTTCCTGTCCCTCAGGTAACTTGGCTGAAAGCAGAGAACTTAACCATGCTTTAAAAACTCAAGGTCGCTTGGTCCTTCCAAAAGGCTGGTTTCAATAAAGTCCTTACACGTAGGTTTGACTTCAGTTGAATTATTTCCTGAGTGGGGGCCTAAGAGAAGTTTTCAACTCCAAAAAGAAAAAGACTTCTATAAAGGTTTCCAAGTTTGGGCTCGAAAGCATGAAGTGATTGATTTAGCAGAGCAACTCTAATATTCCTCATTAAGTAGAACCTCATTAGTCCACGCTGTGGTGAAGACAACTCCGTGTGGGCAGGTAGGAATTACTCCAATGACTCCTGCTTTGGAGTAACTTCTCTGACTTAAAACAGTGGAAGGTCCACTTCTTCTGGAGTAAGAAGTGTCCTTGCTGGAAGTTCTTTGACAGCAGCTCCTGTGATTAATTTACATTCTGTCCTAATCTACATGAATCTTCTACCATTGGCAGCCCTTGGCTATAAGCAATTCCCTCATCCCCCCACCTCATGTAGATAAGGTGTTCAACCTCACAGTGAGAGACAGGGGATGACTGGGTTTGTATTCATGCCACCCACATGCTTTGATGGCTTTCTCCTCTTGAGCTCTCTCCAGCCAGGCAGGAAGGTCCTGGAGGTGTGTGTGTGTCCTCCTCCATCCAGACCTTTCTCTGCATCCACAGAGCAACATAACCGGAGCCATGAGCTGGGTACGTTTGGCCAAGAGACAACAGCGGAAGACAGATAGAAGTGGGGTACGGAGAGATGGTGCTCAACAGCAGCCACGGGAAGGAGCTTGGCAGTCTAGTCATGGCCTTTTGTCAAAAAAAAAACATGGCTAATGGAGGAATTCAAATGAGAGATGGCTTTGTGGGTGATGTGGGGAGAGGAGTAGCAGGGATGAGGGAGACGCTTGCTTGGAAAGGTAAGAGGTGAAGAGGACAGGCATCGCTGGCTGAGCTGGGAGAGCAGAAAAGCTCTGGACACCAAGAATGGATGGAGGGAATGTTGTTTCTGTAAATAAACACAAGTAGCCTGTGCTGGATATGAGCAAGAGGAAGGCAAAGAGAGCGATGACATGGTTAAAGCAGTGGACCGGGAAAATTATTTTTGTACCAGCTCTTCGGAAGGATGGAGGAGAAATTGCCAAGGTCAGAGCGTGCAGAAAGAGCAGGGCTCCAGGGAGAGGGCTGAGCTACGGAGGATGAACACGTTACCCATCAACCTCGCTGATGGGATGGTTCAGAGGGACTGCAAAGGAGGATGAAAAAGAAGCATGTGGCTGGTGTGAAAAATGAAGACCTCCCTGAAAAATGAAGACCTTGTACCTGCAAGTAACGTTTCCCAGAGATAGATGGGGAGTAGCGGAGAAGGAAATAAAGGATAGAGCCTGGCTGAGGGCAGATGACAAATATGTCCCAATGGACACACTGCAGCAGAGGTAGAAAACAACTGGCCAAACTGGGAAAGCCTAGGGAAAACCAGATTTTATGGAGAGGAGTGCAGCTGATGCTGTCAAAGATACCCAGCACACAAAGGCTAAGGCAGAAGAGCTCCTGAGTTTGGCCAGAGAAGCTTGCTGCATCTTTGGAAGAGCCATTTTAGGGTGGTGTGAAGGGCAGGAGCTGGACAGACGAAGACACTAGGACAGACCCAGAGTCCGTCAGTGCCACAAGAAAGCGGGGGACAGTAAAGACACGGCATGGGGGATCCAGGCACCAAAGAGGACACGATTGATGACATTTCTGCATCTACGATACAAAAGGAGGGAAGAAGGGCAAGCAGGGGGAAGGAGAAGGCAATCATGGGGAGATAGCATGTAGGGTTCAGAAAACATCAAAAGTCATCAACGCGCAGATATCACAGCGATGAGGATTGTAAAATTCCTGGGATTGGTATTAAGACATAATTTATGGCTCAAAAGTACTTTGCAACATGGAGCAACATTCCCAATGGAGGGTGTGGAGTTAATGGCAGAGTTAGGAAGGGAAGAGCTTAACACAGGCCCCTTCCCTGGAAAATATTTGCAGAAACTGTTGGGTTTTGTACAGTGAGCAGCAAAAGGTAAATCCTTCTGCATGCTGCAACGTGCCCAATCTTGTCTCCATACAGAGATTTTTACCTGGGGCATAGCCGGGGCTGCTGGTTGGATACATGTTTGGGTTGTAGGCTGGGGCAGCGGTGGGATAGCCCGTTGGATAACCTGCAATGAGACAAAAAAAAAAAAAGAGAAATTATGCTTTTGTCAACAGGGAGAGAGGACAGCAACCCTGGAAAGCAATAAGCAACCTGTGTGAGCAAAGAGGCCGTCGGCACAGTTGAGAGGTAAAGCACAGATGTATTCTCAGTTGGCCAACATATAGGAAGGACTCTGAACGTGCTCTACAGACTTACATGTGACATCATCAATATTTCATCTTCATTTCTCTAGGAAACAAGGAAAATAACCAGAATGCTGAACGCAGGAATGTTCAGTGTGCTCTGAAGAAAACTACCAAGAAAATTTTCCTTCTCTGGAGATATTCAAACCTGCCTGGACACGACCCTGTGCAACGTGCTCTGGGTGACCCTGCTTTGGCAGGGGGTTGGGCTGGATGATCTCCAGAGGTGCCTTCCAACCCTTAACCATCTGTGATTCTGTGATTCTGTGAAATACATGCACTTAATGCAGAATTCAGGTATGCAAAACCACCAGCACAGCTATATTTGAAAGGTTTTCCTTGGCTGCTTGCAGCCATCGTAGCTTGAGCATCGTAGAACTTTGCATCCTAACAGCAGAGCTCAGCACCCAGCCCAGGTCCTCAGTGCTCAGCACTTCCATTAACCAGAGATTCTTGCTAAAAGGAAGGAAGTGATGTTGCATGCAAACATGCCAGCCCTTATATTCACTCATGGCTGCACAACTGGCATCCCTGTGAGGGACCCGATTACCTGCCAGGCCACCTGGAAGGAACACGCACAGCGGCTCGTACCCTTTGAAGCCGCATGAGGTTTTAATGGGCACTTTAGAAAAGGCTGCAGAGCATCTTCAATTTTCATCATCTTCACTTGGATTGGTCATAGGGAATTCACAGAATCACAGAATCAATCAGGTTGGAAGCGACCTCTGGGATCATCGAGTCCAACCATTGCCGTGACACAACCATGTCAACTAGACCATGGCACTAAGTGCCATGTCCAGTCTTTTCTTAAACACCTCCAGAGATGGTGACTCTACCACCTCCCTGGGCAGCCCATTCCAATGGCTAATGACCCTTGCTGAGAAGAAATGCTTCCTAATATCCAACCTGAACCTCCCCTGGTGAAGCTTGAGGCTGTGTCCTCTTGTCCTATCGCTAGTTGCCTGGGAGAAGAGGCCGACTCCCACTCCACTACAACCTCCCTTCAGGTAGTTGTAGACTGCAATAAGGTCACCTCTGAGCCTCCTTTTCTCCAGGCTAAACACCCCCAGCTCCCTCAGCCGTTCCTCGTAGGTCAGACCCTCCAGACCCTTCACCAGCTTGGTCGCCCTCCTCTGCACTCGCTCCAACACCTCAACATCTCTCTTGAAGTGCGGGGCCCAGAACTGGACACAGGATTCAAGGTGCGGCCTCACCAGTGCCGAGTACAGAGGGACGATCCCTGCCCTAGACTGGCTGGCTACACTATTCCTAATAGAGGCCAGGATGCCGTTGGCCTTCTTGGCCACCTGGGCACACTGCTGGCTCATGTTTAGCTGACTGTCGATCAGCACCCCCAGGTCTCTTTCCGCTGGGCCGCTGTCTAACCACTCTTCCCCCAGCCTGTAGCGCTGCAGGGGGTTGTTAAACCCCATGTTAAAAAGTTCAGGGGAAATCACCTCAGCAGTCAGCTGTGTGAAGGCTTGGCCAACTGGATAGGAAATCACCGTACACTGTGGGCCCAAGTCGCTGTGTGCACCCACACACAGTGCAGATGTCTTACACCAATCTCTTACTCATTAGAAGGTCTTGTCCTCCATGAAGACCACTGATGACAACCTCCGCACCTCCGTCTGCTCCATTTTGCTTTTGTTTACCGCTCTACTTCCATTTCTTGGAAGTTTTCCCAACTGAAAACAGTAACACTCGAATAACTCCAACTCTTTGTATGTGCTTCTGCGTAAATCCCTCTAACAGACCGAACGGGACACGTTAATCTTCCCTTGCTGCCAGAGAGTTTGGCTTTGCTGTGCTTCACCGCCACGGCCGCTATCCCAGTTTATCTGTGCATCTCGTTGGCCATCGTCCCAGAGCAGAGCCAACCCAACGGCAGACAAAATGACCCTTGGAGAGTCTTTCCATGCCAAGCTCCACTGATGCTCCCTGCTGGTTGCCAGCAAAGGCTGGAAAGAGGTAATTAGCAGTCGATTCACACCCCATCTTTGTTTTTGCTTTATTAAGTAAAAGAGAACGTGGGTCTTCCCTCCCCCTTTCTGAGCAGCAAGGCAAACACATTGCAGTCTCGATCTCCCATGCCCCAGAGCTCACCACTCTTTGACTACACGCAGATTTCTAAAACCTGGCACCCGGCACACAGCCGACTACTGCGGCAAAATTTTGAGGTTCATTTGAATAAATCTAATTCAACAGTCATTACCACTGTACTGGAATAAATGACTGTATGTTCTATCCTCTCATTTTCATCAGTGATATATTTGGCTTCTAAATCAGGTTAATTAAAAATTGCTGTAGTTAATGCTGGATAAGCAGTAGTTTAACAGATCTTTTATTTTTCCTTTTTTAGGCTACATAAAACTATGTTGTCATCGCACTCAGGAATACATACAGACTTATAGCAATCAAGAAGCTCCTCAGAAAGTTATTTGCAGATCCAGTGATTGCAACCAGAACATTAATGATGAAGAACTTAAATCAGAAATATCCCTGCCTACTCTCCGCTTCATGAGAAGATAACCATTTATTTTCCAGTACACTCATCGCTCCAGGGTCCTCCCCTAACCTGCTTGAGCTCAATGATCCCACTTTGCCTCCTGACCAGCCTGGCTAGGGGTGTTGAACCAACTCCAGCTCACTTCTTGACATATTTTCCCTACAAAACCCCCATGTGTATTTTCCCTATAATTCTCTCAACTATGTTTCTACACAGGGTTTTACCTCCTCAGCACAGAGTTTAGCAGCCGATGGCTGTGCATGCGTGCCACGGTGTTGGGAAGTCCCTTGCTCATCAACTAGGGATGAGATCCAGATGATAGCCTCTTGGGGCACCAAGAGGTTCTTCTGGTCTTTGCTGCTGGTTAATCCCCCTAAATAAGTCCTGAATCACAGAATAACAGAATCAACCAGGTTGGAAGAGCCCTCTGGGATCATCGAGTCCAACTGTTGCCCTGACACCACCATGGCAACTAGACCAGGGCACTAAGTGCCATGTCCAGTCTTTTCTTAAACACCTCCAGAGATGGTGACTCCACCACCTCCCTGGGCAGCCCCTTCCAATGGCTAATGACCCTTGCTGAGAAGAAATTCTTCCTAATGTCCAACCTGAACCTCCCCTGGCGAAGCTTGAGGCTGTGTCCTCTTGTCCTATTGCTAGTTGCCCGGGAGAAGAGGCTGACTCCCACTTCACTACAACCTCCCTTCAGGTAGTTGTAGGCTGCAATAAGGTCACCACCTTGACCATGAACTGCCATGAATGCCACGAACTGCTGCAGTAGTCCTTAATAATAGTCCTTAAGTCAACAACCATGACAAACATAGTCCTGTGTGGCTACATGCAGCAAATGTTTCATCTGTGCCCTCTGAGATATCACCAGCACTCACACGCTATCACATTCAGCAAAAAATAAACCCTTGTCTTTCAGTTGGACCAAAATTTTCAACGTTAGGTTTACATGTAAAAAAACCAAGCCTGAAATAAATCAGACCACTTTCAGACCACAGGAAAACTGTGGCTTTGGGTAAGCTTTTCCATCCAGCCAATTACAGAAAGACTTCACGGTTATTTCAGGCGGATGGAGACAACCATATATTTAGGTCTTCTTTCTCTTTTTCTGGGTTTAACTTCTGCTTGGTAGGACTGCATCCTGCTTACTGTGGCATCTTTTGTTGTTCTGAAAGGAAGTTACGGCCATTTTCAGAATAATTTCATCTCAGATAAATACCGTTTCTATCAAGGAAACTTTAATAGCTCCAGATGTGAAAAGACGCAGCCAGCCCTGCTCTACTCTATCTTCCGCTCTGATCTCATAAACTTTGATAAGTGCTGACCTCCAGCAAGAAAACTTGTCCTTTCTATTTTAAGGGGAAACACAGATGGGAAAGGTGCAGGGAAATTAATGTCGTTTGCTCCTTTTTTGGACATACTGAAAGATAAGAAAGCAGCAGAATCTGGGGCAATTTGTGCCAGGGGAAACGTGCTTGAAAATTCCCAGTGCTCAAAAGCCACAGGGTTTAAAAATACATGAGACATTTTTACACCTTATTGGTTTTTGAGCTGTTAGGATTTATGTTTGTTGGCTCTTCTTCATCCCCCAAACAACCACAAACAGGCTTTCTCAGGAAAGCAGATCTGCGGTCCCTGTGATGGTCGCCATGTCTTACATCCCCTGGGGTATAAGACAAAGCCTGGAGCCAACGACCAGGGATGAGCTCAGGAGAGGTGGCAGCACCAAAGCATCTGACATCCTGCTCTGATTTCCCCCCTGGACACCCTAAGAGACCTCCTGTAAATCCCTGTTCCTCCTGCTGACCCTGCTCCCCTCCTGCCACATTGGCTTGACAGTTGGCTTTATCATCAAGTCCAGAGGAGGGCGACCAAGCTGATGAAGGGTCTGGAGGGTCTGACCTATGAGGAACGGCTGAGGGAGCTGGGGGTGTTTAGCTTGGAGAAGAGGAGGCTCAGAGGTGACCTTATTGCAGTCTACAACTACCTGAAGGGAGGTTGTAGCGGAGTGGGAGTCGGCCTCTTCTCCCAGGCAACTAGCGATAGGGCAAGAGGACACAGCCTCAAGCTTGGCCAGGGGAGGTTCAGGTTGGACATTAGGAAGCATTTCTTTTCAGCAAGGGTCATTAGCCATTGGAATGGGCTGCCCAGGGAGGTGGTGGAGTCACCATCTCTGGAGGGGTTTAAGAAAAGACTGGACATGGCACTTAGTGCCATGGTCTAGTTGACATGGTGGTGTCAGGGCAATGCTTGGACTCGATGATCCCAGAGGGCTCTTCCAACCTGATTGATTCTGTGATCCTGTGATCAAAAATAACAGCAACTGGGCCAAATCCACTTGTTTTGAGTGCTGCTAATCTTCATGGGCTTCCTGCTGGAGCCATGAACACGCCAGGGAGAGAAAGAAAATATCCTTTACTTTCTACTTGTACAGATCAGCACACGATGGGACCCTGTCTCTGCTGGGGCTCAGGGCCTTATTACAGCAGTGATGCAGGAGTAAAGAAAATGAGATGAAAACATATTGAACAAAATTTATTAGATTCCTCGCAGAAGAAATCAAAAAGTTGTTTTCTTGCTTTATTTTAATTTAATATCATCTCCACAATCAATAGGAGCAGGAAAGCCAGTGTTCATTTAATGTGCTCCCCAAGGAAAACATACAGCACTCCAGCTCTGAGAAGCACTAACGGAACTGCTTTAAAAATTACGAGGCAATAACTGGCTGTGCAAAGCGAAGAGCACGCGGGGCTGCATCAAGTAGGTATTTTAATGCCGCCTTTAATTTTTCATGTATTTCTAAATGTTTCTATACCATTATTTCCAGCTCTGCTCACCCCTGTCTTCTTTGGTGTGATGCTGCTTTTGATTAATGGCTTTCAGGCTACGAGTCCCAGCGACCTGGTCCCTCTTTTTAACATGCATACCTTTAGGAGATTCACTAGCAAAGGAGGCCATGAAATAAACTAAAAGAGTGGCACATAGAGACTTCAAATGCATTTGTTTAGCCCACGCTCCTTCATGATTATACTCAGAACACCCATAATAAAGCAATTAACTTATATTTCCAGCTATATATATTTCACTGCCTACATGCAAGAGAGATGCGCGTGTAACCCTATACCCAAGCTCACCGCAGACCTCTTCTGCTTGAGACAAGAAATGTTTGGATGGGGCATTTACACAGAATCACAGAATCAATCAGGTTGGAAGAGACCTCTGGGATCACTGAATCCAACCATTGCCCTGACACCACTGTCACCGAAATCGGGAATAAAACTCCTTAACACCAAGGTAGCATTAAGAAGCAGGCACACCTTTATTGCAGTGCTGGGCGGCACGGGGGTAACCCTCCAAAGCCGTGCGCACCCCCCTCGATAATTCATCTTGTATTTATGTAGTAAAATGTTACATATTCATCATGATTCCAAGGATGCCTATACATATTCATAATTTTCCCCAAAAAGGCGGTCTTTATTATAATGAGTTCCGAGAAATCATTTCCATAGCCTCCGCCTTTAACTCCTCCTGGTTGCGCACGCGCGGTTTCTTCTGGTGGTTGTGGGCCAGGGTCTCAGGGATGAAGGCTGTATGTCTTCCTCGCTGTGCACTTTTCACCTCTCCTCCTTGGCAGGTGTAGTAGTCCCTTGGCTCTTGGTCAAACCTCCGTACCAGTTCTTGTTGGGTTTTGCACAACCGTAATGTTCTGTACTATTCTAAGGATATGCTTAGGTAGTTAATGTAGCTTAGGTTGATAAGATAAAGAATTTAAAGAATTTCTCAATCCCCACAGCAGTTTACAGGCAAATCAAATAGCAAGTAAAAGAGAAGGAAAAAAAAATAGAATACAGCATCCCTTCCCCATTATACCTAACCTACTAAACCTAAACTAAATTCCATTTAATTTCGAATATTTGTAACACCACCATGTCAACTAGACCATGGCACTAAGTGCATTGTCCAGTCTTTTCTTAAACCCCTCCAGAGATGGTGATTCCACCACCTCCCTGGGCAGCCCCTTCCAATGGCTAATGACCCTTGCTGAGAAGAAATGCTTCCTAATGTCCAACCTGAACCTCCCCTGGCAAAGCTTGAGGCTGTGTCCTCTTGTCCTATCGCTGGTTGCCTGGGAGAAGAGGCCGACTCCCACTGAGCTACAACCTCCCTTCAGGTAGTTGTAGACTGCACTAAGGTCACCTCTGAGCCTCCTCTTCTCCAGGCTAAACACCCCCAGCTCCCTCAGCCGTTCCTCGTAGGTCAGACCCTCCAGACCCTTCACCAGCTTGGTCGCCCTCCTCTGGACTTGCTCCAATACCTCAACATCTTTCTTGAAGTGTGGCATTTAAGACAGCTCTTTCCATCCTGGCAGCCTTCTTGGATAGCTTCTTCCTGGTCGCGAGGTACCAAGCTCCTACGCAGCTGCTGTGTTTTTTCTGTACGTCAGTACAGAAGAAAATTCTGAATTATGGGGGAGAAATGAGAGGGCAGGAGAAAGAAAAAACAGAGATGTCAGCAGGCAATGGGCTGCCCTCAGAGGAAAGGCTGGCAGTAGGGTGGGGAGAAGTAAAGAGTTGATCAGGGCAGCAGGGTGGGAAGGGTTAAAGAATTGAATGGGCAGTGATAGAGCGAAAGGGTTTATTTGGGCTCGCTCAAAGATTAGACTTGTTGTTCTCTTTCATTCACTTCAGCATTTGAAATTCAGGGTGCTCATAAGGGTGCTCATCCCCAGCCCCAGGTGCAAACCAGCTCCAGCTCATCCTTCCCATGAGCCACCAGAAAAAGTCTCATGACACTCTGTAGGTCAACACCACCAGGTTCCAGAGGACCACACACAACGGACAAAGTGACATTAAAACCCCATGGCAAAAGCACCTGTGGCAAGTTTTAGAGGGGAAACCCCAGGTCAAAGATCTCCCCATTTATCTGCTTCCTCTAAAGGAGACTTCAGCACACACTGCCCATCCTCACCATGAATGAGCAACCTGCACCCACAGAACCACAGAAGGTTCAGGTTTGAAGGGACCTTTGAAGATGATTTAGTCCAGCTCCCTGCTGTGGGTAGGGACATCTTCAACTAGACCAGGTTGCTCCAAGCCCCATCCAACCTGGCCTTGAACACTGCCAGGGAGGGGGCAGCCACAGCTTCTCTGGGCAACCTGGGTCAGGGTCTCACCGCCCTCACAGCCAAGAATTTCTCCCTAAGATCTCATCTCAATCTCCCCTCTTTCAGTTTAAAACCGTTCCCCCTCGTCCTATCACTCCATGCCCTTGTAAAAAGTCCCTCTCCATCTTTCCTGTAGCCCCTTCAGGTACTGGAAGGTGCTAGAAGGTCTCCCTGGAGCCTTCTGTTCTCCAGGCTGAACAGCCCCAACTCTCTCAGCCTGTCTCCAGAGCAGAGGGGCTCCAGCCCTCTGAGCATCTCCGTGGCCTCCTCTGGACTTGCTCCAACAGCTCCATGTCCTTCTTCTGTTGGGAGCCCCAGAGCTGGACGCAGCACTGCAGGGGGGGTCTCCCGAGAGCGGAGAAGAGGGGCAGAATCCCCTCCCTTGCCCTGCTGGCCACGCTTTTTTTGATGCAGCCCAGGACACCGTTGGCTTTCTGGGCCAAGAGCTCACATTGCCGGCTCATGTCCAGCTTTTCATACACCAGTACCCCCAAGTCCTCCTCCAGAGGGCTGCTCTCAGTCCCTTCATCCTCCAGCCTGTACGGATACCGGGGGTTGCCTGACCCAGGTGCAGGACCTTGCACTTGGCCTTGTTGAACTTCATGAGGTTCACACAGGCTCCTCAAGCCTGTCCAGGTCCCTCTGGATGGCATCCCTTCCCTCTAGCATATCACTCCAATCGAGATTTGAAAAAATGGAGCAAATTTACAAAAAGACAAAACTGCAGATACATTATTATGATACTCTTTGACAGCAAAGATCCTCCTTAGGTTACCCAGCACCTTAGCCAGGCTGCAAGGCTGCCTCCCTAAGCTTTAGGTCCGATCCTGGAGCTTCAGAGACACTGAGATGTGGCACCAAGTGGGCATTGGGGCACCTTTCCCCCAAAATTTCATGAATGTTTCTAATTGTGTCACCGACTGTGGATATTTCTTACAGCCATCTAACACAGCCTTCTGAAGGCACACTATAAACCTCTATATATCATAAGATTCACGCCCTCTTGTCCTCCTGTTTCTGGATTTGTGCTCTCCACCGTGTACAAACATCACAAAAGCCACATCCAAGAGAGTGCGGTGCTCAAGAACTGCTGTGGACTTCAGGGGACCTTTCCTGGCGCTCTGCCACTTACTTCTCCCTCTCCTCTCCAGTCCTGCTAAAACGGAGACACAACTCCGTTGCCCACACACTCAGGGCACGTAGACATTAAAAAAGTACTTAAAAAAGAAGAATACTTAAAAAAGGAATCAACAAGGTGATCTGAACTTCTTAGGCTGAACTGGTCTGGTTACCACATACCAATGTCCTTCTTAAAAGGGGCTCGCTGGTTTTGAGCAGTTCCAGCTCAACATGTGCACCCAGGATTTGGCATCTGCCAGCAGCATCTACCACAATCCATCCACCTGCAGTTTCACACCACGTACGGGTGAGCTTCCAGCTTCAGATCACAAGCAAAATTGTCAGGAGCATCTAAATAACACACCAGACAATGCAGCACTAAAAATCCATGAACGCCAGGTCTCTGCAGGACTTGGGTGAATGAATTGTCACTTAGAACACTGATTTCCAAAATGCGCCGTTTAATTTTTCAAGAAGAGTTTCTGTTGGCCATTATCTGATTAGGACTTCAATTGCTACAAGCAGCCTAAATTAATTTACAAGACTAAATACTCTTCTTCATTCATTTTCCTAGCAAGCCTCAAGCAGTGACATGCTCCTAATAGCAGCCCTATCACAAGGATTTTTACAGGGATGGATAATAAAGTCCCTTATCTCAGTGCAGGACAAGGCATTACAAAACCACACTTCAACCCGCTGAACTGCTGCCACCAAGGACTCCAGCTCACCATTGCTCAGACACTTGCATTATCTCGAGAGCTCATTAACTACCAACATCCAACGGACTAAAAAGCCGTGTGGCCACACAGAACTGTCCGTGTTGTGTCATTCGTTGTTCCAGGATGGATAAATTCAAGGGAGCATTTTACTAATTCTCCCTTTTAAACCCCTAAAACACTGTATGTGTTTTGTTTCTGCTGAGTGATAGCTCTCAAGCTGCAACAGGTCCAGGAACATTTTGTCTTTACAACCACTGCTTCAGATCAGTCATATGAAGCCAAAGTATTTTCACCTGCAAAATACTTCCACGTTATATTTTAAGTCCATTCACCATTTCTCATTCTTTATTGCCTAGACCTCAGAAACTCTTCAAAAATAGTATTTCTGACTACTTTCTCACGACAGAAATATGACCAACTTCATGTCTTCAACTTCACACTGCTGTAAATAACAGAATCAATCAGGTTGGAGGAGCCCTCTGCGATCATCGAGTCCAACCATTGCCCTGACACCACCATGTCAACTAGACCATGGCACAAAGGGCCATGTCCAGTCTTTTCTTAAACACCTCCAGAGATGGTGACTCCACCACCTCCCTGCGCAGCCCCTTCCAATGGCTAATGACCCTTGCTGACAAGAAGTGCTTCCTAATGTCCAACCTGAACCTCCCCTGGCGAAGCTTGAGGCTATGTCCTCTTGTCCTACCGCTAGTTGCCTGGGAGAAGAGGCTGACTCCCACTCCGCTACAACCTCCCTTTAGCCTGATTGGGAATTTATTTTTGCAAAAAATCACTTTCTGTGACATGAACGTGCACATTCGATACTTGAGAAATTACCCCAGCGTTGAGAAATTAGAGAGCACACACCATGTAGGCTTCCTGGTGAGCTCTGCCAAAGCCTCCACCAGCCAGACTTGCAGCAACGCTCTTAAACATTAATTGCCGGCAGCAATGACAGCAGAAAGAATGCGTCTAATTATGTGATGATTGGGCGGCATGGAGAAAATATCTGAGAAGGCCATCTGGGAACTAATTCTGCATTGGAAACCAAGCCTCCAGAGATGCAGAGCTACAGCATTTCGGAAATGACTTGCAGCAGAGATTTAAACAAGCCTTGCTCTCCCATGGCATGAGCCTTTCTCCATCCAGAAGGATGTGTTTTCAGCCTGCTTTGCTTCTCACACAGCTGTGGAGCTCAGGGCTTGGGCCATGCATCTTCTCCTGCCTTTTGGGGAGCTGTCCCCCAGGGCACATCCCTTGGTGATATCTCTGAATATCTCTGAATGGCTGCTTACACAGGGCTGTTTATAGACCTTTCCTGTTCAATGGGAACTATTTAAAACATCATTTACTTACATCAAAGATTAATTGCTCCAGACTTATCCCACATAAGACACCTAAATTAGGTGTGTAGCTGCCCTGATTTCTATTTTGTTTTATGCTTAACATTTTAAATTATATGAATCTGAGTGAATCCTGTTTAGCCAGCTCACAACTGCAGCTACATCAGGAAGGATGGCATAACCTTTTCTTTCTTCCCTAAGCACGCAGAACCATTTAACAGTTGAACCAAGCACAGCAATCGCACGCATTTCCATGTCAAGCTCTACCCAAACCTCTCCCGCGGGCTGCTCCTCAGGCATTATGAAGGACGAGCATCCAGATCTGCAAATGCATCTTGATGCTGCAGGGAGCCCAGAGGCTGGGCCAGGTTTCATTTTACACTGATCATCCCACGTTACCACCGCTTTCCCATCACTTGCTGCCTTGCTGTGAAACTACTCCAGCCCACTCATGCTAAACGGATGTAAAAATAGAGGAAAAGCTGAAAGCAAGGGTGGAATCACCGAATCACAGAATCAGTCAGGTTGGAAGAGACCTTTGGGATCATTGAGTCCAACCATTGCCCTGACACCACCATGTCAACTGGACCATGGCACTAAGTGCCATGTCCAGTCTTTTCTTAAACACCTCCAGAGATGGTGACTCCACCACCTCTCTGGGCAGCCCCTTCCAATGTCTAATGACCCTTTCGTTATGAAGAGCAAGTTAATGGACGGTTGAGAATCCAGCATTTCTGAAGTCTCTGAGGATAATAAATACATTCATTCCCATGAAAAAGTGCCGCCCCCTTATTACTGTTGCAAGCCTCATCAGCCCAAGAGTAGAGCAGTCAAATGAACATGGATTCACCAGACACAGCAACTGTTGTAAAAAATAGATTTGCTCCAGCATTTGAGGACCTGCCCACCTTCCTGGAGACCTTTTACCATTGGTTCTTTTTTCACCTTTTCTCCTTTCTATAAGCAGTGACTTATTCCTTGCTCGTTACCCATGTCCATGCAAAGCCAATCTTCATGTGGGCTGTAAAGGTGCCCACAGAAGTTACTATATTGTTGTTTCCAATTTTTAAACACTGATGTCCATACAGACCAGCAGTTGCTGACCGTGCATTTGGGTTTAGAGTCTGTACTGGACACGTTATTGCAGAGCTGGATCACCATATCTCACACTCGCTGCTGCTGAGACTGTAAGTCAGCATTGCCATCTGATCCTATGAAAACTAAAGGACTTTAATTAAATGGGTCAATTTATTGTATCTGCTGTTCAAGGATTGCCCTTGTGCATTCGTGCTGATGGGAGACCTCGTGATGAGCTGCAGACAGACGGCCAAGCCCTCGCAGCCCACAGAGGAGCAGTGGCGGAGAAGGATCTGCGGGCTCATGCTGAAGGCAGCAGGGCTCTGGCTGGAGCAGAGTACCTCCATCCCGTCAACGCAAAGTGCTTTGTGCTGTCTCTCTTCCCAAGGCAATCACAGAATCACAGAACGGTTTGGGTTGGAAGGGACCTTACAGACTATCTAGTTCCAACCCCCCTGCCACAGGCAGGGACATCTTCTACTCAGGTTGCTCCAAGCCCCATCCAACCTGGCCTTGAACACTGCCAGGGAGGGGGCAGCCACAGCTTCTCTGGGCAACCTGGGCCAGTGTCTCACCACCCTCATCATAAAGAATTTCCTCTTAATTTCCAGTCTAAACCTACCCTGTTTCTGTTTAAAACCACTGCCCTTTGTTCTATCACAACAGGCCCTGGTAAAAAGCCTTTCTCGATCTTTCTCAGAGGCCCCTTTAAATATTGAAAGGGCACAGTAAGGTCTCCCCGGAGCCTTCTCTTCTCCAGGCTGAACAGCCCCAGCTCTCTCAGCCTGTCTCCAGAGCAGAGGGGCTCCAGCCCTCTGAGCATCTCCGTGGCCTCCTCTGGACTCGCTCCAACAGCTCCGTGTCCTTCTTGTGTTGGGGGCCCCAGAGCTGGACGCAGCACTGCAGGGGGGGTCTCCCGAGAGCGCAGCAGAGGGGCAGAATCCCCTCCCTCGCCCTGCTGGCCACGCTGCTGGGGATGCAGATTTGATTTGTATGAGCAAAACTCATCTTGAAAACTAGGAGCAACTGTCCAAGAATATTAGCGAGATAGATAGTTTGATTATTTAAGGCACATGCTATAAATAAACCATAGCAACAGAACTTGACAGACTGTCAATCAATATAACTCCTGGGCAAGATACATGTGTCATATCCTTTCCTACGTTGAAACAAGTGTCTATGGGAAAGAAGTCCTAGAAAACTGTTTAAGTCACCCAATATTAATCCTTCCTGCAATTATTTACTTCATTCTGTATTTGACTAATCCAAAGCAAGATAATAACAGCCGCTAATGATAAAATAAAATTGTTTGTTGCTCAAAAAAAAAGCATAAGCCTTAGATAAAGAAGCCATTACAGTTTTTTCTTAAACACTGAACTGTGGCTCCACCTTACCCAATAACGCTCCCCAGGGAAATATTTAGCTGGAAGGATTAAAATACATTATGATAGCAGAAGATTGCTAAACTTAAAGCAGACCAAGCAGTATTCCTCCTATTCTCCCTAAGATAAGACCTGAAGAATAATGATTTTCATTCTTCCTCAAAGGAATCCCAGTCGTGGTGAAACTCAGCTTGCCATCGGTCTGCTGCTAAAGCCAGGCATCCACATCAGCGCTGGGTAACCACTAATATGTCTGTCCAGAGCCAAGCAGAAAAGACTAATAAGGCCAGAGTTGCTGGGAGAGGACAGATCTTTTATTACAGAAGCTGACAGAACTGCAAAAAAAATGGAAACTTTTTCAGGCACACAAGTCCATCTCCAGCTCTCTCTCAGGAGAACTTGTAAGCACTTAGTTTCTTGTGCAGAAGACGAGGCAGTGCAAGAAAAGTGAGTTTTGGAAGTAAATTTTGATATCCCCTGCAGTGCTTTAGCCCTCACAGGCTCTGGATGTAAGCGAGAGGACTCTCCTGAGGAAGAGTGAGAGGCAAATGTACCAAGGAAGGGCCCCCAGCTGGAGAGCAAGCTGAACCGAGAAGGTTATTATTTACCAAGAAGCCGAGCTGAGCACAAACGCCAGGAGATATTGCTTGGACACCAGCACTATGTTCAAAGGACAACTGTTGCTGAAGGTACAGCTGGGCTTCAGGAAGGGCCTCATCAACTCAGTGAAGGATATTAACCTACCAGCAGCTGATGACTATAGTTTTCCTAGCCCTGCTTGTAAACCTTTCCTCTTCTGACTCACCCACCAGAGGAATAACACAAGGCACGAGTATGAGCTGTGAAGACCTGAGTAGCCTTGGCAGGGTCATCCCTTGACCTTGTGGAGATCCCACAGCAGTGATGTGATGGACAAAGTTGATTTTCCCTCTGAGAAGCTGTGCACACATTCAATTTAAAATTTTATGCCCATTTCCTCCCCAGGAAAATTATTTCAACAGTGTTTCTCTTGCTCAGGCAAAAGAAACTGTTCATAAACTCTTCCATAAGGACTCATAAAAGATGGCTGTCAGGCCCTCAAATTAGTTGTAGGGACAGGGCATGGATCAAGAATGAAAAAGGCAAGGACTCTGCAAAACCTCCTTCCTAAAGCAGAGCAGGTAGCACTGGGGTGCACTGTAGGCTGCAGAAAGGTCAACCACAAAGAGATGAACCACCTGGTACAGTCAAGAAGGGAGAAATACGGCCATCGTCCGGGTGATGCCAAGTTCAGAACTGCTCTCTTGGGATGTGAGCAGTAATAGATGCTCTGCTGCAGAAGAGGATGCTACTGATAAAAGTGTCACAGTTTAGTAGCCAAGGTGAGAAGCATAAAGCTAAATTGCAGGCGTGTAAAAGGCAAATAGCATCTTTTTATAGATATGAACATTACAGCTCTTGGAAATTAAGACAATTTCTGCACAGAGGGTCAATGCCAGAACTTGGTTGAGGACCTGAGATCCCCAACTCCCAGACTGGTGGCATATCCAATGTCCAGCACTTCTTAACCTCTCAGCCAAGCTACCACGAAAAGCCAAAGCAGGGCAAAGCATGGTGTGGGCTATAGAGATTGGGAGAATCACAGAATCACAGAATCAATCAGGTTGGAAGAGACCTCTGGGATCATCAAGTCTAACCATTGCCCTGACACCACCATGTCAACTAGACCATGGCACTTAGTGCCATGTCCAGTCTTTTTTTAAACACATCCAGAGATGGTCATACAAGCAGCACTAGATCAAACTAAAGGTCTGTCTAGTCCAGTACGCTGCCTCTGACAGTGGCCAAAACTATGCCTAGGATGTCTGGGGAAGAGAGTAGGAAAAATAAGTGTTTATGGTTTCCCCTCAGTACACTCCCAGCCTCCAGCCATTTACAGCTTGGGGAGTTCCTGTGCTAGTTCCTGTGAAAATGTGGATTTTCACCACATTTATTATTTATTGTTTATTATTTATTATTCCTCTCTCAGTGGATTCCTCTTCCATGGTCTTGTCAAGTCTTCCCTTGAACTATATAAGCTTTCAGCCTTGGATGTCCACAGCCCAACTATTTGTTGAAGAAGCTTCATCTTTGGTTTGTTGCAAACATTTCACTTTCCTTCATTTGACAACTCCTAGTTTTTGTACTACAGAAATGGGGAGTGACTTATTTTTATCAACTATGTCACCCATGGCTCTATTGACCTCTCTCATATTTCCTTGGTCACATCTTAGGCTGCAGTTTTCCAGGTTACTCAGTTGCTCCTTGTATGGAAGCCCTTCCAGACCTTCATTTGCCCTCGTTCTTATCTGAACCTCCTCACGCTCTCCTAAAGCCTTGCTAAGATGAGGGCCAAAACCAGCCAGAGTGTCCAGAGGTGGGTGAACCAAGGACATGCCCAGAGCTGTACTGGCACGCTCTGGTCTTCAACCCCTTTCCCAATTAATTCCTACCATAATATTTGCCTTTTTGGACAGGTACTGAGCACTGAGCTCATGTTTTCATGGCACAGTACCCTGCTCCTGAGCAGGAATAGTCAGCTCAGACCCCAGCATCTTAGATGTGAGATTAAGACTCCTTTCTTCTCACATGCATCACTTCACATTCACCTCTTCTGAATTTCATCTTTAATTTCATCTTTACTGCCCAGTTACTCAAGTCTCATGAGAGGCTGCTGCAAACCTTCACATTCAGCCCTCATCTTTATTGGCCTGAATAATTTAAAATCATCAGCACGCTTTGCCTCCTCAGCACTCCTTCATTTTCCCAGGTCCCTTCTGAAAGTGCTGAACAAACCCAGCTCCCACCACCGAGTTTTGCAAACGCCAGGACCCCTTCACCAGAAAAGCCTTTTATTTGCTCCAGCCCCCTCTTTTTATCTTTTAACAAATTACTTATCCTGGAAAGGACCTTCCCTCTCCTCCTGTGATGCTTAGTTTCTCTACAGATCTTTGCTGAGGGACCTCACCGAACCCGTTGGAAATGCCACCTCCCTCTTGCAGGGACTTGTTGACATCCTTGGAGAACGGCAATAGGTTCGTGAGGCTGCCCTGAGGCTAACCTACATATTTCCTTCTTAATCTTTGTTATTTTCAATATCTTTACTTCAAAAGACAATGAAATATGTTTTTCTTTTCTGTAGAGCAATGAGGAT
Organism: Nyctibius grandis; assembly: GCF_013368605.1. NCBI lineage: Eukaryota > Metazoa > Chordata > Aves > Nyctibiiformes > Nyctibiidae > Nyctibius > Nyctibius grandis. The sequence continues at coordinate 125,746,589 of NC_090659.1, forward strand.
GGAGCACAACTTCATCAGGCCCTTAACTTGGCCAATATCTTAAAATTTAAAGAAAGAAATGGAGTAACCGTTCCTCTTCTTGCTCACAGTGACTATACAGCGCTCATTTTTCATCCTGTCCAGAGGTTTCTTCCTCTGTCTTTTCTTGAATATTGTAGAAAGCCTTTTCCAGGGCTATTATAACATTTGGAAGGTCAGCACGGGTGCACAGCAGGTGAGGAGATGCCACAGCAGGACTTCTGAGATGGCAGCTGAACTGATCCAGAATGACAAACTGAAGGAGGGTTACGGTCAGAAAAGTGACAGGGTTGCCTTTTTTTTCTGAAAAACTCTCCTTTCCTGTGTGTACTCAGAGTCAAATCTGGTTACTTCACCGGCAGAAGTCTCCTTCTGCTCTCGCTGTCTTGCAGGTGTGACATGGTTCAGGGAAAATGAGCTGGAGCCTTTCTCGAGTCATGTATCTTTAATGGAATAATTACTTATATTCTCAATACTGAATGTGCATTTCTCTGTCTGAACTGAAATCTGCACTGAAGTGCAGAGGTTGGAAAGAAAAAAAAGCTGCAGGAGGTTCAGGTTGGACATTTGGAGGCATTTCTTCTCAGCAAGGGTCATTAGACATTGGAAGGGGCTGCCCAGGGAGGTGGTGGAGTCACCATCTCTGGAGGGGTTTAAGAAAAGACTGGACACGGCACTTAGTGCCATGGTCTACTTGACATGGTGGTGTCAGGGCAATGGTTAGACTCGATGATCCCAGAGGGCTCTTCCAACCTGATTGATTCTGTGATTCTGTAAACTGAGATTTGGGGAGATGTAAGTGAAGAGAAGAAAGAGAAGGACATCTTGTTTCCAGTACTGTTTTTCCACTCTCAGGTGAAGGCTGCTTGGTGCAACTCTGATGCAGAGAAGGCTCCACTGTGGTGAATTTTAAGCATCAGATCCTCCTTGAGATCCTTCCCTAACCAGGGAGGAGACAGCATTCTTCTGGCCCCAGAGACATCCCTTCTCCTCCAGCAGCCCAGGAGTCCAACCCACAAACTGGTTTCGTACACAGCACTAGAGAAGTGCAGATCATGACTTTTCAGTCATGACTTTGCTGTCTCCCTGCGATCTTGCGGAGGGCAAGGAGAGCCTCATGCTTTCAGAAGCAGGCACTCCCAGTCCCCTTCTGCTCTGGGAGAGTTTCTATAGCAACTCTACATGGGTCTTGAAGGAAGGATTTCTGGTAGGCTCTTTCTGGAGGAGTTTGTAATGTAAATGCAGGCAGGCACAAGAGCAAGCCCGCGCTCTCCATGCCCTCAGGTTATAGGTTATGGAAGGGTATTTACAATAAATGGTCAGAAAACAGCCCTTTGTGATTTCCAAAATGCACTTGTTCATCTGGCTAATTTTCTATTCATCCTTTTCAGCTCTGCTTCCCAAGCCAGGAGGGAAAAAAAAATCATTTCAAGCCTTGGCGGTTTGCTCCAGATGTAATTTCTGCTCCGTGACAGACGGTGCAACATGTGCAAGACCTTTGTGCTTCCAACTACGGAAAGGGAACTGGCTTCAGCGTGCATCTCTGACACCTTTTTGGACTTTGTAATTGGGAATTTCCTCCTGTTTCATATCTGCCCTAATTCCTTTCTCCTCCTCAGTTGGTGTTTATGACAATTGGGTCCAAAATATTCCTCATTTCAATGACAGCAGCATCTGGAAAGGGCCTCTCATGCGCTAGAGACCTACAGACGTGTCAGAAATGGGTCTGTCCCTGCAACTTTGCAATGTGAAGAACTTTACCATGTGAAGAAATGGTGTAAAAGGCTGAAAGAAGGAAGGGAAATCCCAGTTTCACAGCCAGAGATGCCAACACACCGAGGAACAAGCCAGCTTGCCACAAGTCACCCAGAAACTGCGAGCTGAGCAGAAGATGACCCTGTTTGGGCTGTTTGGCACAAAACTATCCTCCCACTTCATTTATCGTCATTCGAAGTGTTGTAGAGAAGCATTTGGAACGTTTTCTGGGGCAAGTCACCGTTTTCTGCATAGGAGGGTTTGTTGCTACAGACCTCGTGGGACCGGCGCCACGTCTATCGGAAGAGCTAAATGTTGAGTAATAGGTGTCAGAAATGCTTCTTTCAGACTATAATTTTACAGGACAAACAGCAAGGTGTTTGCTTGGAAGAGAAGTGATGGCAGAAAGCTCCTTACCTGGCCAAGCATTACTTTTAGTTTTTCTTATTTAAGATGCTTGAATTTAATTTGCTGCTGTTGGACCTTAGTGCAGTCTACAACTACCTGAAGGGAGGTTGTAGTGGAGTGGGAGTCGGCCTCTTCTCCCAGGCAACTAGCGATAGGACAAGAGGACACAGCCTCAAGCTTCGCCAGGGGAGGGTCAGGTTGGACATTAGGAAGCATTTCTTCTCAGCAAGGGTCATTAGCCATTGGAAGGGGCTGCCCAGGGAGGTGGTGGAGTCACCATCTCTGGAGGGGTTTAAGAAAAGACTGGACATGGCCCTTAGTGCCATGGTCTAGTTGACATGGTGGTGTCAGGGCAATGGTTGGACTCGATGAGCCCAGAGGGGTCTTCCAACCTGGTTGATTCTGGGATTCTGTGACCTGTATTAAAAATGGTATTCCAGGTGTGCTGCCAAAGCCAAGGTCCCTAGCACTGCTGGTTCGGCGTGCCCTGGGCGTCCCCAGATAATGATCAAGGATTAACACAACAAAAGATGCCCAGTAATGCACAAGCATTATTCTGCTTCCTATCTCTGGTTTTTATACTCTGTATTCTCCTCTGACATTGGCAGCATCCTCCTGATTGCACCAGAGCTAGTCTTGATTCACACCCTTAAATAAGATCTCTGGGGGGAACAAATTTCCTATTTCAGCTAATTCTAGTAATAGGCAATTCCAAGATGATCATAACAATGTTACAGAATCAAATTATTGTTCAAAAGGGCCAGTTTTAAAGGACAGACCTGGTGATTTTAATTCGCAAGGGTTAGCAAAGATAAAAATTCAAATTATATAATATTTGGGGTGGCAAGTATAGGCCAAGCTTGAGTTAAACTCAGGTTTAGGGAACACAACATCCTTAACTTAAATATTGAATTGTAAAATGCTAATTAACTTAAAAATGTCCATATGGTATTTTGGACATTTTGGACTTAGACCAGCGAAGTGAATTGCTCTCAAATACATGAGCTTTAGACAAACACAGCAGCAGATGGAGCACACAGAGAATATTAACAAAACCAGGTTTTGGGTGTTAAAAGCCTTAATGGGTCTCTCACATGTATTTGGGCCAGGAGATTAGATTCAAATAGTGCTTGGGGGAAGGCGAGAGTACATAATATTTAAATGGGCAAAACTCCACAGCGGTGTTTAAAAAAAGGCTCTAGCGAAAATAAAATCTAATTTCACCACAGAATCACAGAATCACAGACTGGTTGGGGTTGGAAGGGACCTCTGGAGATCATCCAGTCCAACCCCCACCAAAGCAGGGTCACCCAGAGCACGTTGCACAGGGTCGTGTCCAGATGGGTCTTGAATATCTCCAGAGAAGGAGACTCCCCACCCTCCCTGGGCAGCCTGTCCCAGGGCTCTGGCACCCTCACAGCAAAGAAGTTTTTCCTCATATTCAGATGGAACTTCCCATGGTTCAGTTTGTGCCCGTTGCCCCTTGTCCTGTCACTGGGCACCGCTGAGAAGAGTCTGGCCCCATCCTCTTGACACCCACCCCTAAGGTATTTGTAAGTGTTGATAAGATCCCCCCTCAGTCTGCTCTCCTCCAGGCTGAACAGCCCCAGCTCCCTCAGCCTCTCCTCGTAGCAGAGATGCTCCAGTCCTCTGACCAGCTCAAAAGTGCAAAGGTTCTCTCAGAAAGAGGAGAAATACAGTGATCCCACAAAGACTCCTTACCCTGAGGTCTTTATTATTCATTTTCCAGCCAAGAGCTGGGCTGAGGTACCCCAACCACCAGACCCTAGAGAAACCTACCAGCAGATGCAGCTCCTGCCCAACTCACCGAAAGCCAGGGTGGAAGAGCAACAGCACTGAAATCATGGAGTTATGGAGCATTTACTACTTCTCGTTCATAAACTGAATTTTTCAATCCCGTTACTTCCTAAAGAAGTCTATATAAACCATGTTCTTGCCCTATAATCCCTCTCCTATAATAAAAGAAACTAATTTTGCAAAATGTTTTAATTAGAGCTATGTTTTTGCACCAGCTGTTCTGGTAGAGGTTCTCTTCAGAAAGCTTTAGAAGAAAAAAAAAATACAAAAAAGCAAATAAAAATCCCTCCCCGCCATCTCGTAAATATTTTATTCCTCACAAACAGACTTCTGCCCAGAAGAAACTACAAACATATTAAAAACCACAGCTGAGGGGTGACAGCCCAGGGATGTTTTAGCACAGTACAGTTTTCATTTGCTTGCCATAAAACAATGATTTCTATGATAGGCCAACTTGACAAAGCAATTACAGCTAATTAAGTAGATTACATTTTATGGTTGAGGTGCATTCTCCTGGTTGCTCAAGCAGATGTGATGAATTTGTGGCAGCTCCTCTCTTGCTTGTTTTTGACACGGGGAAGCAGTCAGGCTTGTTTAAAAAAAATCCCAAGACTCGCATGATATTACCCAGGTGCAATATTTTATGTGGATAAATGGGAGACCTCTGTGACTGGATGGATGGCATATGTAGAGCCATGGAGGAGGACAGAAGGACCTCCTCCAGCATCAGAGGGCTGGAGCCCCTCTGCTCTGGAGACAGGCTGAGAGAGTTGGGGCTGTTCAGCCTGGAGAAGAGAAGGCTCCTGGGAGACCTTCTAGCACCTTCCAGTACCTGAAGGGGCTACAGGAAAGCGGGAGAGGGGCTTTTTACAAGGGCATGGAGTGATAGGATGAGGGGGAACAGTTTTAAAGTGAAAGAGGGGAGATTGAGATGAGATCTTAGGAAGAAATTCTTGACCGTGAGGGTGGTGAGACCCTGGCCCAGGTTGCCCAGAGAAGCTGTGGCTGCCCCCTCCCTGGCAGTGTTCAAGGCCAGGTTGGATGGGGCTTGGAGCAACCTGGTCTGGTGGAAGGTGTCCCTGCCCATGGCAGGGGGGTTGGAACTAGATGATCTTTAAGGTCCCTTCCAACCCAAACCATTCTATGATCATGCCCCAAACCCATGACCTTGGCCAACAAGGTTGGGAGACACTATCTGACAAACTAAAAGCTCATGGAAAACCCCTGGCACTCGCTTCCTGGGATCGAAACACTGGATCAGCAGTTCCCATACCTGCATGCCAGAATGGCCCCACTGCTCAGAAAGGAGCCGGGCACTTGCTGTGGTTCTCCCTTCTACCTCTGGCCACAAAGCGCTGGAGGAAGCTCGAGTGGATGGTTGGCATGGGAGACTAACAGTACAATGAAAGATAAACAACAAAATGCTTCGTATGTGATTTATCAGCTGGAGATGCAGAAGAGGAAGGTGCCAACAGCACTTTCCAATTCACGCAGGTGGCTGTAGGACCATAGGTGGGCTGCAGACCACCAGAAGCTATGGCATGAAATCAGCGTTGCCCATCCACATGGAAGAACAGGAGGGATTTTAGTAACACATCTTGAAATATTTATAATGTTAGATGCACAACAAACTCTCCTAAAATGCATAATTTATGTGTGGGCTGTGCAGATGTGGTAGATGTGTAGTCATGATGCACGCAAGCCCAACAGCTCAAACCAAAAAGACGGCAAACAAGTATTAAGGAAATAAGTATTATGGCTACACTGTCACATGCTGTTCATGTTTTTGCAGTCCTTTGACACGCAAGCCCGGATCTCAAAGGATCAAAAGCAGTCCCCAGTGTCCAGATTTAATAAGGTGTAACTTATTTCCCCCCATATCACGTGTCTCGAGTTACACTGAAAGCTCACTGAAGAAAGATGGTATTTTCATGTTTCATAAAGCAGCGTGTATAGAACCAGCCACCAAAGCTAATCATCCCATTTCCACTTCAGAACGGGGTTTTACAGACAGCGTTTCTTCATGATTTAAAGCTGAAATGCTGTTCTTCAGGATCAGGGTCCCCGTTAGTGACAAAACAGGTCACCCAGAGAAGTTGTGGATGCCGCATCATTGGAAGTGTTCAAGGTGAGGTTGGACGGGGCTTTGAGCAACCTGATCTAGTGCAAGATGTCCCTGGCCATGGCAGGGGGCTTGGACTAGATGATCTTTGAAGGTCACTTCCAACCCAAATGATTCTGTGATGGCTCGGGAACACAAGGCATCACGGACACCTCTCTGCAGATGGGAGAAAATCAGAAAAGCATCTCGACAGCACTTCCCAGCATGTTCATCCCAATATCCCAACGCAGCTGGTTTTCCTCTCACAGAATCACAGAATCAACCAGGTTGGAAGAGACCTCAGGGATCATCGAGTCCAACCGTTGCCCTGACACCACCATGGCAACTAGACCAGGGCACTAAGTGCCATGTCCAGTCTTTTCTTAAACACATCCAGAGACAGTGACTCCACCACCTCCCTGGGCAGTCCCTTCCAATGTCTAATGACCCTTTCTGAGAACAAATTCTTCCTAATGTCCAACCTGAACCTCCCCTGGCGAAGCTTGAGGCTGTGTCCTCTTGTCCTATCGCTAGTTGCCCGGGAGAAGAGGCCGACTCCCACTTCACTACAACCTCCCTCGGTTTCCTACAACCACCCACTGCAGAGCAAACAGAGCTTTACCAAAGAAGACCTGTTGGAGCGAGTCCAGAGGAGGCCACGAAGATGCTCAGAGGGCTGGAGCCCCTCTGCTCTGGAGACAGGCTGAGAGAGTTGGGGCTGTTCAGCCTGGAGAAGAGAAGGCTCTAGGGAGACCTTCTAGCAGCCTCCCAGTACCTGAAGGGCCTCCAGGAAAGCTGGAGAGGGGCTTTTTACAAGGGCATGGAGTGACAGGATGAGGGGGAATGGTTTTAAACTGAAAGAGGGGAGATTGAGATGAGATATCAGGAAGAAATTCTTGACTGTGAGGGTGGTAAGACCCTGGCCCAGGTTGCCCAGAGAAGCTGTGGCTGCCCCCTCCCTGGCAGTGTTCAAGGCCAGGTTGGATGGGGCTTGGAGCAACCTGGTCTGGTGGAAGGTGTCCCTGCCTGTGACAGGGGGGTTGGAACTAGATGGTCTTTAAGGTCCCTTCCAACTCAAACCATTCTGATTCTAAGAAATACCAGAACACATGAAATATTTAAACCTGCAGACTGAGGTTTTCAGAAAAGGTATAAAACTGTAAGAAGGAACATTGCTGTGTTCCCCCATGAAATAATCCTGCCTAAGGCATCGCTTTTCCCCTACAAATCCAAGGCTTGCTTCAGGCACCCCCCCATCATTCCCTCTGCCCCAGGAGGTGGCTCCCAATGTGAAGACAAGGTCCTTGGGTCACTCTATGCCCCCTAATTTTAGAAGGGCAGATGGTTGTGCTGCTTTTAGGGAAGATTTTGTGACTTTAACATCCTTAAAGGATTTGGGGATTTTACGCTGCGCTCCTAACTATCCTCTCAAGCATTAAATCCAGAAGTCGACTTCTCAGCAAAAACATGGGGGACTTTGCAAATCCGTAATGAGTCATCGCGCCGCAGGTAGTGAGGCTGGCTTAAAAATAACACATCCACCAGCGTGTCTAGGAAACGGAAAAAAGAGTCACCAGTTCCCTCCAGGAATAGCAAATTATAGTAATGGACTGGGATGGAAAAGGGAAGAGAAAAAATAAGAAAACCTCAGAAGTTAGAGGAGTGAAAGGCATTATGTCGAGCAAAATAAAAATCAGATGGTTCACATCATCCTCCTCCTGTACTGTGGAGCTGCTGAGTAGATAAATTAGCTTAGAAAAAGGAAGATGACTAGTTATGGTTTGGGATTCAAAACAGCAGCACACTTCAGTTTTACTAGCAGAACCTGAGGGCTTTAGGTGAGGAGCAGAGATAAGGAGAGGAACCTCTCAGATGGTATTAAAAATTGTTACCAAAAAAGCCAACAATAGAAAACTGCCATTAATTCATCACACCAAAATATACTTTGTAAGAGATAACTGGAGGCACTTGAAACTGAAAAAACAGCAATATATCTGCATAATTATGATTTTTTTCCTACACTATTTCATGTGGGAAAGGTCTCTTTCCTATGAAATGTCTGAAGCACGATTGCTTTCACACATGTCCCTGCCCACACCTCTGTCTTGGTGACGACCATCCCAAACCATGGATTTGGATCATAGAATCATAGAATTGTTTTGGTTCGAAGGACGTTTAAGATCGAGTCCAACCATTAACCCAGCACTGCCAAGGCCACCACTAACCCATGGCCCTCAGCACCACATCTACACGGCTTTTAAATCCCTTCAGGCATGGGGACTCCACCACTGCCCTGGGTAGCCTGTGCCAGTGCTTGACAACCCTTTCCATGAAGACATTGTCCCTGATCTCCAATCTAAACCTCCCCTGGCGCAACTTGAGGCCATTTCCTCTCGTCCTATCACTTGTTCCCTGTGAGAAGAGACCGACCCCCACCTCGCTACAACCGCCTTTGAGGTAGTTGTAGACAGCAATAAGGTCTGTGGTCCATCAACGCTGACTCTGCAAGCTGAGGAGCACTGCAATACCATCCCCCAGCTCTGGAGCACCAAGGACATCACGATGAAGCCATGCTTGAGGGTGTTGTGCAAGGACAAGGTCACCCTTGCTCTCTGTTGACTTCTCCTTGCAGACAAGCCCAGAGCTGCACGCACTTGTGCAATGTTGATACATTTAAGAAATACATTACCATGGCTACGTTGCTTTTGATGTAAACTTGTAAAAATCTATATATCTTTCAACAGGGGCTGTGTAAGGCACCATGATGAAGTAGCCAAAACTCATGGCAGGCTTCTGCTTTGTCTTCTGTGTATGTACGTTAATGGGAACAGGTGAGAAATGAAGGATCAGCTGAGATTGTCTCTAAATTAAAAAAAAATAGCTCAAATGCAACAAGTATGTATTTATCCTGGCATGTTTTCTCAGTATCAACATCACCGACACAGCACACAGTCCTTCACCAAAGGTTCAGCAGGCAATGGCCCTGCTTTCTCTTTAGATCTCCTGAAATCCTCCTCTGCCTGGATTTCTGCCTCATGCTCCATCTCAGCACACCAGAGACCTCCCGACATCCACAAAGCCCTGGTCTACTTCCAAGCAGGGCAAGTATGAACAGCATATATTTTATTAGATATGGTTACATATGCAAAGTATATATTTAAATTATTCTAAAGCCTCAGTGATATAAAATACTAAAGTGATCCTTCCTCATCTCTCTAACCTCTTTATGGGGTCAGACATGGCCAAAAAGGCGCTAGGCTGGCTCCTGGCTTCAGCAGGGATCCCTGCAATGCGAGATTGTGGATAAAGGCCAGGTTGGATGAGGCTTGGAGCAACCTGGTCTAGTGGAAGGTGTACCTGCCTGTGGCAGGGGGGTTGGAACTAGATGATCTTTAAGGTCCCTTCCAACCCAAACCATTCTGTGATTCTATGATACAGGGTCCCAGACTGAAGGATAAAAGGGTTTGCAGGGAGAATGACAGAGCAGAAGAGCAGGGCTGAGATGTGGTGCCACGTCGCTGGAGTATTTGGCAGTGAGAGTACTATCATGGTGGGAAGGGAGAAGGTACAACAGTCATCAAAAGATAATGGACACCTGGGGAAGAGGTTCCAAATATCTCCTTGAGCAGGTGCAAGAGAACGGAGAACTGGGTTAATGGTGATCAGTCATCAAAGAACTGAAGGTCTCAAGGGTCCTCAAAGAGCAAGACTGCCCCAACGGGACTAGCATGAGTTGCAGGAGGGTCCAGTTGTGTGAGATGACCTTTCTCTGGTTTGGACCCATTCCTTGCTTGATGTATTCTTGGAGGGATTAGCAGCAGAGACCCAAAGGGGCTAGCAGATTGGAGGACTAGGCCAAATTAGGTCTCTCTGTGGGATCTGTGCTCCACACAGGACATTGTGAGGAGCTGTTAATCATTTCATTTTCACTTGAGCTTTAAAAGATACGAGATACTCACTTAATATACTGCTATAAAAAAATAAATATGCATCAAGCTAGAAATTCCTTTTATAAGGGATGCATTTTTTTTTCACACGGTTGGAAACTGCATATTAAAAATACCTTCATGCTAAATTATTTCCCCTGCAATATGTTTTTATGCTTATACAAAGCAGTCGGTAGCTTTTCAGGAGATTTTTCAAGGGACTGACTACAGGAATGATATTTTGAATTAGCATTCTTTTAATCAGCACAGCTGAAATCAGCCTCTTCGTTACCAAAATGAATTAAGTCAACAAAAAAAGTCCAAGTTTGCAGAGACTGTTCCTTCAAACCCAAAGGGACATTTTCTTCATTGTTAAAACTCACCAGAAATGATGAATTATTTTAGCAGCACCAGCTGAAATAAAACCCAAGACCCATCACCCATGGGCCTGCCCGTGTGCTTTTGTGTGATGGCAAAGGAGGTCTCTGAGGAAGCGTTTCCAGGCACATCATGCTCTAAAGAAATTAGCAACCAGAGTTCCTATGGGAATCTGATTTTACCAGACTGATTTGAGATGGAGCAGAATCACAGAATCAATCAGGTTGGAAGAGACCTCTGGGATCATCGAGTCCAACCATTGCCCTGACACCACCATGGCAACTAGACCATGGCACTAAGTGCCATGTCCAGTCTTTTCTTAAACACCTCCAGAGATGGTGACTCCACCACCTCCCTGGGCAGCCCCTTCCAATGGCTAATGACCCTTTCTGAGAAGAAATGCTTCCTAATGTCTAACCCGAACGTCCCTTCTTAAGAGATTTTGCTCCTTCTTTTAAACATAAGCAAGTGCCAATTCCAGGTCACCCGGCAAACGTCAAGTGGGTCACAGGAAGAGGCTGTTCTCGGTGTGTAGTGACATCTCGGGTGTCCTTGCTGGCACAAGCAGACTATAGTTTGGAAAAATAACCACCAGACACCTGGTCAGATGGCGCTCCTACAGTCCTGTTCGATACTAATGAACTTCTGTAGATTTACAAGTACAAAATCAATGCATTACAATTAATTTATACTGAGTCATCGTCTTGCAGTATCTCCTTGCAGCAAGCAATTGTAGGGAAAACCACAACTGAATAATGGCTTCATTTTCTAGGTGAAACTCTAAATGTACTACCCATCCCCTGCCTCCTCATGTCAGCAACGAGTCAGATCTAAACTATTGACCCGGAATAAAATAAAATGAGATCTTAAAACAAGGAGCAAAGCTCCAAGATGCAAAATACAGCTGAAGTTAAGAGGAGCCCTAACACTGCTATCAACAACTGAGCCTTCTGCCCAGCTATCAACTTGCTTGAGCTTAGACTAGTACAACTGACCTTATATCAAAAGCCAAGTGGTGCACCCTTCAATGGTCAGGTCGTTACCAAATATCCACATTCATGCCACCAGCACCCAGCAGGAGCTGTGGCCATCCAGGCACTCCCCACAAGCGCACTTAGGGTTTGTGTCAACCTCAAATCCAGCACTGCTTCAAAATACACACTGAGAATAAATCTGGTGACGCTCAACACCTTCCTACTACTGGAGCCTCTTGACGTCTCACAGAAATGAGAAGTTATTGAGGCCTGCATGAACACATCTGTGGGTTCATCCAAAAACTCTCATCTTTTAGGTATAAAATAATAGTGGAACAAAAATTCCCCAAACTGAAAGTTTGTTATTTCTCCATACTCTAAATATTGAGTTTAACAAACAATGAAATTGCCAACCAAATCACCCATCCAAGAGTTTTATGACTATAAAAGAAGCTGAGGACACTGAGGATACTTTTTAAAAATGAAAGGACCAACAGCAAAGAAATTCAGAAATATAACAAGAATGGAAAGACCCACTTTTAGCATTTCATTTCTAGTAAAACAAACTGAGAGCTCTATCAGAACTATGGAAGTTTCTAAATTTACATTGGAAGCATTTCAGGAAACGTATTTTAGTTGTGAAATGTCACCTCGAAGCTCCACATTTCACTGCAAGCACATTTGAGTCTTCACTCGTTTTTTGCAAAGCAGCTGCTTGGACAATGAGACAAGGTCTTATTGCTGTTGTGACCCCTTCGCTTTTGAGTGGAAGGAGATGCACATCCAACACACCCTGGGATGGCAAGGATCTGAAGTTATTCTGGGCTAAGATGAGCATCTGTTTTATCTGCACATCTGTGTGCAAACTAAGCGGTGTTGCAGTACCAAACTTGTTCAGAATTCAGGTTTTACAAAAAAAACCATGTCATGAAGCCCTGAGAAGCAAATGCCGCTCATGGTCTCCAAAATCCAGCAAAATTCAAGTTGTCTGGCTTCAAGCTGTCTCTATCAACCAGCTAAATGGTGCTGGGCACCGCTGCCCAGTTCAAATTTCATTTTCAGTGCTGCAAAGCATCTACATGGGAAAGATGTACGTGTGCCTTAGCTGATTCCTGCAGTGCTGGTGGGCCCATCACATGCTCCACCTTCCAAGGTGGTTCCCACACATTAACTCAATTTATAAAGGAGCTGGGGAGACTTCATAGAATCATAGAATCGTTTTGGTTGGAAAGGACCTTTAAGATCATCAAGTCCAACTGTTAACCCAGCACTGCCAAGGCCACCACTAAACCATGTCCCTCAGCACCACATCTACACGGCTTTTAAATCCCTCCAGGGATGCGGACTCCACCACTGCCCTGGGCAGCCTGTTCCAATGTTTGACAACCCTTTCGGGGAAGACATTTTCCCTGATCTCCAATCTAAACCTCCCCTGGTGCAACTTGAGGCCATTTCCTCTCATCCTATCAATTGATACCTGGGAGAACAGACCGACCCCCCACCTCGCTACACCCTCCTTTGAGGTAGTTGTAGAGAGTGATAAGTTCTCATCTGAGCCTCCTTTTCTCCAGACTAAACACCCCCAGGTCCCTCAGCCACTCCTCATCACACTTGTGCTCCAGACCCTTCACCACCTTCGTTGTCCTTCTCTGGACTCACTCCAGCACCTCAAGGTCTTTCTTGTCGTGAGGGGCCCAAAACTGAACACAGGATTCGAGGTGCGGCCTCACCAGTGCCGAGTACAGGGGGACAATCCCTGCCCTAGTCCTGCTGGCCACACTAGTGCTGATACAAGCCACGATGCTGGTGGCCTTCTTGGCCACCCAGGCACACTGCTGGCTCATGTTCAGCCACCATCGACCAACACCCCCAGGTCCTTCAGACTGACTGCAGACAATGTGAGCATCTCACAGGGGTACCCGTGCATTTCACACATGCTCCTGAGCAACAGCAAATGTACTTGAACGGGGAAACAACACAAAATGAACTATAAAAATCAGACCTTCAAAATGGACACACCAGAACGGTGAAATTTGAAGTCCCCCGACAATGTAGTTTCAAGGCAAGGCAGCTCGGTAAAGACATCTAAAGCTCCTCAACTGGTTGACTTGCAAATGTCAAGGAGAAGAAATGACCTGAGGCCAGTTTGTCACTGTCACAGCTCTGGATGAATAAGTTTTAAATTTTCCCCCAAGCAACCTCCTGCCAAAGTACAATATAAAATACATTAAGACAATCATCTCTTTTTGCAGGAGATTTTTCTTCCTATCAAAAATAAACTAATGTGTAACACCTTAAAAGTTTTAACCTAAAATAGATTTCCAAAGTGCTCCACGTGCTATCAATCAATCAGAATTAAAAATGCTTTTAATGACTCAAAATAGGAAGCAAAGCTTTAAAGCAGAATATTTTGTGCAAAAGGAGAATTTTATTTCAAATAATCTAAATTACAAAGATAATTTAGAAAGCCATTTTTCTTCCAGAATAAGCTGCCTTTTGCATGATTAGGGCAAGAAAAATGCTAACACAGGCTGCAAGGCAGTGTACATAGAGATGTAAGTGCTTAGAATAGCTGAAATTACTGCGTTCCTCTTTATACGTGGTGCCAGCGATGGACCACTCTCCCACAATGAGGAGCAAGCCCCAGGAATGCCATTCGGCTACCACTGTTGGATAAGGCAGGAAGAAATTGGATGTTTTTTCTTCACTGAACATGTTATTGCCAGTTGTGGAGCATGGGGAATGTGGAAGAAAAGGTTCTGAAGGTGTTGAGTGCGCTCACCAGGCACATGGCAGGTTGCTGGAGGTATTTATTCAAATAAATACGCTTTGTTTGTTCGTTCAAAGGCAAGAGGCCTATGGGATCCAACAGGAAGGTTTGGTAACGGTGCCTGGGACTGGTCCAAGGTTATTAGCCAGATGGAAGAAACCAATTTCCACAATGGGTGGAATTTTAAATAGCACCACAATGGGTGCTATTTAACAGCAGAAGAATATCAGGAAGAGAATTATTGTGTATAGGATGTTACACATTCCAGAGACTACTTATATATGTTCGCTAAAAGGAGAAGAGAAGAGAAGAGAAGAGAAGAGAAGAGAAGAGAAGAGAAGAGAAGAGAAGAGAAGAGAAGAGAAGAGAAGAAGAGGAGGAGAAGAGGAGAAGAGGAGAAGAAGAGAAGAGGAGAAGAGAATAGTTCAGTTGGAAGAGGGACCTACGACAATCATCTAGTCCAACTGCAAATTGGGTTCAATTAAAGGGTTCAATAATTATAAAATTGTATCTGCAGCACCTTGTCATGTCACATACTACACGAGATTCAGGATAAGTTCAGTGTATAATCTCCAGTAACCTGAAAAAATGGAGAATAAATGATGTTTACAAGAACACCTACAGGAAACCTCTCTCTCAAAGATCAAGGACACCACCACGATTCTGAGAAGATACATCTCATACGTGCAGAGTCCATACTACAGCAACATACAGTGACGTACTCCTTTGCCGCTTCCAACTTTACAGCTTCCATAGGGCTTCCACAGACTCCACCGTAGCTTTCTCTTCTCCTCAACTTCTAAACCTTTATCTTGTACAACCTAATCTAAAAGTGCAAGTGTAGACACCATCTCTGTGCAAATTACACCTACCTTCCCAACCTATGATTTGTCCACGGAATACTCTGAATACACCCAAATGGCTTACACCTGAGAGATGACCAGGTCACAGAATCACAGAATCAATCAGGTTGGAAGAGCCCTCTGGGATCATCGAGTCCAACCATTGCCCTGACACCACCACGTCAACTAGACCATGGCACTAAGTGCCATGTCCAGTCTTTTCTTAAACACCTCCAGAGATGGTGACTCCACCACCTCCCTGGGCAGCCCCTTCCAGTCAAGCAGTCAAACGTAGCTCCACCTAACCTCCACGAGAGCCATTCCCACCACATTTTTTCCAGTTCCTCTGCAGATCACCATGATCCTCCTGTCCCCTCAGCCAGAACAGTTCTCGCTTCTCCAGAATACACCCAAAACTTCCAAATTCTTGCTGTTCAACACCTCTAAACCACAGCCTTTGCCATCCAGCTATGCAGGCCCGTGCCTCATCTGCCATCTTCACTACTGCAACCTCTTTTTCTCTAGGTTGACAACTGCAGCCTCGCCCTACCTACATGCATTCAGTTTGTCACTGCAAAGTTCATTTTCTTCGCTCATCATTAAGATCAATGAGTATCCATCTCTGCAGACAGAGCTATTAATAGTCACTTACCTCTCTAACTGCAAATTCAAGGCTCTTCGCAGCCAATCCTCACCCTCCTTAAAATATCTCTTCTCACCATGTATAACCCTCTCATTCTACTGAAATGCCAGTATTTTAATCTTTGAATATTAAAGACTTTTCTATCACACACTTCAAAAGGAAAGGAGCCAATAAGAAACAAACAATTTGAGGTCAGGCTATTTCCCTGTTCAGCTCACAAAATAAAGAGGTGATATTCCTCCCCCCTCTCAATTCTTGTGTGCAAATTTTAATTGCTTTTCTGACATCTACAGAATGTAATCTTCTTTCTGTGTTGTTACTAGGATTAGGGCAGTACGAAGGTAAAGCTATTTTTGATTAATATGGAAATCAGAAATTACTTTCAAGAGAAAACTGGGAACTGTTCCTAATACTACTTTATCTTTGGGGAATTACAAATCTAAAGAGTAACAAGAGAGAGCTGGCAGCTCGCTAAGTCTTCCAACCTGTGCAAAATATGCCTAACAGTATCTAAAAATCTATTTTGATGGAAAGATGAGATTAATATAGTCAAGAAAGGGTTCAAGCTGAAGATAAAGAGAGTCAAACCCCACAGAACAGTGGACATCAGTTTGTCTGGGAAAAAAAAAAAAGGTAATGAGACCATATGGTGAAAGGACCAGTTCTGGGCCCCACACTTCAAGAAAGATGTTGAGGTGTTGGAGCAAGTCCAGAGCAGGGCGACCAAGCTGGGGAAGGGTCTGGAGGGTCTGACCTACGAGGAACGGCTGAGGGAGCTGGGGGTGTTTAGCCTGGAGAAGAGGAGGCTCAGAGGTGACCTTAGTGCAGTCTACAACTACCTGAAGGGAGGTTGTAGTGCAGTGGGAGTCGGCCTCTTCTCCCAGGCAACCAGCGATAGGACAAGAGGACATAGCCTCAAGCTTCGCCAGGGGAGGGTCAGGTTGGACATTAGGAAGCATTTCTTCTCAGCAAGGGTCATTAGCCATTGGAAGGGGCTGCCCAGGGAGGTGGTGGAGTCACCATCTCTGGAGGGGTTTAAGAAAAGACTGGACATGGCACTTAGTGCCATGGTCTAGTTGACATGGTGGTGTCAGGGCAATGGTTGGACTCGATGATCCCAGAGGGCTCTTCCAGCCTGATTGATGCTGTGATTCTGTGAAGGACAGCTAATTCTAAAATGGTTAAATTTGTTCCCAGTTCAAATTTGTTCTTGCTGAAGTTCAAATTTTCCCCATGACCATTCAGCTGAATTTCTAATGGCTGAAGATTTCAGGAATACGGTGGCATCCAACTCCTCCTATTTGTATGATGGGAAGAATTTGGAGATAAATACCAGGCTATTTTGAATGGAGAACCTTAGCTGATTTCTGAATCACTGCTGCTACTGAAGAGCCTCTCTTTCTTGTAATGCATATGATCTGAGCCCATGTGTGGCAACACACGGCATTAAAACTTTGGCTCAAGTTTGAGGTCTTGTAACAGCTCCTTGGAGGCTACCATCAGGGTGAATTCACCTAAATATTCAGTTACATGGATTGTCCCCTTTTCCAGCATCCACATGCTGGAGTGAGCAAGAAAACATGGAGATGACAAGTAAGCGCTCCTGGTCTTGCCCAGAGAAGTTGTTGATGCCCCATCATTGGAAGTGTTCAAGGTCAGGTTGGACGGGGCTTT
Source organism: Nyctibius grandis (assembly GCF_013368605.1). Lineage (NCBI taxonomy): Eukaryota > Metazoa > Chordata > Aves > Nyctibiiformes > Nyctibiidae > Nyctibius > Nyctibius grandis. The sequence continues at coordinate 125,763,896 of NC_090659.1, forward strand.
GAGCAACCTGATCTAGTGTAAGATGTCCCTGTCCATGGCAGGGGAGCTAGACTAGATGTTCTTCAAAGGGTCTTTCCAACCCAAACCATTCTATGATTCTGTGATTCTGTGCCTGGCGATCAGGGATAAAGACTAAAAGCCATGTCAGCAGTCCCATCTTCCTGCCAAGAGAGAGTGCAAGAGTAGGAGACAGGAGATGATTTAGAAGGACTAAAGAAGGCACACCCTGGAAAGCTTAAGCCTAGGGAATTTTACTCAATTTCTCTCTGAAGTACTTCTGAAGCCCTGCTCTGATAGCACCGTCGGTGTACGCTGAATAATAGGAAGCCTGTGGAAGAGGAACCATATATTGTACTTTTTTTTTAATGTTATCATTGGGTGCATGAGATTAATGGGATTTTCAAATGGAGCTGTAGTGCTTCAGCTACGCCTGGAAACAAAGGCATTTACTGTGACTACCATAGGGAGTGAAAAAGACACAACTGTATTTTATCTTAAAAGCCCTCAGAGACTTTCAAACAGATACAGGAATCAAATGGCTCTGTGTAAAGACAGAGAGCCCTCAAGGACCATCTGGGCCAAGCTCCTGTGTTTTAAAATGACAACATGTAGGAGTAGGCTGTTTAGTACAAAGACATAACGTCAGAGCACAAGGCTTGGTGGTGTTAAAAATTGATTTAGATGTGGGAAAATACTGAAGTCTTGCAAAGCTGTGTGTGCCGAAGAAAAAAAATACATGCTGCCATTGGTTGTGGTGAGGTGGGGGTGGGTCTTTTCTCCCGGGTAACCAGCGATAGGACGAGAGGAAATGGCCTCAAGTTGTGCCAGGGGAAATTCAGGCTGGATCTTAGGAAGAATTTCTTCACCGAAAGAGTCATTAGGCATTGGAACAGGCTGCCCAGGGAGGTGGTAGAGTCACCATCCCTGGAGGTGTTCAAAAAAAGTCTAGATGTGGCGCTTCAGGACATGGTTTAGCGAGCATGGTGGCATTGGGTTGATTGGTTGGACTTGATGATCTTTTAGGTCTTTTCCAACCTTAACAATTCTATGATTCTATGATTGTCATGTTCAGTGGGTATCCAGTTGTACAATGGTCATAGATATATTTACTCTGGTACCTTGAGAGGTATCAGGTTCAAACTGGAATTTCTGTTGGATAAAAGACAATGGGCAATGCTCTAAAATCTGCTGACGGTGATGAGTAGCATAAAAATCATTCACAGGGAGAGCCCTTTACAAAGGTGTAACATATTTCTTGCTGTTTCCTTCTGACCATTTCTTACCATATTTCCTTCCGTGTAAGATTTTGCAGTAAGGTGGGTTCAGGGATCTTTTTTTAAACATTTTGTAACTCCATGTGGTGTCTAGGCTATGGTTTAGTCGTGGACTTGGTAGTGTTAGGTTAATGGTTGGACTCGATGATCTTAAAGGTCCTTTCCAACCAAAATGATTCTGTGATTCCATTGACATATCCTTGTCATGGCATGTTCTTTTTATTAACTGTGTATTTTGGGGAGGGGAAATACATGTTTTCTTTTTTCATGAGAAAATATTAATCATCTTAAAGACATTAAGCACAGTCTTCACTTGATTCTCCATTAGTTCTCTTAATTTCCAGTACAACTTCACTTCCTGAATTCTCCCACGGGAATATGAATGATATAATTTTTTTTTTTTAAGCAGTTGGATATGGTGAGTCCCCACCTAGAGTACTGCGTCCAGCTCTGAGGCCCCCAACAGAAGAAGGACATGGAGCTGTTGGAGCAAGTCCAGAGGAGGCCACGAAGATGCTCAGGGGTCTGGAGCCCCTCTGCTCTGGAGACAGGCTGAGAGAGTTGGGGCTGTTCAGCCTGGAGAACAGAGGGCTCCGGGGAGACCTTCTAGCACCTTCCAGTGCCTGAAGGGGCTACAGGAAAGCTGGAGAGGGACTTTTTCCAAGGGCATGGAGTGATAGGATGAGGAATAAGTTTTAAACTGAAAGAGGGGAGATTTAGATTAGATCTTCTCAGATCTAATCTTAGATCTTCTTTAGATTAGAAATTCTCTCCTGTGAGGGTGGTGAGACACTGGCCCAGGCTGCCCAGAGAAGCTGTGGCTGCCCCCTCCCTGGCAGTGTTCAAGGCCAGGTTGGATGGGGCTTGGAGCAACCTGGTCTAGTGGAAGGTGTCCCTGCCCATGGCAGGGGGGTTGGAACTAGATGATCTTTAAGGTCCCTTCTAACCCAAACCATTCTATGATTCTATGGTGACATTTCCTGCTGTTAGGTGGCTCTGGTCCTGCCAGAACAGATTAACAAGGCTCACCCAATATTTTTTTGGGGTAAGGAACAGCTTAAGGACATTGCCTCCTTATTCTATAAAAAGCGCTGCAGGAACTCAGTAACATTTTCCTGTTGATCTCAGCTGCTTGGTAAATGGAGAGCTCATCCATTCCTTCAGGAGGAGAGGAGATAGTTTTAGGCAGGGAAACCAATTTCCTTTCCATGTTATTGAGTTAAACACGGTAGTTAACTTTCCAAAGGTATTAAGGTCATTTTGTTACTCTTCCACTGAGCGCTCGCTCAGCCGTCGTATCAGCCGTCAGGAATCAAGACAGAAAAACTTCAGCTCTGCAGGAAAATTCCTACAGATCATGTGCTCCAGCAGCGAGGGTACGGTCAGTGCATACATACTGACAGTGATGAAATACATCTGAACGCATAGAGCTCAGAACAATTACTGCTGAACAGCCTTCAGCACACCATGAGCAGAGAAAGAAATAAAAAATCTTGAACTATCTTTGGAAAGACGAACAATACTTCTCGTTATCAACACTTCATTTAGTATCTCACTTGCCTAAGCCCAATTATATCCAGAAAAAGCAACTATGAATGAACAGGATCTGAGCAACCCCGGCTAATGGGACAAGATAAAAAACCACTCCAAAAGTAATGAACTGATTTGGCATTCATCAGTCGCTCAGTAATGAGCAAACACAGATTTCAAATCTAAATTCATGTCCAATGTTTCTGGATAAAATTAACGCAAAGCATATTTCAAAACATCCATTCAAAGTGTCGCTGCTGGTTTCTCCATCCCCCTCCAGCAGACCAGACGCTCTCCTCCTCTGTAGCTCCTGGTGTTCCTCCATCCCCCTCCAGCAGACCAGACGCTCTCCTCCTCTGTAGCTCCTGGTGTTCCTCCATCCCCCTCCAGAAGACGAGACGCTCTCCTCCTCTGTAGCTCCTGGTGTTCCTCCATCCCCCTCCAGCAGACCAGACGCTCTCCTTCTCTGTAGCTCCTCTTGTTCCTCCTTGCATGACTCGCTCTGGCTTTTAGGGCTCTGTGTCATTTCCCCTCTGCCCTAACTTGAATCTCATTTTCCACGCCGGTCCAAGCTCTCAGCAGAGGTTTCAAACCCCCTTTAAAGGACTATTTTGGGAGAAACTCAAAATGAGTAGAGTGATGATGTTGAGGGATAGGAACCAACACAGAAGACTGTCAAGACAGGTCCCTAACAAGCCTGGACACACCACCATCTCGCCTCTGCTGTTTCCCATCTCCCTGCTCCTCAGATCAGCAGTCTGATGGTGCATTAGCCCAGGAGCACACTTTGCACACCACATATTCAAATAATTTGCATTCCTTCCAGGCAGATACAGGCTTTGGAGGTTTTTTTAATATTAAAAGATAAACTTTGGGCTTTAAAACTACAGTGCTTTACAAGCGAAGACAGGCAATTGTGTCTCCCAAGAACAGGCATGAACTCCTTTGCAGGTGAAGCAGGTGCATGTGTCAGCAGGAGACTGAAAAAGGAGGAAAAAAATCTCCCCTGTATCTGGCTTCAACACCAACTCCTTGTGTGAGCCTCAGCTGCCTGTGATCCATCATCGCCTTCACTCTTTGGCCTTACGCGTATTTTTTTATACGGACTGTAAAATCTGTGGCAGGCACTGATCTGATTTAAACTACTGATTTCTTTCCCAAGAAACTGGCAACAGAGGAGATTCGTTGTCGTTGGTAGAATGAACAGATTCAAACACATTGCACGTGGCTCATGGTCATTCCAGATCCTTGACAGCGTCTGCTGCGGCAGGAGATGCACATCTCTGGACAAACACGGCCAGAAAGCCTTCCTGCCTACCACGGCCACCATTTCCAGCCATGCACATACAGAAGTCAACAAAAATTACAGCTGTCCATTACAAAAAAACACGGCATCATCCTGCAGCGTGAGAGATGATAGTGGTAATAGCTCTTACCACCACGAAGGTACATCAAAGTGTTTGCAAATACTGAAGAACGCCTTTTATAATTGAACGGCACCTTTGCTTCTCCTCGACAGAAAATTCCTTTCAGTTAATTCTAGCGGTGTGAAAAGACTGGCAAAAAAAAAGCCCTACAAAGCTAGAAAATGCTAGTAGGAAGGGATTATAAGAATAAAAACATCGTAGGCCAAGTGTTGAAGACATCACTCAAAACAAGCAGCTCCTCTGTGCCTCCAGAGGAAGCCTCGGTGCCCTTGTTTCACGCTGTTCTATACAATTTAACTACTTTTTGACCTTAAAGAACTTTGAAGCTTGTGGGTAAATCCAGCTGTGATGAGATTTCATATTCCTTGATGAAACATCTGAAGCTGCTGTTCAGTTTGCTGCTGGATCCTTTTATTATCCGTGAGCAAGGCAGAAGCTTCTTCTTTTTTTCTTTTACTGTGAAGATGAAGGGCACCCAGTGGACACCAGGCAGAGGCCATGCAAGCTTTGAAATAACTGTTCTGCCAAAAGCAGAAAAGATCTGACAACAAAGGCTATTTCTCTCTCCATCTTAAGATGCCCGTCTACTGACTTTGCTGTCCTGCACACAGCCACGCTCCTTATCCCTCAAAAAGTGAAGACTCTGCTGGCTTCTCCAACTTCAGCTGTTTCTGAAAGGGACTCTAAAGCTCTTAACTCCCATGCAGAAAACTCAAGTGCTTTCTACTGTAAACTTGACTCCTCCTGTCCAAATAACATCTCAGTTTGACATAGAATCATGGATGCCAAGGATGCCTACCCATCAGCTGAAGCTCTCAAAGAGTAGAAGTACATGAGCTTTCTCCACAAGCTCTTATTACTTCTGCATTGACCATGCCCAGCATCTTCCCTGTCACTCGCACGTATAACTTCATCATTGTCTTCAACTGCAACCTGTCTGTGCGCCTGCATCAAACCAGGTTGAAGTCTTCAAGATTCTTTGTGCATCACAGAATCATAGAATCACAGAATGGTTTGGGTTGGAAGGGACCTTAAAGGTCATCTGGTTCCAACCCCCTGCCATGGGCAGGGACATCTTCCACTAGACCAGGTTGCTCCAAGCCCCATCCAACCTGGCCTTGAACACTGCCAGGGAGGGGGCATCCTTAAAACACAGCCTTCCCCATCCATCTAGGCAGCCATCCCCCTTATCATCTCACATCCCAACTATTGCATTAGTTTTTCCTCCAACCTTGAGAAAAGCATTGCTATTCCACCGCTGCCTATTCAGAATACCGCTAGAAAGATCATTACCTTAGTGCATGGCTTTGTCCCTGCCATTTCTCCTTCACTCAACTTGACTGGCTCCCTTTCCTCTACCAAGAGTCAGGAATTTGTGCTTGTTTTAAGGTTCTCCATCGCCTAATCCTCCCTTAGCCATCCATAGTCAGTAGTGAGGCACCAGCTCCTCCTCCTCCTGCCAGCCTTGCTTGTGCTGCTCACTCAGAACATTTCAAAATAAGCACCTCTGGGTGCTCTCTCTCACTCAGGCTGTCCCACTAAAAAAGGCTAGAATTCCTCCTAAATAACCAACATCTCTTCAAAATACTCCTTTGACTGTGTACCTCCAAAAAACTGACTCCAGGCTGCCACTGTGCTCCATCACCCACCTTTATCTGCTTCTCTCAGGCTCTGGGGGCAAGGAGCATGGTTTTGCTCTACACTTGGGTGCTGCCTGGAACAAGGAGATGTTGATGAACATCTCCTAAGTTCTAAGTCCCACCAAATACACATGAGAACTGCTGTTTCCAGAATCCTGTGACAACCCTCACCATTAGGTTAACCCCTGCAGGGGTAGGAGCTGCTCCAGCAGCTGTGTCAGAAGGGGGAAGAACAGAAGAGATTCACCCCAGAGGGATGAGCTCCTTTTACTTCTTCTTGTAACCATCACCGATGCTAACTAGATTTGATCTTCTAACTGCTTAAAAGTTGTCAATGACTGAATCAAAGATCATCAATCTGCACTTAGATCATGAGAATCCAAGGCCTACTGTTTGGAAATTTGCTTGTAAAAACAGTACACACTGTGTTTGGTCATTTGTGCAAGCAACAAGTAGATCCCTGAGTAATTCAAGTGCAGTCTTTGTGTTTGTCTCCACTTCTCCTCCAAGTCTAGCTCTGATGGTGGATATAAGCTTTGGTTTCTACCAGAACTATGACTTAAAATAGTGGCAACAAACAGCTACTCATCCAGACACACAGTGAAAGAGAGAAAAGCCCAGTTTGTAAGCACAGAGCATGGGTTGTCTCAAGTTTGCTAAAGGCACCATCAGTTCTCGGGGGCTCAGAACATCCCTGTGAGTCAAACATCATTTAAGTCCATCCACCAAAGGTTTGGAGGGGTCAAGTGATCTGCAAAAGACCATTCTGCAGTTGCAAACAAAGCCCTGAGCAGAAGAACCTTAGTCCAGCATCCACCCTCACCTGCTCCAAATGACACCCTCTTATCAGCAAGGTCTTTTTATACACAAGCTAAAATATTTCTTTTCCCAGCCTCAAACTACTGCAGCAAAAGCAATAATCCACCGTGCATTAACAACACCCAGAAGGAAGCACTCCTGAGATCCATCCGCTTGTATGTCAGTGTGGGGCTGACTGTTCCCTGATGCCCAGGAGGAAGTCGGGGTCAGGTCCATGAATGCCAAAAAAAAAGGGGGGGAAAAAAGTAAAGAAAAGGAAAGTAGGTCAAGCAATTCACATTTGCTGAAAAGGACAAAGAGCACTGCAGATTTTTTATTACCTTATGCAAGTGCTACCAAATATCTGAGGCATCCTTTTTATCTGATTCAAATCCCACATGAGTAATCCATGATTAAATTTAGTGGGTGTGAAATTTCATTAGGTCGTTCAATTTTAAGCATGCGGGATAATGAAGTTCCGTCGTCCTTCAGAATTAAGAAAAAAAATTAATACTGTAATTTTTATCTCACTTCCAGCCTTCCCCCATCTGTGAGATTATCCTCATTCATGTAATACATCAGTGTCCTACAGCTCCATCTTTGATGCACGTGACCTTCGCTATCGAGAGAGGTTAACTACTTGTAAACGTTGGCAGACAGCGGAGAGCGCGGCTGAACCTCCTGACTGCTCCCTCAAAAGCTGAAAACCAACCTAGACTTCACCCGATGCTTGTTTAGGATAAATACAGATCAGAAACACAAGTTTTCTTGAAACAAAGCCACGGAGTAGCCCGCTACGTTTTACAGACTCCGGCAGGGATGTTTTCTAAAAGATCATGATTTCTCAGAACAATCTTTGGACTAATTCAACGCCATCACACGTGATCGTGTTTCTGTTGGTATGGGAAAAATGTTAATAGGTAGCAGATGCCACATTAAGTCTTAATTTACCATTCCAAAGAGCCAGGCAATTCAAAGAGAAGCCACCAGCTTGCTTCGTATAAAAAGGCTTCTTGCTAAGACAAAACAAGCGAGGTTTGGAGTTTTTCTGGGGTTTTAAAATACTGCTTTTTTCAAAAACACTCATTTGAACTCACACTTTATAAAAGGGAAACACTGGTAGGATTTTATAAGACCAGTGGTGCAATGATGGGGAGCGGACTGTGCAAGGCAAGAGCCAGCCAGTTAACTGTACATTGCCCTGTGCTTCCCAAGTAGGACCGATAAACTCTGCTTATCCCCTCTGAAAGATTATACAATGAAATTTTTCAATTAAATTTTTCAATTTAATTGTATAATCCTTGGGAAGAGCCGAGCTGAGAAAGAGTTAAACGCCAGCCATGATTCATCTAGGAGGGCGACCAAGCTGGTGAAGGGTCTGGAGGGTCTGACCTATGAGGAACGGCTGAGGGAGCTGGGGGTGTTTAGCCTGGAGAAGAGGAGGCTCAGAGGCAACCTTAGTGCAGTCTACAACTACCTGAAGGGAGGTTGTAGCGCAGTGGGAGTCGGCCTCTTCTCCCAGGCAACTAGCGATAGGACAAGAGGACACAGCCTCAAGCTTGGCCAGGGGAGGTTCAGGTTGGACATTAGGAAGCATTTCTTCTCAGCAAGGGTCATTAGCCATTGGAAGGGGCTGCCCAGGGAGGTGGTGGAGTCACCATCTCTGGAGGGGTTTAAGAAAAGACTGGACATGGCACTTAGTGCCCTGGTCTAGTTGCCATGGTGGTGTCAGGGCAATGGTTGGACTCGATGATCCCAGAGGTCTCTTCCAACCTGATTGATTCTGTGATTCTGTGATCTCGTTGTATTTCCAAGGCACTCAGCAAGCAGATGAAGCCACTCTACACCAGTACAAATAAATAATATCTATATCCACATCTTAACAACGTATTTTCATCTTGATGTCGTTCACCAAAGCGTGATGACAAATAATTGGTGGCGAAACAGGAGTCGTCAGTTCTGCCTTAATCATGTATTTACTTTCAGTCTTGACAGAAGTTGCAATATTTCTCCCATTCTCCTAAATGGCTACCAGCTGTTTTCAGTAAATGAACTGAAAACAGCAAGCGCCAATCTGCCTTCTATATTCTTCTCTGCTTTATTGCTGGATAGTTTTCTCATGAAAGAAGAAAAAAAAGGAACCCAAAAAATTCATCGAAGAAGCTGAAGCTTCGCACATCTAGAGGAGCATCAAGGAAAAGATCATGTTTGGATAGATATTACTCGATGGCACAAGACCAATATGTGTCAGTCTTGACATTTATTAGAAGTACACCCCAATTATCGCACATCTATGTTAAATAAATCCTGCCAGGAATTCATTTTAGAGCCTCCTAGAGTAGGAGTTGTGAGACATCAGTCAGGCATCAACAGCAAAACAAATTAAACACCACAAAATAGTGAAAAACCGACGAGCCAACCTGCAACTTTAAATAGCACTGATGAGCTTTTTCTGTCAATGGCTATTTTCTGGCCAAGCTCCACCGCATCCTCCCTCAGCTTTACCCACACCTACATTTTTCACACCACTAAAAGCCTCACCCAAGTCCAGATCACTGTAATTCTCAGCCTGTTTATCCCTCACGAGGTTTCACATACACTTTCTTTACCCATCTTGCCTTCCTGCCTATCTTGGATGCTTTCCCTCATCTCCTCTCTCATGGGACCGAACACGTTCACCAGCCATGTTATCGGACACCTCGGCAGACAAAAGGGCAGAAGACAGACACCGTAGGGAGGAAAGCCAACAAGCCTGTGACCCCAAGTAGTGTAGAGACACACTAAGAGTGCGTCTACACCAGTGCTTTAGCTTGGGTCAGGAGTGCACTTCCCATCACACTGTAAGCAACAACTTCCCATCACGCTTCTCAGCACTGGTGAGGCCGCACCTCGAATCCTGGGTTCAGTTTTGGGCCCCTCACGACAAGAAAGACCTTGAGGTGCTGGAGCGAGTCCAGAGAAGGGCAACGGAGGTGGTGAAGGGTCTGGAGCACAAGTGTGATGAGGAGCGGCTGAGGGACCTGGGGGTGTTTAGTCTGGAGAAAAGGAGGCTGAGGGGAGACCTTCTCACACTCTACAACTGCCTGAAAGGAGGGTGTAGCGAGGTGGGGGTCGGTCTCTTCTCCCAGGTAACAAGTGATAGGACAAGAGGAACTGGCTTCAAGTTGTGCCAGGGGAGGTTTAGATTGGAGATCAGGGACAATGTCTTCATGGAAAGGGTTGGCAAGCACTGGCACAGGCTGCCCAGGGCAGTGGTGGAGTCCCCATCCCTGGAGGGATGTAAAAGCCGTGCGGATGTGGTGCTGAGGGACATAGTTTAGTGGACAGAGGAGCCCATGCCGGGGCAGGTTTGCTGGCAGGACTTGTGACCCTGTGGGGGACCCATGCTGGAGCAGTCTGTTCCTGAAGGACTGCACCCCAAAGAAGGGACAGCTTGTTCAGGGGTCTGGTCAGTGGGATCCCATGGAGAGGTGTCCTTAGAGGGTCTGTGAGAGCTGGCTGTGCAGGGCTGGCATCAGAAAAGCCAATGCTTCACTGGAGTTGACATTGTCAACAAGGACACCAGGAAGGACTTCTGCAGAAACACTGGCGGCAAAATGAGAACCAAGGGAAACATGGGCCCACTGAAGGAGGAGACAAGGGACCTAGCAGTAAAGGACACAGAAAAGACTGAGATAATTCAGCTCCGTCTTTGCTTTGTCTTTATTGGCTAGCTCTGCTCCTGTGTGCCCGGGAGCAGGCTGTCTTGGCAGAGTCTGAAGGAGTGAAGTACAACTGTTGATAGAGGACAGATGAGTTACGGACCACTTAAGTGACCTGGACATACACAAGTCCATAGTGCCAGATGAGATGTATCTGAGGGTGCCAAGGGAGCTGGCTGATGTCACTGCCACTCTCTGTCATCTCTGAACGGTAAGGGCGATGGGGAAGGTCCCTGATGATTGGAAAAAGGGAAACATCACACCCACCTTCAAAAAGGGCGAAGAGGACGAAGAGGGGAATGCCAGCCCAATCAGCCTCACCTCCCTACCCAGAAGTTCATGAAGCAAATCCTTCTGGAAACCACAACCAGGCATGTGAAGGATAAGAAGGGGGTTTGGAACAGCCACCATGGATTTCTGAAGCACAAATCACACCCGACTACCCTGACTGCCTTCATTAATGAGATGACTGGCTCAGCAGCTGACGAGAAATGTTGTTTACCCTGACCACAACATGTCTCTCAGCATGATCTCCCCCAGGATCAGGGAATTAATGACTTGATAGGTGGAAAACTGGCTGGATCATCAGACTGGAAGGGTAATTGTCAGTGGTTCGTAGTCAAACTGGCACTCCCAAGGCTTGGAGCATACAAAGTGTGAGGGGAGGACAAGAGCTGGGTTTGCTCAGCCAGAAGAAGAGAAGGCAAGTTGGAGGCCTTAATGCCATCTGCAACTACCAGCTGGGGGGTTAGGAGGAAGACAGAGCCATGCCCTACTTGGAGGTGCACAGCAAAAGCATGATGTGTAATGAGCACAAGCTGCTGCAAGAAAAATTCAACTCAATATTGGGAGAAAACACATCCACAGAGAGGGTGGAACTGGGGCCCAGGGAGGGGATGGAAATATCCTTTCTTGGCTCAATTGGAAACTCAATTGGACATGGTTCTACATCTAACTTTGAAGTTGGCTTTGATTTGAGCCAGGGGCTGAGGAAAAAAAGATCTGCAGAGAGCCCTTCCAAATGAAATTATTCTAGGATTTAATATATTAGCCAGAGAGTTTCTGACACAGAATTATTTAATAATTGCTAGTTTGTGCTTTCTCTGTTCCTCTCCTGCACTTCAGTTCCTGGTTTCTTCTGTCTCCTCTCCCCTGGAGTGGCATCTTTTTGTTCCACACTTGCAATTGCAACAAGCATGGCTTTATATGAAATATGTATCAGATAGCAGTCCTATTTTTCACATGAATTTGGACGCTAAGAGGTGCCGGATTGATTTTGGGCACCGTGCTCTAAGTGGTGTCAAGTACCTTCTGTTATTAGAAGCAACACTGGCACTGAAGAGTATGGTGGAGGGAGAGCATGAAGTCAGTGTGTGCTCATTTGTCTGGTAATGGGTGATAAATTAGAATATGGTAATAGCTTTAATCACTCCTGTTGAAGCTAATTTACTCTTTATTTTTTTAATGTGGGCAGTTCTACACCTAAGCTTAATGAAAAAGGTAAATAAAGCAGAGTGGAATAATGACATATACTGACTGAGCTGTCAATCAGAAAGAGAGCTTCTGTATTGTTTGCTAACGATTTATAGGAAAGAGCTGTCTCAGACCCAAGGATCTGAACCACAAACATCATTCCCAGAGTGAATTATGTTTGCCAGAAAATGACACGAAATGGAGCTTTATGAGTCAATGCAAGAATCATACGTCAGAAGACTTTTTTCTCCCCGTCCAAGAAGCTGCACGCGCTCTGGAAAATTAACTGCAAATCAAGTATAGACAGTCTGGCAGGAAGGAAAAAAAATAGTGAAATGAGAATGTATTTAAATTAATCCTTTGGCAGGGGATAAAGGAAAGACACACAAAACAAGAGCAAAAGAGTTAAGACTTCAAACTGATGAATGCTGAGCGCACGCGCGAGCATCTGCCCTCCGCAGCATCCTCGTCCCCTCCCGTAGGATCCAGCAACCAAATGTTCGAGCACACGTGCTGCTGCTATCACTGGGCACTTCAATTAAAAAGATATCAGGGGAAAAAAGCTCGTTGCCTGAACTGACCCAGCCTCGGTGTCCCGGACAGGGTGTACTTTCTGTCTCCCACTGGAACTGATTTGCGTCGTCGCTGTGATAAAGGCATCGATAACAACGGTCAGCGTCCAACAGCCAAGAAAGGACGTGTGGTTTCGTTGTCCTGACTCAGCGATAGCAGCCAGGGATGGGGAGGGGGAAGGTTGCAGCCCTTCATCGAAGCCAGCGATGATGCACATTAAAACCGACGTGCTGCCCTGTGGGCACAAGGGAGGGCTGGCTCGTGAAACATAGGAAAGGTAAAAATATCCCCCGTCAGCTCCCTCGCCTCGTGGAGGAGGCCCTGTAATTTATTTTGCATTAATTCACTGCAGCACCACTCCTCGATTAACTTAGGGAAGAAAAAGGAAAAAGCCATTAACAATGGTTTGAGATATGTATTAATAATGAGGAGTAGTAAAAAAAGAAAACCTGCTAGTAAAATATATTAATAATACTAGCCAGAGCAGAGGAGACCACGAGGAATTTAAGGGGGGGAAAAAACGTGTACAAAGTTTGGTGAATAAGTAAAATGACAACCAGGAAAATCCACTACTGATAAGTGTAAAATAATACATACGGGGGGAAAAAAAATCATCAAAAGTATTAGAATTATAGAACCATAGAATCACAGACTCATTTTGGTTGGAAAGGACCTTTAAGATCATCAAGTACAACCGTTAACCCAGCACTGCCAAGGCCACCACTAACCCATGTCCCTCAGCACCACATCTACACGGCTTTTAAAGCCCTCCAGGGATGGGGACTCCACCACTGCCCTGGGCAGCCTGTGCCAGTGCTTGACAACCCTTTTGGGGAAGACTTTTTCCCTGTTCTCCAATCTAAACCTCCCCTGGCACAACTTGAGGCCGTTTCCTCTCGTCCTATCGCTTGTTACCTGGGAGAAGAGACCGACCCCCACCTGGCTACACCCTCCTTTCAGGTAGTTGTAGAGACCAAGAAGGTCGCCCCTATTAATCAGTGCTTCGCTCTCTGCTGGATGCTCTGCGTGGGGGCCAGGCTCTCCAGCTCGAAAGGAGCATTGCAAAATTAACAGGGATTAGTGAAGGGCAGCTCACTTTAGAAAGGAGATGAGAAAGAAAGATATAATAGAAAGGTGATATTTAAGCAATGGCCTACAGAGAGGAGGTAGAGACAAGAGTAGGGAGCGACTGGCTGGGAAATTCCTAGTCTGGTACAAAATGAACAAGTAATGAAAATAAAAGGTGATTAATACTAAACTAGGTATAAGAAATAGTTATTCGTGAAAATCCTTATAAGAATATGTCACTGATGCCAAAAATGTAGTATATAACACAAGCAGCATGGCCAGCAGGTCGAGGGAGGGGATTCTGCCCCTCTACACCGCTCTTGTGAGACCCCCCCTGCAGTGCTGCGTCCAGCTCTGGGGCCCCCAACAGAAGGACACGGAGCTGTTGGAGCAAGTCCAGAGGAGGCCACGAAGATGCTCCGAGGGCTGGAGCCCCTCTGCTCTGGAGACAGGCTGAGAGAGTTGGGGCTGTTCAGCCTGGAGAAGAGAAGGCTCCAGGGAGACCTTCTAGCACCTTCCAGTACCTGAAGGGGCTACAGGAAAGCAGGAGAGGAGCTTTTTACAAGGACATGGAGTGACAGGATGAGGGGGAGCAGTTTTAAACTGAAAGAGGGGAGATTTAGATGAGATATTAGGAAGAAATTCTTTGCTGTGAGGGTGGTGAGACCCTGGCCCAGGTTGCCCAGAGAAGCTGTGGCTGCCCCCTCCCTGGCAGTGTTCAAGCCCACGTTGGATGGGGCTTGGAGCAACCTGGTCTAGTGGAAGATGTCCCTGCCCATGGCAGGGTGTTGGAACTAGATGATCTTTAAGGTCCCTTCCAACCCAAACCATTCTGTGATTCTATGATCTAACGCATCCGGGACAATAATGAGTATAGAATACAACCATCATAGAAGGAGTTAGGAGATTTCATACCAGAGAGCTTAAATCAAAATAAAAGAGCTCTTCTTGGGACTTAACATCCATGCACCTGGAGAGTGGAAAGGAAGAATCCTCTTCGTCTTCTTGTTGTTGAGGTTTTGCACCTCTCTGCAGCATTCTGTGCTGGTCCTGCCATGGAGAGGAGAAGGAACCAGGTGGATAATGAGGACCTGCTCCAGACTGGCAATTCTTAGGCTCTCAGCTTATCCCATGCTTGAAAGACAGATGATTATAATAATATAGGAGGTGAAATGAGGAAATCATGTCAGAAAATGAAGTCTGGTTTCCAGCTTTCAAGCAGAGGTCAATAAACAGGGCAACTTTTTTTTATGGTTTCAGACAGCCTAGCGGGATCTTTTTGGTGTTGATATATCAAAAGATAAAGAGATTATGAAAAAGAACATGAAAGTGAAGATCTGAAGAGCTTCAGCAAAATCAAAAAGTCCTCCTAAAGCTACTGCAATACCACAGAAGTTTTATAAATGGAACAAATATACCTCATTTAGGTTTATGCAACTTCAGTGCTTTATCTTCCATCCAAACTTCCATCTCATGTTATACCTGACAGAGTTTATGTGCCTCGTAATGCACTTCTGTGCAGAGCTGGAGAATGTATTGACGTAAACAGTACAGAACTTGGCTGCTTCATCACGTATGAACCTTCCTGCCTCACGGTCTGCTTTAATACGTGTTCCCCACACATATATGATTTCACTGATCTTTTGACCAGAATTAGAAACATGACCCTGAAAACTACTATTGAGGTTTCGGGATTCATATTTTTGCCTGAATTTCTTTTTCTCTCTCTCTCCCCTTCATTACAGTACTTAATTGGACACCTAGCTAGCTCTCTTCATCTTCAAACTACATGCACCACCTTCCAGAATCACAGAGTGCTTGGGGTTGGAAGGGACCTCTGGAGATCATCCGGTCCGACCCCCTGCCAAATCAGGGTCACCCAGAGCACATAGCACAGGGTCATGTCCAGGTGGGTTTGAATATCTCCAGAGAAGGAGACTCCCCACCCTCCCTGGGCAGCCTGTGCCAGGGCTCTGCCACCCTCACAGCAAAGTTTTTCCTCATGTTCAGATGGAACTTCCCATGTTTCAGTTTGTGCCCGTTGCCCCTTGTCCTGTCACTGGGCACCACTGAGAAGAGTCTGGCCCCATCCCCTTGACACCCACCCCTAAGGTATCTGTAAGCATTGATAAGATCCCTCCTCAGTCTGCTCTTCTCCAGGCTGAACAGTCCCAGCTCCCTCAGCCTCTCCTCATAAGAGAGATGCCCCAGTCCTCTGACCATCTCCGTACCCCTCCGCTGGACTCTCTCCAGTAGTTCCTGGTCTTTCTTGAACTGGGGGGCCCAGAACTGCACACAGTTACTCCACGTGTGGCCTCACCAGGGCCGTGTAGAGGGGGAGGAGAACCTCCCTCAACCTGCTGCCCACATTTTTCCTAATTCACCCCATGACACCATTGGCCTTCCTGGCCCCAAGGGCACATTGTTGGCTTGTGGGGAACTTGTTGTCCCCCAGAACTCCCAGGTCCTTCTCTGCAGAGCTGCTTTCCAGCAGGTCAGCCCCCAACCTGCTCCCCCAGGTTCCCACTAAGTAGCCTGTTGATATGTCTCTGGATTTTCATCCCACTTTGCTGACACATCAGCAAACATTTCTTTTGCCTACCACGTACTTCACTGAATTCTGTGTGGTTGTGTCTTTGACTTCTGGTACATGAAAATGAGTGGTCTCTTGGTACGTCTCTCTGAGAATGCTCTTCCCCAAAGCCCATGCACTCTTCATCTCCTTCAGCCCCCCTGCATTCACGACACTCAACCGTGAGAAATCAAGCTCGTTAAATATTTCAGTTCCTTACTGAACCTTTTCTTTCAGTCAATGTATCCCAGGAGCAGCTTGCAACGGGTATTTACGTACCACTTACACCTAGACCAACCATCTTGCAACCTACAGGTGACACCAGCTTCTTGCACGGCATTTATCCTTGCCTAGTACAAAGAATCACAGCCTTTTTTTCAGCAGAAAATTACAACTGCTGACTGCCTGGTAATCATGTCTTGGAAGCAGGTACAACACATTGTCAGGATTATTTTATACGATCACTGGCAGAAGAGGAGATGCTCTGAGTGCGGTAACTACCGACTGGCAATGAAGCTGCGTCTCAGTGTTATCACATCTCAGTTTAGCAAGAGGTTACAAAGGCTCAGCCGTATTCTCATGATTAAGGGCATCAAAAAATGATTCTAGCTTGGCAACAGCCTTGCCAAGTTAAATAGCATCACACAGATGTCTACGACCAGTTATTCTACAGAGGTTCACGCGCCTTTACCTCCAATATATTTGACAGAACATGAATTAGTTACAATTAGTTAATGATGGGGGAAGGGATTCATTGCAACTCTGAGTAGTTCTACATTTGCTGAGATGAGTAACACTCAAGAAACCTCTGTTTCTCTCCAGCGTGAGCCTGTGGTGAGGGACTAACGTGTAGACCCTCTGTACTGACACTCCCTAAAGACAGGTGAGATGAATCCAGCTCCTTAGCTGACATCATTTTGTCACTTTTTAAAAAAAATTATTTACAGGACACTATGCTGAAGATACATTTACCATGATTTTGAGTAGATATTTCAATTATGCTCAAGTTTCATTTGAGGAACAATATGGAGCCCAGCACTTTCTGATGAATATGACGTTCAGCAGAAAGGGTGGTGAAACCCAAGAGTTGGAAATTCTTCAGCCAACTCCTTCATCATAACAAAGCCTAAGTGCTGGGAAGGGCTAGGTAAGATCCAATGGTTGGACTCGATGATCCCAGAGGTCTCTTCCAACCTGATTGATTCTGTGATTCTGTGATCCACCAGCCCAGTTGCTGGTCATGGTTGTATCCAAAAGCAGTGTTAAACACCACACAAGTAGGAAGTAGGAAATAGAATGGGGGATAAAAATCAGCTGTGGGCTCTCCTCTCATCTCTAGGAGCTCGCTGCCCTGAGATGTCCTGCACTAACAAACACAATACAGCTTCCAGGGCTACCATACATAACCTGTACTAGCCGTTTATTCTGAAACACATTCTGGTTTAAAGGTGGTTTTCTGATTATTAAGTCCTAATCAAAGTATCATACTTAAATGAGTTGAACAGAAGGAAAGAGTTCACACTTGTAACGTATTAATGTCCAAAAAGAACAAATGTTCTTGCAAGGCAAAACACTTAAGCCCCTGCAGCATTTCTACCTGAGTAGGGATGCATTTGAGCTTCAGTGTCTTCCTAAGTCAAGACCGATGCAAGACAAAATGACAGGTCCTCTCTGAAACCCACAGCAGCTCCACTCCCTGACCACCGACAGACACGTTTGTAAGGACAGAAGAACTTGACAAATTTCCTGCTGAACACAAAACAGTCCCAAAGGGCCAAGATACAAATTAACAAACCAAGCTGGATTAAAATCCTGGGCTGCATCCCAAGCAGCGTGGCCAGCAGGGCGAGGGAGGGGATTCTGCCCCTCTGCTCTGCTCTCGGGAGACCCCCCCTGCAGTGCTGCGTCCAGCTCTGGGGCCCCCAACACAAGAAGGACATGGAGCTGTTGGAGCGAGTCCAGAGGAGGCCACGGAGATGCTCAGAGGGCTGGAGCACCTCTGCTCTGGAGACAGGCTGAGAGAGTTGGGGCTGTTCAGCCTGGAGAAGAGAAGGCTCCGGGGAGACCTTCTAGCACCTTCCAGTGCCTGAAGGGGCTACAGGAAAGCTGGAGAGGGGCTTTTTACAAGGGCATGGAGTGATAGGACGAGGGGGAACAGTTTTAAACTGAAAGAGGGGAGATTGAGATGAGATATTAGGGAGAAATTCTCTCCTGTGAGGGTGGTGAGACCCTGGCCCAGGTTGCCCAGAGAAGCTGTGGCTGCCCCCTCCCTGGCAGTGTTCAAGGCCAGGCTGGATGGGGCTTGGAGCAACCTGGTCTGGTGGAAGGTGTCCCTGCCTGTGGCAGGGGGTTGGAACTGGAGTTCCAGTTGGAACTGGTCTTTAAGGTCCCTTCCAACTCAAACCATTCTGTGCTTCTATGATTCTATGAAAATCACAACAGGAGAGACCCAATTACTGCTATTTTAATAAAATCAACCCCAAGGAATATCAGTGTAATTTTGACTTTAAAGCCATAGAATAAACTGAAAGTTCAGAAAAGGAAGTGACGGTATCGTTCATTTTTATCATTATTCATGCTCTCATCATTACGACTTTCAAAAGACCGGTTTGCTTTTGAGACCTTTCCTCCAGGTCAACTAGATTTCTTTACATAAAAGAAGGACTGCTGTTTGGTCATATTAAATAAATGATGGCATTAGGGATGTCTAGGGAAACTTACTGGAAGAGCCCCTCAATGCTTCACAAAAGAATTAAAAGAAAAGAGCTCCAGAAGATTAGCGTGATCGTTGGTATCTCACCTGTTTGATAATGCTTTCAAGCAATTTTCCAAAAAGCCTTTTGGTGTAATTCATGCAGGCTTTCAGGAGATTAAAGAAAATGTAGATGCAGGTTCCTTTCAAAGGAAACAGAAATGGGCTAAAATTAATTTATTAGCGGTCAAGGGCATAGAAAGGCCAAGGGAGGCTTAGGATTGAGGATTTTTCCAGGAAACATTGGGAAGAGGCACTGCAATTATTATAAGAGCAATCAGCTGGATCTCCTATCCCATGCTGAAGTATATGCTTTCAAACTGTGTAATTTCCATATGGAAGGAGGTCAGGAGGGATTAAGAAAGTAAATCTATCACCTGATTACATATGCAAAAACAGGATGTTAGAAGATTCATTATTCAATGAATATTCAAGAAGGTCTTTGCTTCCCTAAGGTTGAGTCTTACCCATGCAATAAATTGAATACGTAGCAGAAATCTGGTCTGAAAACTAAAGATCCCACCAGTCTGCATGAGTGTACGCTTGTTCCAGCGTGAAATCAGACTCTTTTTTTTTTGTTAATGACCTTTTCCAGTTTACCTTGTGAAAATAGAGAATAAGGGGAATATACACAGCCAAGGAAGGAAAAAATATGACCTGACAAGGATGTGTTCGCTGCTTAGTTTTGACAGAAGCAGACAGCACTTCCTAATTATGCTTCTTAACTTCTGCAAGATTTAATACAAGACAGAATATCACCCTGCACTGCTTTAGCCTTTTACTGGGGATAGACAATACAGGGAGACGATATGATCATTATCTGCTTTCTTTGATTCGCACTTCACTTCCTATCAAGAATGTCATTTAATTAGGAAATTACCATAGAATCACAGACCGGTTTGGGTTGGAAGGGACCTTAAAGATCATCCAGTTCCAACCCCCTGCCACGGGCAGGGACACTTTCCACTAGACCAGGTTGCTCCAAGCCCCATCCAGCCTGGCCTTGAACACTGCCAGGGAGGGGGCAGCCACAGCTTCTCTGGGCAACCTGGGCCAGGGTCTCACCACCCTCACAGCAAAGAATTTCTTCCTAAGATCTCATCTCAATCTCCCCTCTTTCAGTTTAAAACTGTTCCCCCTCGACCTGTCACTCCACGCCCTTGGAAAAAGTCCCTCTCCAGCTTTCCTGTAGCCCCTTCAGGCACTGGAAGGTGCTAGAAGGTCTCCCCAGAGCCTTCTCTTCTCCAGGCTGAACAGCCCCAACTCTCTCAGCCTGTCTCCAGAGCAGAGGGGCTCCAGCCCTCTGAGCATCTCCGTGGCCTCCTCTGGACTCGCTCCAACAGCTCCGTGTCCTTCTGCTGTTGGGGGCCCCAGAGCTGGACGCAGCACTGCAGGGGGGGTCTCCCGAGAGCGGAGCAGAGGGGCAGAATCCCCTCCCTCGCCCTGCTGGCCACGCTGCTGGGGATGCAGCCCAGGACACCGTTGGCTTTCTGGGCTGCCAGCGCACGTTGCCGGCTCATGGTGAGCTTCTCGTCACCCATCACCCCCAAGTCCTTCTCCTGAGGGCTGCTCTCAATCCATTCTCCGCCCAGCCTGGATTTGTGCTTGCGATTGCCCCGACCCACGTGCAGGACCTTGCACTTGGCCTTGTTGAACTTCATGTGGTTGTCACAGGCCCACTTCTCAAACCTGTCAAGGTCCCTCCGGGTGGCAACCCTTCCCAATTAAAGTACAGACGAGCTCAACTGCAAGACCAAGCCAGCTTTCCAGGAAGAAAACTGAGCTGAACTTCTGCTAACTGATACATATTCACCCCAATAACCATAAAATGTGCCTTGGACTGAGTTAAGTTAGGGAAATAGTTGGGCAATGGTCTCATAGGAAGAGCGCTCTGCTGGAAAGCAGAGATGGGTCCCAGCTCAGAAGAGCCGAGACCTCTCTAGGAGAACCTCCTGCTTTTCTCGCCTTCTCTCAGCTGTTTTTCTCTCATCCTGCTATCAAAGCAACTGTGAGCAACACCAGCTTTTTATATCTCCACTAATTGCACATTCTAGGAAAACAAAACAATGTCACGTTCATCATGCATAACGTGGAGCATCATAAGGCGTTGGTATGAATAGGGATGTGTTTCGGATGAGATGGCACTGCTACTCTTTTCCTGTTTCTGCCGGGTGACTCATCATCCTGAATTTGGGAGGATGTGGAAATCCATTGACAAAGCAGCACCAGCTGCAAAAGCTTTGTGTCCACAGATCCTGTAAACTTTGGAAAAAAAAAATACCACCAAAAAAAAAAAATCAAGAAACCCGGCCTGATAGTGCAGCAAAGAATACTGAATCTTTCCATAAAAGCCATAAAATTTTCCATAGAAGCCATAAAATTTTCCATAAAAGCCATAAAATTTTCCATAGAAGCCCCTAAGGACTAAAAGGAAGATTTTGGTCCTGCCAGTGAGTAGCTAATGGGGCAGGGTTTTAGGTTGGACATTAGGAAGAATTTCTTCTCAGCAAGGGTCATTAGACATTGGAAGGGGCTGCCCAAGGAGGTGGTGGAGTCACCATCTCTGAAGGTGTTTAAGAAAAGCTTGGACATGGCACTTAGTGCCATGGTCTAGTTGACAGGGTGGTGTCAGGGCAATGGTTGGACTCGGTGATCCCAGAGGTCTCTTCCAACCTGGTTGATTCTGTGATTCTGTGCTGCTGATTGATTTCCACTGTGCCAACCCTATTACCTGCTCTCTGAGGTCATCTCCAGCCAAAGCACCGCAGGGCTCAACTGCTAACAGAGTAAAAAAAAAAAAGCAGCAATAAAAGGAACATTTTTGTATGCACTGCCTCAGCATCCAGAAAGAGAGATGGAGGAAAGCCACTGCTCAATGTGTAGTTGAGGTAAGATAAGCCCAACAGTATATTAAGATAAAAAAGGACCGGGACGGGTTGGTCCCCACCATCTCTGGACATGTTTAAGAAAAGACTGGACATGGCACTTAGTGCCATGGTCTAGTTGACATGGTGGTGTCAGGGCAATGGTTGGACACGATGATCCCAGAGGTCTCTTCCAACCTCGTTGATTCTGTGATTCTGTGGTCAAACACTGGAACAGGCTTCCTGGAGAGGTGGTCGATGCCCCAAGCCTGTCAGTGTTTAAGAGACATTTGGACAATGCCCTTAATAACATGCTTTGACTTTTGGTCCACCCTGAATTGGTCAGGCAGTTGGCCTAGATGATCGTTGTGAGTCCCTTCCAACTGCAATAATCTGTTCTGTTCTAATAAAGTCTTCGAGCTGCCGGGGGTTCAAGTCAGCACTAAGAATAATCTAAAACAATCCACACAGGTAACAGCTAAGAGCAAGTCCCTGCTGTGCACTTCCATGGCAAGAGTCTCCAGCCAGCCTTGACCCCAGAAGTGTAGGTTCACCTCGGCCAGGCATCTCGCGCGTGCTGTAGGTACAATACCGGCCAGCTAAGGTACACAAAAGTACACATATCCTACCTAAAGCCTTGAGTTTCCCCATTCCCCATCTGTCACTTGAACTACACTCATTCAAAGCTCTGTCATCTTTCCATAGAATCATAGAATCGTTTTGGTTGGAAAGGACCTTTAAGATCACCGAGTCCAACCGTTAACCCAGCACTGCCAAGGCCACCACTAACCCATGGCCCTCAGCACCACATCTACACGGCTTTTAAAACCCTTCAGGGATGGTGTCTCCACCACTGCCCTGGGCAGCCTGTTCCAATGCTTGACAACCCTTTCGGGGAAGACATTGTCCCTGATCTCCAATCTAAACCTCCCCTGGCACAACTTGAGGCCGTTTCCTCTCGTCCTATAGCTTGTTCCCTGGGAGAAGAGACCGACCCCCCCTCGCTACACCCTCCTTTCAGGGAGTTGTAGAGAGCGAGAAGGTCTCCCCCCAGCCTCCTTTTCTCCAGACTAAACACCCCCAGGTCCCTCAGCCGCTCCTCATCACACTTGTGCTCCAGACCCTTCATCAGCTCCATTGCCCTTCTCTGGACTCGCTCCAACACCTCAATGTCTGTCTTGTAGTGAGAGGCCAAAAGCTCTTTCAAGTTTCCAGTTTCAAGGAGTGAGTGTTTTACAACATCCTGGACCCTTTGAAGGTCCTGTCCTTTTGAAACCTGGCAACAGAGTCACGAGAACTTTTTTCAGCAAAATTGGCAAACCTGCCAAACCATGTGGCTTCAATCATTCGAAAACATTTCATTGACTTCTGACAACTGGACAAGGCTCTGAGCAACCTGACTCAAGCTGGACCTGATGACTTCCAGAGGTCCGTTCCAACCTGAATTATTCAATGACTCTCCTTCAAATTTATGGGATAATTTCAACTGGAAAATTATATTGATGACTGAACCTGCTGGTTAGGACAGTCATTTGGGCTCTGGTCCCATTCTGGTGTTAATGCAAAATGGAGAATCATAGAATCATAGAATCATAGAATGTCAGGGGTTGGAAGGGACCTCTGGAGATCATCGAGTCCAACTCTCCTGCCAGAGCAGGACCAATCTAGGGCAGGTTACACAGGAACGCATCCAGACGGGGCTTGAAAGTCTCCAGAGAAGGAGACTCCACAACCTCTCTGAAGAAGGATTATAAATAAATATGAGAAGCCTCCCAAAATATCCTTAAACCTTGTGATCACTTCTTGAAGAAGTGAAACTCTTCTCAGACAGAACTGAAGCTGGTTCTTCCATATTCTGAAAAAAAATCCTAACCTTGGGACCACTGGGTTGAAGGGGAAAATTAGCACCTCTCTTCGCACTTTGTTTCCTTTAATTTTCTCATAAATGATTGAAATGAAACATTTTGGGTTGAACGAAATAATTTGTACTAAATGCAACCAGACTGGCTGGCAGGCAAATAGCGTGTTAGGAGAAGAATAAATATTAATTATTATTCAAACTGAATGGAATTATTTTTATGTTTTCAGTTTGTTTGCCAAATTAAACATATCACTGCCACAGCCTGGGCTGAAGAGGCAGGAAAAGAAGTAGACAGAACTGGGAGTGAAGAACAGGGACAATATGGGGTGAGGCAGGAACCCAAGCCCAGAGCTGTGACTCAGACCTGGAGGAAGCCCTAGGAAAGCTGCTGAGGCAGTTCTTAGTGGTCAACGGCTCAATGTCGACATGGAGATCAGTGACGAGTGGTGTCCCTCAGAGGTCCATATTGGGACCAGTACTGTTTAATATCTTCAGTGACACAGACAGTGGGATCGAGTGCATCCTCAGCAAATCTGCGGGTGACACCAAGCTGAGTGGTGCGGGTGACATGCCTGAGGGATGAGATGCCATCCAGAGGGACCTGGAGAAGCCCCTCTACTCTGCTCTGGTGAGACCCCACCTGCAGTACTGCATCCACTTTTGGGGTCCTCAGCACAGGAAAGACATGGACCTGTTGGGGTGGGTCCAGAGGAGGGCACGAAGATGATCAGAGGGCTGGAGCACTTCTCCTATGAAGACAGGCTGAGAGTTGGGGCTGTTCAGCCTGCAGAAGAGAAGGCTCTGAGGAGACCTTACTGCAGCCTTTCAGTACTTACAGGGGCTTGATAAGAAAGATGAGGACAGACTTTTTAGCAGGGCCTGTAGCGATAGGCCAAGGGGTGATGGTTTTAAACTGAAAGAGGGAAGATTCAGACTAGATAGAAGGAAGAGATGTTTTACACTGAGGGTGGTGAGACACTGGTACAGGTTGCCCACAGAGGTGGGAGATGCCCCATCCCTGGGAACATTCAAGGTCAGGTTGGATGGGGCTGTGAGCAACCTGATCTAGTTGAAGATGTTCCTGCTTATGGCAAGGGGATTGGACTAGATGGCCTTTGAAGTTCCCTTCCAACCCAAACCATTCAATGAGTCTATGATTAAGGACCAACAGAGACTGATTTTCTTAAGCCCTCTGGGCAGAACAACTACAGACGCTGGCTATCCAGTTCCCATCGTGTCAGGGTGTTACGGTGCAAGGACCAAGAGACACAGAGCATCCAGCAGCATCTGGGACACTCACATGGCACAAACCAAGCCGGGAAGTAGCTGGTACCAACTGATGGGCACATGCCACTCCAGAGCCACAATTTGGATATGCCCAAAACCAATTTATTTGCCCAAATAGTTATCTTTTCTCCCCTCCCCAAAGTCACTGCAACTGCAAAAATTTCTCTTTCTTTTTTACACTGTGATACATTTTCCTCGTTTTTCCACATCCTGGTGAATACACCTGAAGTGTTTTTAAAGGAAGAAAGTCAATTTGTAAAGCTCTATTTAATTTTTAAAACGATGTCGTGCCCTGTTCTTTAATAGAATCCTGACTATTTGTTCGCAGAGAAAAAATTTAGTGTTTTATAAAGGGTCACGTAAATACTTAAAGGAGAGACGGAAGAAAATTCAGTCTACAGGATTAAAAGATAAGGAGGTTGTCAATCTTATAGCACGGGTTTGTCACTGCAGGGAATAATACCTGTAAGGCAGAAAGAACAGCTACCACGCGATGCTAAGCCCCCTGAAACCACTGTAGAGGTGCTATAGGAAGGGACAAAAATGTATATTGTCCCACTAACTAATTGCTCCTACGGAAGCAGCATCCCTCCATGAGATTAGTCAGGCACCCCAGTGCCGTGTTTTATCTCTAAAGCCTCGGGTTTAAGCACAGCACGTGTCTCCCCTGAAAGCCAGGTGTATTCCAGTCCAACAGAAGAGGATTCTGCAAGAAATTGGCCAATGATTAAATAAAGAGGAACACACTTAAAAGTCAAGCAAACGTTTCCTGAAAAGAAATTAGTATGGTTCATACCTAAGAGAAGTGTGGAGTTTTATTCAAAAACTGCCGAACTGTGTTGTATAGGGCACATGTTAATGACAGTGCTTTCATCATAGAGTCGATCTGCTGGAGGGTAGGAATGCTCTGCAGAGGGATCTGGACAGTTTAGATAGATGGGCCAAGACCAATGGCATGAAGTTCAACAAGGCCAAGTGCCAGATCCTACACTTGGGGCACAACAACCCCCCGCACCGCTACAGGCTGGGGGAGAGTGGCTGGAAAGTGCCTGGGGGAAAAGGACCTGGGGGTGTTGGTCGATGGGCGGCTGAATATGAGCCAGCAGTGTGCCCAGGTGGCCAAGAAGGCCACCAGCATCCTGGCTTGTATCAGCACTAGTGTGGCCAGCAGGACTAGGGCAGGGATCGTCCCCCTGGACTCGGCACTGGTGAGGCCGCACCTCGAATCCTGGGTGCAGTTTCGGGCCCCTCACTACAAGAAAGACCTTGAGGTGCTGGAGCGAGTCCAGAGAAGGGCAACGAAGGTGGTGAAGGGTCTGGAGCACAAGTGTGATGAGGAGCGGCTGAAGGACCTGGGGGGGTTTAGCCTGGAGAAAAGGAGGCTGAGGGGAGACCTTCTCACTCTCTACAACTGCCTGAAAGGAGGGTGTAGTGAGGTGGGGGGTTGGTCTCTTCTCCCAGGTAACAAGTGATAGGACAAGAGGAAATGGCCTCAAGTTGTGCCAGGGGAGGTTTAGATTGGAGATCAGGGACAATGTCTTCATGGAAAGGGTTGTCAAGCACTGGCACAGGCTGCCCAGGGCAGTGGTGGAGTCCCCATCCCTGGAGGGATTTAAAAGCCTTGTAGATGTGGTGCTGAGGGCCATGGGTTAGTGGTGGCCTTGGCAGTGCTGGGTTAACAGTTGGACTTGGTGATCTTAAAGGTCTCTTCCAACCAAAACGATTCTAT
The DNA here is from genome assembly GCF_013368605.1 of Nyctibius grandis. Lineage (NCBI taxonomy): Eukaryota > Metazoa > Chordata > Aves > Nyctibiiformes > Nyctibiidae > Nyctibius > Nyctibius grandis. Next base: position 125,790,445 of record NC_090659.1, read on the forward strand.
GATCTGATCCTTTGTCCAGCAAAGCAGTCCTGAAGCACCAAAAAGCAAGGCCTGCTAAGCAGCATGAGTGGTTTAAAAGTGTGGTTTAACCACAGGACATGGCTTTTAAACCTGATGGCACACCGGCCCATCAAAGGGCTTGTTGTAACCCTCCCCATCTCCCTTCCCCAGCCACCAAACCCCACCACAACGATATTCATCCACCGGCATCAACAAGCTACTGCAACAAGGTAGAGGATATTATTGTAACAGCAAAGGTCCTGGCAATGCTCATCAAAGAAATAAATATTAAATACCTTGTAATATCCCCTCGATGGGAGAGATGTGGCAAAACAGCCAAGAAAGGTTGAATTAGCAAAAGTCTTGTGGATTCTCAAGGGGATTCTACATAAACAGAGATGAATAAACTATAAAATAACCCTTCTCTATAAAGGGCTCTTTATTGTGAAGCATTAAATGAGCATATATTGTCTGCGACGACTAGTACAGCACAGCTCGTAAAAGTGCGCAGGCCGGCATTTAACTCGTAAAAGAGCGCAATATTATGAATGTTTTATCAGGAATGCTTGTCCAGATCAACACATGACAGAGCCTGCACCAGTTTCTTTTTCTTACTTAAGAAAATACTAAAGAAAATTTTACAGATGACAAAAGGTACACGAGAAACATGCAGGGATGTTTCAGTAAGAAAATTGGAAGTGGCGGAGAATGGATTGAGAGCAGCCTTGAGGAGAAGGACTTGGGGGTGATGGGTGATGAGAAGCTCACCATGAGCCGGCAACGTGCGCTGGCAGCCCAGAAAGCCAACGGCGTCCTGGGCTGCATCCCCAGCAGCGTGGCCAGCAGGGCGAGGGAGGGGATTCTGCCCCTCTGCTCCGCTCTCGGGAGACTCCCCCTGCAGTGCTGCGTCCAGCTCTGGGGCCCCCAACACAAGAAGGACACGGAGCTGTTGGAGCGAGTCCAGAGGAGGCCACGGAGATGCTCAGAGGGCTGGAGCACCTCTGCTCTGGAGACAGGCTGAGAGAGTTGGGGCTGTTCAGCCTGGAGAAGAGAAGGCTCCGGGGAGACCTTCTAACACCTTCCAGTGCCTGAAGGGCCTACAGGAAAGCTGGAGAGGGACTTTTTACAAGGGCATGGAGTGATAGGATGAGGGGGAACGGTTTTAAACTGAAAGAGGGGAGATTTAGATGTGATATTAAGAAGAAATTCTTGCCTGTGAGAGTGGTGAGACACTGGGCCCAGGTGTGGCCCACTGGTCTAGTGGAAAGGTGTCCCTGCCCATGGCAGGGGAGTTGGAACTAGATGATCTTTAAGGTCCCTTCCAACCCAAACCAGTCTGTGATTCTGTGACTTTGACGCTGAGATGATCCTGGCGCCAGTGTAAGAGGAGGAGAGAGAGGGAGGTCGATGTGAGGACACCTTCACTTTGAAAAATAGAACGTGGAAGAGAGAGGGCTGCGTTACTGAGCTACCCACAACACAGCAGTGACCATCTCTTCAGCTCGGTGAGAACAGGCTGATGCTTACATCACTGGCTGGAGGGTACCCAAGTTTTTCAGGACTAGGGAACACGCTCCGGGAATCCCTTCCAGGTTTCCGTCAGCGAGTGGTACAGCCAAGTGAATGAGTAAAATGAACACTTAAAAGCTGCCAAGGCAACATACAAGTGAGTGTGTCCCCAGAAGCCAACGCTTTGAAATATGGTATCGGTCAAGACACTTAGGTTACAGCAGGACTATCTCCAAGGTGCATCCTTGGTGCATTTTGCTGCTTCCCCCCTCCACATCCACCTTCTCACAGCCCTTCTGTTGACAGAGCTATGCAGCAAAAAAATAAACACATTGTGTAGTTATTGAATTAATTTTCTTCCTAATTACTTTTTGCCTATTCTGGGGTAAATCAGAAATAGAACAACAGGAAAGAAGGCAGCAAAAAGCACCAGTGGCAGCATAACCCTGAGAAAAAACTAGGGGAAGTGGTGACGGAGGTATGTGAGGAAATAAGACCAAGTACACGTTTCATCTAAACTGCAGCCCACACCAGGCTTGGGGGAAGGTGAAGAAACAAATTCATGGCACAGCACTGTGATCTCTCTTCATCTCCATCAGCTATGTGCCGAATTTAGGGAGCCAGGGCTGGATGCTCCTGGAGAGCATGTGATGGATGCGCCTCTTCGATGGGATCTAAGTGGGGTTGGGGGTGAGGAACCCCAACTGAGTCACTGGTGTCCTGGAGGAAACCTCCTTGGTGGGGATAGGAAACAGAAAAGGTATGTTGAGAAAATGGGGCAGAGAAACTGCATTTATAGCTGGGAGCTGCATTTGAGGAAGGGGAGCTTGTGCCTGCAAAGCCAGTGTGGATCAGCAGACCATGACCAAAATGTAATTTATATGAAGATGTTTTGAATTTCTTCCAGCTACTCCAAAGTCAATAATGCATAACAGCTCCTTGCTGCTTGCGCACAAAGGATTCTGCAGAGAATATAGCTTGATTATAATTACAGGACAGCATTTAAAATTAATCACCGCAATAGCCCACGTTCAGGTGCACTGTGCAATTTAATTATTACCCTCCTTGCTGTCCATAGCACCTTCTTCAACCTATAGCCTACAGAATTTCCACCCTCGCAATATGTGGCTAACTAAAATAGATTTGGGGAGTAATGCTTTTGGTTTGGTGTGTTTTTTTCAGTATGACTTCAACTTTCAGAAGCCATAGTTAGCATGATACCATTTATACCTGCACAGGTGATGTGTAGGGCTATGATATAACTAAGAGGAGTTGGTTATATCATAGAATGATAAAGTGGTTTGGGTTGGAAGGGACCTTAAGAATCATCTAGTTCCAACCCCGCTGCCACAGGCAGGGACACCTTCCACTAGACCAGGTTGCTCCAAGCCCCATCCAACCTGGCCTTGAATACTGCCAGGGAGGGGGCAGCCACAGCTTCTCTGGGCAACCTGTTCCATGAAACAGAGCATTCAAAACTGGTGCTATGTAGTCACTGGACTCCACCCAGGCTGAGCAAGGAGAACCAGCACCACTTGAGTGCGGTGGAGCAGGGACATCTTGGCTCCTACTTCACCTTCAGTCGAGAAACCATCCTACGAATGTGAAGTCTAGCAATGGTGTTAATGATAAAGCAACGGGCAACATGAAGTTCCACTTCTCAGAATAACAGAATCACAGAATCAATCAGGTTGGAAGAGACCTCTGGGATCATCGAGTCCAACCATTGCCCTGACACCACCCTGGCAACTAGACCAGGGCACTAAGTGCCATGTCCAGTCTTTTCTTAAACACCTCCAGAGATGGTGACTCCACCACCTCCCTGGGCAGCCCCTTCCAATGGCTAATGACCCTTGCTGAGAAGAAACCAAACCCTTTCTCTGAGTGTGAAGAAACATTTGCCTCAAAAGCGCTCTTTGAGATATTATTTTTGTTGATAAATCTAATTACGATGGTCACCTGCCACTCAGCAAGGCTGAACTCCCATGTTTGCTTCCCTGTAGTAAAATGAATTTCAATGCCCCAAAGATTTTCTCCTTTTAAAGAGTAAGAAGGAATACTGGAAAAAAAGAAATAATCTGAAGATCAAATATTCAACAAAATAAATGCATATAAATACCAAGAAATTCCTGGTTTATTGATTTCACAGTGAAACTGAATTCTGCCATTTTGTCCCTCCTCAAGGACTAATAACCTATCTTGGTATGAACTTTAGGGAAACGTGGTGGGTTTTGCAGCCATGTGTGTCCTCCACTTTCGCATCAGTAGGATCCTAAATAACAAGACACAGTAAGTCTCAATAAATATGCAAATAACTTCAAAAGGAGATTAAAACCCTTCGTCCTGTTTATGTAACTAATGAGCTTGTGTGCCAGTAACAAAAAGGCTGGCGGCTTTCTTATTTTAACCATTCCTTGAAGGTCATTTCTACTCAGAAAATTTTTTTTTTTAAGACCTCAAAACTTGTTATATAACAAAGACAGTGCTAAACATATGGCCTTTGGCTGGTTTGAATGAGCTCACTTGTATCAACCGCGTTCCATCAATACGCACCACCATAGTAACTCGTTCCTCGGCTGGAATGCTAATTACTCCCCTCCGCTTCCAGGAACAAGAGCATTAGACCTACAAAAAAAGATTCCTTTCTGCTTTTCTCATTAACTAGTTTTACTTGCTCAGCACATTAATGCAGAGCTAAGAATGATTATGCAGGGGCAGCAAACGAGCTGAGTAAATCTGCTTTCTGTACGCATTAGCTATAGGGACTTGGGCACAACAACGGTGATGCTGGAAAGAAATCCAGTGGTCCTGGCTGGTGGGCTCATGTTGGGTACCACAGTGGAGGGCATCATCCCAGCCCCAGGCAGCAAAGGCAGGGACTAGAACTCTGACACCTTTGTGAAGGTGTCTAGGTTCAAGGCCTGACCTTCCCTTTCTAAAAATAATCTTGCCACCAGTATTGATTTTAAAAGGCGGGGAGGTCTTCTGTTCACCTGAAGGATTGAAATGACCTTCATTCTGCTGATACTGTGTTCAGCTTTGGGGCCCTTACAACAAGAAAGACATTGAGGTGCAAAGAAGGGCAATGAAGGTGGTGAAGGGTCTGGAGCACAAGAGTGATGAGGAGCGGCTGAGGGACCTGGGGGGGTTTAGTCTGGAGAAAAGGAGGCTGAGGGGAGACCTTCTCGCTCTCTACAACTGCCTGAAAGGAGGGTGTAGCGAGGTGGGGGTCTGTCTCTTCTCCCAGGTAACAAGTGATTGGACGAGATGAAACGGCCTCAAGTTGTGCCAGGGGAGGTTTAGATTGGAGGTCAGGGACAATGTCTTCACCAAAAGGGTTGTCAAGCGTTGGAAGAGGCTGCCCAGGGCAGTGGTGGAGTCCCCATCCCTGGAGGGATTTAAAAGCCGTGTAGATGTGGTGCTGAGGGCCATGGCTTAGTGGTGAATTTGGCAGTGCTGGGTTAATGGTTGGCCATGGTCTAGTTGACATGGTGGTGTCAGGGCAATGGTTGGACTCAATGATCCCAGGGGTCTCTTCCAACCTGATTGATTCTGTGATTCTGTGTGATTCTGTGATTAAAGGTCCTTTCCAACCAAAACGATTCTATGATTCTATAAAATGTGTTGGATTGACAGTGCAGGGCAAAGCCTTGTATTTAGTAATTGAATAAGTATAGCGAGGACATCAACGGCACAGTTTGTATGCATGTAGATGCATGCAAGTATCTGGAGAGACCTCCTTATGAAGCCTAGGGATTCATGCCAGCAGCAAGAGCAAAACAAAAAAATTCTCTAAAAATAAGGAATAAAAAGAATCTAACATTGCCAAATACTATGCAACGTGTAGAGTTTGCCAACAACATCAGAAGCTACGCCATCCACCAAATCTCCCCGTCCTGGAGACTGCCAAGTCCTCCTGCTTGGAGAGGGTGGTTACAGAAACACAGGATGAGGTGCTCTGCCTTTTGGAGCTGCCCGGCTTCGTATTTACTTTGCAATGTTGCTCTGAATGGATCGTCCAGAAGCTTTAACATCCAAGTTCCCTAGGGCCACACATTACTCTTCCTAAATATATATGAGTTGGTCTCTCCCAATAACTCACATTTGCTCCTGCTTTTTCTTGCGCATGATAAAAAAAATTATTCACTATTTTGCAACAGAAAACGTTCAGTCTGTCCTGTAAACAACCAACAGACACTTATTGGTAGTTGCAGTATCTTGCTTTGTTTCTTAAACACTCCTGAAAGCAAAGATTTTGGTATAAACTTCCTAGGGGAAACAGGAGAGGATTCTCCAAGGCCAAAGTAGGGCCAGATGGGTTCAAGTTGCTGCCAGATGGACCTGCAGAGAACCACCTGGACCACCTTGAGCAGTCAATTAGTCAAGGAAGCCCCAGGGACTTCTAGGGATGATTTAACTATTGGTTAATGTAAGAGCTGGAAGGCAAACAAGTGGACGAGTCGGTGGATAATCAATGTCAGCGCATTTGCTGAGTCAGTGGCTGGCAGCATTTGATACCGAGCTTACAGCAAATGCCTCCTGAATTTCCCTTTGCTTGCTTCATACCAGTCTCACACACCAGTTCCCTTTGCTTTTTTATACCAGACTACGACACTGAATACTTTTCTCACATGAATACAGGGTCCTTTCCTGGTTTAATACAACAAATAGAAGCTCCAACACCATCCACTCAGTTCACATGGGCCAACAACCACTTGTGTGATAATCCTCACGTCCCAGCAATTGCCTGGATGGCAGATGAACTGATGAGGTAGAGCTGAAAAGCTTCATCTACCGTCATTAGTCTTACATCTATTTCCCCCGCTCTGTTTTTTGAATTAAGTACCCCAAGGCTGTGTGAGCTGCCCTTATTCATCTCATTAAAATACTACACTAGGAAGAACATACTTGGCGATTCAGACCAGCTTGTACCTCCCTACCGCAAGAAGAAATTTCCCTCTCTAAAAGTAGAGAAAAATTGACCCTCCCCCCATTCTAAGGCTCTTCAGCAAGCTCTGGGAGATCTTATCTCAAATTCACAGAATCACACAGAATCACAGAATCAATCAGGTTGGAAGAGCCCTCTGTGATCATCGAGTCCAACCATTGCCCTGACACCACCATGGCAACTAGACCATGGCACTAAGTGCCATGTCCAGGCTTTTCTTAAACCCCTCCAGAGATGGTGACTCCACCACCTCCCTGGGCAGCCCCTTCCAATGGCTAATGACCCTTGCTGAGAAGAAATGCTTCCTAATGTCCAACCTGAACCTCCCCTGGCCAAGCTTGAGGCTGTGTCCTCTTGTCCTATCACTAGTTGCCTGGGAGAAGAGGCCGACTCCCACTTCACTACAACCTCCACTACATACAATTTTAACAATTTAGTTAAAAGCAAGGATGGGAAAAGTCTCCTCAAGCTGGAAATTTGATCTATTATAATTTTGCTAAAATATCAAAAAGGGTGAGAAAACCACGTCACAGATCTTTTATTTAAGCTGGTCAAACACTGGAACAGGCTTCCTAGAGAGGAGGTTGATGCCTCAAACCTGTCAGTGTTTAAGAGGTATTTGGATAATGCCCCTAATAATTCACTTTAACTTTTGGTTAGCCCTGGAGTGGTCAGGCAGTTGGACTAGATGATCATCGTAGGTCCCTTCCAACTGAAATAGTCTATTCTATTCACAGAATCACAGAATGCTTAGGGTTGGAAGGGACCTCTGGAGATCATCTAGTCCAACCTCAAAAAATTCAACTCTTCAGAACAAAATGAGAAACAAAAGAAGAGAGAAGCAAGCTGGCAATCTCAAGAAAGTCTTGGGTTAAAGATGACCTCAAGCTTACCAGTTCTGATGGCAGATGAAGCACTTAAGTGCTTTCCATGGGAATCCAGAAAGAAGAGCAAAAGACATAAAAACTCTTGTGGGAAAAAGTTCGTGAGCTCCAGGCACACAAAAAGAAAGATGAGAAAGGTTGGATTTTGTAGTGATCAAAAAGAAACAAATCTAAATGAAAAGGAAGATCTGCAAATGTTCAGTTCAAAGACAGCAGCTTCATTTGTATCTATGGATAACATTTTCTGCAACAGAAGCAAGAAGAGAGCAAGGACATACCCCTGTGAGGACCCCACAGAAAGCTGGAGGTGGAATAAAGCAGAACCTCTGAAGGACAAGAGGTGACAAAGCCTCCTAAATTGATGGAGAAGGTGAATCTCAAAGACACATCAAGGAGCCTGACGGACAAAGCTGGAGGTAGAAAGAGGTAACTGGAAATTCAGTTGAGGTGCTTCACTAGATGAGGAGCAAACACTGCAGTAGAAGGGAGCTCAGATGGAGGTACAGGAAAGAAATGCTCCCGATAATTCATGACTGGGCATCCACCCTGCAAGAATATACATTCAGTGCTTGAGGAGAGGAAATTTAAAGCTCTGGTCTCAAGACCCATCTTGATAGTCAATATATTTTCAAACCAGAGTACAATAAAATGCCCTTGCACAGACATGACCTAAAACTGTCACTGCTGAGAAGAAGCCAGGAACCCAAGCAGCAGCAGAAGTAGGCCACAGTTAAATGGAAAAAATCCCCATGTTATCACAAGATTACTATAATAAATACCAGCAATATTTTCGAGGGGCACAAACAACATCATACTTTCATAAGTTATTGTTCTACATTTTTGCTTGCTCCTTGATCTCAAGGCTTCAAAGGCTTGTTTATTAGAGTAAAAAAGAAATATTTAAGAACAGATTCCTGCTTGGGATGGCTTCTTTGGTATCCAAGGAAAAAATGCACCAGCTGCCTGGAGCTGTTTGCCATTCTTATTTACCGACAGAATGAAGCTCTTGCACATTACTTGTGGGGGTTTTTTTTAACAAGAAATATTGGAAAAAGCTGCAGATAGCTTACATTTCTACAAAATCTTTACAAGACCATTCTCCAAGCAGCTGTTGGTGCTTTTTGGGGCGAGCGTGTAATCACAGAGAGAATATCTCCTGGAGATGTAAGGATTTTTCACAGCTTTTTTTTTTTTTACTAAGTCTTTGTTTACTCCAAAAGTCATTGGAGTAGAATCTACATTAAGGAGAAATCATAGAATCACAGAATGGTTTGGGTGGGAAGGGACCTTTAAAGGCCATCTACTCCAACCCCCCTGCAGTGAGCAGGGACATCTTCAACTAGATCAGGTTGTTCACAGCCCCATCCAACCTGACCTTGAACGTTTCCAGGGATGGGGCATCTCCCACCTCTGTGGGCAACCTGTGCCAGTGTCTCACCACACTCAGCATAAAACATTTCTTCCTTATATCTTGTCTGAATCTACTCTGCAAGAGGATTCCTCATAGCTCTTCATCTCAGGTAGCTTGAACCCAAACTCCTCTCCTGACCCTGTTTTTGGTGCAAGCGAGCTCTGCTGCTCGCAGCGGCACCCTTGCACCCTTGCTTCAAGCCAGGCACGACTGTACTTTTCCAAACTGGGACTTTTCTAACAACCTCTGCAGGTCGAGGTCTTTTACCATCTCATCAGCCCCGGCTTATGATGACAAAACCCTTTGATACAGAAAAGTCTCATTCCTCATATTACTAAAGGAACTCAATAGACTTAATTTGTATTTGTGCTGATTTAAATGAGATGGATTCCAATAGAGACATCTAAAAAATTCCCCGTCCCTTCCAAAATAATCTGCTACCTCTTGCCTTTTCCGTACCTGCTAAGAGCAAGAGGAAGAAAACTCCATTTTTCTGTGCCTGGAGATTTCTCATTGCACTTCGCTGTAGCTGCTGGTCCCAAGCTTAGAGAAAGCACAGATCACGGTGTATTGTGTTAACCAACATGTCACATTAAATTAATTCACTGATCATAGAAATGCAAACAATAAATCAAATAACAATGCCCTTAACAACATGCTTTAACTTGGTCAGCCCTGAATTGGTCAGGCAGTTGTACTAGATGATCATTGTAGGTCCCTTCCACCTGACATAGTCTAGTCTAGTCTAAATAACGCAAAAGGAAACAAAAAACCCAAGCAAGAAAATGCACTCAATATTAAAACTATCAGCAGTGTTATTAATAACTTGGATAAATTCTATTAGCTATATCCTTTATTGCTAATGATAACAGCCATGATAACAACAATTGCTATTGGGGAAAGCTAAATGCCCTCTTAAAACACACACAAAAAGAGGCAAATAAATTATTTTGAGTACAGCACGTGCACAAAATTCTGCGGAAATACTTAGATACAGCCACACACCTTACAATCAACATAATTTACCACCTGACTAATATTAGTGTAATTATGCAATGTCCTCTACAAGTAGTAGAACAAAAAAAAAATCAAAGGGATTTACAGATTATTATTTCATTTGGGTGCTGTATTATCACCATCAGGCCTGTATCTTCTTTGCATCTTGCAGAATGCTGAGCAATATCAGGACAAAAATCTTCATCGCCATGGTTAGCGCTACAAAAATCAACCGTATTTCATAACTACTGCTTGTAACTAAAAAGCAGAACCGAACCATTAACCTTCCCAGGAAATCCTGCTGCCAAAGCAACGACACAGTGTTAGAGATGAGGTCTGAGTTCTGCAGAAATCATGTTATATTTTCATTCTGCACGGGAAGTGCAAAATCAGACACTCTAGAAAGCAAAAGGACTCTGATGAATATTGAGATTGTGCAAGCAAGAGACATTAAAAAACTATTCTTATTGCTCTTATCAGCTGTAAAAAGATTCAGAGTGACCTTAAACAGCAAAAGGATTTAATTATCCCAGAGAAGGAATGATTTTACACCATATAAAAAGAGCTTTTTAGAATCAATGAGAAGCTTCTGAGCTAGAGAGGCCTATAATTATTGATAGAAATACTCTATTTGCACCGTCTCTTAAAACAACCAGTTTTACTTCAAGAAATAGAAGTAAAACCAACTCTTGAGTAAAACTCAAGAAACCAACACCACCTTCAACACAAGAAACTCTGGGTGACCCAGCTTTCTCCCAGCGCGAGCACCTCCAGGCATGGTTCGTTAGGGATCCAACCCCATCCCAACAAAGCCAACCTGCAGGAAAATTAGTGAAAAGCACCTGAAAGGATTATGGTGCCAGAAGGTCTGATTTTTGGGGAAAGGTTAAGATAGTGAAGCACAGTGACAATTTTATAGACTCACAAAATGGTTTGGTTGGAAGGGCCCTTTGAAGAACATCTAGTCCAACCCCCCTGCCATGGGCAGGGACACCTTCCACTAGATCAAGTTGCTCAGAGCTCCGTCCCACTTTATCTTGAACACTTCCAATGACGGGGCATCCTCAACTTCTCTGGGCAACCCGTGCCAGTGTCTCACCACCCTTATTGTAAAACATTTCTTCCTTGTGTCTAATCTAAACCTACCCTCCTTTCAGTTTAAAACAGTTACCCCTTGTCCTGTCACTGCAGACCTTGATAAAAGCCTTTTATGGGATACTAATGAGTGTCTAGAAGTACTTAAAGGCTGTACACATGATGAAGGCAGAGGAATTAAAGCTAAGAGCAATAGGCTACTATTAATGATATGACAATTTAAGATGTCTATCAGGATATTATATAAAAACCGTAATAGTTATCAGACATGGAAAAAATCCTCAAGTACAGCGTAAACCCATTTCCTCAAGGCGTGATGAATACAAATGAAAAGCCTACAGAGTCTCAGCCACCTTCAGGAAAGACTTCCAGGCTGAGGCAGATAGCTGTGCAGTAGATATTCCTCACAAATATAAACCCACAGGCACTAAAGTGGAAGAGGACACAGAATTACGCATGGACAGGAGGTGTTGATCCGCTGCAGGGTTTGTGGAGCCCTGCAGAGGAAGCCCAACCATCGTGGCAGCACCACCAAGGGATGGATCAAGACAACGTCAGCTGCCTACAGAAATACTCTTTTTTCAATCTTTGTGAAAGAAACATGACGTTCGAATGATCTGAATCAGTACTGCAGACACAACAGTATACTGGAAGGTGTCCTTTTCTTAAATTTTAACAGCAAGTGCCTAAACGTAAAGAAACCAAGATGAATCCATAACGTCACCTCTCTGCTAACCCTCTCCACTGCAGCACCAGTGGTGATACTACCTCAATTTGGCCATTTTTTTTTACTTTGGAGTAGCCATGCTCACGGCCACTGAAGAAGAAGCAAGACAAATACTTCATGGGTGTTGGTCTCTTCTCCCAAGGAACAAGTGATAGGATGAGAGGAAACGGCTTCAAGTTGTGCCAGGGGAGGTTTAGATTGGAGATCAGGGACAATGTCTTCCCCGAAAGGGTTGTCAAGCACTGGCACAGGCTGCCCAGGGCAGTGGTGGAGTCCCCATCCCTGGAGGGATTTAAAAGACGTGTAGATGTGGTGCTGAGGGACATGGGTTAGTGGTGGCCTTGGCAGTGCTGGGTTAACGGTTGGACTTGGTGATCTTAAAGGTCCTTTCCAACCAAAATGATTCTATGATTCTATAAATAAATAGCAGTTGACAGGCAGGCTTGCCCAGTTTTTGGAAAACAGTCCAATGGATGCGACCTGTTTTTCTCCTGTTCCTTCTTATTACTTTTAATTTCTAATTCCAGCTGATGAGGGGGAGACTCCCATGGATCACATGAACTGGCTACTTGGGGAGAAAATAAAAGCAGGGGAAAAAGGGAGGCTCACAAAGTAGTTTTGTTTCCTTTTATAATTGAAGTAATTTGTAATATTGCTTAGTGATAAGCTAGTAAATTTTTAGCTGATTAAGCAAATGTTACTCACAGAATCATAGAATCACAGACTGGTTTGGGTTAGAAGGGACCTTAAGTCCATCTAGTTCCAACCCCCTGCCATGGGCAGGGACACCTTCCACTAGACCAGGTTGCTCCAAGCCCCATCCAGCCTGGCCTTGAACACTGCCAGGGAGGGGACAGCCACAGCTTCTCTGGGCAACCTGGGCCAGGGTCTCACCACACTCACAGTCAAGAATTTCTTCCTCAGATCTCATCTCAATCTCCCCTCTTTCAGTTTAAAACCATTCCCCCTCATCCTGTCACTCCATGCCCTTGTAAAAAACCCCTCTCCTGCTTTCCTGTAGCCCCTTCAGGTACTGGAAGGTGCTAGAAGGTCTCCCCGGAGCCTTCTCTTCTCCAGGCTGAACAGCCCCAACTCTCTCAGCCTGTCTCCAGAGCAGAGGGGCTCCAGCCCTCTGAGCATCTCCATGGCCTCCTCTGGACTCGCTCCAACAGTTTTACTCCAGTAAAACTTTGTTCGTAAACTGTTAGAAAGATAGAGAGAAAACTTCATTTCTGAGCATTTTTTTCCTCAAAACAACTGCAGAGTAACTAAAAACAAATTACCACTTTAAGTGTCCTGTTCACCATCTTCTATATTTTTCTTTTTCCCTTGTAGCTTTTTTTTCCCCCAGTGTCCTCTGCAGAATTCAATGTTTTGAGGCAGAACGTAACGCAACAAATAGGGTCATATGCAAAGCAGAATACAAGTGCTCAGGCACCACAGCAAATGTCAATGTTAAAAATCACACAAGAGACGAGAATAAAAAAAAAAGCAGCACTCATAACACAACAAAGCAGTAGAAAAGCGTATTGTACAGACCATTCCAGCAAGGGTTGACGGAGGCATCGGTTGACCTCAGAGGTCTCTGCCTTTACCGACTTACACACTTCTGTGAGGCTCATTAAAGGCTCCAAGCACAAAGCATCAAACACTTCAAGTAAAAGCTGGTCTCCATGGGAATGGAGGACAAACTAAAAATAACGACACGATGACATTTTAACAATCTTGCAGGAGATTGTCATGGCGATGAAGAGAGTTGTAACCTGTTGTCATGATAACCAAAGTTTGAAATTAATGGGAAAGCATTCCGCTTCCACTTCATCTTTATTCATAACAGGTCTAACATCCACGATGGGAGAATTACACATTGCTGCCTTTAAGGAACCAGACAGCTGGGGAGAAGCAAGGGAGGGATAACGCACTGTCTGGTTAAAAAAGAAACTGAAAAACTCCACAGCAAACCAAAGCACTGATAGGATAGATAACCCAGAGACGAAAATGCATGGGGAGAGGCCAGAAGTGTGGGCAGCAGGTCAAGGGAGGTTCTCCTCCCCCTCTACACTGCCCTGGTGAGGCCACACCTGGAGTAACTGTGGGCAGTTCTGGGCCCGCCAGTTCAAGAAAGACAAGGAACTACTGGAGAGAGTCCAGCGGAGGGGTACAAAGATGGTCAGAGGGCTGGAGCATCTCTGCTGCGAGGAGAGGCTGAGGGAGCTGGGGCTGTTCAGCTGGAGAAGAGCAGACTGAGGGGGGATCTTATCAATGCTTACAGACACCTTAGGGAGGGGTCAAGGGGATGGGGCCAGACTCTTCTCAGTGGTGCCCAGTGACAGGACAAGGGGCAACGGGCACAAACTGAAACACGGGAAGTTCCACCTCAATATAAGGAAAAGCTTCTTTGCTGTGAGGGTGCCAGAGCCCTGGCACAGGCTGCCCAGGGATGGTGGGGAGTCTCCTCTGGAGATATTCAAGACCCACCTGGATGCGACCCTGTGCAACGTGCTCTGGGTTACCCTGCTTTGGCAGGAGGTTGAACTAGATGATCTCCAGAGGTCCCTTCCAACCCCATCCAGTCTGTGATTCTGTGAGGCCTGATGCCTTTTTGAGGGAGATGCCATCCTCTGCCCTTCAGTGCTTAGATAACATTATCTTTACTACAGGACAAGTAGCAGAAATGTTGTTGGGGAGTAGGTGGGTCACTTGGGCCAACCACTCCAGCAGAAGTACCGCTAACATTCAGGGAAGCAGCAACTTGAATGATTTATTGTTTTAATGGAGACAAATTAATCAGACCAAGCTGATGCCAGCTCTCCCTTTTATCTAGAGTCCTTGCATTTTGTTAGGTGGATTTTGGCATGGGAACGCTGGGTAAGCTGGAAAGTGAACACCAGCCCCATGCCTGTGGACTCTCCTCCCTGCAATGGGAGTGGGAATGTAACGAGTGTTATCCTTCATATGTACCGGTCATCAGCCACTCGTTTTTACACCACCGCTTGACATTTATTTTCACTGGTTTCAGCATAACTTGAAACTTTTAAGATTTTATTTTATCTCAGCAGAGGCATTCCCATGGCTGCCAGAGAGAATAACCCAGCTCTGATGAAGAAATGACAGAAGAACGGTTAAGAGAAAAGCAAGTGCAGGTGGCACCTGTGTGATCACCTAAGACCACAGCACATTAAAAAAACACTCAAGAGACCCAAACTAGGGGGAAAAAAAGGACAAGAGCCATAAGACCTCCAGGGAGAGAGGAAAAAGTACATCAGCAATGTTGACTGATGACTGACAAGAGGCAAGACAGGATGAAGAGGAGAAAGATCATTGTCAACTCCTAAAGGGCACAAACAGCACATCCAAAAATCAGCTGGTCTTTGCCAATCAAAGGGGACCCAAAAGACCACAAGAGAACCAAGAGACGTGATGAGGACTTGGTGGGTGCATGCCGCCTTCTCCATCCATCATGCACATGCTCCTGGAAGACTCTACGAATACATTCATCTTGGTGGTGTGAGCGTGCGAGTATGACAGAATAAGCAAGAGGGAGATGAGGCATGTGTTGCTTTTTTTTAAATAAGTCACCTCCCCCTTCTACATGTCTCACCTGCATTTTGCTAGAGACATCTCAACAAGCTGCATGACATGGACAACTCCCACCATCTTTCAAAACTGATCTCAAATACAGAGTGTAACACACATGGACCTTCTTGTAGCCTCCATCACTCATGGCTAGCTAGAAGAACTGACCTTCGAGTTGGATGCAGAAACAGAAATGCATTTCTGCTGTCTCCCTCCCATCAGGCAGGGAGACGCCAACCACTAACTTTACAGTTTAACTCCTTGCACCCTGGGGTCAGGTGCTGGAGAAGAGACAAACTTACCAGGTTCAAATGCATGTTATCAAAGGTCAAATGCCAAACTGAGGTCCCTGCATGAGAAGCGCTGTTATCCTAAACTCTCCAAAGCCAACAGAAAGACATGGGTAATTGCAGAGAATGATCCCCCCACCTAAGATGTGAATTTGTCTCAGATGGCTCTACCTGAGAGTCACCAACCTGCTGCTCGTGCATTCAATTCCTAGATGATCTCCAGAGGTCCCTTCCAACCCAAACCAGTCTGTGATCCTATGAAACCAAGTTCACCTCTGTCTAACTTGAGTCACTACAAAGTACCGCCATGTCTTGGTGTGAACGAGATGCTGTAGGCACACATTGTAAGTCTGAGTCTAGACGCTGAATTATATTAATAGGCTCAAAGCAAACCCTGCCCTATCCAAAGACTACATAATCATTACTGTGTCTTCACTTATGAAAAATTGCTCTGTTCACCCTGGAATTCCTACAATAGTTAATTATACTGCTGTCTCCTTAACTGTTTTCAGAGGAGAGAAAAACATTCTGGCAACAGGATGCCTGATTAGCACACACACCTTTACCCACACCAGAACATGACCCTCACCTCAAGAAATCGTTACTAATTTGAAATAAGAAGAAACTAGAGGCAAACAGAAGTTCAGATGCATACACGCTCATAACTTTCTGAATGAAACACCTCATTGTTAGGCTATTAAAACCTATTTTTTCCCCTATCTGATTTCATTTACAGGTATCATGTGCTTTGCATCTTCTGGGAATGCCACCAAAATCGATGACTCCTTCTCCCTAGAGATGGATGCTCTTCTCTGCCATGCATTCATTTTCTAATAACAAGAGATAGCAACATCATTTTTGAGTGTGAATGGATGGCAAGAAACCAAGCATAAGGCTGAAGCTCCCCTTGGTTATTTACCAAATAGAATTTCTTAACGATGAGTAATTCACCTGTCATTACTCCAGGGTTTCATTCTTGTAATTCTCCCTCCAACTCTCACATCCAATAACTGTTGCCCACAACTCAAGTCTTCTGAGAGCTCATCTGCTCAGCCTGATTTCTTCTTTATTCTTCTTCTTCATGAAAAGATTCAAAATTATTTTGTTTATGAAGTGAAACAAATTAGACAGGCAAAGGCTGCTGGGCTGACAGCACTCCAGAAGGGACCCGCTGGGGAGCAGCTTCAGAGGTGACCACAACCAGCACTTGGGTAGTGGTCACAGGTTGCTGCTCTTCTCTGGAATATTGAAGTGCTGGGTTTCTTTGCCCAGATCAGTGCTAAGACAGGATCCCAGCACAAGAAAGACATGGACCTGTTGCAGCAGGTCCAAAGGAGGGTCACCAAAATGGGGAGAGGGCTGGAACACTTCTGCCATGGAGAAAGGCTGGGAGAGTTGGGGTTGTTCAGCCTGGAAAAGAGAAGGCTCCGGGGAGACCTTATTGCGGCCTTTCAACATATAAAGGTGGCTTCTAAGAAAGACAGAGAGATATTTTTTACCAGGGCCTGTAGCGACAGGACAAGGGGCAATGGCTTTAAAGTGAAGGAGGGTAGGTTTCGATTGGACATAAGAAAGACTTTTTTTATGACAAGGGTGGTGAGACACTGGCACAGGCTGCCCAGAGAAGTTGTTGATGCCCCTCGTTAGAAGTGTTCAAGGTTAAGTTGGACAGGGCTTTCAGCAACCTGGTCCAGTGGAAGATGTTGGACCTGTTGGAGCGGGTCCAGAGGAGCGCCACGAAGATGATCAGAGGGGCTGGAGCACCTCTGCTCTGGAGACAGGCTGAGAGAGTTGGGGCTGTTCAGCCTGGAGAAGAGAAGGCTCCTGGGAGACCTTCTAGCAGTCTTCCAGTACCTGAAGGGCCTACATCTAGTTCCAACCCCCATACCATGGGCAGGGACACCTTCCACTAGACCAGGTTGCTCCAAGCCCCATCCAGCCTCGCCTTGAACACTGCCAGGGAGGGGACAGCCACAGCTTCTCTGGGCAACCTGGGCCAGGGTCTCACCACCCTCACACTCAAGAATTTCTTCCTCATATCTCATCTAAATCTCCCCTCTTTCAGTTTAAAACCATTCCCCCTCATCCTATCGCTTCATGCCCTTGTAAAAAGCCCCTCTCCAGCTTTCACGTAGCCCCTTCAGGTACTGGAAGGTGCTAGAAGGTCTCCCCGGAGCCTTCTCTTCTCCAGGCTGAACAGCCCCAACTCTCTCAGCCTGTCTCCAGAGCAGAGGGGCTCCAGCCCTCTGAGCATCTTCATGGCCTCCTCTGGACTCGCTCCAACAGCTCCATGTCCTTCTTGTGTTGGGGGCCCCAGAGCTGGACGCAGCACTGCAGGGGGGGTCTCACGAGAGCAGAGCAGAGGGGCAGAATCCCCTCCCTCGACCTGTTGGCCACACTTCTTTTTTCAAAGTGCTTTATATGACGAGGCTGTTGACAAACACGTTTATCATAAAAAGACCCAGAGATGGCAGTTCCTGCAAGGAAACAAGCACTTCTCAACATCAGCAGGAACTCAGGGGTCGGGGACCGGGGAAGGACCGGTGGGGGTGAGGGGAGGGGAAGGAAAAAAAGGCCATAACACTAAAGAGTCTTTCAGGAGTCATTTATTTGAGCGGTGCCAAGCCAGCTCACTGATGCAATATTTTCTTCCTGCACTCCGAGCCAGGGCTTTGGGATCTAATAAATCATCGCTGGCCACAGAGACATTAAAATTCTAGCCCAGTACTGCATTAGATGAAATGAGGCCGAATGCCAGCGAGCGCTGGGAGAGGGAAAGGCAGGCACAGGGCTTTAAAATAAGTATACGAATGCATTTGCATATAAGCAACTCTGGATTTCGGTTTGAGACGAGGCTAAATCTAACGCAAGAGATTAACAAGGCAGAGCTCAACCCCGGCACTTTGGGAAAGCTGATCCCCATTAAACTAAAACTAAGGTTGGAACTAGATGATCTTTAAGGTCCCTTCCAACCCAAACCATTCTGTGATTCTATGATTCTAAGCTGTTAGGTATAAAGCACAGTAGAAAAAAAGACTCAGTAATTTACAGATCTGGTACAAACCAGGGAGCTATTTCTGAAGCTTATTAAAAGGCTTTTACAACCCCGTACCAGATCATGTTTCCGTCCGTACAGACCGACTGCACACGGCGTAAAAAAATAATTGTGCACCGGGAGAGGAGAAAAAATTCAATATTTAATCTACAAATGTCTTTCCAGAAGTCAAGCCACAAAATTTTAATTTATTACCTTCAGACTGCAAAAATATAACGAGTATCGAAGCGCTTCTTTGCTGCACCAGACAAGAATAGAAAAGGGGGGAGGCAGGGAGGAAAGGCAGCGAATATGAAGGGTTTTCACTGGATCGTGAGGCAGTGCTGGAGCTTATTTTCAATCGTTTAATTGAAACACCTGGGGATTTAAGAGGTATTGAGTGTGCATTGTGCAAGTATGCACAGAGAAAAACAAGCAAGGGTATGAATTTGAACTGCAAATGACAGAAAAAATATGCAGAAAAAGCCATTTATGTCAGATGCGGTGAGATTTTAACTTTCAGCTGAGAGACTGCAAGCAGGGACGGGGGTTCAGTGCTAGGAGACATTTTCATGTTGTTATATGAACAACCCCCATCTCAAATTCACACGATGACAAGGTCACACTCCAGCTCCACGGTGCCCATGGCAGAGCCTCCCAAAGTGCTCTACAGAGAATCACTGACCCATTTAGCGAGCGTTGACGGACTTCTGCCAGCCAATGCTGATGCTCTTCACCTCCAGAAAGAAGGATTTAAAAAACTGACCTAATATATTTTCCACAATTGCTACCGTTGGAAGAGAGACAGCACGGCTTTGTGAAAGGAGGTGGAAACAAAGGGAGGTGCCTAAAATCATAGAATCAATTTGGTTGGAAAGGACCTTTAAGATCATCAAGTCCAACCGTTAACCCAGCACTGCCAAGGCCACCACTAACCCATGGCCCTCAGCACCACATCTACACGGCTTTTAAATCCCTCCAGGGATGGGGACTCCACCACTGCCCTGGGCAGCCTGTGCCAGTGCTTGACAACCCTTTCCATGAAGACATTGTCCCTGATCTCCAATCTAAACCTCCCCTGGCACAACTTGAGGCCGGTTCCTCTCGTCCCATCGCTTGTTACCTGGGAGAAGAGACTGACCCCCCCTCGCTACACCCTCCTTTCAGGTAGTTGTAGAGAGCAAGAAGGTCTCCCCTCAGCCTCCTTTTCTCCAGGCTAAACACCCCCAGGTCCCTCAGCTGCTCGTCATCACACTTGTGCTCCACACCCTTCACCACTTTCATTGCCCTTCTCTGGACTCACTCCAACACCTCAAGGTCTTTCTTGGAGTGAGGGGCCCAAAACCGAACACAGGATTCGAGGTGCGGCCTCACCAGTGCCGAGTCCAGTGGGACGATCCCTGCCCTAGTCCTGCTGGCCACACTAGTGCTGACACAAGCCAGGATGCTGGTGGCCTTCTTGGCCACCTGGGCACACTGCTGGCTCATATTCAGCCGCCCATCGACCAACACCCCCAGGTCCTTTTCCACCGGGCCACTTTCTAACCACTCTTCCCCCAGCCTGTAGTGCTGGACCCGGCACTTGGCCTTGTTGAACTCTGTACCATTGGTCTTGGCCCATCTATCTAACCTGTCCAGACCCCTCTGCAGAGCCTTCCTACCCTCAGGCAGATCAACACTCCTACCCATCTTAGTGTCGTCCGTGAATTTAGTGAGGGTGTACTCCACACCCTCATCCAGATTATGTATAAAGATATTAAACAATTATGTGCCAATACTCTACAGAAGTAATTCACACAAGAAAATTCTCCATTCACCTTTTATTTTCTTTAAATGAAGGAGTACTTTCCCCTTCAAAACATGTTTCCAAGGCCACCTCTTTTTTTCTACATATGTTTCTTTCTTCTCTGCCTTATACACATTTTCTCCAGCCCTCTTCAGCCTTAGTCACTTAATCTTTTTAGTTCTTTTCCACTACAGGGAAAAACAAAATCAATATTGTAGCCAAGAAATGAGGCAGAGCATAAACCAGTTGCACGTACCAACCGAGCACGTAGGATTAAAAGGCACACAATGGGGTCATTCAGGAAAACATAACATGACTTTTGTTTGCCTTTAAGATCTGAGACTATTCTGTTTATTTACAACACAGGGAAACTCAAAAGCGTGTAAAACCTTATACAAACAGTTACAAAACAAGGGGTGAAGGACGTTCCCTGAAGTTTCAATGAAAATCCTTGGAAGGTTGACATCAGTTGGACCGATCTCCAAACTAGCTGAGCCTACAAGCATCTGTTATGAGGTGTTACAATTTACTTTCTTCAGAGGAGCTTTACTATGCCTCCATTTCTAACACTAAAAGGAAAGAAAGTCTTTTGTCTTGAACAAAACCTTCTGTGCACCAAGACCTACTTTGCACCGCACCCTGCATCCATCCATAGGTGAGTGCAGTGAGGTGACCTCCATGTCCATAGTCCAAGGGTGCTACTGTTGGCAGAAGAACCACTCAAAACCAGCCAACAGCTATTGCACACGTTCATAAATAACTCACATCTCAGAGAATCACAGAATCAATCAATCAGGTCGGAAGAGACCTCTGGGATCATCGAGTCCAACCATTGCCCTGACACCACCATGGCAACTAGACCATGGCATTACGTGCCATGTCCAGTCTTTTCTTAAACCCCTCCAGAGATGGTGACTCCACCACCTCCCTGGGCAGCCCATTCCAATGTCTAATGACCCTTTCTGTGAAGAAATTTTTCCTTATGTCTAACCTGAACCTCCCTTGGCGCAGCTGAGGCTGTGTCCTCTAGTCCTGTTGCTAGTTGCCTGGGAGAAGAGACTGACCCCCATCCCACTACACCCTCCTTTCAGGTAGTTGCAGAGAGCGAGAAGGTCTCCCCTCAGCCTCCTTTTCTCCACACTAAACAATCCCAGTTCCCCCAGCCACTCCTCATAGGACATACCCTCCAGACCCTTCACCAGCTTCGTTGCCCTCCTCTGGACTCACTCCAGCACCTCAAGGTCTTTCTTGTAGTGAGGGGCCTGGAACTGGACACAGTACTCGATGTGCGGCCTCACCAGTGCCGAGTCCAGGGGGACGATCCCTGCCCTAGTCCTGCTGGCCACACTAGTGCTGATACAAGCCAGGATGCTGGTGGCCTTCTTGGCCACCTGGGCACACCCCAGATCCCCTCTGCTTCCTTCTCCCTCGCTCCCTAAACAAGAAAACATGTCCCTCATTTTATGCTTTTTATGACTTCCAGAAAGTTCATGAGTTAATTTATTACGAAGACGGTGAATTAGCCATCATTGATCAGCTCACCAGAGCACTGAAACTTAAACAACGTCCAACACTGAGAAATTCAGCAAGTTGTTTGGAAGTATTCCTGTACAAAAATTATGCATTTAAACACAAAAATAACAAGAGTCTACACAAGTCAGAGCTCATTCTTCTCCCAGTCAAGTATGATTTTCCTGTCTGCTCTATACGCACCAATTAATAAACATGAAAAAACGCCAGAGGAAAAATATTCACTGTACCCACTTCATACATTTTTAATCACCCTGAAATCAATTCAACACCCTGAACACAGTTTAAAATTCCTGTTTTACAGAACTGGGAAGCAATGGATCACCTAATTAAATCCAGAAATGGCATCTCCCAATCAATGGAAAGGGTAGACATGGATGTAGATATTCCAAGCACAAGGAAAGGTAAAGAGGAGAGCACCCCAACCCTACCTACTTCACCATCAAAGCCATTTCCCTCACGTTCCTCAGTTCTTCGCACAAATGTGCTGAGGAATGCCAAAAAGAAAGGAAAAGTCTAATTTATCCTCTTCGCGCACAGCAGTTCCCAGGTGGCCAAGAAGGCCAATGGCATCCTGGCCTCTATTAAGAATAGTGTAGCCAGCTGGTCTAGGAAAGTGATTGTCCCTATGTACTCGGCACTGGTGAGGCCACACCTTGAATCCTGTGTCCAGTTCTGGGCCCCGCACTTCAAGAAAGATGTTGAGGTGTTGGAGTGAGTCCAGAGGAGGGCGACCAAGCTGGTGAAGGGTTTGGAGGGTCTGACCTACGAGGAACGGCTGAGGGAGCTGGGGGTGTTTAGCTTGGAGAAGAGGAGGCTCAGAGGTGACCTTAGTGCAGTCTACAACTACCTGAAGGGAGGTTGTAGCGGAGTGGGAGTCGGCCTCTTCTCCCAGGCAACTAGCGATAGGACAAGAGGACACAGCCTCAAGCTTCACCAGGGGAGGGTCAGGTGGACATTAGGAAGCATTTGTTCTCAGCAAGGGTCATTAGCCATTGGAAGGGGCTGCCCAGGGAGGTGGTGGAGTCACCATCTCTGGAGGGGTTTAAGAAAAGACTGGACATGGCACTTAGTGCCCTGGTCTAGTTGCCATGGTGGTGTCAGGGCAATGGTTGGACTCAATGATCCCAGAGGTCTCTTCCGACCTGATTGATTCTGTGATTCTGTGATTCTGAAAGAACTTGGTTTTCTTGGCCAAAGAACTAACCTCTTATCAAAGGCCCAGCCTTTCCAGAGAATATTACAGCAAAAATTTAATTTTAAGTTAATAAGAAAGGCTGAAATTAAGCCTAGAATTATCTTTGTCCCACAAAGAGTATGCAAAGGAGGATTAAAAGCCAACTGTGAAAATCCTGTCAGAACATCATTCCGTCTTCTACAAAATTGGAGGCCACCAGCTCTCAACATGCCAGTAAATTAAATGGACAGTCGAGTATAAATCAGGTCAGTCCTCACATGTGCAGTTGATGTCTGAGGTTCAACAATGAATACAAATGATACAAATTAGGATAAAAACACAATTGAGAATCCCCCACCTCCTGTCCTGCCAACAAAACCAATGACCGGAGGGCGGATGACACCGATTCCCTCTGTTAATCATCATCTCTGAACAAATGTTGTGGTTTCACCTTGGGGAAAAAAATGACAAAACTTGGGTGTTTGCAGCTTGGGAGTGCAGCAAACAGCCCAGCTCAGGGGCACATCTCGTCTTCTGGAGCGTGGGGAGGTCCTATGGAGGGAACCCAAATCACAGGTGGGAGAGCTTGACGTGCCAGAGGAAGCGCTGGAGCTTTCCACTTCCAGAAAAGATGGAGCTGGGCTCAGTCACATGCAATAGTAGAGGTGTGGAGGGTCCTAGAGGAAACCCATCCTCAGCAACCAGTGCTGATTATTGGGACCAGTTCTCCAAGATATCAGACACACAAGAAGAATATCAAACTGATGCCTTTCCACCAACATAAAAAAATAGTACTTCATATGTTGACTTGCATATTTGCCTACCACAGAATCAGAGAATCACAGAATCAATCAGGTTGGAAGAGCCCTCTGGGCTCCTCGAGTCCAACCATTGCCTTGACACCACCACGTCAACAAGACCATGCCACACCTATTCTCTATCACAAAATCTTGTAACTATCACCGCACACATGCATTATACCATAAATTAAAATTACTTTACTGTCATATATTTTTCTCAATGCTCTCCAAAAGTCCCACCGAGAGATTGTCACTTGAAGAAGCAGGAAAATCAATTAAATTGATTGCAAATGAACCCAGACCTCGCAGAGAGCGTAAAAAGGGTTGACAAGTGACATGGGGAGAGAGCACACTTTCCTACATACAAATGATAAAGCTCTTAGCCAGGACTTCTTAAATCATCAGAAATAAGATTTTTTATACTTTAAAATGAAGAAGATTCTATGATTCTATGATAAGATGCATTTGTTACTTGAGGAAGAACATACTGGGGGAAGATCACAGATGAATTGGATGTAAATGTGATTCAAAGTCCTCCTTGCTTTAGACTACTCCTCTGCTTCCCCAAAATATTTTGGTGAATGTTGTGCAGGATAAAACTTGCCGAGCAGCTACTCTTGAATATTTATTTCACATTTATGTGCTGCAGAGGCTCCCTAAAAGCGCCTCTGGGCAGTCTAGGTTAATCCACTTTGGAAATGCAGCTAAACAGACCCCAGGCACACAAAGACCTTTTATTAAAAGGCGTCAGGTTCCTCCTGTTGAAATGAGTCCAGCAGTCCTGGACCTGCGCAGGTGTTTGCCAGCTGGGCCAGGCTGACAGGCTGCAAGAGAGAAGGAAAGATAGCTGGGATGGAGTGAAAGCCAAGTGCAAGGTCCTGCACGTGGGTCAGGGCAATCCCAAGCACAAACACAGGCTGGGCGGAGAATGGATTGAGAGCAGCCCTGAGGAGAAGGACTTGGGGGTGATGGGTGACGAGAAGCTCACCATGAAGCGGCAACGTGCGCTGACAGCCCAGAAAGCCAACGGTGTCCTGGGCTGCATCCCCAGCAGCGTGGCCAGCAGGGCGAGGGAGGGGATTCTGCCCCTCTGCTCCGCTCTCGGGAGACCCCCCCTGCAGTGCTGCGTCCAGCTTTGGGGCCACCAACACAAGAAGGACACGGAGCTGTTGGAGCGAGTTCAGAGGAAGCCACGGAGATGCTCAGAGGGCTGGAGCCCCTCTGCTCTGGAGACAGGCTGAGAGAGTTGGGGCTGTTCAGCCTGGAGAAGAGAAGGCTCCGGGGAGACCTTCTAGCACCTTCCAGTGCCTGAAGGGGCTACAGGAAAGCTGGAGAGGGACTTTTTACAAGGGCATGGAGTGACAGGACAAGGTGGAACAGTTTTAAACTGAAAGAGGGGAGATTGAGATGAGATATTAGGAAGAAATTCTTGCCTGTGAGGGTGGTGAGACCCTGGCCCAGGCTGCCCAGAGCAGCTGTGGCTGCCCCCTCCCTGGCAGTGTTCAAGGCCAGGTTGGATGGGGCTTGGAGCAATCTGGTCTGGTGGAGGGTGTCCCTGCCCATGGCAGGGGGCTGGAACAGGATAATCTTTAAGGTCCCTTCCAACCCAAACCATTCTGTGATTCCGTCATTCTATGAAAGACTCCAGGGAATGAGCAATGCAAGAAGGAGAAGGACCAGAAGAGCACCAGAGGGGACTGACTGATAATCTCCCAAAAAGCCAGGGAAGGCAGTGCTGGAGGGTGCTACCTTCCAGTCCTCTCAGAGACAAAAAAAAACAAGTGGAGAAGCAGCAGAAGATCCACAGCAGAAACTGGAATGCATGG
This sequence comes from Nyctibius grandis, assembly GCF_013368605.1. Lineage (NCBI taxonomy): Eukaryota > Metazoa > Chordata > Aves > Nyctibiiformes > Nyctibiidae > Nyctibius > Nyctibius grandis. The sequence continues at coordinate 125,816,034 of NC_090659.1, forward strand.
TGGAAACAAATTATTAGCAAAAGAGAAAAAGGAATTCAATAAAAGAGCCAAGCTTCATTAGCAAAAGAGACAGGGGAATTCCTGCTGCAACGATATGGGAAGGCTGGGAGCCTCACCTGACAAACCAGGCTAGGAAAAAGCCCTGGGAGAAGCAGAGGCCACCAGAATGAGGATATCCATCCCATTAAGATACTGCCATTGGGATTCCCATGCCTTATGGGCAATGGAGGCAGAAGAGCAGGGCTTTCCCAGCCTGTATCTGGCCAGATTTAAGGACGGTAGGCACTGCCTCCTCGAAGGATAAACTGTCCCAGACAGGGTGACGCTGATCCTAAGATGTTTTGGGGGAAATCACAGAATCAATCAGGTTGGAAGAGACCTCTGGGATCATCAAGTCCAACCATGCCTTGAGAGTTGCAGGTTGGAGATGGAGCCCCTGCAGTAGCACCCATCAAGCAGCACATCTGGAGATGTGAACTCCTTATAGACCTACAGCAGTGGGGCTGCTCATGCCTAACTCTCAACAAGACAAGCACATTAGATACCAGAACTCTGAAATGCACTATTTTATTTATCAAAAGCAGAGGATTAGGCCAGTTGAATACTGCTACCCAACAAAAGCTTCTTGATGACAGCAGCTCACATTCATACTCGGTGATCTACTGGTTTCTGAAAGAAACAAAGACTTGGTTGTCTTCTCTACACTCTTTATGAGGGTGGCACCCTCCTTGAGGACTCTTTGCCGTTGCGTTCTGACACACTGTCCTCGGCTGCCACCAAGCTGCATATCCCTGACTCTTGCCTTAGTGGGACCAAAGAAGTGGGAAGATAGTGACCTGTGTGGCTTTGGACCAAGCGTCCTTACTAGGTCAAGCAACCTTGATCTGATGGCCTTGAGGACAGACTGTAGTGACAGGCATGGGCTGCAGGGATTAGATAAGAGCTGAAAACCTTGTGCTTGAGAAACGACCATCCCAGCTGGCTTTCAGTGGGCCAGGTGCCCACGTTTTACATGTGGTGGGAGCATTCAGCCTAGAAATAGAGTTACCATCCTTCCTTGCCCCACACATACTCACCTCTGAATAAAGGTTTGCCTTTCCCTTCCCACCCAAGAGCCAGGCACATAACCTTGTCAACACAGAATCTCTTTAAGATGGATTTTACAATTTTAGAAGACCTGAAGTTAGACACAAATGCCAGAGATGGGACTCAAGACCAAACACAGACCACTTTGCGTAGATGTCTATGTTTGAGTCACGCATCAATACACCTTGCAATATCAGAGAGAAACGGGCATTTCTAGGACATTCAGACCACATTGGAGATGTCCTTTTCTTGCCCTGTTAAATCCCAGGGCATCACTCAGAGACAGACATCCACACTGCAGGTATCTAAACTGGGCAAACCAATTCTGAATCTGGGTGACCAGAAGAGACCTCAGGCAGGGTCAAATGGTGCGTGCACTTCCACAGCAGGGATTTAGGACTAGTATAAGGAATTTGAAAGAAAACTGTGAATTTCTGTCAGAGAGCAAGTGGAGGGTGGGATGTGGGAAAACGTGGAGGGGGACAACCATCTGGAAGAGCATCATCAGTAATCACAGAATCACAGAATCACAGGATCAGTCAGGTTGGAAGAGACCTCTGGAATCATCGAGTCCAACCATTGCCCTGACACCACCATGGCAACTAGACCAGGGCACTAAGGGCCATGTCCAGTCTTTTCTTAAACACCTCCAGAGATGGTGACTCCACCACCTCCCTGGGCAACCCCTTCCAATGGCTAATGACCCTTGCTGAGAAGAAACGCTTCCTAATGTCTAACCTGAACCTCCCCTGGTGAAGCTTGAGGCTGTGTCCTCTTGTCCTATCGCTAGTTGCCTGGGAGAACAGGCCGACTCACACTCCACTACAACCTCCCTTCAGGTAGTTGTAGACTGCAATCTCTGGTTAAAGAAGGAACAGAAGAGAATATATCTATAGTGATTAGTGATTTTTCTGAATGGATAATGAGTGAGAAACTAGAAAAACAGAACTTGTTCTGTTCCCTTTAAAATTGCAAATAACCTATTGAATAAAAACATTTTTCCTTTACCTTCAAGAATTGTGAGGGGGAACAAAAATATTGCTTCGTGGCACATAGAGCCTGAAAAGAGATGTTTGTTGAAAGCAAAGTAAGGGTTTCCATCAGCAAAAACTTGAGCTACAGAACGTCAAGTTTGCTGATGACAAGAACTGGGAGGAGTGGCCGATACACCAGAAGGCTGCGGTGCCATTCAGCGAGGCCTAGACAGGCTGGAGAGCTGGGTGGAGAGGAACCTCATGAAGTCCAACAAAGGCAAGTGTAGGGTCCTGCACCTGGGGAGGAATAACCTCACGCACCAGTACAGGCTGGGGGCTGACTTGCTGGAAAGCAGCTCTGCGGAGAAGGACCTGGGAGTTCTGGGGGACAACAAGTTCCCCATGAGCCAACAATGTGCCCTTGGGGCCAGGAAGGCCAATGGTGTCCTGGGGTGCATGAGGAAGAGTGTGGGCAGCAGGTCGAGGGAGGTTCTCCTCCCCCTCTACACTGCCCTGGTGAGGCCACACCTGGAGTAACTGTGTGCAGTTCTGGGCCCCCCAGTTCAAGAAAGATAAGGAACTACTGGAGAGAGTCCAGCGGAGGGGTACGGAGATGGTCAGAGGGCTGGAGCATCTCTGCTACGAGGAGAGGCTGAGGGAGCTGGGGCTGTTCAGCCTGGAGAAGAGCAGACTGAGGGGGGATCTTATCAATGCTTACAGATACCTTAGGGGTGGGTGTCAAGGGGATGGGGCCAGACTCTTCTCAGTGGTGCCCAGTGACAGGACAAGGGCAACGGGCACAAACTGAACCATGGGAAGTTCCATCTGAATATGAGGAGGAACTTCTTTACTGTGAGGGTGCCAGAGCCCTGGCACAGGCTGCCCAGGGAGGGTGGGGAGTCTCCTTCTCTGGAGATATTCAAAACCCACCTGGACGTGACCCTGTGCTCTAAGTGACCCTGCTTTGTCAGGGGGTTGGACTGGATGATCTCCAGAGGTCCCTTCCAACCCCAAACAGTCTGTGATTCTGTCTCTTTTGAGCATGGAAGATCCTGAGCAGGTTGCTGCTGCAGCAGGACCTGGGAAGCGTCGTGCACTAGAGCGGTGTGACACAAACTCCTTGGAGATTTACTAACCAGCTTCACACCTCTGGGCTCTTGGATTTTATTATCAGTTATTATTTAGTAATAACGTAGACGAATACAGAGTCAGTCTACCGAAGGTTCATGAATCACAGCATCTTATCAGCATATTAATCAGCTTCTGGTAGGGAAAATGATAATAGCATGAGCTATAACAACCACTTTTATAGTTTCATGCTTGAAATCAAACAAGCTACAGGAGAGACTGATTCTTCATCCCTGATTCCACACCAACGAGCTAATCTATTCGCTGCAGGAGTGGTGCCTGAGCAAAAGTGGATGCAAGAAAATGGGAAGGACAATGTTTCAAAGGAAAACCAGGCGGTCCAGCAGCTCACATTTGGGGCAGGTACAGTGAATTCTACCAATAATAAAAAAGCAAACGAGAGTCCTTAAAGACATTTTAAAGTTAATCTCAATTAAAACGACAGCTTACATGAAGATCCAAGTTAATTACAAGCTGTTTTAATTAAACAGTAAACAACACTCAAACACTGTTTCACAGAATCACAGAATCACAGAATCAATCAGGTTGGAAGAGACCTCTGGGATCATTGAGTCCAACTGTTGCCCTGACACCACCATGTCAACTAGACCATGGCACTAAGGGCCATGTCCAGTCTTTTCTTAAACACCTCCAGAGATGGTGACTCTACCACCTCCCTGGGCAGCCCCTTCCAATGGCTAATGACCCTTGCTGAGAAGAAATTCTTCCTAATGTCCAACCTGAACCTCCCCTGGAGAAGCTTGAGGCTGTGTCCTCTTGTCCTATCACTAGTTGCCTGGGAGAAGAGGCCGACTCCCACTTCACTACAACCTCCCTTCAGGTAGTTGTAGACTGTTTGCTGCTGATGCTCTAAAATACATCAAATTAGTGAAGTGGAAGGAGCCACCAGCCGAGCCGAGGAACAAGGACCTGCTGGAGCACAAGCCCGGCGTTGGACAGATGTAGCTCCATCTGCAGCAAGAATATTCTCACCATGTCGCCTTAGCTCAGCTCCACAACCAGCTCATTCCACAGCGAGAAAGCACTGCTAGCACCAAACACACAAGGCTTATTCAACTCTTTCTGTTTAGGAAGGAAAACGGGAAGGAGGTTGCAATTCAACAGATCTGGGGGTCTTAAGGACCCCAAAAAACAAGACATACTAAGTACACGAGAAACCACCTTCACTTCGTAAATCTATTAGTTCAAATATGGGGAATGTTTTGATAAACATTTCTCTTACAAATTTAACACTTCTGACTTTGTTTCACCTAATAACTCTATTTTAAAACTTCCTTTTTTTTTAAACTTAATTATAATTTCCCATAAAAATTCACACCACACTTTAAAAATCATTTACGAAATAACTGTCCTTCACACTTCCTTTAAGGAAGACCAAAATGGAAAATTAAGAATATGAATAAACGTATGGTACATCAAGTACTTGAGTACGTGCCAAGGATTTCCCATTCTCCCTAACACACGAGCAGCCAATTTGGTACAAAAAACATTTATTTATCTTTAACTGTAGCTCTCTCCCTAGCCCACCAGGTATGGAAAACAACAAAGAAGTGAGACTGAGAAGAAAAATCAGATTAAAACTGATTATTTCAACCAAAAGCAATCTGCTCTACATAAAGCATTCACATTTAGCACTAAAAAATCATAAGTGCATAGAATTCGACTTGCCAGTATCCTGAGCACCATCCTTGTTTTCTATATCCCACCTGAGTTTTATTCCACAAGGTTAGAAATTAATGGCTCATGAATGATCTTGAAAGACAAAAATTTAAGTAATACACATGCTGCACTAGATTTGGGGTAAAAAAACCCGAACTGTCAAGCAAACAGAGAAGATAGCCTAGGGCTAATAACCTTTACCTCAACTTTATTACACTTCAGGTTTTTTTATTTCTCTTTCTTGCCTAATATAAAGCCTGGCATAATTTTTTTTCAGTGTCCTCAACTGCTGCAAGAAGATGAGATTTGAAAAAAATTTATATTTTATACTATATAAATTCTATATTGTATCCCAAATTAGATCTCAAATCAAAAGTTTGGGACAGATGTCGTACACTCTGTCTCATGAAGTGATCACGGGAACGGTTTGCTGACGTGCTATTTCAAATTATGGGCTCCAAGCAAACTCTTCCATTCAGCTGCTGATCGGGACTGAGACACTCATTAAGCCTCAAAGCTGTAACAAGCTCCCAGGACCACGGAAGGGGTTTCCACACGCGATGGCAGTCAACATCTCCTCCAGATCTACCACGTCATACGCTTTAGCGATTATTTAGTGCCATGGTCTAGTTGACATGGTGGTGTCAGGGCAATGGTTGGACTCGATGGTCCCAGAGGGCTCTTCCAACCTGATTGATTCTGTGATTCTGTGATTTTCAAAGCAATCTGAGAAGGAAGTATCCACAAACTCCTTACCTTTATCCTTCTCCTGTGAAAAGTCTGATTTGTTTGTCTCTATGAGTTTAAATATTCTCCAGAATAGCTTGTGGCTACATTGGAAACTGATACGTAGCTAAATGACGCACGTTAAAGCCATGTAAATGAAGTCTAAGCAGAGAAAGCAAGAATTTTAGCCATTGGAAGGGGCTGCCCAGGGAGGTGGTGGAGTCACCATCTCTGGAGGGGTTTAAGAAAAGACTGGACATGGCACTTAGTGCCATGGTCTAGTTGACATGGTGGTGTCAGGGCAATGGTTGGACTCGATGATCCCAGAGGGCTCTTCCAACCTCATTGATTCTGTGCTAAAATTCTGTGCTAAATTAGTTAGAGCGTGGCACTTGTAATGCAGGAGATAGGCCAGTCTAACTGCTGAGACCAACCTCAAGAGCTGCCTGTCTTTACTATATAAAGGATGAAATTTAAATTTTCTCCCCCTCTTTTGCAATATAACTTTAGGTCTTTCATTAACTAGTCAAACAAATTCATATTTAAAAGGTTTTGTAATACTATTTGCCTAGCAAAGAAAATAGCTCTTCATCTAAACACTTTTTAACCTATTATCTATTTTGGGACTTTATTGTAAGAATTCAGCCCACTGACTCCTTATACCTTACACCTGTGCAATGGAAAAACCAAGCACTAATATGATTCAATTCCTGCTTCGCTGTCCTACGTTCAAGCAGTCGCTTGAATCGTCCCTTCTTTGTTTTTCCTTTGACATAAGTAAGGCCCTTGTTCTAGTTTTTCCAGTCTGATTTGCCTCCAGCTGTTTTCTCCAAGGTCATCCTGCACATCTGCCACTGATTTCTCTTCATTTACCACAAATTCTGGAAGACAAATGCCTGAAGTCCAATGGTTTGGGGTGAAACAAGTCTCATGGTGGACACCTCGCTGTGATCCCTACCAGAGCTGGTACAAGCTGGCCAGGGCAGACAATAGCGTTATATATTTAAGTGCACAGTATAATCATAGAATCATTTTAGTTGGAAAGGACCTTTAAGATCATCAAGTCCAACCGTTAACCCAGCACTGCCAAAGCCACCACTAACCCATGTCCTCAGGGACATGGGCTTTTGAATCCCTGCAGGCATGGGGACTCCACCACTGCCCTGAGCAGCCTGTGCCAGTGCTTGACAACCCTTTCCATGAAGACATTGTCCCTGATCTCCAATCTAAACCTCCCCTGGCACAACTTGAGGCCGGTTCCTTTTGTCCTATCGCTTGTTACCTGGGAGAAGAGACCGACCCCCACCTCGCTACACCCTCCTTTCAGGCAGTTGTAGAGAGCGAGAAGGTCTGCCCTCAGCCTCCTTTTCTCCAGGCTAAACACCCCCAGGTCCCTCAGCCGCTCCTCATCACACTTGTGCTCCAGACCCTTCACCAGTTTCGTTGCCCTTCTCTGGACTCGCTCCAGCACCTCAAGGTCTTTCTTGTGGTGAATCTTCATGGTGATTAACCAGCAGGTTATTTTAGAAGATAATATCCTATTAATGTTGCCATTCGACTTATTCAGAATGCAGTCCTGTAGAATTCATTCACCTGAACCAGAAATCACCCCCTAAAATTCTCCTTCCAGAAAGGTCAAGGTACAAACTCTCTCCAATCTGCACCTTAATATTTACATAAAATTTTCTTATAAAGTGTCAGAAAGCAGCTTCTAAAACATTCAGGATTGTATGAAAGCAGATACAGAAAATCTACATTGCACGGATATTAAGGTGGAGCTTCGAGCACATGCCAAAAAAAAAAAAAGTGAAGTGGGAGAGAAGTAGACTCTTGTCCAAACCATCCTTGTGCTGGAAAGCACAAAATTGCTGTTATTTCTAGTGTCGGAAAATAACTGTGCACTTATGAGCTCATTCTATCACCCAAGCACGGCTGGAGTCTGCAGTGCTCTTACAATGGTGAGATTTTTGAAGAGACTGTTATTCACAGTGATTTTTTTTTTCCAAGCCTCTAGTGCTTTGACTATGAGACCAAAGTTCCCCGGAGCTCCACTATCTCCAACAAAGCAGCACGCATAAATTTGATAGGGGAAAAAGAAAGGGTGAATAAAAATGGGGCAAAACGCCTTTGAGGAACTCCATCAGGCAGGGCTCCTCGAAGCAACGCAGCCAGCCCCACCAATCTACCAGCTCAAATAGCTACCAAAGTCAAGGCGAATATTTATTCCACGAAGTAGCTAAAGAGTATTTGATGTTCATTTCCATTTGCTGTTGACCAGCACGTTCTCCTCCACAAAAGCACGTTCCCAAGCAATTTCACACATGAGGTAAAAGTCAACACATACAACTGGCAACGCAAATATAAAGAAGCAAGTCTTGACAGAATATGGCACTTAATAGCTAATTACATTCCATAAAATGTTAGAAGAAGGAGTCTTCCAAGGCCGATTTTGTAAGGTGCTTACAAGATCAGAAGAACACACGGGAAACATAATCCACAGGGAAAACCACAGATACACCTAAACTGAGATTTTCTTTTTCCAAAGCACTATTTCTCTCTGAGCTAAATTCTTGCCATCTCAGTACACTTTAGCTCCCCACTAGTTGCATAATTATGGTAAACACATTTCAATGCCTTTTTCGAGTATTAAAGATGACATTTTTAGACAACTCAGTTCTAAAGATGGACTTCAAACAGACATCAGGCTTGCTGTTCAAGCTAAGATTAACTCAACCAAAGCGTAACTTGAAAACAAAAAGAATCAGTCAATAACATAGTTTAAATCCCCACCTATAACAATAAGTGCATGTTCTCCAAACAACGGGCTCTCGCCTGGGGGCTCCTCATTTCTACGCAGGATTATTCCAGCACGTGCACCCGAGTCGCTCAGTTCAGCTTTGGAAGCAAGCCCTCCAGCTCCCAGCTGACTCCCCCAGCAACTTCTAGCGTGTTTTGCTTGTCTAAATAAATCCCTTTTTGATCCTTTTCTTTAGGATTTCCAGAGCATCCTCCTCTTCTGAATTCAGGTCCATTTCTTCTCACTAACCTTACTGCATCGCCTTTGCTCAAGAGTTTTTCCTGCAAGTCACGTTCCCATCTGGCTGCCTGATGGGAACTCTTTCTCCCTTCATTAAGGGATTAACCACTCATTAATGATCATCTGCTCTCACCGCCGAATACGGACATTCACAAAAGAGCCGCTGAACACGGGTCCTACCTGTATACGCCATGTTCTTCGGGTTTCCATAGGGAGCCCCAGGTTGGACGGGGCTGTAAACAGGGTTCATGGTGGAAGACCGGGAACTCTGAGGACAAAAGAAAAGCAGAGTTGAGACGAGTGCCTTACGTTAGCTCCAGAGTCGTCTTCTGCACAAAGAGTCTTCTGCTACGTGACAGCGTTACCGTGTTATAATTCAAGACACAGAGAGCTGTGAAAGAAAGGATTTACAACTAGACGTTACAACCAGATAGCATATTTAATAATTCAAGTTTTGGATCTCTCAGTAATTCCCCTAACTTCTTCAGTGCTGCATATTCTGCCTACAAATGTACCCGGCGCAGATTCATCTTACCCATCCCTGCCTTCAGGGGGGCTCAGGACTCATGACCCCACTTCTGGCTTGAGATGAACAAAGAGGAGAAGCCACAAATTCTGACAAGGAATTCTCCCCCTTGGAGGGGCTAATAACTCTTGGGTGACAAAAACAACCAGAACGAAGACCTGACCTTTCAGAAATTAGCAGATAAAAGACCGTTTGCTGCTGGCAAGATGGAGCGAGGCAAATATTTGTGAGCTTTCAGCGTGAGTTGACTACAACAACCTCAAGCTTGAGGCCTGGGACCTGTGCAAGGCTGCGCAGGGCAGCCAGTGCCACCCACCACATCCCACCGCTGTCCCAGATGGGAAGATGCAGTCACAGACCTCATGCGGGCAATGAGATTTTAACAGCCCTTCGGTTCCTCTCTCCAATAAAGATGATGAAGCAGTGCTGTGTTACTTGTGAGTTTTATTTAGAGGAAAGCAAGTAACTTGGGAATTTGTGTCTACTAACTGTCAGTTAAGCAACTGGCTCAGTTAATTATCTTAATGAAGCACATTCTCAATTCTGATTAATGGGAAAATCAGTCATTAAGCTTTATTAGGCGATGCATTTGCCTCCACAGCTACCTAGTGACAATTTCACACAAGAACATCAACGATCTTGCTTCAAAATGTGGGTTTTTTGGAAATGTATTATTTTACAGTTCATAAACAAAATTGTTCTTTCCAAACAAGCCTCTCATGATGGATGCACAATTTGTTAGACCATTAACTCCTTCCGCTTTACCTCAGGATAGTAAACAAGTCAAATGTGAAATGTTAGTACCAATTGACTTGACGATAATTACTACTTAATTAATTAGCCTTCCCTCCACCCCCAAGTTAGCACAGAAGGAGCAATTCTCAAAGCAAAGGAAATCACGGTTATAAAGGGAGCTGGAAGGGAAAGCTACACAGAGACATGTATTTACACCAGTGGCTTCAGTAACGCACGATGGAGCTCTTAAGATCAACAGGAAAATCAGTGCAGAACTTGATATCCATGAGACATTACAGCTGGGGGTTTCCATCCAAGCACAAGGGTCTGGAGGGTCTGACCTATGAGGAACAGCTGAGGGAGCTGGGGTTGTTTAGCCTGGAGAAGGGGAGGCTCAGAGGTGACCTTAGTGCAGTCTACAACTACCTGAAGGGAGGTTGTAGTGGAGTGGGAGTCGGCCTCTTCTCCCAGGCAACCAGCGATAGGACAAGAGGACACAGCCTCAAGCTTTGCCAGGGGAAGTTCAGGTTGGACATTAGGAAGCATTTCTTCTCAGCAAGGGCCATTAGCCATTGGAAGGGGCTGCCCAGGGAGGTGGTGGAGTCACCATCTCTGGAGGTGTTTAAGAAAAGACTGGACATGGCCCTTAGTGCCATGGTCTAGTTGCCATGGTGGTGTCAGGGCAATGGTTGGACTCGATGATCCCAGAGGTTTCTTCCAACCTCATTGATTCTGTGATTCTGTGGGTTTTATGCCCATTTGGTCGTCATGTCCCCAGGCAGTGCTGCCAGTGTCGGTGAGCAAGGAGGTCTTTTGGTGGACTTCATAATGTTAACAGTTAGACTCTATGATCTTAAAAATCCTTTCCAACCAAAATGATTCTATGATTCCATGATTCTATGATTCTTTGCCTTCTGCCTTGAGTTCTTGTTTACAGGACAAAACCTAATGTCATCTACCTCTGAGATGGTGAACACCAGCTTCTGTAATCATCCATCCAAAAGCCTGGCTTTTGGGCTGCCACACAGATCCTGTTCAACACAGGAGGCTATTGCAGCGTAGGATGTGGCGGATACAGGACACTCATATGTATACCTCAAACTGTGGACAAACACGTTGTGTATCTGTATATACTGTATGACACCTACCTACTACCACTTTAAAAAAATACGACTTTTTCAGAGGAAGATGAACTTCAAAACCCCATCTATATTCACAAAAATTATTTTCTTTTCTCCAGTGAAAAAAAACCCCATGTTGATTTAAGCCCAACCACTACATTTCCATTACCATGAGCCAGCTCAAGGACCTGACTTCCCTGAAAACCAACCTCTTCTCTCCTCCTTCCGGTTGAATGTGTGTTCCTCCACCCAGGACCACACAGTGACAGCTGGACCTGACAGCCTGGACTCTCCTCAGCAACAAAATCAAATAAAAAGGTACCATATTTCCTGGGGCTCAGCAGACCCGTATCCAACTCCCAGAGCTGCTCGTGCCTGGGTCAGGGCACCTTACCTCCATGACCGTGTTCCCCTCTTGCTCCTTATTTGCTTTGCCTGTCCCACCTTGCCTATAAGCTCCCGGACAAGGACAGAGTCACGGCTGCATTTATTTTCACCTGGAGTACTGTCTTCAGCTCTGGGGTCCCAACATAAGAAGGACACGGAGCTGTTGGAGCGAGTCCAGAGGAGGCCACGGAGATGCTCAGAGGGCTGGAGCCCCTCTGCTCTGGAGACAGGCTGAGAGAGTTGGGGCTGTTCAGCCTGGAGAAGAGAAGGCTCCGCGGAGACCTTCTAGCACCTTCCAGTACCTGAAGGGGCTACAGGAAAGCGAGAGAGGGGGACTTTTTACAAGAGCATGGAGTGACAGGACGAGGGGGAACGGTTTCAAACTGAAAGAGGGGAGATTTAGATGAGATATTAGGAGGAAATTCTTTGCTGTGAGGGTGGTGAGACACTGGCCCAGGTTGCCCAGAGAAGCTGTGGCTGTTCCCTCCCTGGCAGTGTTCAAGGCCAGGTTGGATGGGGCTTGGAGCAACCTGGTCTAGTGGAGGGTGTCCCTGCCCATGGCAGGGTGGTTGGAACTAGATGATCTTTAAGGTCCCTTCCAACCCAAACCACTCTGTGATTCTATGAAAGAAAATGCTTTTTAGCCGAGAGAAAAAGTTTGTGATCATGGTAGGGGTTTGAGCGTATTGTGAGGAAGAGGCTTGTGCTTCCTCCCTGCTTGGTATGCAGGGTGTCGTTTCCAGCCAGCAGGAAAGAGTCCATGCAAACAGCATTTCGGATGGATGATTTTCTTTCTTTTCAGCATCTAGTATTAAAGCACATTCAGATGAGCTTCCAAGACATTCTGCAAGACAATACCACTCAAAAATACATTTTAAATCCACGACAGGCACCGCATTGTGACATTTGAAAAGCGACACTGAAACGGGAATAAAACCGGATTAGCAAAATTAAACCTCCTTCACCACAATAACTTGCAGCACTTGCTCGTGGCCATGAATACACAACGAAAAGACTAATAGAAATAAATTATAAACAGACAGACGCAAGTATTGCGCTACTGCACGGAGCTTCCACCGCTTATGGTTGGACTCGATGATCCCAGAGGTCTCTTCCAACCTGACTGATTGATTGATTCTGCTTCCTCACCCCCACGACAGTGATGCTCGGTTGCTTAGAAGCTGCTGAGGCTCCAGCAAGGAGCTGAAGGAGTAACTCCCGCAGGAATGCCATGGGAATCAGCTGCTAGCAAACAGTCTCGGGATACTTTCTGCCTGTAACCTGGTTACGTTTTCATCTATTTTATCTTTCCCGTGAAAGCTCATGGCATTCTTCCATCACACTAGGAAATTACTTCAGATGAAGGGTAAATAGAAATACAAGAGAGGTCAGTCTACGGGCGGCCACCACGCTATCAGCAGGCCAACGCGCCAGTCAAGTCGAGTTTGCACAGGGGATTTGCAAGAAAAGAAATAAAAACGCTTGTGCTGTGAATGCTGAGTTTGAACTTGCCGTGCTGCGAAGTGGCTGCAGAGCTACGCTCGGGTGCTCTCGCCTCGCTGGACCAGGGCTTCATGCTCTGCCTCATGTTCTCCTGCTGCTGCCAAGTCGAGAGGGCTCTGTCCCCATCCCTGGTGACACCCTGGGACATCGCCTACTTCATCCTCGTCCTGTGGGAGCACTCAAAGCACTCAAAAGCCAGCACAGGTATCACCACCACCTTCAAACTACTACAGAGGCAAGACCACAGGAACATCTTACCCTGTTGTTTATCATTAGCTTACTTTGTGCCTTTGAAAGCACCGCAACCAGCTTCACTGCTCCCAAAGTCATTCAGGCCTTGACTCTTCCAATACCAGAATCACAGAATCAATCAGGTTGGAAGAGCCCTCTGGGATCATCGAGTCCAACCGTTGCCCTGACACCACCATGTCAACTAGACCAGGGCACTAAGTGCCATGGCCAGTCTTCTCTTAAACACCTCCAGAGATGGTGACTCCACCACCTCCCTGGGCAGCCCCTTCCAATGCCTAATGACCCTTGCTGAGAAGAAATGCTTCCTAATGTCCAACCTGAACCTCCCTTGGCCAAGCTTGAGGCTGTGTCCTCTTGTCCTATCGCTAGTTGCCTGACTTACCCTTTAACTTCCCATAACACTTAGGTTGTGATTTGCCTTCGTCTTGTGTGAAACGGGGAGGTAAGTGCTTTTGAGAGACCCGTTCCTTATGGTTTTCTTTGGAAGGAGAGTTGTATTTTCTTCTCTGAGTGTTTGCATATCTGTACCAAAAATTATTTATTTCACATAAGGCGGCACAGAACCAAACATGAAAGACTGTGAACAAAGCAAAAAGGCCAAGCAAAAAGATACGTTTCTTCCTTCATCTGCACATCCCCTCTTTAAATTCATTTCACACAAATCACATGCTAATAGCATTCAGCCAAAGCCTCCTTGAACATGAAAAGACCTCCTGACCTTACACTGCATTCAAATTCCAATAATTTTCTGACAATTTTTCACTTAAGTCATTTGAAGCTTGACCCTCACTTGGGATCCGCCAAGAAATAATTAAATTAACTTCCAATTCATCTGCTAAAGGTTAATTTAGGCAAGCTACAAGGCTACGTCCCACCTCCCCCCCAAAAAAACTCTGCTGTGACAGTATGCACGAGCTTGGAGATTCATAACACAATGTGGTTTTCCACAATTAACCCCTCCTTTTTAATTTACTCCTTTTTAGCTACACCGTAACAAAAACGTTTATACAGATCAACCCAGGGCATCATTTCAGAGCCTCAGTATTGCTTTTTTCTGCAGTTCTCCCCACTTTTTCCTTTCAAAGAACATTTCGTCTCTCCTCCAGCCTTGTTCTACCTGGATAACCATGAAATCTGTAACACAAACTCCAGCTCTCCCCAACCTGCAGCACCCTGCTTTATAAACTCAAGCAGCCGGACCAGGGGGGTCATCATGGTCCTCAAACCATCCGACTGATATGTCGATTGATTTTCATGTTGCCATCTTGATTACTAAAGCACCCGTGAAGTGGTAGCAGGCAGCAAGAGCTAGGCAAGAAGTTTTTCTTCTATCCTGAGGAAACGTGTGCTCTGTCAAAAAGTATTTTCACATTGGAATCATGGAATAATAGAATCGTTTTGGTTGGAAAGGACCTTCAAGATCACCAGGTCCAACCATTAACCCAGCACTGCCAAGGCCACCACTGAACCATGGCCCTCAGCACCACATCCACATGGCTTTTAAATCCCTCCAGGGATGGGGACTCCACCACTGCCCTGGGCAGCCTGTACCAGTGCTTGACAACCCTTTCCATGAAGACATTGTCCCTGATCTCCAATCTAAACCTCCCCTGGCACAACTTGAGGCCGGTTCCTCTCGTCCTGTCGCTTGTTACCTGGGAGAAGAGACCGACCCCCACCTCACGACACCCTCCTTTCAGGTAGTTGTAGAGAGCGAGAAGGTCTCCCCTCAGCCTCCTTTTCTCCAGGCTAAACACCCCCAGGTCCCTCAGCCGCTCCTCATCACACTTGTGCTCCAGACCCTTCACCAGCCCCGTTGCCCTTCTCTGGACTCGCTCCAGCACCTCAAGGTCTTTCTTGTCGTGAGGGGCGCAAAACTGAACACAGGATTTGAGGTGCGGCCTCACCAGTGCCGAGTCCAGGGGGACGATCCCTGCCCTAGTCCTGCTGGCCACACGAGTGCTGATACAAGCCAGGATGCTGGTGGCCTTCTTGGCCACCTGGGCACGCTGCTGGCTCATATCCAGCCGCCATTGACCAACACCCCCAGGTCCTTTTCCCCCAGGCAGCTTTCCAGCCACTCTCCCCCAGCCTGTAGCGGTGCACGGGGTTGCTGTGCCCCAAGTGCAGGACCCAATGCTTAGAAACACACATTTGATTTCAGGCTCCCTCGCCTGCTCTCAGTCACGACCTGGCCCCTTTTTTTCTGGGAGCATTTCCAGTGGAAATGAAGACGTGCAGTGAAGCAGTGGCCCAGGAACGCTTTAGCAGTTGATGTTACTGCACGCAGGCATGCCTTTGCTGATGTGAACAAGATTTGGGATGGCACATCTGCATCCCTCAGGGGGTAAAGGCTTGCAGACACCATGAGTGTCCCCCATGCACAGACCATCTTCAGTAGAAAGATACTCTGCACGGTTTTACTCTCCAGTTAAGTTTTGAATTATATGAGCTAGTTTAAATAATATCCACAGAATCACAGAATCCCAGAATCAATCAGGTTGGAAGAGCCCTCTGGGATCATCGAGTCCAACCGTTGCCCTGACACCACCATGGCAACTAGACCAGGGCACTAAGTGCCTTGTCCAGTCTTTTCTTAAACACATCCAGAGATGGTGACTCCACCACCTCCCTGGGCAGCCCCTTCCAATGGCTAATGACCCTTCCTGAGAAGAAATGCTTCCTAATGTCCAACCTGACCCTCCCCTGGCCAAGCTTGAGGCTGTGTCCTCTTGTCCTATCGCTGGTTGCCTGGGAGAAGAGGCCGACTCCCACTCCACTACAACCTCCCTTCAGGTGGTTGTAGGCTGCAATAAGGTCACCTCTGAGCCTCCTCTTCTCCAGGCTAAACAACCCCACCATTCAAGAGATTGCAAGTTTGAGAGGATACATAAAAAGCATGATATGAAAATATCTGAAGCGTAGTCATTACTCGATGCAATCAAGAGATCCACTGTATGAACACGGATGGTGTTGAAGTCAGCAGTACTAATGCAGCTGGTGATTAACACAACGTCATTTGTGTAGAGCCTTCCCTGAGGCTCTGAACGTGACTGAACTGCATTGCTCATTAATTACGTTGACGATGTATTTTCTTCGTCGTTACTTTGTGCCACGTCACTTCAGCAATCAGAAAGGCACATGCGTTTGTATACGGCTGCTCCGAGGAGTGCCGGGGGTTCGGCAATGAGCCGCCATCCCCTACCACAGGGATGCCACCAGCTAGAACTACATAAACAGGAGAGCAGAGACAGGAATGGTAAGATGTTAATGACCACCAAGGACCAGCAGTACAGTTCTCACCAGATGAAACCCAAGCTTTTCAGCTGAAGCTCACTTCGATGGAGGGAAATAATTAAAACAATTGGAAATGCTGCGAAGCGAGGGATTTCCATACAGCACTTGATCTACCCAATCTCAAAGACCAGCAAAGGGAAAACAAAAACGAGCCGGGTTATTTACAGTCCTACAGTGTCTTTCACAGAGTGTCTTTTTAGGGTGGGAGGAACCGGCCTCAAGTTGTGCCAGGGGAGGTTTAGATTGGAGATCAGGGAAAATGTCTTCATGGAAAGGGTTGTCAAGCACTGGAACAGGCTGCCCAGGGCAGTGGTGGAGTCATCATCCCTGGAGGGATTTAAAAGCCATGTAGATGTGGTGCTGAGGGACTTGGGTTAGTGGTGGCCTTGGCAGTGCTGGGTTAACAGTTGGACTCGATGATCTTAAAGGTCCTTTCCAACCAAAACGATTCCACGATTCTATACAGATCCACCTCCAAACCAGGGCAGTAGCACCCATCTATTCACTGGGGAGAAACACAAGGGTGTCATGGGCTAGCTGGGAGTCACAGCATCACAGAGTCACAGAATGGTCTGGGTTGGAAGGGACCTTAAAGATCATCTAGTTCCAATCCCCTGCCATGGGCAGGGACACCTTCCACTAGACCAGGTTGCTCCAAGCCCCATCCAACCTGGCCTTGAACACTGCCAGGGAGGGGGCAGCCACAGCTTCTCTGGGCAACCTGGGCCAGTGTCTCACCACCCTCACAGTCAAGAATTTCTTCCTAAGATCTCATCTAAATCTCCCCTCTTTCAGTTTAAAACCGTTTCCCCTTGTCCTATCACTACCCTCCCTGATAAAGAGTCCCTCATAAGGATTCATAAGGAGTCACATTCCTGTCACCTCTTTCCTCCTCTCAGATAAATAACTAAATAAACCCACAAACCTTTCATTTGAGAAACGTTTGACATCTATAACAGGAACAAGCCCTTGTGTCTTCAATGTATGAAAAATTAAATGGCTAATTTATAAGCACAAAGCAGCTCTTGACTTTGGAATTTGCTGATCTCAGGCTGCTCAAAAAGAAATGCTGAGGCAGGAAAAATCTTGACCTTTCATTTGCTGAAGCTTATGATCTACCTAAAAGCCAGAGGATCCAAAAAATTGATTATTTAATTATGCTAGATAGCATAATAAAAAATAATAAAGGAAATCCTTGTCCTAGCCTGACAAGGAAGAGACAGACAAGGAAGACAGGATCCCTTGTTGCACTCGGTGGCAACGAGGGGTTGCTCAATGAGCCTGAACATGGCAAAAGATCTATGTGTTGTATTATTTGAATTAGGCAGAGCTTATAAAAACACCCTTATGGCCCTCAGTAAATGAGGAACCAGTTCCCCTACAAGAAAATTTGGCAATGAAAAAAAAAAAATGATGCTAGCATGGCCGGTGTTATAATCAGCTTGTTTCCAGAAGAGAAAATGTCTGTACGCAGATGAATTCTGCACTGCAAATTCCTTGCTTTATATCTGCAAGACTGATGGGTTTCACCAGCAGGTAAGCAATAAATAAATGTATTTTTTAAAATATCTCACGTATCTGTCCCTGTGTGTTCAAAACCATTCTCAGTAGTTCTCAAACGTCTTCCCTGATAAATCCCTATTAATTTAACTTGAGGCCTTGCTGACTTTTCCTTTTGAAATGAACCCTGCTGTACTCTTCTATTTAGTGCTCTCGTTCTGCTCTCCGACTGAGCCACGTCCTCCTCCAGCTGATTATCTCAGTTCTTTCATCTTCACAATCCTACTTCACTGTGTTTTGCTGAAAAGACTTCCCAGGACACGCAGTTTGAAGACTTTTCTCTGTTCCTTTCTTTCCATGAACGATGGCTTGGGAGATTCAGGTTGGTCATTAGGAAAAGCCTTTTGACAAGGTGGGTATTGCGTTACTGGACCAGGTTGACCACAGATTTGCTGGAGGTTTTCAGCACTAGTCTAAGGAAGGCTGTGGTTGACACAACCTGGTGTTGGTGAAAGCTCCACTGTGAGCACAAGGTTGGACTGGATGGCACCAGACATCCTTTCAACCAGCATTTCAACTGCAGCTCAAAGTAATTTGTGCTGTAACTAATTTATCACCTCATGGTTGAGGTGTTGCAGCGAGTCCAGAGGAGGGCGACCAAGCTGGTGAAGGGTCTGGAGGGTCTGACCTACGAGGAACGGCTGAGGGAGCTGGGGGTGTTTAGCCTGGAGAAGAGAAGGCTCAGAGGTGACCTTAGTGCAGTCTACAACTGCCCGAAGGGAGGGTGTAGCGCAGTGGGAGTCGGCCTCTTCTCCCAGGCAACCAGCGATAGGACAAGAGGACACAGCCTCAAGCTTTGCCAGGGAAGGTTCAGGTTGGACATTAGGAAGCATTTCTTCTCAGCAAGGGTCATTAGCCATTGGAAGGGGCTGCCCAGGGAGGTGGTGGAGTCACCATCTCTGGAGGGGTTTAAGAAAGGACTGGACATGGCACTTAGTGCCCTGGTCTAGTTGACATGGTGGTGTCAGGGCAATGGTTGGACTCGATGATCCCAGAGGGCTCTTCCAACCTGATGGATTCTGTGATTCTGTGATTTCTCAGACCTCTATCTCTCTCCTCAGTCGCAGGCTGTAACTTGGTGTCAGACGTAACCGATTTCCAAAGACTCTGGCCTTTCCTAAGGACATCCAGTCAGAAGTTTCCTTGGCACCTGGTAGGACACCAGAAACCTTGGAGGAGTGGTGGGGGAGAGGGTAGCATTCACACTTTTCCATTGATGGGGATCTATATTAGAGCATTTCAGTCAAACAGACAATGTTATGATGTCTCACAGGACCGTGAAAATTTACTTACACATCAGTTATGATGCTAAATAAGCAGTAAATAGTGTCTAACTGTCATTTTTATTAACTTAGCGCAGAATTTGACCTACCATAAAATTACTGAGGCTTTGATCAGAAAATTTCCCTGGATTATAAACGTCTATCCTATAACATCACCCAGTCACTATTAAAAAAAAAAAAAGCAAAATTATATTCTTTGTTATCTTTTTTATCTGTGACTTCTCAAGGTGTTCCAGACCATTCTCACAACCAACCATTGCTCTTTCTCCTAAGAGAAGCTACACTTCAGTAGTCATAAAAACCAGATATAAAAATATTAATACAAAGACAATTTATATTACTAATAAATAGAAGCTTCCCCTCTTCCAAGCTCTTTAAAAATATTAAATAATCCATCACCGCTGCAGCTTTGTTTTACAGATGCCAAGAAGCCCGCAGGAAAGCAGTGAGATGATGGGCTCAAGGTAAGCAAGACCGAAGTGCCGGGACCAAGATTCAGCTCCTGAGCATCAAATTTGCTGCCATCAGTATACTGTTATCAATAGAGAAGACTCGAGTACTTGAGCATGTTTTGGAGATAGAGGCACCCATCTGAGAATCACAGAATCACAGAATCAATCAGGTTGGAGGAGACCTCTGGGATCATCAAGTCCAACCATTGCCCTGACACCACCATGTCAACTAGACCAGGGCACTAAGTGCCATGTCGTCTTTTCTTAAACACCTCCAGAGATGGTGACTCCACCACCTCCCTTGGAAGCCCCTTCCAACGTCTAATGACCCTTTCTGAGAAGAAATGCTTCCTAATGTCCAACCTGAACCTCCCCTGATGAAGCTTGAGGCTGTGTCCACTTGTCCTGTCGCCAGTTGCCTGGGAGAAGAGGCCGACTCCCACTTCACTACAACCTCCCTTCAGGTAGTTGGAGAGTGCAATAAGGTCACCTCTGAGCCTCCTCTTCTCCAGGCTAAACACCCCCAGCTCCCTCAGCCGTTCCTCGGAGGTCAGACCCTCCAGACCCTTCACCAGCTTGGTCGCCCTCCTCTGGACTCGTTCCACCACCTCAACATCTTTCTTGAAGTGCAGGGCCCAGAACTGGACATTCTCAAAGCATTTCAAGCATAATTTAAAAATGAGATGTGGTCAGATGGAGAAATACCAGGCTGGAAAAAGAGTTGAAGGCAACACCACTACAGCGAGCTGAAGACACAGTCGTTAGCGGACGGCATATCCTAATCACTTCGGTTCCATGAACTCTTGTTTTCATTTCAAGCTACAGCAGCACATTTTCTTTGCTTTTCCAACTGTATTAACCAATTTCTAAAAGAAAAAATCTTAATACCCGAAAAAGTCACGTTACCCTGAAAGACATACTTTAATTTATATTTTGCTCCAAAATTTCCAACCGCTACCACTAATTACCTTCCTTCAATTTTTGTAATTACTCCTCTCAGTATGGAAGAATCACTTTCCAACTACATCCTGAATATTGAAAACATCGCTCCTTCCCACGCACTGCAATAGGATAAAGATCTAAATTTGTCTGAGTGGATTACACTGTACAAAGTTGACACACCAGAAATACAATATTCCTGGAATTAAAATCAGATGAGGGCAGAGATGTCCTTTTAATCATAGAATCACAGACTCGTTTGGGTTGGAAGGGACCTTAAAGACCATCTAGTTCCAACCCCTGCCACAGGCAGGGACACCTTCCACCAGACCAGGTTGCTCCAAGCTCCATCCAACCTGGCCTTGAACACTGCCAGGGAGGGGGCAGCCACAGCTTCTCTGGGCAACCTGGGCCAGGGTCTCACCACCCAAAATGAAGATGAGCAGTGCAACTGGAGGGGATCAATCCTCCATAATAGTCCCTTCTTCCTTAAATATTTTGCAGTCTTTGTTCTAAAACAAAGCTGTACCAACAGAGCACAGGCGAAATCTGTTAGTGGAAAGGAGCTTTGGCAAGAGCTCTGTTTATCATCCTCTGTTTGGAATCCCGTGTTGGCAAGAGGTACTGTATTAACAAACCCAGGAGACTGAGAGTCTTTCCTACCCATAGGACAGGCAGATGCTGGCATTCGTTCACTCTGTTTGGAAATCAATCTACATGTTAGGAGAACAGCAACAGACCCCAGATTTATGCTGGTCTTGGTGTGCCTGGTGCTGCTAAGGACCGCTAAGACCTGGCTACTAGATTTCGCAACTTGTTACAGCTTGCAAAATAAGCAAAAGAACGCTGTCAGCTTTTTCAGGTGAACGTTGCCAAGTGATGAACAAACAGAACTCAAGTTAAGAAAAATATTATATTCCCAACAACCATAAGAAGAGCTCAGGCAGGGTATTTATTTTCTAAGAGAATATGGGACAGTTCAGGCTACAAAAAAAAAAAGAGGGATCACAGAATCACAGACTAGTTTGGGTTGGAAGGGACCGCAAAGGCCATCTAGTTCCAACCCCCCCTGCCATGGGCAGGGACACCTTCCACTAGACCAGGTTGCTCCAAGCCCCATCCAACCTGGCCTTGAACACTGCCAGGGAGGGGGCAGCCACAGCTTCTCTGGGCAACCTGGGCCAGGCTCTCACCACCCTCACAGCAAAGAATTTCTTCCTAAGATCTCATCTCAATCTCCCCTCTTTCACTTTAAAACCGTTCCCCCTCGTCCTGTCACTCCATGCCCTTGTAAAAAGCCCCTCTCCAGCTTTCCTGTAGCCCCTTCAGGTGCTGGAAGGTGCTAGAAGGTCTCCCCGGAGCCTTCTCTTCTCCAGGCTGAACAGCCCCAGCTCTCTCAGCCTGTCTCCAGAGCAGAGGGGCTCCAGCCCTCTGAGCATCTTCGTGGCCTCCTCTGGACTCACTCCAACAGCTCCATGTCCTTCTTGTGTTGGGGGCCCCAGAGCTGGACGCAGCACTGCAGGGGGGGTCTCCCGAGAGCGCAGCAGAGGGGCAGAATCCCCTCCCTCGCCCTGCTGGCCACGCTGCTGGGGATGCAGCCCAGGACACCATTGGCTTTCTGGGCTGCCAGCGCACGTTGCCGGCTCATGGTGAGCTTCTCATCAACCATCACCCCCAAGTCCTTCTTCTTAGGGCTGCTCTCAGCCCTGCCTGTATTTGTGCTTGGGCTTGCCCTGACCCAATGAATGCATACCTCCTTCTTCACATTTGCCCTACTGCTCTAGTACGTATCCAACTCACATCATATCTGAATTCTTTACTGCTCTGTATTTCTTCTGTAGACTCTGAGCCTAAGCCTTTTATAAGTGGATGATGCAAAAGTACGTGGTAAAACAACATATAACCAGCTTAAGAGAAAGAAAATTTGCATCAGATGACCATGATCAATCAGTTGAAATCTTTAAATGAAGGCTCCATATGTTTATAAAGCTGTACTCGGTCTCTAACACAAGTTAAACATTCAATACAGGAATTGCCGAAGCTTAATTAGTAGCAGACACTGTACAAGACACAGGAGACCAAGATCTGCAAATCTATGATATGACTCTGTAATGCATGCAATATGCAGTCAATTAGCATATTCGTTTCATAATCACTGTAAAAGCCAAGATTTTTTCAGCCTGCCATTACAGAGGATTTTGCAGAGCTCTTATTCACTCGTTCAGGTTTCCAGTGAATATACCCAGCCCAGGAGGCCAAATCCAGGAATGCTTTTGCAGCACAACACAAGAAAAAGGCTGAAAGACCACAGCAAGTCAACAATTAACACCTTTCATAGATTTCCGGACTTTCCTTCCCAAACCAAAGAGTGGGAAGAGATTCAATGAAGTTTGAGGGAGCTTACAGCTTGCAGTTTATATCAGCAAAAAAGAATTGCTAAATCCCCAGTCTATGATTCAGGCTGGCCAGAAAACCCAGCTTCGCTTTCTTGTTTTCCACCCGGGTGGATAAGGCCAGTTTGGGGATTGAATGGCAGGGCAGAAACTAAAAACAAAGCAAGTCATTCAATTCTTCCTTAAAATAACAGTATTCACTGACACTGTGGCACTGGTGAGGCCGCACCTTGAATTCTGTGTCCAGTTCTGGGCCCCGCACTTCAAGAGAGTTGTTGAGATGTTGGAGAGAGTCCAGAGGAGGGCGACCAAGCTGGGGAAGGGTCTGGAGGGTCTGACCTATGAGGAACGGCTGAGGGAGCTGGGCTTGTTTAGCCTGGAGAAGAGGAGGCTCAGAGGTGACCTTATTGCAGTCTACAACTACCTGAAGGGAGGTTGTAGTGAAGTGGGAGTTGGCCTCTTCTCCCAGGCAACTAGTGATAGGACAAGAGGACACAGCCTCAAGCTTCGCCAGGGAAGGTTCAGGCTGGACATTAGGAAGCATTTCTTCTCAGCAAGGGTCATTAGCCATTGGAAGGGGCTGCCCAGGGAGGTGGTGGAGTCACCATCTCTGGAGGGGTTTAAGAAAAGACTGGACATGGCACTTAGTGCCATGGTCTAGTTGACATGGTGGTGTCAGGGCAATGGTTGGACTCGATGATCCCAGAGGTGTCTTCCAACCTGATTGATTCTGTGATTCTGTGACATTAAAAAACAACTAAAAATGTCTTTGAGGTCTCTCTCAGAAATATTTAGAAGGAAAAGCTTACTCTGAAGGAGTTATTGGTCTTCACGCGTGAACATTTCTGTTCACCTCAAACCGATTTCTCCCGCATGTAAGGTCAAGGATACATGAAGCCATTGGAACAACCAGGGCTTCAGCATCCATGTGTAGGAAAAAACCCAAATCCTAGTGTTTCATTTAAAATATTAACGACACGATACTCCTGTGAAGCCAATACGAGATGATGCTCTCAGTGTTTAGAGTGAAGTAGTATTTCCAATCACAACTACTGATATTTTTGATAAAAGCAATACCAAAAAAAATGAACACGTTCAGCTGTCGAAAGATATTATGCAACATTAAAACTCAAGAGGGCATCCAGTAATTACATAATTAGTTTAATTCACTAATCTGTCATTCACATTTGCTTTGGCTTGAAGGATGCCGGAGCCTCCACACCGAGAGCTACAACTCCTTTCAACATAGTAGTGCTAAAAATCTTATTTTCTACCAATGTGTCAATCAATTTCTATCAATCATTGTCCCTTTGATGCTATGAGTCCCACGCCGACTGAAAAAAGTTCTGAAAGTTTCCATTTGCCACAAAATGTCTTAAGTTCATGTTAATCCCTATTGTGAGAAATAGATTTTACAATCTAACAGATTCAGTGAACTTCTGTTTTTTAAATACCATCTACAGTCAACAGGGTACCCCAAATTTTAAACACATGCTGCCACCACAACTCGGACTGTCTCTACAAAAGCTGTTTAATTGTCAGATTTTCCTTCTGAGTTCTTAATATCATTTCAGCAGTATTATCACAGAATCACAGAATCAACCAGGTTGGAAGAGCCCTCTGGGATCATCGAGTCCAACCATTGCCCTGACACCACCATGTCAACTAGACCATGGCACTAAGTGCCGTGTCCAGTCTTTTCTTAAACACCTCCAGAGATGGTGACTCCACCACCTCCCTCTTTTTACATTATAGGTAAAAAGGCAAAAGTTTAATTGAAGAC
Organism: Nyctibius grandis; assembly: GCF_013368605.1. NCBI lineage: Eukaryota > Metazoa > Chordata > Aves > Nyctibiiformes > Nyctibiidae > Nyctibius > Nyctibius grandis. Next base: position 125,840,896 of record NC_090659.1, read on the forward strand.
AGGACGTATAATCTTTGGGTAACGGGCCTTCTCCAAAACACACTGAAATTAAACTTTAACATCTACCTACATCTTGGCACCATAAATAATGTAACAGAAGACACCAAAACATACGTGTGCTGCTGCCTTGTACCAAAGCCAACACCAAATCATGTCCAAACAGATAGTCAGGGAGGTACAACCTACGATCGATAATTTAATTATTCTTAGAATTCAGTGCTGCAGCTATTTTACAACACACTTAGGTGTAGGCATGCTTAAACCCACGATGGTTTAAGCACACAGAGATGTCTGTGGCCTCATAGCTTTACATTATAAACTCTACAGAACAAAGTCTTTTGTATATTCTCCAAAGATCACAACATACGTCAGGCAATGATTACACGATACCAGCCTGGAGAAGAGAAGGCTCCGCGGAGACCTTCTAGCAGCCTTCCAGTACCTGAAGGGGCTACAGAAAAGCTGGAGAGGGACTTTTTACAAGGGCATGGAGTGATAGGATGAGGGGGAACAGTTTTAAACTGAAAGAGGGGAGATTTAGATTAGATCTTAGGAAGAAATTCTTGGCTGTGAGGGTGGTGAGACCCTGGCCCAGGTTGCCCAGAGAAGCTGTGGCTGCCCCCTCCCTGGCAGTGTTCAAGGCCAGGTTGGATGGGGCTTGGAGCAACCTGGTCTAGTGGAAGGTGTCCCTGCCCGTGGCAGGGGGGTTGGAACTAGATGATCTTTAAGGTCCCTTCCAATCCAAACCATTCTATGGTTCTATGATTTACAGATGCACATCCCTTATTTATTCATTTTGAAAATGAATTTTGAAAAACTTAGTGCCATGGTCTACTACTTAGTGCCATGGTCTAGTTGCCATGGTGGTGTCAGGGCAACGGTTGGACTCGATGATCCCTGAGGTCTCGTCCAACCTGGTTGATTCTGTGATTCTGTGAAAAGGAAAAGAATCAGGACTTTGATTTGCAACCCATCTGTGACACATTTATTTTCATGCTGATAAGCGTCGTCTCGGTACAGAAGAACCTTTTTGCCATCATTCTTCATAACAATTCAATTCACGTCTTAAATTAACTCGCTCAATCCTACAACAGGTGCGCACCACCTACTCCAGAGATTTCCTTTCTCCAAATTTTTCTCTCCTCTGACAATGCCCAAATTGCTATTACCTGCGATGACAAACACAGCCTAGCAGGGGACTAATTTTGGTAAGATCCACTCTAGTTTTTAATGAATTCACAGGTTTGTTTTCAGACGCTCAGAAAATAAGCTCAATATTTTCAGTCGGCATTTTGTGAAATATTGGGTGTCGTGGGGTTTTTTTCTTTAAAAACACCAGAAAAGAAGTTCCTGGTTTCAGTTCAACGATTAGGTTGGACATTAGGAAGAATTTCTTCTCAGCAAGGGTCATTAGCCATTGGAAGGGGCTGCCCAGGGAAGTGGTGGAGTCACCATCTCTGGAGGGGTTTAAGAAAAGCCTGGACATGGCACTTAGTGCCATGGTCTAGTTGACATGGTGGTGTCAGGGCAATGGTTGGACTTGATGATCCCAGAGGGCTCTTCCAACCTGATTGATTCTGTGATTCTGTGTGTGATTAATTCAGTTTTAAGAGATGATGCCAAGAGCAAGGAAGAATGATGCCTGGAGAGCTAATAAGGAACTGAGATCTAGGAAGAATTAAATATACAGGAAGCTTATATATAAATAATATATATATTTTTATATATATTTTATATATGTATACACAATGTATAATATATATACAGTAATATATAATAATTATATATAATATATAATAAATTATATATATAATGTATAATATATATACAGTAAGATTATATATAAATATAAAATCCCCATTAGTAAGACAGAAACCAGGCTAGATGTGCATCCTCTGGAAGACCAGTCCTAAGACGTTCGACACTGTGACCGGCACAGAAAACAGAGGGAGAGCACAGGGCAGGACCTAAGCGATCTTCGCATGAATTGCCAGGCAACACGGGCGAAAAAAATGTCCTTGATGGAAAGGAGGGCAAACTGTAAGAGTAATCATGACCTCTACGATCTGGAGAGCCTGGGAATACACACTTCATAAAGAACGAGCGTTACACAGCGAGGCACTTCCCCAAGGTCCCCCCCTTTCTTTCCTTCTCTCTTTTTTTCTTTCTTTCCTTCCTTCTTTCCTTCTTTCTTTCTTTTTTTTTCCCCAAATAGGCTTCTTTCAACAATCTGGTTATTCCTTTTCAATTCACATTATATAAATATATTTAAAGATATATATCATATTTTATACATATAAAATATATATTATATTTCAATTTCTTTACCTATACGAATGCATTTAAACAGAACGGTGCATGTGTTGGGAAGTCAGAGCACAGTGAGTAAAACCCCATAAAGTATCTCAATATAAATCTCCCGGGGCACAGAGGCCTCTGCATTACTGGGGTCCCATCATCCCTCGATGTACAAAATGCTCCCAGTCCTATTATGGAGGAAGACTCACGACATACGAAGATGCACTTCACACCCCTCCCTTTTGAATCATAGAATCACAGACTGGCTTGGGTTGGAAGGGACCTTAAAGATCATCTAGTTCCAACCACGGGCAGGGACACCTTCCACCAGACCAGGTTGCTCCAAGCCCCATCCAACCTGGCCTTGAACACTGCCAGGGAGGGGGCAGCCACAGCTCCTCTGGGCAACCTGGGCCAGGGTCTCACCACCCTCACAGCCAAGAATTTCTTCCTAAGATCTCATCTAAATCTACCATCCTTCAGTTTAAAACTATTCCCCCTCGTCCTATCACTCCATGCCCTTGTAAAAAGCCCCTCTCCAGCTTTCCTGTAGCCCTTCAGGTACTGGAAGGTGCTAGAAGGTCTCCCTGGAGCCTTCTCTTCTCCAGCCTGAACAGCCCCAACTCTCTCAGCCTGTTTTCATTTTCTAGGGAAATAATAAAGGATAAATCCCTAGATTTAGATATCAACACAACAGCGTCAGATTTTTCCTCCTAACGTGGCTGAAGGCTACGGAAATGTAATTAAAAAGCTTTCTAGGAGTGGCACTTTAATTTCACCCTTAGGCAATCTGTTTGCCACAGGCAAGCAATTAAGCGAACTCGTACCTTCAGCATTAAAGCCTTTCGCAGAGGAAGCCCAGGTCCCCCCCAGCCAGCGCTATTAGTTTTCAAATTAACGTGACGCCACGCTGAGCGCGTACAGAGCCGCAGGTATTTGAGACTCGCGCGCTGCGGGGATGAGTGAGGCCTTTTGCACCTCTTGGCGACGCTGCCATTGATGCATCTCTTCTTTGTTCAGATCAGCCTACACAAAAAGCACGCGTAAAAAAACGAAGCATGTGCCTGCACCACTGCTGTATTTTTTTTTTAACTGATGCAAAATACTTGTTATTGGCTGAAAGAGAAAGAAAGGTGTGATACAGAAGAACAGGAATGACATTTTTTGAAGGATTACATTCTGCTTCAAGCATTTCCATAGAAGAATCAAAAATCTTGGCAGAGGCAAAACATCCATCAAGGCAGCCTTGTAGAAGGACCTTAAAGACCATCCAGTTCCAACCCCCCTGTCACAGGCACGGACACCTCCCACTAGACCTGGTTGCTCCAAGCCCCATCCAACCTGGCCTTGAACACTGCCAGGGAGGGGGCAGCCACAGCTTCTCTGGGCAACCTGGGCCAGGGTCTCACCATCCTCACAGTAAAGAATTTCTTCCTAAGATCTCAGCTAAATCTCCCCTCTTTCAGTTTAAAACCGTTCCCCCTCATCCTGTTACTCCATGCCCTTGGAAAAGCCCCTCTCCTGCTTTCCTGTAGCCCCTTCAGGCACTGGAAGGTGCTAGAAGGTCTCCCCGGAGCCTTCTCTTCTCCAGGCTGAACAGCCCCAGCTCTCTCAGCCTGTCTCCATTGCAGAGGGGCTCCAGCCCTCTGAGCATCTCCGTGGCCTCCTCTGGACTCACTCCAACAGCTCCATGTCCTCCTTCTGTTGGGGGCCCCAGAGCTGGACGCAGCACTGCAGGGGGGTCTCCTGAGAGCGGAGCAGAGGGGCAGAATCCCCTCCCTCGCCCTGCTGGCCACGCTGCTGGGGATGCAGCCCAGGACACCGTTGGCTTTCTGGGCTGCCAGCGCACGTTGCCGGCTCATGGTGAGCTTCTCATCACCCATCACCCCCAAGTCCTTCTCCTGAGGGCTGCTCTCCATCCATTCTCTGCCCAGCCTGGATTTGTGCTTGGGATTGCCCTGACCCACGTGCAGGACCTTGCACTTGGCCTTGTTAAACTTCATGCAGTTTGCATGGGCCCACTTCTGAAGTCTGTCAAGGTCCCTCTGGATGGCCAGGCCACCAGCCTCTGCCTGGCCAACGTCACTAAATTCTGCCCCTTCTCATCCCTTCCAGCAGCACCCCTCCATAGTTACGCTCCTGAGCTCTTGCTATTGGCTGACTCAAGAGTTGTAACCTCCTTCTGCTGGAGCGTGTTTGATACAAATGCTAATCCTCCTCATTTGCAATTCACTGATGCCGTCTGATTTCGAAAACCTTCTGCAGACGTTGGAGAGGGGAAATAGGAAACTGAACATGAGAGAGAACTGCTAAGTCTGTGCTGCTAGCTATTGGCAATTAAGAGGCAAGCAAAAATACTCATCAGCCCCTGTACCAGCTTGCAAATCTGAGTTGACATTATTGACCAAGTCAGCTTCTCACGCCTCTCCGTCCTTCTGCATCATGTTGCGTCCAGCCTGCTCATCTCCATCTCATGGCTATTGAATAGTCTGTGTGAAATGAGTTAATGATTTCAGTCTAGATCATAGTAAATGCTCATTCACATCCACAACAGGCAGTAATTGCTTCGTTACTGGCCATTAACAGGAGAGCACACATACAATCAAACGACCCATCGAGTCTGAGCCACAGCTGCCATGTAGGGAGAAAATCACCACGATCCTGCCCCAACTCTTAGCCTGGAGAAGAGCAGGCTCAGAGGTGACCTTAGTGCAGTCTACAACTACCTGAAGGGAGGTTGTAGCACAGTGGGAGTCAGCCTCTTCTCCCAGGCAACTAGCGACAGGACAAGAGGACATAGCCTCAAGCTTTGCCAGGGGAGGTTCAGGTTGGACATTAGGAAGCATTTCTTCTCAGCAAGAGTCATTAGACACTGGAAGGGGCTGCCCAGGGAGGTGGTGGAGTCACCATCTCTGGAGGTGTTTAAGAAAAGACTGGACATGGCACTTAGTGCCATGGTCTAGTTGCCATGGTGGTGTCAGGGCAATGGTTGGACTCGATGAGCCCAGAGGTCTCTTCCAACCTGATTGATTCTGTGATTCTGTGACATGAAGAGCGCTTCGTAGCTTCAGGGTCTGTAGATCACCCACTGCTCACCATTAAATTCACCCTGCCCTCAACATAAGCACAAACAACTTGAAAAATAACATTCAGCCCTGATGGAGTTTCCTTCTTGCAGTGTGTGGACCACGGTTGAGACAGCAACCTTCACGACCATCATGATGGCCTTCAACTGATGACAGTCCCTGCACGTAGCTCATCATGAACTTTCCTCCATAGGTGGAAGGAGGAGAGCCTCCCTAGAGATCGAGGACAACCAAAATAACACACTTAAGTTCCAGATCTTATAATTGGTATTATTAAAATGTCGAGGGCTTCGTGACAGTCTAATGGCCAACTGGATATGCTGAATCTCCTGTGCTGAACTCTTCTTCTGACGCTGATTTATAAAACATTGTGACAATCTTAAAAATCCTGGGATCAACAGGAGAGACATTTAAACTGAAGAACACTACTTGAGGAATGCAAGAGGACTGGATTAAAAGGGAAGAGGGGGAAATTACAGGGGCGGAAAGAAGTGCTACGAAATGCAAAAGCAGCAAGCGGATCTCCAAGTCCAAACCCAGGAACAGAGGAGGCTGAGTCATAGCAGCTATATTTGGTATAAATCCAGAAGAATCATTCCTAAAATAGGTCAACAAAATACTAAGAAGGAGAAAAAAGGAAATTCCATTTGAATATAGAGAGAAAGACTTCATCTCAGAGAGTTTAACGCGGTAGGGAAAGCTCTGGGGTCACCAGCACCCAAAGCTAATGAAACACTGGTGTAACTGAAGAGGATCTTTGTTAAACATAATCCTGGAATTACAAAAGAGCCACGTAAAACTACGATTCTATTTCCAATCTTGTAATCCAGTATTTAACACTTGCTTTCACTAGGGGGAAAAAAAAGCATCCTGGTTTTTATTAAGACTGTTCAGTGTCTTTTCAAAAAATAAAGTAAGGCTTCAGACAAACGCAGTGTGAACTCTGGCGCTTTCCTTTCCCAGAGGTAATGAGACCAAAGAAGTATGTGCAGCCCAGGAAAGGTTTGAGAACTTTCAATATTCCCAAAAAGATGGGACTCACAGTTGCTTCAGTAGCCTCTGCCCTACAGGGGTGGCCTTTTTAGCAAGGAGAGGCTGCCATGAAACGGTCTGTGACCTCAGGTAATCTCCTGAAAACCTCTTTCACCGCGTGTTTGTATCAGCACTAGTGTGGCCAGCAGGACCTGGGAGTTCTGGTGGACAAGTTTACCATGAGCCAACAATGTGCCCTCATGGCCAGGAAGGCCAATGGTGTCCTGGGGTGCATTAGAAAGAGTGGCCAGCAGGTCAAGGGAGGTTCTTCTCCCCCTCTACACTGCCCTGGTGAGGCCACACCTGGAGTAACTGTGTCCAGCTCTGGGCTCCCCACTTCAAGACAGACCAGGAACTACTGGAGAGAGTCCAGCAGAGGGGTACGGAGATGGTCAGAGGGCTGGAGCATCTCTGCTACGAAGAGAGGCTGAGGGAGCTGGGGCTGTTCAGCTGGAGAAGAGCAGACTGAGGGGGGATCTTATCAATGCTCACAGATACCTTAGGGGGGTGTCAAGGGGATGGGGCCAGACTCTTCTCAGTGGTGCCCAGTGACAGGACAAGGGGCAATGGGCACAAACTGAAACATGGGAAGTTCCATCTGAATATGAGGAAAAACTTCTTTGCTGTGAGGGTGCCAGAGCCCTGGCACAAGCTGCCCAGGGAGGGTGGGGAGTCTCCTTCTCTGGAGATATTCAAACCCGCCTGGACGTGACCCTGTGCAATGTGCCAGAGCTTTGGCAGGGGGTTGGACTGGATGATCTCCAGAGGTCCCTTCCAACCCCAGCCAGTCTGTGATTCTGTGAAAGCCAGGCTAGATGCATTGAGCAAGCCCTTTGAGCCTCTAACACCTATTAAATCTGTTCAGCTGAAGGCTGAGGAAAGCCTCCCCAGATGCAAAGCAAGGGAACACAACTGCCTGCACCTCGGCAGCTCACCCACACTGACTGTCAGGGCTTGTTCTGCTCCCTAAGTTGCAAACAAGCTGAAGATGAATCATGATGGATCTGTGGACTTTCAGAACAAAGAATCATTCTTTCAGCTCCAATCTTCCGTACCTTTTGGCTGGCTCGATGAGCAGTACGGTGCCAAGAGCAGGTATTTCCCCCCCAGATACTACAAAGACATTTCCAGGCTTCGATTCAGTAGGAGGACAACAAGAAGCGCTACTTCTCTGCTCAGTGTTGCCCTGAAATACATCATGTCCCATAACCAGCGTGGCTTTTAATCCGTCTCCCAAAATAAACTACCCCGTTAGGAGAACCAAGTTGCTGTGATTTTCAAGGCAGATCCCAGTAATTTCTGTTGGAGACTTCTCCTATGCGCTTATGAATGTTTTTAATTTGGTTCCAGTGCTGTGAACAATAACTTTTTTCTTGCTAAACTGTGGAATTGCACTGATTATTCAATGAGGCATGAAAAGCAAAGTAAATCACCCTTATTGGAGTTTGCATTAGCAGAGTGCTCTCCATCCCAGTACTGGGAGATGACATCTGTCACACGCAAACCACCTACCAGCTTTAGGGGAGACAGGAGCTGAGTATAAAACAAGGGAATACAACCTGCACTGATCATTGTACCAAAATGATTCTATGAGTCTATGATTGTACACTGGCAGTATCAGAGCAGAGGAGATAACAGGAGATTCAGTTTTGGGCCCCTCACTACAAGAAAGACCTTGAGGTGCTGGAGCGAGTCCAGAGAAGGGCAACGGAGCTGGTGAAGGGTCTGGAGCACAAGTGTGATGAGGAGCGGCTGAGGGACCTGGGGGTGTTTAGTCTGGAGAAAAGGAGGCTGAGGGGAGACCTTATCCCTCCTGAAAGGAGGTTGTAGTGAGGCAGGTGTTAGTCTCTTCTCCCAAGTAACAAGGGATAGGATGTATCAGCACTAGTGTGGCCAGCAGGACCTGGGAGAGGTCTGGAGCACAAGTGTGATGAGGAGCGGCTGAGGGACCTGGGGGTGGTTAGTCTGGAGGAAAGGAGGCTCAAGGGAGACCTTATCCCTCCTGAAAGGAGGTTGTAGTGAGGCAGGTGTTAGTCTCTTCTCCCAAGTAACAAGGGATAGGATGAGAGGAAACGGCCTCAAGTTGTGTCAGGGGAGGTTTAGGTTGGAGATCAGGGACAATGTCTTCACTAAAAGGGTTGTCAAGCACTGGCACAGGCTGCCCAGGGCAGTGGTGGAGTCCCCACCCCTGGAGGGATTTAAAAGCTGTGTAGATGTGGTGCTGAGGGACATGGGTTAGTGGTGGCCTTGGCAGTGCTGGGTTAATGGTTGGACTTGATCTTAAAGCTCCTTTCCAACGAAATCGATTCTACGATTCTATGAACATCCAAGGAGCAAAGGTAGCTGTCATGCAGGTGTCTAGGGGCAGCTCTTCTCGGCCAACAGGTCAGCATAATGAAACCAAATGGTGAAGGAGTAGGAGGAGGGGAGCAGCTACGAATGGACAACTAGAGGTGGACAACAGCCTCTCCTACAGAATGGGAAACAACACAAAGGGCAAAGATAGGCTGCAAAGGGCTTATGTGTGAAAAGATTGAGGGGAGCTGGCAGTTGAGGGACGTAAATAGAGCGATGACTTGGTCAAAGGACAACAAGGAAATAATTTCTGTGGTCCAAAGCGTTGATAGCACCTTACAGAGTCCTCTCCCCATCCATCACCATGATGGAGCACCACCATTAGCGTGTTAGCTAGAAGATCTGAAACTGAGCAATTTGGAACAAAACAAACACAAACATCACCATTTACCTCCCCATCTGTACGAACACAGCCTGCAACCCCTGTCCAGCTGAAAGGAGAAGTGTCACCTCCCTCGCGCAGGCTTTGAGGTAGCAGATGTGACAAAGAGGATTACCTACCACTGTCCTATTTACGGAGGAGTTGGTAAGCTGAAGGTAATAACAGGTAATATGAGGAAAAACTTCGTTACTGTGAGAGTGCCAGAGCCCTGGCACAGGCTGCCCAGGGAGGGTGGGGAGTCTCCTTCTCTGGAGATATTCAAAACCCGCCTGGACGCAACCCTGTGCAACATGCTCTGGGTGACCCTGCTTTGGCAGGGGGTTGGACTAGATGATCTCCAGAGGGCCCTTCCAGCCCTTAACCATTCTGGGATTCTGTGGTTCTGTGGTTCTAAGGACAAAGTATGGCTAGATGCCTGCAAACCTATGCAACCTCTTTCCAAAGAAGAGATTGCACCAATCAGTTTACAACCCAAGTTCCTTAGCCAGTAGAGGAGGGCATTCACTAAAATGTAGCCACAACACTATCCCAAGTGATCTTTTTCTCTTTAGCCACTTTTGCTCAAGTTAAACTTCACACCCAACCTGCTACTGAGCTCTCAACCAATAAGGCACGGATTAGTCTAGTTATATTCTACCCCAACTGTCAACATCTCCACCAAAAGATGCCTCCAAAAGAACGAGATGTCATTCTACGACGCACATCAACAGGAACCCACCCTGTGGACACATGCCAGCCTTGTTCCTCTTGCTATCTCCTTCTTCGCCGAGCACGGAGAGACGCCATCAGAATCAGTAGCAGCTTCGGCTGCAGTTCTCCCCAAGGGTTTCTGCTGAATTAGAGCTGCTTTTAGCAAGTCGCTCACAACATTTGTTTCTCTGTGAGCAATAGGAAGCCTTGTTCAGAGGTCAGTCAACAAGTATTATTGATCGCTTCTTACAGCACCCAAAACTCCACTAAACACTAAACAATACAGATAAAAATAGCCATGAACTTTGTTCCTAGAAGAAAGAAAGAACAAACATTGCACAGCAAGAAGCAACAGCCCTAGGGCTAGTTTGTGCCCCATAAAGCAGACAGCCTCTAATGAGTGACCCTGGTGCAACTGGGAGGGCCAGCTGACCCTGGAGCTCCCTGCTGCACCCTCTCCTTCCCTCCCCTGCTTCGAGGCAAACGCACATGAAATGCAGAGAGCTTTTATTCCCCCTCCATGTTTGCAATAACACCAGAGCCTGCTGAGAGCCAAAATAGTGTACAGCCGGCAAAGGACTCCACAGCAAGTGACTCAAAGGAATGAGGAAGCAACAGAGCTGGGGGGGCACCCATCTCTTGACAGAAAGTTGCAGACAGATGCAAAGCAGCTCCACTTATGCTCGAACCACTCAAAGTCACACCAATGTCACAGAATCACAGACTGGTTTGGGTTGGAAGTCCAACCCCTGCCAAAGCACGATCACCCAGAGCACATAGCACAGGGTCGTGTCCAGGCGGGTTTTGAATATCTCCAGAGAAGGAGACTCCCCACATCCCTGGGCAGCCTGTCCCAGGGCTCTGGCACCCTCACAGCAAAGAAGTTTTTCCTCGTATTCAGATGGAACTTCCCATGTTTCAGTTTGTGCCCGTTGCCCCTTGTCCTGTCACTGGGCACCACTGAGAAGAGTCTGGCCCCATCCCCTTGACACCCACCCCTAAGGTATCTGTAAGCACTGATAAGATCCCCCCTCAGTCTGCTCTTCTCCAGCTGAACAGCCCCAGCTCCCTCAGCCTCTCCTCGGAGCAGAGATGCTCCAGCCCTCTGACCATCTCCGTACCCCTCCGCTGGACTCTCTCCAGTAGTTCCTGGTCTCTCTTGAACTGGGGGGCCCAGAACTGGACACAGTCGCTGGTGCAGTGCCTGCTCCAAACACAGCGTTTGCTCCCAGGACTGCACTAAAGGCATCAGTGCACTTTTGGTCAGCTCTGAGCATGGACAGTGCAAGCCCACGTTGGTTTGGGGATTGCGTAGTCCTACACGCTGCAAAAACGTGCTTTGGGGAATGACTGAGTACACAGGGCTTCTATCTATCTCTGGCGGTGCCTCTCCTTGCAGTCCATCATATAAAGAGGGACACTGAAGGAAGCAGCAACTGAAACTTTAGTAAGATTATGAGCCAAGGCAAACTCTATGAGGTTCAACAAGGCCATGTGTTGGGTCCTGCACTTGGGGCACAACAACCCCCCACACCGCTACAGGCTGGGGGAGAGTGGCTGGAAAGTGCCTGGGGGAAAAGGACCTGGGGGTGTTGGTCAATGGCGGCTGGGTATGAGGCAGCAGTGTGGCCAGGTGGCCAAGAAGGCCACCAGCATGCTGGCTTGTACCAGCACCAGTGTGGCCAGCAGGACTAGGGCAGGGATCGTCCCCCTGGACTCGGCACTGGTGAGGCCGTACCTCGAATCCTGGGTGCAGTTTTGGGCCCCTCACGACAAGAAAGACCTTGAGGTGCTGGAGCGAGTCCAGAGAAGGGCAACGGAGCTGGGGAAGGGTCTGGAGCACAAGTGTGATGAGGAGCGGCTGAGGGACCTGGGGGTGTTTAGCCTGGAGAAAAGGAGGCTGAGGGGAGACCTTCTCGCTCTCTACAACTGCCTGAAAGGAGGGTGTAGCGAGGTGGGGGTCGGTCTCTTCTCCCAGGTAACAAGTGATAGGACAAGAAGAAACGGCCTCAAGTTGTGCCAGGGGAGGTTTAAATTGGAGATCAGGGACAATGTCTTCACCAAAAGGGTTGTCAAGCACTGGCACAGGCTGCCCAGGGCAGTGGTGGAGTCCCCATCCCTGGAGGGGATTTAAAAGCCATGTAGATGTGGTGCTGAGAGACATGGGTTAGTGGTGGCCTTGGCAGTGCTGGGTTCACGGTTGGACTCGATGATCTTAAAGGTCCTTTGCAACCAAAACGATTCCATGATTATAAAACACAGCCTAGCATGAAGGTTTTGCCCTTTGAGAAGCACCTTTCTTCCTGCCTCTCTAACAGAAGTGCATCCTAAAGAAGAATTTGAAAGCCTTAAGAACTGAGGCTTCACAACATCATTTCAGAGGAGGCTCAGAGTGCCTGGAAAGCTGCATGAAATGCAATTTAAAGGTCACTTCTTACCAAGCAGGAGAGAAGATAAAACTCATCAGCCTCATCTGTAGAGCAGAACAGGTGGTGTGAACAGAAGCACAACCAGATAACCAGGGAAGTATAAAAAAAATTAAAGAAAAGGACTCCAAAGCTCTGGGTTTGTGCTCCCAACAAGGAGTCTGAATTCATACCGAGATAGCTTCAGATCAGCACATCAACACTTGGCCCTCCCCACTAATGCTTTCCTTAGATCCGCTGAGCTGTTTGGGCTGAATGAGCAATTAGACTGTAAAAAACCAGATGGTTCTATTTGGCAACTTCGTTAAAAGTGTCATTTTGAGACTAGCCAGGTCATATCACAACTAAATTACTCCAGATTAACTGCTTTCAGGCGACCTGTAATGAAGAGATGAAACTATTCAGGCAGCAACCTCTAAGACTGCCAAAAGGATTGCACCCATCCAACTACCATCGTATTTTAGCATTAACAGCAGTTTTTCTTCTCAGAAAGGGTCATTAGACATTGGAAAGGGCTGCCCAGGGAGGTGGTGGAGTCACCATCTCTGGAGGGGTTTAAGAAAAGACTGGACATGGCACTTAGTGCCCTGGTCTAGTTGACATGGTGGTGTCAGGGCAATGGTTGGACTCGATGATCCCAGAGGGCTCTTCCAACCTCATTGATTCTGTGATTCTCCCTCATTAACAGGATCACAGAATCCTAGACTGGTTTGGGTTGGAAAGGACCTTTTAAAGATATTTAATCATTGCAGAAAAGATGCACGTTTGGCAAACAAAGTATTTATATGCTGAGCATGTCCATTTCCTTTTCCTTTTTTATTCCAAATCCCAAAGCTTTTCCACATATGGAGAAAGACTCCTCTGCAAAAACACCTTTGGGACTGGACAGCAGCACTGCACAGCAACTCCAGCTGAGGACTGAAGAAAGGTATGGATCACGTTCTCACCTATAAAAATTTAATTGCTAGTCTAAGTCCTATCTGCAACCCCAGAGCCAAGGTGCCTGTCCATCCCTATCCATCAGATGTGTCCATCAGACACAGAATCACAGAATGGTTAAGGGTTGGAAGGGACCTCTGGAGATCATCTAGGCCAACCCCCTGCCAAAGCAGGTTCAGCTAGAGCATGTTGCAAGGGTTGCGTCCAGGCTGGTTTTGAATATCTCCAGAGAAGGAGACTCCCCACCCTCCCCGGGCAGCCTGTGAACACACGTTCAATGTCACAATTGATAGAAGTTCTGGGGGCAAATCCCTGCCATCTCCATCTCTAACTGGTTTGCTGAGAAGTGATTGACAAGAGCTTAGTGAATAATTCTGTTGGGATCACAAAATCACAGGATAATTTAGGTTGGAAGGGACCTCCAGCAAGGAGCTTCTCCAACCTCCAGTGGGGATGTCCTCCAACCTCCAGCTCCAAGCAGGGACAACTTCAAAGCTGTGTTAGGTTCCACATGGGCTATCCAGCCAGAGTTTTAATATCTCTGAGGACAGAGACTCTCATGTACAATATTAATACAATGGTTATACAATTCATTCTCGTTCTCTTCATAGTGATCTTGGTCACCCAGGCTGCAGGAACCCCCCTGCTTCAGAAGTATTAGACAGCAGTTTGAGCAAACTAAATAGTTGATGTTTTCCTGGATGAAACCAGTTCTGATGACAAGTAAACACGGCACTTTTCAACCGCTGCCAACATATGATTTCAATGTCCAATTTTAAATCAAAAAGTACAATCTGAACTTCCAGCAACACAAAACACATGAAGGAATTTTAAGCTGGCAGCTTCACGTTCAGTAGTTGCCCATTTCATACAAACTACCAGAAAAACAGACAACACTACCCAAATCCATCTTTCTTTTACCCATCAGTAGAACGGGACTGTAAGCCCATGACTAATTCCAAACCCAAAGCTGCTATTTGACAGTGGGATTGAGCGCGCCCTCAGCAAGTCTGGGATGACACCGAGCTGTGCGGTGTGGTGACACGCTGGAGGGAAGGGATGGCATCCAGAGGGACCTGGACAGGCTGGAGAGCTGGGCCTGTGCGAACCGCATGGAGTTCAAGAAGGCCAAGGGCAAGGTCCTGCATGTGGGTCGGGGCAATCCCAAGCACAAACACAGGCTGGGCGGAGAATGGATTGAGAGCAGCCCTGAGGAGAAGGACTTTTCCCCACGCTGCTGGGGATGCAGCCCAGGACACCGTTGGCTTTCTGGGCTGCCAGCGCACGTTGCCGGCTCATGGTGAGCTTCTCGTCACCCATCACCCCCAAGTCCTTCTCCTCACGGCTGCTCTCAATCCATTCTCTTCCCGGCCTGGATTTGTGCTTGGGATTGCCCCAACCCACATGTAGGATAATATAAGTCTAAAGCACATCTAATACAAGTGGAAACTATTTCTTTATACGAGGAGAAAACAGCCATCCACAAGACAAATAGGTGAAATTGTTGATTTCTAAGCATTTCTGGATGACTAGGAAAAGGAGAAAAAAAGTGTTCTGGCTCTCCTTGAAATGTATCTGAAAGATTTCGCTTCTCCTATAGCCCAGAATCAAACCAACTACCACTAAAAGCCACATATGCTGTTCCTAACTTAGGAATATTGCACACTCCTTGTTTTTTTTTTCCTGGGTTACTTGTATATTTTTCAATAGTAAGAACTGTAGTAAGAATAGTTGCCTCTTCTCCCGGGCAACTAGCGATAGGACAAGAGGACACAGCCTCAAGCTTCGCCAGGGGAGGGTCCGGTTGGACATTAGGAAGAATTTCTTTTCAGAAAGGGTCATTAGACATTGGAAGAGGCTGCCCAGGGAGGTGGTGGAGTCACCATCTCTGGAGGTGTTGAAGAAAAGACTGGACATGGCACTTAGTGCCATGGTCTAGTTGACAGGGTGGTGTCAGGGCAATGGTTGGACTCGATGATCCCAGAGGTCTCTTCCAACCTGGTTGATTCTGTGATTCTGTGAACTGTCTCTAACATGAGGACTCAGAGGACTGAGCATGCCCTCAGTCATCCGTAAATTTTGCTAACAAACAGCACTTCAGATCTTCCCTGCCAATAATGAAAGTTTTTTTGGGACAGGGAAAAACTACAATTGAAGCTGTTTGAAAGGCCTTTCTGCTTGGAGTGACATGGTTACATTTTTATGACATAACTTGTCTTGTCACATCTTAAATATCTGCTCAATTGCCTTCTTTTCAGAAGCATCATGAGTAGATTCCTGATCTCCACAATTCAATGCAGCTGCACATGGGCTTTTTGGGTGTGAAGCAGTATAAAATGACTCCTTTTTAAAATACTCCATGCAGATCATTTCCTGGGCTGTTTCACTTCTAAGTGTGCCAGCTCTGCCTTTACTCTCTGTTTTTCATCTTTCCAAAGGTCTGATCGCTGATCTAGGCCTGCACGGACCAAACAGACTTCACAATCAGGCTGGATTGATGGGCCAAGGCCATATGAGGTTCAACAAGGCCAAGTGTCGGGTCCCGCACTTGGGGCACAACAACCCCCCGCACCGCTACAGGCTGGGGAAGAGTGGGTGGAAAGTGCCAGGGAAAAAGGACCTGGAGGTGTTGGTCGATGGGCAGCTAAATATGAGCCAGCACTGTGCCCAGGTGGCCAAGAAGGCCACCAGCATCCTGGCTTGTATCAGCACTAGTGTGGCCAGCAGGACTAGGGCAGGGATCGTCCCCCTGGACTCGGCACTGGGGAGGCCGCACCTCAAATCCTGGGGTCAGTTTTGGGCCCCTCACGACAAGAAAGACCTTGAGGTGCTGGAGTGAGTCCAGAGAAGGGCAACGAAGGTGGTGAAGGGTCTGGAGCACAAGTGTGACGAGGAGCGGCTGAGGGACCTGGGGGTGTTTAGCCTGGAGAAAAGGAGGCTGAGGGGAGACCTTCTCGCTCTCTACAACTGCCTGAAAGGAGGGTGTAGCGAGGTGGGGGTCGGTCTCTTCTCCCAGGTAACAAGCGATGGGACGAGAGGAATCAGCCTCAAGTTGTGCCAGGGGAGGTTTTGATTGGAGATCAGGGAAAATGTCTCCATGGAAAGGGTTGTCAAGCACTGGCACAGGCTGCCCAGGGCAGTGGTGGAGTCCCCATCCCTGGAGGGATTTAAAAGCCATGTAGATGTGGTGCTGAGGGACATGGGTTAGTGGTGGCCTTGGCAGTGCTGGGTTAACGGTTGGGCTTGATGATCTTAAAGGTCCTTTCCAACCAAAAGACATCTATGATTCTGTGATTCTAAAATACTGCCGACCACACACCTCCAAAGGCTGCACATTCATTGTCCCATGAAGGTGACATCTCCCACTAACCAGCCTATGGACTTCACGACAGACAACATAACGACAAGAAGTGATCCCGTGACCAGCTCTCCAGCACACTGGCCTTCAAAGCATTAGAGAGTTTGTCTTTTTTCTGGTGTCTCTACATAAGTAGATCCTGTAGCACATAAGAACAGTGTTTCTTCTTCAGTGCCATACACTGGTTATGGGAAAAGGAACTGCTCAAGGTCTGGCAATCTCCAACTGCTTGACACAGCAAGCAATGTGTAAACTCTCACAGTAGAGTTCACAGAAGCAATTTCTCAGTTACTTAAGCATTTTTTCTTGAAATAGCCATTTCTATTGCATTTAACAACTGGGGCTACTTTCATCTAATCTCCAAAGCAACATAAATAACAAGACTGGATTGGAAAATACCAACAGTTGTGGTCACTAAGTACCAACAGTCACAGTATCATGGAAGCCAATGTTTTCGACTACGAATGAGCACAGTGACATGGAAATTTGACACATTTGTTTACAGAAGGATTTTAAAATAAGGATAATAGTATGTAAGAGCCTTAAGTCAAAAGCAGAGAAAATTAAAGACAATAGACTCTGCCTGTCGTCTACCTGAGGAGATCACAGAATTACAGAATCAATCAGGTTGGAAGAGACCTCTGGGATCATTGAGTCCAACCATTGCCCTGACACCACCATGGCAACTAGACCATGGCACTAAGTGCCATGTCCAGTCTTGTCTTAAACACCTCCAGAGATGGTGACTCCACCACCTCCCTGGGCAGCCCCTTCCAATGGCTAATGACCCTTCCTGAGAAGAAATGCTTCCTAATGTCCAACCTGAACATCCCCTGGCAAAGCTTGAGGCTGTGTCCTCTTGTCCTATCGCTGGTTGCCTGGGAGAAGAGGCCGACTCCCACTTCACTACAACCTCCCTTCAGGTAGTTGTAGACTGCAATAAGGTCACCTCTGAGCCTCCTCTTCTCCGGGCTAAACAACCTCAGCTCCCTCAGCCATTCCTCATAGGTCAGACCCTCCAGACCCTTCACCAGCTTGGTCGCCCTCCTCTGGACTCACTCTAACAATGTAACAGAACCTCCAACGGGAGGAGCAGAGCACAGCAGGGAGGAGAAGGCTCATCAGAAAACAAGATTATGGGAAGCAAACAAGTCAAAATCCAAACCAAGAGCAGCATAAACAGACAAAATACCACAAACAACCTACAAAGTGCATATACCAATTACAAGTCTACTCTGTGTGTATTATCTTTCAGGTATAGAAAGATTAGGCATCTCCAGAGAGCTACTAGACAAATACAAGATAGAAGAAAAAATATACATTGAAGTCAAGAAAACCCAAGATAGTTCACTGAACAATTCAGGAAGAACTTAGAACGACCTGTACATAATGTTTTCAAAAATAACGCCATCATATTCAAATCGCTTGTTACGTAACAGCAGAACACTTATACTTATCTCTGATAAGTGTATTAAGGATTATCACGGAGTTACCCAATGTCTTATTTCACACGAAGCAAAGTGGCTGAAATGATGCATTGCTCGACCACACTGAGCTAAACAGCCACGGCACGGGAAGCAAAATAGCTCGGACAAAATCCTTCAACTGTGGCTATATAGTAATATTTGCAGATGACCCCAAGCTGGGTGGGAGTGTCGATCTGCTGGAGGGTAGGAAGGCCCTACAGAGGGATCTGGACAGGTTGGATAGATGGGCTGAGACCAACGGCATGAGGTTTAACAAGAACAAGTGCCGGGTCTTACACTTGGGCCACAACAACCCCATGCAGCGCTACAGGCTGGGGGAAGAGTGGTTACAAAGAGCCTGGGGGTGCTGATCGACAGCCGGCTGAACGTGAGCCAGCAGTGTGCCCAGGTGGCCAAGAAGGCCAATGGCATCCTGGCCTCTATTAGGAATAGTGTAGCCAGCCGGTCTGGGGAAGGGATCGTCCCTCTGTACTCGGCACTGGTGAGGCCGCACCTTGAATCCTGTGTCCAGTTCTGGGCCCCGCACTTCAAGAAAGATGTTGAGGTGTTGGAGCGAGTCCAGAGGAAGGCGACCAAGCTGGTGAAGGGTCTGGAGGGTCTGACCTACAGGGAACGGCTGAGGGAGCTGGGGGTGTTTAGCCTGGAGAAGAGGAGGCTCAGAGGTGACCTTATTGCACTCTCCAACTACCTGAAGGGAGGTTGTAGCGCAGTGGGAGTCGGCCTCTTCTCCCAGGCAACTAGCGACAGGATAAGAGGACACAGCCTCAAGCTTTGCCAGGGGAGGTTCAGGTTGGACTTTAGGAAGCATTTCTTCTCAGGAAGGGTCATTAGCCATTGGAAGGGGCTGCCCAGGGAGGTGGTGGAGTCACCATCTCTGGAGGTGTTGAAGAAAAGACTGGCCATGGAACTTAGTGCCATGGTCTAGTTGACATGGTGGTGTCAGGGCAACGGTTGGACTCGATGATCCCAGAGGTCTCTTCCAACCTGATTGATTCTGTGATTCCGTGATTCTGTAATGACTAAAGAGTCCATAACTGAGGGGGGGACAACCTCAAAAAGCTATTAATAAAAACTCTAGCAAGACGCTATTAAGAAACTAAAGTTACAGGATAAAAGGAAAAGGGACTGTCGTGGATTAGAGAGCAGCTAAGCAATAGGAAACAGCCTAGTGTTAAACATTGGATTTTCAGGCTCCCAAAACCAAGGTGCTCCAAGATCCTTTGCAAGGACCAGCAGTAGTTTGTGCACGGTGCTAAAACTGGAAAAGAGAGTGAAGGAGATATGGTAATGTTTGCAGAGATGAAATTATTCGTAATAGTCATAATTAAGGTGGGAGATTCAGAGAGCCCCGACAGAAGTGCAGCCCATGAAATCACAGAATCAGAATCACAGAATCACAGAATCAATCAGGTTGGAAGAGCCCTCTGGGATCATCGAGTCCAACCATTGCCCTGACACCACCATGTCAACTACACCATGGCACTAAGTGCCATGTCCAGTCTTTTCTTAAACACCTCCAGAGATGGTGACTCCACCACCTCCCTGGGCAGCCCCTTCCAATGGCTAATGACCCTTGCTGAGAAGAAATGCTTCCTAATGTCCAACCTGAACCTCCCCTGGTGCAGCTTGAGGCTGTGTCCTCTTGTCCTATCGCTGGTTGCCTGGGAGAAGAGGCCGACTCCCACTTCACTACAACCTCCCTTCAGGTAGTTGTAGACTGCAATAAGGTCACCTCTGCTCCTCCTCTTCTCCAGGTTAAACAACCCCAGAAAAACTAAACCCCAGCTTAAACTGAGGAGAAAAATACCATACATGAAAGCAGTATCTTAAAAAAAGACAATATGAGAAACGATATTAAATGCCATTATTTACCCCACCATATACTACAGGAACAAGGGATAAGAGAAGAAATTAAAATTCAACTGCAATTTACTCCAAGTTTGCAAAACTCACCACTAAACACTGTGCTCAAAAGCTTGGTGTGGTTCAAAAAGAGATTTGAAGTTGAAAATCAATTCACATAGACACACACGCACATGTTTTAGAGGTAAAAAATCTGAAGTATCAGGACTTAGAAATGTCAAATAAAATGTATTAAAAGGGTCTCCTAGAAGCAGGTTATTCCAAAGACACTTGCGATGGGGCTTCTTGACTCTTTCATTGAATGCCACAATTTTTGTATCCACTCAATAAAAAACAAGTGGCCACATGAAGGACTGATTAAAAATCTGGGCTAAATTCTGCACTTCATTTTTTTCAGAAGTTAACAGCATTTCTGCATTAAATCTGTCCCTGCATGAAACCTGTCATTGCCTTGAAGAGCTCGGGGAGGAACAGAGGACAGGAAGGGGACCTCCAAGAGCACGTTTGCCCCCTTCAGATGTTACTGCCCAGCTAGTCTGGGCAGCACCCTAATCCCAACCTCAATCCCAATCCCAACCAAGAAAAGGCACATTTTTTCCCTTATAATTCTGCCTTTCAGAAGATACTAAGTCTGAAGGTTTTCATAGCCACGCCTTATGCTTCAGCATGAGATGACAACTCCCCAAGGCAGGAAACAACAGCCATGCAGAGCAACCCAATGGCGTAACATCATCCCATACTGAGTATTCCCAAGTATAAACACTGAACGTGAGGTGCTTCAGTTTGTTATTTTGATTGGGTTGCACTACTGGCAAAAAGCTAACATGAGAGGACAGGAGCATTAGAAGCTCCAGTTCAGTTCTCATAAAATTGCCTGCAGGTCAGCTCCAGGAAGACACAACCAAGGGGAAAATCATGCTTGACCATTCGCCAAGGGGAAATCATGCTTGACCAATCTGATGGCCTTCTATGAGGACACGACCAGCTGGGTAGATGAGGGGAGAGCAGTGGATGTTGTCTACCTTGACTTCAGCAAGGCTTTTGACACTGTCTCCCACATAATCCTCATAGGAAAGCTCAGGGAGTGTGGGTTAGATGAGTGGACAGTGAGGTGCATTGAGAACTGGCTGAATGGCAGAGCTCAGAGGGTTGTGGCCAGTGGTGCTGCGTCTAGTTGGAGGCCTGTAGCTAGTGGTGTTCCCGAGGGGTCAGGGCTGGGTCCGGTCCTGTTTAACTTATTCATTAATGACCTGGACGAAGGGACAGAGTGTACACTCAGCCAGTTTGCTGACGACACAAAACTGGGAGGAGTGGCCGATACCCCAGCGGGCCGTGCTGCCATTCAGCGAGGCCTGGACAAGCTGGAGAGCTGGGCGGAGAGGAACCTCATGAAGTTCAACAAAGGCAAGTGTAGGGTCCTGCACCTCGGGAGGAATAACCCCATGCACCAGTACAGGCTGGGGCTGACTTGCTGGAAAGCAGCTCTGTGGAGAAGGACCTGGGAGTTCTGGGGGACACCAAGTTCACCATGAGCCAGCAATGTGCCCTCATGGCCAGGAAGGCCAATGGTGTCCTGGGGTGCATTAGAAAGAGTGGCCAGCAGGTCAAGGGAGGTTCTTCTCCCCCTCTACACTGCCCTGGTGAGGCCACACCTGGAGGAACTGTGTCCAGCTCTGGGCCCCCCAGTTCAAGAAAGACCAGGAACTACTGGAGAGAGTCCAGCGGAGGGGTACAAAGATGATCAGAGGGCTGGAGCATCTCTGCTACGAGGAGAGGCTGAGGGAGCTGGGGCTGTTCAGCTGGAGAAGAGCAGACTGAGGGGGGATCTTATCAATGCTCACAGATACCTTAGGGGTGGGTGTCAAGGGGATGGGGCCAGACTCTTCTCAGTGGTGCCCAGTGACAGGACAAGGGCAACGGGCACAAACTGTAACATGGGAAGTTCCATCTGAATATGAGGAGGAACTTCTTTGCTGTGAGGGTGCCAGAGCCCTGGCACAGGCTGCCCAGGGAGGGTGGGGAGTCTCCTTCTCTGGAGATATTCAAAACCCGCCTGGACACAACCCTGTGCAACGTGCTCTGGGTGACCCTGTTTTGTCAGGGGGTTGGACTAGATGATCTCCAGAGGTCCCTTCCAACCCCAACCATTCTGGGATTCTGGAATTCTGTGATTCTTCCAGATATGAGCTGCCCTTTCTCAGGCACATTACCTCTACATTTTAATCCCCCCTGCTTTAAATTTCTCATCCTGCAAAAGCCTTTAAGAGCCAGTAAACCCATTGGCGTCCATTCTGAGGCCGACATTCATTCACGAGCCATGGCAGAGTGATACAAAAACGAGATCACAAACCTGGCATTTGGGTTTTCTTTTTTCAAACCACACCTATTTCAGGGGTGGGATTGAAAAAAAAGGAAGAGAGACGGACACAGAAGATGACAACGATAATGAGAACTGAAGGTTCAGCTACGTGTCTGGCTTTCAAAGGAAAAAGCAGAATCAAAGCAGCAGAAAGGAGGAGAAACTCTAAAAAGACACTTAGTCCAAGGTGGAGCGGCAAGGCATCCTGCAACGCTCTCCTTGCATCGGTGGTGAGGTCTGCAGCTGGGGGATGATAACAAGAACAACGCATGTGAATGGATAATGTTTCCTCTCATTTTACCAACACAGATATTCTGACTATTAATTGATTTAGCTAAATGATCAAGAGAAAAGTAATGATTTTACTGTTTCCCACGCTACTCATACTATTGCCTATCTGCACCCCTCGGTGAGGTATTGAAGGCAGCACGTCAGAACGGTTTCTCTAAACGATATTTCATAGAATCACGGACTGGTTTGGGTTGGAAGGGACCTTAAAAACCATCTAGTTCCAACCCCCTGCCACGGGAAGGGACACCTTCCACTAGACCAGGTTGCTCCAAGCCCCATCCAACCTGGCCTTGAACACTGCCAGGGAGGGGGCAGACACAGCTTCTCTGGGCAACCTGGGCCAGGGTCTCACCACCCTCACAGCCAAGAATTTCTTCCTCAGATCTCATCTCAATCTCCCCTCTTTCACTTTAAACCGTTTCCCCTCGTCCTGTCACTCCATGCCCTTGTAAAAAGCCCCTCTCCAGCTTTCCTGTAGCCCCTTCAGATACTGGAAGGTGCTAGAAGGTCTCCCTGGAGCCTTCTCTTCTCCAGGCTGAACAGCCCCAACTCTCTCAGCCTGTCTCCAGAGCAGAGGGGCTCCAGTCCTCTGAGCATCTCCGTGGCCTCCTCTGGACTCGCTCCAACAGCTCCATGTCCTTCTTCTGTTGGGGGCCCCAGAGCTGGACGCAGCACTGCAGGGGGGGTCTCCCGAGAGCAGAGCAGAGGGGCAGAATCCCCTCCCTCGCCCTGCTGGCCACGCTGCTGGTGATGCAGCCCAGGACACGGTTGGCTTTCTGGGCTGCAAGTGCATGTTCCTGGCTCATGGTGAGCTTCTCATCAACCATAATTCACCAATAACCTCCTGTGCCCAAGCAATTCTCTTTTTTTTTTTAAATCAACATTAGCACCAGCCGATTCCTACATGGCATTCAGCTGGGATCCTGCACACAAAACCTTCATACAAAAAAAAGTCATTTTTTTCCCCAACAAATTATTTTGAGGCAGCAAAAGGAATTTTTTTTCCCTTAAAGTAAGTCGTATTTCTGTTTGAGGAGAAAATTTCAATACACATTTCCTCTTGTATAGAAAATATTCTGATTACACTACAGAGACCCATCTTCTGCTGATACACTTCCAGTGTAAAACAACACTCAGGAAAATGAATTTTTAAAAACCTAAAAGACAGTAAAATATCTACATTAACAGTTCCGAATACCTACACCCACTCTGTAATCCCCAGGGATAAACCCAACAAATTCAGACGCTTGTTAATTAGCTCTTATTGCCTGCCACACGTAAAAAAATGACCGGCCTTCCTGCCACCGCGGCAATAATCTGCAGTCAGGACGCGTTTTATCACCGTATCAGCTGCAGCCACCGCCGGCTCCGACAACAACTGAACGCTTTGGCAGAGTGCCTCAAATTACTGCCGCCTAAAAGCACTTTAAACCGTCCTGCTGGAGCTTGACGTGACAAATAAAGCAATGATTCATAACCGAATTACAGCGAGATGCTCTGGAAGGCAACGAGGAGGCTTTGCTGGTGAGAAGAGCTCGTCGTTCCTCCACGCTGGCAGCTGGGGGAAGGGAGCCCGAGGATGCTCCGGTGACGTGTCGGTGTTATCAACCCGGCCAGAGAGATCGTTAAAAGAAGGGGAGGCATCAAAGGAAGCGAGTGATGGTAAATAAGCTGCAGTGGTCTTCCTATACAACATCATTACACTCAATTACTGTACCTAGTCGGTAACTTTCTATCTGTAATCCTTTTTAAATCAACAAGAGAATCAGCTACCAATTCTGAAATCCCACGTTGTTTGAACGTTAAATGCAAAATATTTAGCAACCCAAAACCAAGTCCACCACAGCAACCAAAGCTATCAGCTTCTCAGAATCAATCAGGTTGGAAGAGCCCTCTGGGATCATCGAGTCCAATCATTGCCCTGACACCACCCTGTCAACTAGACCAGGGCACTAAGGGCCATGGCCAGGCTTTTCTTAAACCCCTCCAGAGATGGTGACTCCACCACCTCCCTGGCCAGCCCCTTCCAATGGCTAATGACCCTTGCTGAGAAGAAATGCTTCCTAATGTCCAACCTGAACCTCCCCTGGCGAAGCTTGAGGCTGTGTCCTCTTGTCATAAAATCACAGAATCACAGAATGGTGTGGGTTGGAAGGGACCTTAAAGATCATCTAGTTCCAACCACCCTGCCACAACGGGGGTCCTATCACTAGTTGCCTGGGAGAAGAGGTCGACTCCCACTTCACTACAACCTCCCTTCAGGTAGTTGTAGACTGCAATAAGGTCACCTCTGTGCCTCCTCTTCTCCAGGCTAAACAACCCCAGCTCCCTCAGCTGTTCTGCATAGGCAGAATCCCCTCCCTCGCCCTGCTGGCCACGCTGCTGGGGATGCAGCCCAGGACACCGTTGGCTTTCTGGGCTGCCAGCGCACGTTGCCGGCTCATGGTGAGCTTCTAGTCAACCATCGTCCCCAAGTCCTTCTCCTCAGGGCTGCTTTCAGTTCTTTGATCTACAATACTTGGCTTGGGTTCTGATAAAGAAGACTAATTTTAATTAAATATCTTATAATTAGTACATGTGTATATCCAATAGTAGCCACCAACGTAGGCAAGACCCACAGGGTACCATTTATCTTACCTAACTATCTCCATCTAAATTTTTGGTATCTAAGCTACGTTACTGGTCCAGATGTCCTCCATCATCAATTGGAAGAAACTTCAAAGGGAAATTCACCCTCTTTTAACACAACTGTCTATAGCAGGTGGGATGACCATTTGCTGAAGATGTCTTTGTGTCCCCACGAACTATGAGAGGAACCTAGACAAGAAACTAGGTGCTTCACTTTTAGGTGGCTAAAGTTATAAGAAATTAATTCCTTCAAGATTGCCCTAGCCCTCAGACCAAGGCACCTTGTACAAAATGGTGTTTTAGAGAGAAACCTGGACAGAAATAATCCTGATCAAGACCCACATATATCTAGAACAAAATGAAAGCGCGGTTCGTGGTGTAGAGCCCCGTTATGCTTTTTGAACCTGCAATCTTGGCGTTAAGCCGTCTTTTATTTTTAATTAGAAATTACACACTCAGCTGTACACAATACACAAAACACACCGTTTCTCCTTGTCCCCAGCTGTGACACCCAGAAAGACTGCCAGACAGGCAAGAGACACACACTGAAGTGCCAAGGAAGACGGACTCAAGTGTGTTTGGTATTCTCCCATTTACATTTTTACTCTAACTGCAGCCTTTAAACTTCTAATTCACCTATTTACATTTCTTCCTTTCAGAGCAGCATCTCACGTATTCACAGATTCATGCCAGCCATGAGTCTCAGTGTGAGGATGAGCATGACAAGCACCTTCATGGATCCTCGAGGAGGGGGACAAACTGGGAAAAGCCTTTCACATCTGCAAGAGAATCCATCAGCTGTTTTGGTTGGCAATTATTATTTCATAGAATCACAGGATGGTTTCGGTTGGAAGGGGCCTTAAAGATCATCTAGTTCCAACCCCCCTGCCACAGGCAGGGACACCTTCCACCAGACCAGGTTGCTCCAACCCCATCCAACCTGGCCTTGAACACTGCCAGGGAGGGGGCAGCCACAGCTTCTCTGGGCAACCTGGGCCAGTGTCTCACCACCCTCATTTCCACACTTTAACATAAAAAATGGAAAATAAATATGCACAAGGAACTCATCTCCAAGATGAGGGAGAACATTGGGCAAAAAGAATTTGTGACAACATGCTTAAGGCAGCTTTTGCTCCCCTACCAATTTGTCTTCAGTTTTCCCAACGTTTTTATACCTGACCTCCTCTTCATCATATAACTAGACCACATCCAAGGGTAAAGAGGATCCTCCTGATCTCTCATTAGCTAAACTTCTCAGCAGAACACTTCCAAAGGAAAAAAAAAGGTCAAAACCTACCATCAGTAGAAGGAAAATTTCAAAGGACTGGGAAACCAAGTTGTTAGCTTTTCCTACTCATAATGTGTAGCTTGTAAGGATCCACTCCCCCACTGAAAAGCTGTACAATGTGGACCCAAGGAAAGGCTGTTGCATTAAGCAAGCCATAAAAGAAGTATAAAAGGTTCACAGAATCACAGAACCACAGAATCAACCAGGTTGGAAGAGACCTCAGGGATCATCAAGTCCAACCATTGCCCTGACACCACCATGGCAACTAGACCATGGCACTAAGTGCCATGTCCAGTCTTGTCTTAAACCCCTCCAGAGATGGTGACTCCACCACCTCCCTGGGCAGCCCCTTCCAATGGCTAATGACCCTTGCTGACAAGAAATGCTTCCTAATGTCCAACATGAACCTCCCCTGGCCAAGCTTGAGGCTGTGTCCTCTTGTCCTATCGCTAGTTGCCTGGGAGAAGAGGCCGACTCCCACTACACTACAACCTCCCTTCAGGTAGTTGTAGACTGCACTAAGGTCACCTCGGAGCCTCCTCTTCTCCAGGCTAAACACCCCCAGCTCCCTCAGCTGTTCCTCGTAGGTCAGACCCTCCAGACCCTTCACCAGCTTGGTCGCCCTCCTCTGGACTCGCTCCAACACCTCAACATCTTTCTTGAAGTGCGGGGCCCAGAACTGGTTGGCAGCTGTTGTGTAATATCTTGTGACTGAATACCACATTTGATATGAAGAATAAAAAAGATGTTTTAAATGACAAACGCTTAGTCCGTGCATCACAAAGGCCATGAGCCAGAACACACCACATCTTGTTTCACTGACTCTGCTCCAAAGGGGCACAGACCACCTACTCCCAAATTGTACGCGGGATTTCATCCCATCGAGCAATGGCAGATTCGGAGGCTTTGGGGACTGTTATGTGGGATGAAAAGAAGAAAGAGGGAATCCTCAACCTTGAATTAACACATGGGAAAAAAAGCAAATAAAAACCTTTCGAACACCGATGTCTAGTCAGTGCCGATGTCTTTGTCTTTGGGAAGAGGGATTAGGACAGAAATCTGGCTGTGCTGTCCCTCATTTGATATGAAAGCTAGAAGACACTTTGGGCTAAAGGCCTGGCCCTGTTCCAGAAACCACTTTATTATGAAGGAACTGAAGAAAAGGAAGTCTGTAAGACAGGAGAGTAAGATTTCTGCCTTGCAGTCACAGCAATTAAGCAACCTGTCTTGATGAAGAGGAAAAAAACATTGGAATAGAACCCAAAGGCTCAAAAGAGCAGGAGAAAGTAATTCGGAGAGTAGGTCAAGACTCCAGAGGGGATTACCTTGCCACTTTGAGACTTAACGCTAGAGACATGCTTCGAAAAGCTGACCAGCGAGATTCCGCTGATACCATGGATGACCCCTTAACGTCTGCGTGCTCAAGCACAAGCCAAGTATTAAAAGTGAATGTTGAAAACGGTGCGAGTTAGGATCAAAACCGGCAGAACGGGAAGGTGTCTTCTCACAAAATCAATCAGGCTGGAACAGACCTCTGGGATCATCGAGTCCAACCATTGCCCTGACACCACTATGTCATTCTCCTTCCTACTCCTTATATTAAAAAAAATATATATATTTAAAAAAACAGCTGAATATTTTGTATACTTGGCGTTATATGGTTATTCAGCATCTCAACTCGAAAGCAGCAATCTAAGCCCAGCTCTCTGGAAGAAGGACAGAATGGAGTTGGCTGATACACCTGAAGGCTGTGTGGCCGTTCAGCGTGATTTGGACAGACTGGAGAGTTGGGCAAAGAGGAATCTAATGAGGTTCAACAAGAATAAGTGCAGAGTCCTGCACCTGGGAAGGAGGAATAAAATGCACCAGTCCAGGTTAGGAGGTGATCTGCTAGAGAGCAGCTTCGTGGAGAAGAACCTTGGAGTCCTGGTGGACAACAAGTTGTCCATGGGACAGCAATGTGCCCTCGTGGCCAAGAAGGCCAGTGGGATCCTGGGGTGCATTAAGAGTGTGGCCAGCAGATTGAGGGACATCCTCCTTCCCCTCTACTCTACCCTGGTGAGACCTCACCTGGAGTATTGCGTTCAGTTCTGGGCTCCCCAGTTCAAGAGGGACAGAGATCTACTGGAGAGAGTCCAACACAGGGCTACGAGGATGACTAAGGGACTGGAACACCTGCCTTGTGAGGAAAGGTTGAGAGACCTGGGGCTTTTTAGTCTGGAGAAGAGAAGACTGAGAGGGGATCTGATTAATGGGTATAAATAGCTGAGGGCTGGGTGTCAAGAGGAAAGGGGCAACCTCTTGTCACTTGTGCCCTGCGATAGGACAAGGGGCAATGGATGCAAGCGAGAGCACAGGAAGTTCAACCTCACCATGAGGAAGAACTTCTTTACTGTGAGGGTTACAGAGCCCTGGCACAGGCTCCCCAGAGAGGTTGTGGAGACTCCTTCTCTGGAGACTTTCAAGCCCCGTCTGGATGCGTTCCTGTGTGACCTGCCCTAGATTGGTCCTGCTCTGGCAGGGGGGTTGGACTCGATGATCTCCAGAGGTCCCTTCCAACCAAGTCAATTCAATGCTTCTCATACTGGAAAAAACCACATCCTTCAAGTGGGGAAGGAAAACAAATGATGGCAAATCAAAGACCGAAACATTTGTGGTAGCTGTGAATAACCACCCTCAGGCTGCAGCTGTAAAGAGATGGTGGGCTCACGCTTTCCTCGCTGTACCAGCACACGGTACGATGCCCTGCGCACCCGTGGTGCCAACATGCTGGGCTTATTTCTAAGGATGTGTTGACTGAGAGAGAAAAACAAAACAGAAGCTCAAAGGTTTTTATTCTCACCCAAAAATCTGTCTGTCAAACAAGGCAGATGCCAGCAACTCACTGCCCCAAGGACTCAGACGCGTTCAGGGAAGAGAGAAGGGCATACAGCTCTTCCAAGCGAATGGAAATGTTTTGACCTGTCAGAACCTGATCTCGGGCCCGAAGCGTTTTGCTTCTTCTCCAGGCAGGAGTATCAAGAGCGACTGCGCCGCATCAAGGAGCCGCGTTCTTTACCCTGCTTCAAGCACTAACGATGTTATCGACTGCAGCAGGAGAAACAAATTTGGGAGCCTAAACAAACCGGCAGAGAAGTGAGGGAAGAACCAGCTCTTAAACATCTCCCTGCTGCTAAAGATATTTCTCTTTTTAGATCTGTCTGTGTTGCTGTTAGGAACCAAGTTTTGCTAAAAAAGCAATTTAAAGGCTGTTTCCGTTTCCCTGAATACGCAGAGGACATTCACAGTTCAATATTCCAAAGTCCTCCACAGCCACCATCACCTCTCGAGGTGCGTAGTTGGGTTCCCAGATGTCTCATTTTCTATATTCAGTCATTCAAACACAAGCACAGGATTTCTTCTAGGGTATAAACACACTACTATTTTTTTCCAAATGGTTTTAATTCAAATAAGTAAGTAAATAAACCCCAACCAAAACCAAAAGCAAGGCAGAGAGAATTCCTCTCTCTCTAGGTTGTCTAAGACCTGTTACAACAGCTTCCTAATCCTGCCTCTAGTCCTCCCTAATCACTTCACCAGTCTAATTAAACCCATTAAACCCAATTCTGGAAATTCTGTTTCCACTAACCTTTCCTAAGGACAACTGGACAAATTGCCAAGCAGCAGGTCTCAGTTTGGGGTTTTGCAGGAAAGGAAAGAATAAATACCTTTATATCTATACATATCACACACATATTTTAAGGTTTCTTGGAGAGTGTATTTCGAATAGCTATAACACCTCTGAAATGACATGCAACTACCCCACTCTCATAATCTTACCTCATCACTCAAAATCTTTTTTTATATTTCTCCCTAGAGAAAACAGTTTGAGATAGATGATGAATTGATTCAATGATAGACAAAAATAAAACCCAAAGAAAACAGAAAACAAGGAGCTTCTTGAACATTGGTTTCCCATGGAGTTGTTTCTCACGTCAATTGACTTTGGTCAAGTGGAAACTCAAAACAAAGCTTCTTCCATGACAGGGCATTTATCACATCACTGAAGATTTGCAGGCACCTCGTGTGTGAATACATGTTGCCACTTTACCCACTTACAAAAAGTCGTCTTCCTTTAACCTGCAGTATTTTCATGAAATTTAGAAGAATTTAATGATCTCTGAGACTTCTCCTTCCCTTATCAGACTTCAACGTTTCCAGAATGGAAACACTCACACAGACAGCGTAAGGAGTAAGCCCGATTTCCTGAGGACATTGGGTTTTAAAAGAAATGGTTAAATCATAATTACTGTTTTAAGTCTAACTCCTGATTCTAAATGAATCTAAAACTAAACTCCCTGGAGAAGAGGAGGCTCAGAGGTGACTTTATTGCAGTCTACAACTACCTGAAGGGAGGTTGTAGCGCAGTGGGAGTCGGCCTCTTCTCCCAGGCAACCAGCGATAGGACAAGAGGACACAGCCTCAAGCTTCGCCAGGGGAGGGTCAGGTTGGACATTAGGAAGCATTTCTTCTCAGCAAGGGTCATTAGCCATTGGAAGGGGCTGCCCAGGGAGGTGGTGGAGTCACCATCTCTGGAGGCGTTTAAGAAAAGACTGGACATGGCACTTAGTGCCATGGTCTAGTTGCCATGGTGGTGTCAGGGCAATGGTTGGACTCGATGAGCCCAGAGGGCTCTTCCAACCTGGTTGATTCTGTGATTCCCTGCAGAATTGCTCTGCTTTCCCTACCACCTAGTTCTGTAATTTATTTGAAGAAATTAGGTTAGCGATGTTTACAAGTCTCATGAGAATAAAAGCATCCTCCTGCCAAGACTCAATTCTAGGATCTCCTCGCTGCTCTTCAGCCCACGTCCTCCACCTGCCCTGCCTGCACAGTCCTTGTCTGACTTACCGCATTCCCTTATCCCTCTTAAAGACTGGCTTTTCCCCAAACTCCAATAAATGAGCCCAAATTCCTAGTTCACCTCTTCTACTCCAGATTATGAGCTTCCCAGGAAAGAGGAGATTTCTCCTAGACAGTCCCCATAGTATATTATGTGCCTTGTCTTACACTAATCATCATGAGCAAACTTACTGTCTGAAGCAGAAGTACATACTTTAAACCCTCTCTGAAAAGCAAATATTGCAGAGATGACAATTATAGAATCATAGAATCACAGAATTGTTTTGGTTGGAAAGGAACTTTAAGGTCATCAAGTCCAACCATTAACCCAGCACTGCCAAGGCCACCACTAAACCGCGTCCCTCAGCACCAAATCTAGAATCATAGAATCATAGTTTTGTTAAGGTTGGAAAAGACCTAAAAGATCATCAAGTCCAACCATCGACCCAATGCCACCATGCCCGCTAAACCATGTCCTGATGCGCCACATCTAGACGTTTTTTGAGCACCTCCAGGGATGGGGACTCCACCACTGCCCTGGGCAGCCTGTTTCAATGTCTAATGACTCTTTCAGTGAAGGAATTCTTCCTAAGATCCAGCCTAAACCTCCTCTGGCGTAAATTGAGGCCGTTTCCTCTCATCCCATCAATGGTTACCTGGGAGAAGAGACCGACCACCACCTCACCACAACCTCCTATCAGGTAGTTGTAGAGAGCGAGGAGGTCTCCCCTCAGCCTCCTCTTCTGCAAACTAAACACCCCCAGGTCCCTCAGCCGCTCCTCATCACACTTGTGCTCCAGACCCTTCACCAGCCCCGTTGCACTTCTCTGGACTCGCTCCAGCACCTCAAGGTCTTTCTTGGAGTGAGGAGCCCAAAACTGACCCCAGGTTTTGAGGTGCGGCCTCACCAGTGCCGAGTCCAGGGGGATGATCCCTGCCCTAGTCCTGCTGGCCACACTAGTGCTGATACAAGCCAGGATGCTGGTGGCCTTCTTGGCCACCTGGGCACGCTGCTGGCTCACGTTCAGCCACCATTGACCAACACCCCCAGGTCCTTTTCCCCCAGGCACTTTCCAGCAACTCTTCCCCAGCCTCTAACGGTGCGTGGGGTTGTTGTGCCCCAAGTGCAGGACCCGATAGTATATCACGTGCCTTGTCTTACACAATCATGAGCAAACTTACTATCTGAAGCAGAAGTAGATGCTTTAAACTCTTTCCGAATAGGAAATATCACAGAGATGACAAATCATCATTCAAGTCTAACAGAGCAGGCAAGGAGCAATCGTTTTTATTATAAAACTCAGCCTGCCTCATGAAAAATAGTCTTCAGCTATCATTAATTTTCTCTTTTGCCATTATTTGACAGCAGAGGAGGAAGGAACCATGAGAAATTGTTTACATTATGAAAGAAAAGGCCTGAGCAAGAGGGAACAATGATGATAATGAGCGAGAGGATGATAGTCAGCAGGCAAGCGCTCGCAAAAATCCTTCAGGGACAAAGACTAATTCAGCGGTGAAGCAGCACAGGCACTTGCCAGCACTAACACAGGTGTGTACTTGGGCAGGCCACGTTTTTTTATTGGAATCGTAACATCCTCTGCTGAAAATGCTTCTTTTTCCATCCACCTCTGAGCAAACAAAAAATCCCACCCAAGCATCGTCCTGCTGCAGAGGACACGGCACGGCAGAGCTGCCGGGGACCCGCACGCATCACCTGTTTGGTCATATTATCTCCATAAAGAACCTGGAAACCCATGATACATTTTTCCATCTGTACTCAGCACTGGTGAGGCCGCACCTTAAATCCTGTGTCCAGTTGTGGGCCCCACACTTCAAGAAAGATGTTGAGGTGTTGGAGCGAGTGCAGAGAAGGGCGACCAAGCTGGTGAAGGGTCTGGAGGGTCTGACCTACGAGGAACGGCTGAGGGAGCTGGGGGTGTTTAGCCTGGAGAAGAGGAGGCTCAGAGGTGACCTTACTGCAGTCTACAACTACCTGAAGGGAGGTTGTAGAAGAGTGGGAGTCGGCCTCTTCTCCTAGGCAACTAGCGATAGGACAAGAGGACACAGCCTCAAGCTTGGCCAGGGGAGGTTCAGGTTGGACATTAGGAAGCATTTCTTCTCAGCAAGGGTCATTAGACATTGGAAGGGGCTGCCCAGGGAGGTGGTGGAGTCACCATCTCTGGAGGGGTTTAAGAAAAGACTGGACATGGCACTTAGTGCCATGGTCTAGTTGACATGGTGGTGTGAGGGCAATGGTTGGACTCGATGATCCCAGAGGGCTCTTCCAACCTGCTTGATTCTGTGATTCTATGTGGCACCAGGTACCCAAAATTTGACACTTAGTTAAATGTTCAGCGATACAATGATTTGTGCAGCTGATTTTTAAATTACAACTTGTCAAAAAACTTAAAAAAAAAAAAAAGAAAAACAATCCTGCTTTGTCATTTCACAAATAATACAGTTTTATTTCTAACGCCAGCCTTTGATTGGACCAGGCAGCGTGATAATCACAATTCTTTGCAACGTCTCTGTACTTTCATTTCCATTTCCATTCATAAATGCATTCAAGCAAGGACTCTGAACAAGAGGAAGATGATAAAAAAATCCCCAAACCCAACCTAGCATCGCCTCCTGACTTTCCTAAAATGCCAAAAATCAGAGGTCCCTTCCCACCTCCACTTATCGAAACGCAGTTATTTAAAACAGAAGCGAATTTTCCATAGGATTGGAAAAAAGCAACACCTCGACAGCGAAGTGTGGGCATGCGCTAGTCCACAGCCCTGCAGCTTTCGGCCATGGCGCCAAAGGTAGCCCATGGACACATTTTGAATGGTACACCATAGATTTAGGAGCCAAGCACAAGGGTATCTGGGGAGAGATGAGAGCTCTCACTGTGTCCTAACCCCAGCTGTGACCCATGATACCCTCTAATAAAGCCATCATTAACATCTACCTGCAGAGAAGGACTCCAGTTGCTATTGGGTTTTTACTGACATAATTAATGGTGAGAGGAAGGAAAAGCGGGTCAAGGGAGGGGATTCTCTGCTCTTGTGAGACCCCCCCTGCAGTGCTGCGTCCAGCTCTGGGGTCCCCAACACAAGAAGGACATGGAGCTGTTGGAGCAAGTCCAGAGGAGGCCATGAAGGTGCTCAGAGGGCTGGAGCACCTCTGCTATGGAGACAGGCTGAGAGAGTTGGGGCTGTTCAGCCTGGAGAAGAGAAGGCTCCGGGGAGACCTTCTAGCACCTTCCAGCACCTCAAGGGGCTACAGGAAAGCGGGAGAGGGGCTTGTTACAACGGCATGGAGTGACAGGAAGAGGGGGAATGGTTTTAAAGTGAAAGAGGGGAGATTGAGATGAGATCTTAGAAAGAAATTCTTGCCTGTGAGGGTGGTGAGACCCTGGCCCAGGTTGCCCAGAGAAGCTGTGGCTGCCCCCTCCCTGGCAGTGTTCAAGGCCAGGTTGGATGGAGCTTGAAGCAACCTGGTCTAGTGGAAGGTGTCCCTGCCTGTGGCAGAGGGGTTGGAACTAGATGGTCTTTAAGGTCCCTTCCAACCCAAACCATTCTATGGTTGCGATGCAGTTTACAAAACTTCTATTACATTCACGCGCGGCTGAAGTACCGCACAACGGGCACATCCAAGGCTCTTGAGAATCTGTCCTTTCTGAGGCTTACCAAGGGTGCCCACAGCTTACAACAAATCCTCTGGAGAGCGTTACTGCAAGTCTAACACTACCAAGTTATCACATCCACATGTGAGAAAGAACATTTCTCTATTAAAACATATGTAAAGTTCTGGCCAATTTCTTTACAACTTTATTGCTTGTAATTGTACAGGGCTCTTGCTTTTCAAGCCCAATCACTGTATTTCACACTAAACCCTAATTATACAATCTAGCACGAAAAAGCCAGAGATACAGACCCTTTAACAAGCTTAGGCAAAAATCAAAGGCCCACAAAGGGCTAAATCAAAAGCTGGCTCACGCCAACTCTATTCTTTGTGCATTCAACCACGACTAATTAACACTTTTAATGTCAGTTTACCCCTTTTGGCACCATAAATCAGAACATGCAGCTTTTATGAGTTACCAGAAGAATCTGTGAAAAGTGTAGCTTATTAACCAACCTCACAAATTCAAATGCACTTAATCAGAAACAGGTATATTTACAGAATCACAGAATCAAGCAGGTTGGAAGAGACCTCTGGGATCATCGAGTCCAACCGTTGTCCAGACACCACCATGGCAACTAGACCAGGGCACTAAGTGCCATGGCCAGGCTTTTCTTAAACACCTCCAGAGATGGTGACTCCACCACCTCCCTGGGCAGCCCCTTCCAATGGCTAATGACCCTTGCTGAGAAGAAATGCTTCCTAATGTCCAACCTGAACCTCCCCTGGCAAAGCTTGAGGCTGTGTCCTCTTGTCCTATTGCTGGTTGCCTGGGAGAAGAGGCCGACTCCCACTGCACTACAACCTCCCTTCAGGTAGTTGTAGACTGCACTAAGGTCACCTCTGAGCCTCCTCTTCTCCAGGCTAAACAACCCCAGTTCCCTCAGACATTCCTCGGAGGTCAGACCCTCCAGACCCTTCACCGGCTTGGTCGCCCTCCTCTGGACTCACTCCAACACCTCAACATCTTTCTTGAAGTGCGGGGCAGGATTGTACTCAACGAGCGGAATTATCTGCAGGCTGGACACAGAGAACATTCATTTATCAATACAAACAAGGCTGGCACACCAGGAAGAGGTGGTAAATTATACATCTGAAAGAAAGGCCGCTGCTTCCAGCACGGAAGGTGCTACAGAAAGGTGTAGGGAACAGACTGGATGCGTCCTAATAATCTCATCTCAGCCACAGACACTGCAAGAACTGAGCGCGTTATTGAGGTTCTTCAGCAGGGGTGGAAAATCGGTCCTCGAGGAGATCTCGTGCCATCGCCTGCTTGGCAAGGACCATGAGCAGCTTCTCCGTGGCGTGCTGCACTCGTTTCGATGCATCATTTGAAGAGTTCTCATTAGGGTTTGTTTCTTCCCCTTGTCAGGAAACACAGGTCTCCATTTCCATGTTGTTTCTGAAATCCATTTTGCTCTCCGTGCAGCGGCCAATTGGGACTTTCACTTTGCAAGTCTGCTGGACATCAGTCTGGCCTCTAAGAGAAGCAGCTATCACGGGGCTACAAAAAGATACCTACATGGTAAACCTCAGTCCAAAAAGAAGCCAAGGCCACAAAGCTTTCAAGAGCCATACGTATTTTTTTAAGAAGAGATGTAGATAAGACTCACATCCTACACTCAGAGAAAGAAAAGAGACACTAAATGCATCTTTCTGGCTGAGCAGACAGACAAAAAGCACTTTTGTGTGCTCTCCACATACCTCAGGGCAATATCTACAGCACACTTGAATATGCACATGAACTCGGAGATCAAAAGTAGAAAGTCAGTCCAGGGAATCTTGAAAAGTCTGGTGTCAGAGATTCTCTCTGCTGCTTATGTCCATAAATCTTATTAAAACTTTCTTTTGTTTTTAAATCAGTTTTTGACGGTTCATTTTTCTTCCTTGTTATGGGAAATGTCATAGAATCACAAATGGTTGCTGCTCCATAACTGTTGTGTAAAGATGAAGGAGATACAGCTCAAGAGAAAGAAGAGTACCTACATTCTCCACCATGGACCAAGAGTGTCCATGTTCTTGCCCCTGCCCTCATAACCAAACCGATACACCCCACAGACAACAGTAAACTTTTTCTCTTCTCAGCCCACCAGCTGAAGCAGAACACCAGCAACCTCAAGCGAAGAGTCTCAGCTGTTCTCTCACCAGCTACTACTGTAAGACTGAAATATCTCCAAATTAAAGAGCTCGGAAACAACAGGCAATATTCCCGAGTCCCAGTTTATGTTCCATCTACTTATACCCTACTGCAGCATAGCTACAGTCACACCAAGTCGTGTGGATGAGCAGTGTGCTCCTAACTCAGGCACATTCATAGACACAGCTGTGTCATGGAGCACATGAAAATAAACATGCTAAAAACCCACAACATGTCCAGACTAGATAGAAGGCTACATGTTAAAACATCTTTCATGTTCTAATATAACATATTTCCCTCCTCTAAACATGACCCAAAGGAAAGAAGGGAACATGAACCACTGTCCTTGGCATCACCATCATTAGACTCCACCAGGAACAGGGACAGGCATCTCCTTTCACTCTTAAATAATCATATGATGTCTCATGGGATCCTGGGACCTACACAGAATCACCAAATGGTTTGTGTTGGAAGGGACCTTTAAAGATCATCTAGTCCAATCCCCCTGCCATGGGCAGGGGCATCTTCCACTAGACCAGGGTGTTCACAGCCCCATCCAACCTGACCTTAAACATGTCCAATGATGGGGCATCCACAGCTTCTCTGGGCAACTTCTTCCAGTGTCCCACCACCCATCATCGTAAAACACTTCTTCCTCAGGTCCAGTCTAGACCTACCCTCCTTCAGCTTAAAACCATTGCCCCTTGTCCTGTCACTGCAGGTCTTGGTGAAAAGACTCTCTTAGAAGCCACCTTTATATATTGAAAGGCCACAGTAAGGTCTCCCCGGAGCCTTCTCTTCTCCAGGCTGAACAACCCCAACTCCCTCAGCCTTTCTCCATAGCAGAGGTGCTCCAGCCCTCTGACCATTTTGGTGGCCCTCCTCTGGACCCGGTCCAACAGATCCATGTCTTGTACTGGAGACCCCAGAGCTGGATGTAGTACATAACTTGGCCTGACAGAAATCACCTTCCATATCACATGTTCTCTGAAAGGAAATTTATTCTCCAAAACAGAACTGGCAATTCAAGAAAACTTAAGATCTGGGAACAAAGGATTTGCTCATGCAGTAGAAAAGAAAATCACTATGAGGTGGTCATGCCCCAAGAGCAAAGAAGTATCCATGACCTGCTGGCAAGTTGCTTCCCTTCATCTCTGGATTTGGTGCATTCCCAGCCCAATGAAGACCACCAAATGGACCCCACCAAACTGGCACAAAGGGTCAGGAGCCTAAAGATCAGATATTTTCCATATGAGTTCAGAAACCTTGAGGTGAAGGAAGCAAATATATAAAGTCCAGGCCCAGTTCACCACATGCCAAATTCCACTCACACACACTGTACAAAAACCAGCCTAATGTAAAAGCACATTTAAAAATATTTACATCAAACCAAACCATTACACAGATAAGAGAGGTATTTTTAGATACACATGGATTTTACACACGCACGGTGATTAACTGTTTAATTGCTGGAATTCCACTTAGGATTTGGGGGAGTGAGGTACTTCCCGAGCAGGAAACAACCTAACCTAAGTAAACTAAGTTAAGAAGTTTACACACATTCAAGAGTTTAACTCAATTTCTTCCACCTTTTGATTTCTGAACACTTTTTACCATCATGAGTCTAAAAGGGGAAGGTTCAATCCAAGACAAAGACACCTGAAAAGTAAATGTCTGAAGTGGCTGGTGGAGATCCCAAGCAGGGCAGTCACAGCTTGGAGAGCAACCCCGATCGGCTTGAAGAGGACAACCAGTAGCTAGTGAGCCAAATCTCCCCAGGCTCCATCAATTCCACTCGAGATCTCCAGGGACCAGGCTGGGAGCTCAGTCACCCAGCACACACAAAGCTTCAACTTAAATTTCTTAATCTGGAGCTGACTTGGACCAGGAGCCCATTGGACCAGAAGCTCTCTTTTTCATGTAAAGCCAACACTTAACAACACATTCTCATTTCAAAAAACATCTTCCAGATCCTCCATCAATGCCAGTCCCACCTCTCCAGTCTGAGCAACTCAGCCCCCACCTCTGTTTTCTCCCTATCTCACAACCCATCAAATGCACACCCTTGGCTTTGCGTCTCTCCCTTCTGCTGCCCCAGACCTCTGTTTCTCAGGCCCAGAAAAAGCAGCACAGCCCCAACTGTGTCTGCTGCTTCAACTGGGATATATGGGGGACAGTGCGCAGAAAAAGGGGACAGGAGCAGCATAAAGGCCCCTTTTTTTTTCTTTATCATTTTTTCTAGCACGATATTCATCAAAAAGGGGAAGAGGGAGATGGAAAGGGGTCCATCGTTTCTTCAAAATTGGTACAAGCAAGGACGAAGCAAAGCTTTTCTGAAATGCTTGGTGCTTCCTCTCCCATCCCATCTAAAACAGGTTGACGTGCTGAGGGTGGGATGGGGAAGAACAACAGCTTGGTATTGTCTGTACCCAAAGAGCAGGCATCTAATCAGGGCAGGTTTTTCCCAAAGTGGGGCTGAAGTGCTTCTGCATGCTAAATATTACACAGAATCCCAGAGTGGTTGGGGTTGGAAGGGACCTCTGGAGATCATCCAGCCCAACCCCCTGCCAAAGCAGGCTCACCCAGAGCATGTTGCACAGGGTCATGTCCAGATAGGGTTTGAACATCTCCAGAGAAGGAGACTCCCCACCTTCCCTGGGGAGCCTGTGCCAGGGCTCTGGCACCATCACAGCAAAGAAGCTTTTCGTCATATTCAGATGGAACTTCCCATGGTTCAGTTTGTGCCCGTTGCCCCTTGTCCTGTCACTGGGCACCACTGAGAAGAGTCTGGCCCCATCCCCTTGACACCCCCCCTAACGTATCTGTGAGCATTGATAAGATCCCCCTTCAGCCTGCTCTTCTCCAGCTGAACAGACACAGCTCCCTCAGCCTCTCCTCGTAGCAGAGATGCTCCAGCCCTCTGACCATCTCCGTACCCCTCCACTGGACTCTCTCCAGTAGTTCCTTGTCTTTCTTGAACTGGGGGGCCCAGAACTGCACACAATTTTGGGAGGATAAGGGTCACAGCATGCCTAAACATTCAATCCCAATGCAACACAGTGGATCCAAGAGCAGAGAGCACCCGTCAGCGCTGTTGTTGTCCGTCTGCATCTGGTTTTCAGCAAAGCTGACTTGAGTGGGAGCAGAACACTCAGTGGGTATCCTGGCAGCTGACATTTAAAGTTCACGTTACTGAGCAAGCAGCAAAATGTATAAAAGGGAAAAAAAAAGAAGTCAAGGCTGTTTTTTCCATACTCCTGCACAAGAGCAGCTGGATTGGGTCAGACTGACACCTCAGCTACCCCAGTGTCTTCTCTGCAGCAACAAGCAAGTGTGAATACCAAGGGGAAAATTTAAGCAGAGGGCAGGCGTCCAGTGACATCTGCCCAGCACGTTCCAGCCCGCAACCGTGCGCAGCACAGGGATTCCCTGAAGTGGGACGTCTGTATTTAATAGCTGGGTGTATATCGGGTTATACCACTATTGTACATATTTGATTTTCTCAGATGTAAAACCCGAGAGGGCTTGACCCTAACTCTCAGAATCACAGAATCAATGAGGTTGGAAGAGACCTCTGGGATCATCAAGTCCAACCATTGCCCTGACACCACCATGGCAACTAGACCAGGGCACTAAGTGCCATGTCCAGGCTTTTCTTAAA
This sequence comes from Nyctibius grandis, assembly GCF_013368605.1. Taxonomy (NCBI): domain Eukaryota; kingdom Metazoa; phylum Chordata; class Aves; order Nyctibiiformes; family Nyctibiidae; genus Nyctibius; species Nyctibius grandis. The sequence goes on from NC_090659.1 coordinate 125,881,726, forward strand.
CCCCTCCAGAGATGGTGACTCCACCACCTCCCTGGGCAGCCCCTTCCAATGGCTAATGAGACACAATTCTCACAATTCTTTATAGGAGCAGCACATACCTACTACTGTGTGTTCTACTCCAGTCTGCTGATTACCTTAGGTTTATCAACCTTATAAATCAACAGAATAAAATACACTCAACATTGTTGCTGGAGCTTCAGCTTACGCATTTCTTGACCCAGAAATTACTCGCTTTGTTCAAAATGTCATGTGCTCCGGTACCAAACTTACAGAATCAATCAATCAGGTTGGAAGAGCCCTCTGGGATCATCGAGTCCAACCATTGCCCTGACACCACCATGTCAACTAGACCATGGCACTAAGGGCCACGTCCAGTATTTTCTTAAACACCTCCAGAGACGGTGACTCCACCACCTCCCTGGGCAACTTCACTTAATATAAACAAGGCTCCAACCTATACCAAAAACTCAACACTTTTCACTCAACGCTTGCAATCTCCGTGGCATCAAAAGCTTTTCCATCTGTGGAGGGAGTAGGGGAAAAAGCATTTGGAGGAGCATCTAAACTCAAACACTACAATTGAAGGGCACACATAAAATGTGAAATGATACCTCTTGGATACGAGCGTCCTTCAGATGGAGATAATCCGGAGAGGAGTCTGCCTACGGCTGCAGGGCAGTGGGTCTTCACAGCATTCCACAGCTCTGCAACAGCAACCAACAGAGAGAAAGAGAGAGAGCAGTGAGGCTCCGCAGGCAAACCTGTCGGACAGAAAACACGGCTCTTTTCTAGTAAAGAGTGGTCTTTACCTCCACTGGAGCAAAATGAGGAATGGGTACCTGTAAGAAATGCTGTTAAAAAAAGAGCGATGCAGATGCAGGATAAGAGGAAGAGAGGGAAGACATATGGGAGCTGGCGACAAGACCGGCAGCTGCAAAAAAGACGGCGCAATGTGAATGGTCTGCGACTTGCATTTCTTACCTGCTGTCAGTAAATAAAGAGATATGTATATTTAAAATATTAGAATCACAGAATCGTTTGGGTTGGAAAGGACCTTTAAGATCATCAGGTCCATCCGTTAACCCAGCACTGCCAAGGCCACCACTAACCCATGGCCCTCAGCACCACATCTACACGGCTTTTGAATCCCTCCAGGGATGGGGACTCCACCACTGCCCTGGGCAGCCTGTGCCAGGGCTTGACAACCCTTTCCATGAAGACATTGTCCCTGATCTCCAATCTAAACCTCCCCTGGTGCAACTCGAGGCTGTTTCCTCTCGTCCTATCACTTGTTACCTGGGAGAAGAGACTGACCCCCCCCCTCGCTACACCCTCCTTTCAGGTAGTTGTAGAGAGCGAGAAGGTCTCCCCTCAGCCTCCTTTTCTCCAGACTAAACACCCCCAGCTCCCTCAGCCGCTCCTCATCACACTTGTGCTCCAGACCCTTCACCACCTTCCTTGCCCTTCTCTGGACTCGCTCCAGCACCTCAAGGTCTTTCTTGTCGTGAGGGGCCCAAAACTGAACACGGGATTCGAGGTGTGGCCTCACCAGTGCCAAGGACAGTGGGACGATCCCTGCCCTAGTCCTGCTGGCCACACTAGTGCTGATACAAGCCAGCATGCTGGTGGCCTTCTTGGCCACCTGGGCACACTGCTGCCTCATACCCAGCTGCCATCGACCAACACCCCCAGGTCCTTTTCCACCAGGCACTTTCCAGCCACTCTCCCCCAGCCTGTAGCGGTGCGGGGGGTTGTTGTGCCTCAAGGGCAGGACCCGACACTCGGCCTTGTTGACCCTCACACAGTGGCCTCGGCCCATTGGTCCAGCCTGTCCAGACCCCTCTGCAGAGCCTTCCTGCCCTCCAGCACATCAACACTCCCGCCCAACTTTAGTGCAGCTCTCTTACAAATAAACATCTCAATTTGCCTTCCCCTAAAAATACCAAGGATACATTTTTCCATCACCGTAGGTATAGGGAGAACGACAGCAGAAATCCAATATTTGCAACTTCAAATCAAGACACGAACTCCTTCCACAGCTACACGCTACAGCTCCATGGCTTTGGGTGGAATACTTACACGGCGCGTCTTGCACAAAGCCTACACCAACTACGCTTTGCTATGCTCTGCTGAAGAAACGCGTAGAAACTAGAAACAAACAGCATTAGGAGTGGAAGAAATCAGAACTAGGGTCTCCTCAGCTTTCAAAAGTGAGAAAATAAAGTTCAAGCTTTCATTTAAGAACTTGTTAAGCAGCTATTTGTCAGGATTTGGGACTAAACAAGCCAAAGTTTTACACGTTACTCCTACACCCTCCCTTCCCAGCTGACACAAAAGCTCAGAGAACTGAAAACAAAATACCTCAAAATAAAGTACAGCACACAAAAAAAGCTCTCAAGCAGCTCCGCATGCTTCATACATTATATAGAGGAACAGAAAACCTCCTGTTCACAAACCAGGACCAGTGCTCCGTGTAACAGCTGTTTATTTTAATCACAGAATCACAGAATCAATCAGGTTGGAAGAGACCTCTGGGATCATCAAGTCCAACCATTGCCCTCACACCACCATGGCAACTAGACCAGGGCACTAAGTGCCATGGCCAGGCTTTTCTTAAACCCCTCCAGAGATGGTGACTCAACCACCTCCCTGGGCAGCCCCTTCCAGTGGCTAATGACCCTTGCTGAGAAGAAATTCTTCCTAATGTCCAACCTGAACCATCCCTGGCGAAGCTTGAGGCTATGTCCTCTTGTCCTATCACTAGTTGCCTGGGAGAAGAGGCCCATTCCCACTTCACTACAACCTCCCTTCAGGTAGTTGTAGACTGCCATAAGGTCACCTCTGAGCCTCCTCTTCTCCAGGCTAAACACCGCCAGCTCCCTCAGCTGTTCCTCATAGGTCAGACCTTCCAGACCCTTCACCAGCTTGGTCGCCCTCCTCTGGACTCGCTCCAACACCTCAACATCTTTCTTGAAGTGCAGGATTGGTGATGCTCAAACACCCAGATAATCTCAACACTGTTGCTATCAAGAGCACGAGCACACCCAAGGAAACGGCTCGGTAATATTTCCACCTGTTGTATTCATTGTGTGGAAGTTAATCCCAGTTTTAGGCTTTTTGACTTGCCTTTGCAGTCCCCCAGTTCAAAGACATAACAACTCTAAAATATAGAAGAAAACATCTCTAGGAGAGAAACAAAGGCGTTAAGTGAATTCCAGCAGAAACGACAACTTGACAAATCTCATCACATCAAGCTCTGCAGTGGCAAATTAGTCTCTCTTTGAGCACATTCTGTACTCAGAGTAGCCTCAGTGCTTTGGGAGGTACCAAATATAACACAGCCCCGTTTTAACTTCCTTCCAGGAATACACACAGTCATTTATCAAGAAGACGTGGGCTGCAGTTTCAGTTCCAACAGTTTCAGTAACATTTTGTCAAATTAAACAAGTTACTCCTTTCGTGGCAAGAAAGATACAGAAAATAACCTGGGTCCAAGCAAATGGGGGAGAAAACCACCTCCGTCAAGTCTTCCTCCCCCCTTTAGCAATTTTATGAAAAGCGCATCTCGTCAGCAAAACCAGGCTCAGCATCAACCACGGGATCACACAATCACAGACTGGTTTGGGTTGGAAGGGACCTTAAAAATCATCTAGTTCCAACCCCGCTGCCACGGGCAGGGACACCTTCCACCAGATCAGGTTGCTCCAAGCCCCATCCAACCTGGCCTTGAACACTGCCAGGGAGGGGGCAGCCACAGCTTCTCTGGGCAACCTGGGCCAGGCTCTCACCACCCTCACAGCAAAGAATTTCTTCCTAATATCTCATCTCAATCTCCCCTCTTTCAGTTTAAAACCGTTCCCCCTCATCCTGTCACTCCATGCCCTTGTAAAAAGTCCCTCTCCAGCTTTCCTGTAGCCCCTTCAGGTACTGGAAGGTGCTAGAAGGTCTCCCCGCAGCCTTCTCTTCTCCAGGCTGAACAGCCCCAACTCTCTCAGCCTGTCTCCAGAGCAGAGGGGCTCCAGCCCTCTGAGCATCTCCGTGGCCTCCTCTGGACTCGCTCCAACAGCTCCATGTCCTTCTTCTGTTGGGGGCCCCAGAGCTGGACGCAGCACTGAAGGGGGTTCTCACGAGAGCAGAGCAGATCAACGGTCCTTCTTTCGACTGCTTTTACACCTCGAATCTTGATGCCTTCACCATTACTATTTCATTTAGCAGAGCCCGTTTGGTAGCTAAATTTGCTTCAAGTCCAAGTTTTTGACACATTTTGACATCTTTACACTTGTATGGCCAAGGAAGGCAATAAGCTCTGCTTAGCAAATACTAAAGGTTCTCCGTACGTGTCCAACACTGCTGCGTGTGCTGAATACATGAGGGTTTCCATGCACAACCTCAGTTTAGCAGGAGGACAGTACTGCACCAACCTTTCCTACCGGGGGATTATCAGAAAGTTCACCTTTTTGTTCATCTCTGGCTGCTAAAGAGACAAAGAGAAGTACTGTACCCACCTCCCATTAACCTTGTCAGTGGGATCTTTCTTTAGCTGCAAGAGCATCAAAACCTTCTTGCATTGTGCTGCCATGCAGACACTCAGCAGAATCATCTTTTTGTGGAGAGTTTTTTTGGTCCCTTTTCTGTTTTTTCTTGACCAGAAGTCACAACGATTAGATCCGTAATAACGGGATGCAGAGAGAAGACAGAAGCTGTGATGAGTTGCTCAGAGATAGAGGCTGTCCATCTGCCTACACACACACCGCTGTCCTCAGTCACCATTCAAAAACCAGTTGGAAATGGTCAGAATTTAAGAGAAATCACTCAAACGAGTACGAGCACAAAAGAAATCTATCTTCACATGGATCTTTCACTTAACTTGAGTGTATGAGAAGGTAAAAGACGTAAATGTAATTGAAGCTGTCTCAAATTCCTCACCATACTCTCTTCCTTCGTGCTGTACCCCCATCTCATACCCCTCTTCAGCTGGAGCCCTGGACCGCCACGTTCTCTAACCACAGTGGTGCCATACACACACAAAATAGAGATATAACTGCAGAAATGCAGTCAGTCCCACGGAATCACAGAATCAATCAGGTTGGAAGAGACCTCTGGGATCATCGAGTCCAACCATTGCCCTCACACCACCACGTCAACTAGACCAGGGCACTAAGTGCCATGTCCAGGCTTTTCTTAAACCCCTCCAGAGATGGTGACTCCACCACCTCCCTGGGCAGCCCCTTCCAATGCCTAATGACCCTTGCTGAGAAGAAATGCTTCCTAATGTCCAACCTGAACCTCCCCGGCAAAGCTTGAGGCTGTGTCCTCTTGTCCTAGAAGTCCTCCCTCCTCTCCCGCTTTCTTCTTGGTGTGAAAAAGTTTAAATCCCTTAACATTTCCTTAGAAAATTACTGCAGCTACTTAGTAATAAAACCTGTTGCCTAATATCTTCATCAACTACGTGTGATATTTCAAGCAGTGAAACAATATTTTTCGTTTGAATTCTATCCTCCCCTCCTATGACCAAAATTTAGTTTGCTGCTTTTGTTTTCGTACCTACACCATTATGAAGATCTTATTACAATTATTCTTCTATAATTCCCCTTTTTTATCCATTCCTTTTGTTCTTGCTATAAAACTGGGCTCCAGTGGTAGGAGCTGGGTACACGGATTATAAAATAGATTCAGAATTAAATAGAACACGGTGATTAAAAAACTTGTCTTGGTAGACTGCAGATTGTTATCATAAAATAGTGTTAGCATAGTTCATTTAAAAATACACTCCACAACTACTTATCAAATGAAGATAAAAACATTCACTAAGTGTCTGACATGCTGGAGAGTAAAAAACAGCATTGTCCACCGAGAAAATAACTTTACGCAGTTGGACAGCACTGCAAAACTTCCCTCATGAGCAAATTTTCCATCTCAAAAATCTTCCGTACCGCTTGAGTCCCTTGAATTGCATGGCCATCCATCAGGACTTTCACTGGGACTGCGATTTTTGAAGGAAAAGAAAAACATTAGGAACTAAAATCTAACTGGACAAGGTCTAATGATGCTTGACTGGAGCCAGGCACCTTCCTTTAAATCCTGTTCCACAACGTTTTGTGTTTAACCCTCTGAGTATCCAAACCCAGCAAAACGCAAAGGGATCTTCTGGGCTTCAATAAATAAAATTAAATTGACTGAGATTAGAGGATAAATGTCCCTTGGGGCAGCAGGGAGGGCTGACATTGAGCTCTCGCAGCCTCGTACATCGGGCTTGTCCTCGTATCGAACACATTTCTAATTCCAGTAGGAAAAATTCTTCCAAAGTAGATGTTGAAGTTATTTACCTCCCATTTTCATCGGTTTTTCAAAACTGGTTCTTCACGTATTGATTCTGGATTAGTTATTCTCACTTATGCAATTTATATATTATAAGACACTTAGAGGTTTCTACGTCACAGACTTAGACTTAGACTTTTGGCTACGTAGTCAAAAGAAAACAATTTAATTATCTAAGACTAGTGTTCATTGAAGGACCTTGGAGTCCTGGTGGACAAAAACAAGTTATCCATGGGACAGCAATGTGCCCTCGTGGCCAAGAAGGACAATGGGATCCTGGGGTGCATGAAGAAGAGTGTGTCCAGCAGATCGAGGGACATCCTCCTCCCCCTCTACTCTACCCTGGTGAAACCTCACCTGGAGTGTTGCGTTCAGTTCTGGGCTCCCCAGTTCAAGAGGGACAGAGATCTACTGGAGAGAGTCCAACACAGGGCTACGAGGATGATGAAGGGACTGGAACACCTGCGTTAGGAGGAAAGGTTGAGAGACCTGGGGCTTTTTAGTCTGGAGAAGAGAAGACTGAGAGGGGATGTGATTAATGTGTATAAATAGATGAGGGCTGGGTGTCAAGAGGAAAGGGGCAACCTCTTGTCACTTGTGCCCTGCGATAGGACAAGGGGCAATGGATGCAAGCTGGAGCACAGGAAGTTCAACCTCAACTTGAGGAAGAACTTCTTTACTGTGAGGGTTACAGAGCCCTGGCACAGGCTCCCCAGAGAGGTTGTGGAGTCTCCTTCTCTGGAGACTTTCAAGCCCCGTCTGGATGCGTTCCTGTGTAACCTGCCCTAGATTGGTCCTGCTCTGGAAGGGGGGTTGGACTTGATGGTCTCCAGAGGTCCTTTCCATCCCCAAACATTCTATGATTCTATGATTTACTGCACTAGTGACAATACTCAGCCTCTGGAAAGTTTCAGTATTAAAAAAACCATATGCAGCCACCATCTGAAAAATAAAAATAAACCTCTCAGCAACAGCAGCCTCAGTTTGACTTTTACCTCTATTTAACAAAAAATAAAATTAAGAAAAACACTCTAACACAAGCCTTCAGAGCATTACAAGAGGGGGATTAACGAGAACACGACAATCTATTTGGACATTAGGAAAAGCACTCACAGTATTTCATTCTGAAAGTTCTTTCAGACACCTTTACTCACACAGTGAATATAATTAACAGACTATAACTTAAAGGCAAAAATAAAGGGTGTGGTAGTGAGTTGGGAGCAAGGAGATACCAGAGAGAGGATACCAGAGACATTTGTCATAGAGCCTAATGTATTTAGTATCTAAATTAACGAAGAACAGGGCAAAATGTTAATGAATATATACAGATTATCCAGAATGGAGTCGAGTTCAGTTCTCCTCAGTGCTCATTAAAAAAAAAAAATCCAAAAACAAACCCTGAGGAAACCAGAGGTATTGGCAAAAAAAATACCAGATGAGATCCACCTGGAGGAACTGGAAGCCAAAACATCTGTGAAAATATCTAGCAGGAAATAAAGGCATGGAAAGAAATCATTTTGGAAGGCAGAAAACATGGCAGGAAACCGCAGGGACGTTACTGGCTGGAAGCGCCTTCCCGTCTTTCCTCCCCTCAAAAATTGCCAGTTGCCTTTCTACCAACACGACGGCTATGGAGCTGTACAGAGAACCAACTCAGCGATCTGATCTGGGTTAAAAATCACCTTTTTTTGGGCTCTTCACTGAATCTGGTTCACCATATGGCTCCTCAGATAGTTGTACCAGCGCAATTCGGGGAGCCCAGCAACGGGAACAGGCAGAGGAGGAGGAGTGAAACTCCCAAGAAAAATGCTTCACCCCGAAGGAAGAAAACATAACATGCAGCCAAGAGAACTGGCACTGAGTGAAAAGGACAACACAGGCAGAAGTTCACCTCTGGTCTCCCCAAATGGCGCAGCGCTCAGTAGAGAAAGGCTACCAGGACTGAATCACAGAATCACAGAATCAACCAGGTTGGAAGAGACCTCGGGGATCATCGAGTCCAACCGTTGCCCTGACACCACCCTGTCAACTAGACCATGGCACTAAGTGCCATGTCCAGGCTTTTCTTAAACACCTCCAGAGATGGTGACTCCACCACCTCCCTGGGCAGCCCCTTCCAATGGCTAATGACCCTTTCTGAAAAGAAATTCTTCCTAATGTCCCACCTGAACCTCCCCTGGCAAAGCTTGAGGCTGTGTCCTCTTGTCCTATCACTAGTTGCCCAGGAGAAGAGCTCCCTGAGCTTGCATCTCCTGAGCTTGCTCCTGCCAAGAGCTGGGCAAGCAAAGACCCATCCCTGGCACTTCTCGTGTTCCCCTGTGGAAGCAGGTTGGGGATCACCAGCAATGACTTTGGCCAGTCTAGAGGGGAGAGTGAGTTTTTGGAGGACAAGGTTGAAAAGGGACTGGAAGCAGCAAGCTCCGCAGCCAGCACAGGAGCACGCACACATGCTTCACTAGCAACGTCACGCACATCCATGAAAACTCAACGCCAAGATACGTGGAACAGGCTGCCCAGGGCAGTGGTGGAGTCCCCATCCCTGGAGGGATTTAAAAGCCGTGTAGATGTGGTGCTGAGGGACATGGGTTAGTGGTGGCCTTGGCAGTGCTGGGTTAACGGTTGGACTCAATGATCTTAAAGGTCCTTTCCAACCAAAACGATTCTGTGACTCTGATATACAACGACTGAACATCTCAAGGTGTGCAACGAGTCTCTAAAATTAAAAGGTACTTAAAACTTAGAGGTATTAAATATCACACAGAGCCACCTTTTTTTTTTTACATACAGGATGTCAGTCTGAACTAGAGATGTAAGAAAAGTGCGGAGGTCATTAAAACGGGACAAGTTGGGCATCATCCTTCCTCCGGGAACATCCTGTTGTCTCAGCTTCCAAGAAAGATAAGTGACTAACGTCAGTATTCATCTGCTGAGTACCACCCCTGGCCACACCTCCCTTTTACATCATTTCTTCTGCTATATTGTTAGAATTACTTTCCTCCTTGAAGGATGCCATCTTAAGGCTAGAAGGGCTGAGCGAGATTAGGAAAAGCAGCAAATCCCATCCGCATTTTCACTTACCAGTTACTGATTTAAAAAGTCTAATCCACAGGTAACAAGCGATAGGACAAGAGGAACCGGCCTCAAGTTGTGCCGGGGGGGGTTACAATAGAGATCAGGGAAAATGTCTTCCCCGAAAGGGTTGTCAAGCACTGGAACAGGCTGCCCAGGGCAGTGGTAGAGTCCCCATCCCTGGAGGGACTTAAGATCATCGAGTCCAACTGTTAACCCAGCACTGCAAAGGCCACCACTAACCCATGGCCCTCAGCACCACACCTATACGGCTTTTAAATCCCTCCAGGGATGGGGACCTTTTAAATCCGCCCAGGGAGGTGGTGGAGTCACCATCTCTGGAGGGGTTTAAGACAAGACTGGACATGGCACTTAATGCCATGGTCTAGTTGACATGGTGGTGTCAGGGCAATGGTTGGACTCGATGATCCCAGAGGGCTCTTCCAACCTGATTGATTCTGTGATTCTGTGAACAGTCTGGAGGGTCTGACCTACGAGGAACGGCTGAGGGAGCTGGGGGTGTTTAGCCTGGAGAAGAGGAGGCTCAGAGGTGACCTTAGTGCAGTCTACAACTACCCGAAGGGAGGTTGTAGTGGAGTGGGAGTCGGCCTCTTCTCCCAGGCAACCAGCAACAGGACAAGAGGACACAGCCTCAAGCTTGGCCAGGGGAGGGTCAGGTTGGACATTAGGAAGCATTTCTTCTCAGCAAGGGTCATTAGCCATTGGAAGGGGCTGCCTAGGGAGGTGGTGAAGTCACCATCTCTGGAGGGGTTTAAGAAAAGACTGGACATGGCACTTAGTGCCATGGTCTAGTTGCCATGGTGGTGTGAGGGCAATGGTTGGACTCGATGATCCCAGAGGGCTCTTCCAACCTCATTGATTCTGTGATTCTGTGATCTCAGAGCAGTATCGCTGCACTGAACTACACTTAATCAAGTAATTAACTGATCAGGTAGCAAGAAAAATAATTTTAAGGTGCGTAACTGCTTTTCCATGAAGGTGTTTCCAAAGTTCGCCACAATTTTTCAAGGTCTTTAATTATCTTTTCAATAACAAACTCACTTTTAAATAAGCTTAAAAGCAATCAAAAATGAGTTAAATCAACATTTCTCTCACTAAGGTCTATTAAGCAGTCCCAATCTCTCCTTCCTTTGGAAGTCATTAGCAATTCCTGTCACCATGGACTTAATTTTTCTTCATTTCCTTCACCACACAGAGAGACACAGATATTACAGTAGAAACGCCAGTGAAAAAACTAGTCAAAATTTAGAGCAATATCCACCAGTTCTTAAAGAGAACATACGAACACATACAAGTATTTCACCTTCTTGAATCACAGAATCACAGAATCACAGAATGTTAGCGATTGGAAGGGACCTTGAAAGATCATCTAGTCCAATCCCCCTGCCGGAGCAGGATTACCTAGATCATGTCACACAGGAACGCGTCCAGGCGGGTTTTGAATGTCTCCAGAGAAGAAGACTCCACAACCTCTTTGGGCAGCCTGTTCCAGTGTTCAGTCACCCTCACTGTAAAGAAGTTTTTCCTCATATTTATGTGGAACCTCCTGTGTTCCAGCTTGCACCCATTGCCCCTTGTCCTGTCAAGGGATGTCACTGAGAAGAGCCTGGCTCCATCCTCATGACACTTGCCCTTTACATATTTATAAACATTAATGAGGTCACCCCTCAGTCTCCTCTAAGCTAAAGAGACCCAGCTCCCTCAGCCTCTCCTCATAAGGGAGATGTTCCACCCCCTTAATCATCTTCGTGGCTCTGCGCTGGACTCTCTCTAGCAGTTCCCTGTCCTTCTTGAACTGAGGGGCCCAGAACTGGACACAATATTCCAGATGCGGCCTCACCAGGGCAGAGTAGAGGGGGAGGAGAACCTCTCTCGATCTGCTGACCACACCCTTTCTAATACACCCCAGGATGCCATTGGCCTTCTTGGCCACAAGGGCACACTGCTGGCTCATGGTCATCCTGCTGTCCACTAGGACCCCCAGGTCCCTTTCCCCTCCGCTGCTCTCCAACAGGTCTGCCCCCAACTTGTACTGGTACATGGGGTTGTTCTTGCCCAGATGCAGGACTCTACACTTGCCCTTGTTATATTTCATTAAATTTCTCCCCGCCCAACTCTCCAGCCTGTCCAGGTCTCTCTGAATGGCTGCGCAGCCTTCCGGTGTGTCAGCCACTCCTCCCAGTTTGGTGTCATCAGCGAACTTGCTGACAGTGCACTCTAATCCCTCATCCAAGTCATTAATGAATATATTGAATAGTACTGGTCCCAGTACCGACCCTTGCGGGACTCCGCTAGACACAGGCCTCCAACTGGACTCTGTCCCATTGACCACCACTCTCTGGCTTCTTTCCTTCAGCCAGTTCACAATCCACCTCACTACCCGATCATCCAGACCACACTTCCCCAGTTTAGCCGCGAGGATGCTGTGGGAGACCATGAAATGGGTAAAAAAAATTATTGATAATATTAGAGAAAAATAAGAAACTTTCTTCCAGCCCCGTAACAGCTTTTGCAAAGAACTTTAATCATCTACTCTTCCAGTACAGCGAATCAGAGCAAAGACCGTGCCTAACAGCACTCTAATCCTTACCCCACACATTTCATTGCTCACAATCAGGTCAGGTCACTGAGCAGGCCAGAAATTATCCGTTATTAATTATTTAGTAACTACAGAGTGCTGAGTTTCACCATTTTCGGTAAGGCCATTTCCTAAGTCTCTACTGTGTCATGGTACTCTTGAACTTCTACGTCAACTCTAATAAATACATGTACTCCTTCCAAATTACTCTCAGCAGTTGCTCTCGGCAGCTCTGCCATGCCATCATCTCCACTCCAGTCATCCTCCCCTGTCCTACCCCAAACCCTCTGTCTACCCTACACCTTCCACCTCCTCCTCTCTTTTTTGCCATGCTGACTCCTACTTTGAAAACTACTTTTCCTTGCACAAAAAACACAGACTTTCCTCCAAACAATTCCTAAAAATGTATCTTTTACCCATTCTCCTTTACACAACAGCCAAAGTTTCAACTCTCACATTTTCTTCTCATTATATTATCTTCTTCCATTTAAAATGCAACTTCCCCAGGGAAGGGCCATGTCAGATTCTGTGCCAAGTGTGTATCGAAATTAAGCGACACGTGATGGATTTTTTCCCTCTCCATTGACTACAGTGACAAACACTCCAAAGCAATAACATGCAATGGCCAGCACCAAAGACTATCATCTCCTGCTCAAATGTCCTTGATGTGCCCTCTCTTGGAGAATCACAGAATCCCACACTGGTTGGGGTTGGAAGGGACCTCTGGAGATCATCCAGCCCAACCCCCTGCCAAAGCAGGGTCACCCAGAGCACGTTGCACAGGGTTGTGTCCAGGCGGGTTTTGAATATCTCCAGAGAAGGAGACTCCCCCCTCCCTGGGGAGCCTGTGACAGGGCTCTGGCACCCTCACAGTAAAGAAGTTTTTCCTCATATTCAGATGGAACTTCCCATGTTTCAGCTTGTGCCCGTTGCCCCTTGTCCTGTCACTGGGCACCACTGAGAAGAGTCTGGCCCCATCCCCTTGACACCCCCCCTAAGGTATTTGTAAGCATTGATAAGATCCCCCCTCAGTCTGCTCTTCTCCAGCTGAACAGCCCCAGCTCCCTCAGCCTCTCCTCGCAGCAGAGATGCTCCAGTCCTCTGACCATCTCCGTACCCCTCCACTGGACTCTCTCCAGTAGCTCCTGTTTTTTCTTGGACTGGGGGGCCCAGAACTGCACACAGTTACTCCAGGTGTGGCCTCACCAGGGCAGTGTAGAGGAGGAGGAGAACCTCCCTTGACCTGCTGCCCACACTCTTCCTCATGCACCCCAGGACATCATTGGCTTTCTTGGCCCCAAGGGCACATTGTTGGCTCATGGGGAACTTGTTGTCCCCCAGAACTCCCAGGTCCTTCTCCGCAGAGCTGCTTTCCAGCAGGTCAACCCCCAAACTGTACCGGTGCATGGGGTTATTCCTCCCGAGGTGCAGGACCCTACACTTGCCTTTGTTGAACTTCATGAGGTTCCTCTCCTCCCAACTCTCTAGAAGCTACGATTCATCTTCAAACAGTTCTGAAAATGTGCCTGAAGAACATACTCTGAGCCAAGCCTATCACCCTGCCCATAGCTACCTAATTAAGATACCTCCATAGCCTCATCTTCACAGTATCTGACCACAAAAAAAAAAAAAAAGACTGAAGTATTTTTCTTTATCATAGTTCTGCAAGAGAGAACGGTAGCAGTGCTCCTCTTGTAGAGATAAGAAATAAACCATATTACATAGACTACAGCCTAACCCCTCAAAGATATTCAGGAGCTCAACTCCCACTGAACCAATGAAGTTAAATTCCTAAATTCCTCTGCAGATCTGGGCAATGGGGACGTACAGTCTTCTCTTTCAGATACATAATTCACATTCAATTTTTGTTGTATGTTCTAGAGAACCTGCAAATGTGTCAAAGCCTCCCAACATGCCACAACCTCCAAAGCTTTTCTTCCCAAATCTCTTCACTCCTGCCGTTATCACAGCAGCTTCAGTTCATGCCGTTGGTAGGGGTGAAAGGTTCGGCCATTTTATGCTTTCAGCAATCATAACATAACTCCATTTTATTTCATGTACTGCAATGAGAGTTTTGCCCTTAGTTTGGCAGCTTTTTGCACTGTGTAATAACAATTAACTCCCTTCGGCATAATTTATATGAATCATTGATTTAATACAGATAGCTATGAAAAAAAAAGACCTATTAAGTCATCTAAATGACCCCACCATCACCACTGGATTATTCCCGGCAGCACATTTTCCGTGCTTGTTTTGAATGTGCTTGCCACAGCATATATACAAAAATTGTCAGCAAAGCAGAGACATGTTTCACTACCATATGCTTTAAGTCAACACGGTGTTGGAAATCTTCAATTTATGACTAAATGTGGCACTGTACTTTTATTCCTCCAAATAGACTTCAACGTTTCTTGAGGGAGTGAAAAAGGGCTATTTGTATTTCACTGTGCAGCAAAAATATGGAGCAAATACTTCCTTGATGATTTTCAAGCTGAATCCAAAGATTCTGTGGCCAACAAACTAGGACATGGAATACACTGGTGCCTTCCTACAACGGTGTTATAGCGTTGGTGGATACGGGAAGAGCAACTGACGTCATGTACCTGGACTTGTGCAAAGCATTTGACACTGTCCTACATGACATCCTTGTCTCTACATCGGAGAGACACGGACTTGATGGATGGACCACTCGGTGGATAAAGAATTGGCTGGATGGTCGCACTCAAAGAGTTACAGTCAACGGCTCGATGTCCAAGCGGACACCAGTGAGGAGTGCTGCTCCTCAGGGGTCGGGATTGGGACCGGTCCTGTTTAACATCTTTCTCGGCGACATGGACAGTGGGATTGAGCGTGCCCTCAGCAAGTTTGGGATGACACCAAGCTGTACAGTGTGGTCAACACACTGGAGGGAAGGGATGGCATCCAGAGGGACCTGGACAGGCTGGAGAGCTGGGCCTGTGCGAACCGCATGGAGTTCAACAAGGTCAAGTGCAAGGTCCTGCACGTGGGTTGGGGCAATCCCAAGCACAAACACAGGCTGGGTGGAGAATGGATGGAGAGCAGCCCTGAGGAGAAGGACTTGGGGGTGATGGGTGACGAGAAGCTCACCAGGAGCCGGCAACGTGCGCTGGCAGCCCAGAAAGCCAATGGTGTCCTGGGCTGCATCCCCAGCAGCGTGGCCAGCAGGGTGAGGGAGGGGATTCTGCCCCTCTGCTCCGCTCTCGGGAGACCCCCCCTGCAGTGCTGCGTCCAGCTCTGGGGCCCCCAACAGAAGAGGGACATGGAGCTGTTGGAGCGAGTCCAGAGAAGGCCACAAGATGACCAGAGGGCTGCAGCACCTCTGCTATGGAGACAGGCTGAGAGAGTTGGGGCTGTTCAACCTGGAGAAGAGAAGGCTACGCGGAGACCTTCTAGCACCTTCCAGTACCTCAAGGGGCTACAGGAAAGCTGGAGAGGGACTTTTTACAAGGGCATGGAGTGACAGGACGAGGGGGAACGGTTTTAAACTGAGAGAGGGGAGATTGAGATGAGATATTAGGAAGAAATTCTTGACTGTGAAGGTGGTGAGACACTGGCCCAGGTTGCCCAGAGCAGCTGTGGCTGCCCCCTCCCTGGCAGTGTTCAAGGCCAGGTTGGATGGGGCTTGGAGCAACCTGGTCTGGTGGAAGGTGTCCCTCCCATGGCAGGGGGGTTAGAATCGGATGATCTTTAAGGTCCCTTCCAACCCAAACCACTTTATGATTCTATGATCTCTAATAAGATATGGATACACTGCAAGAGGATGTCCAGTTCTAGAAGTACAAATAATACAGGCATGCAACACATTTTCAGGATGTTTTTGGTGGGTTTTTTTCGATCTTTATAAGAAAAGAAAGTGAGACTTTCTTCATGGAAATCCAGCAGGCTGGTTATGGGAAAAGCAGACCTAGAAGAAATCACAGTCTCACTCTCAGCTTCAAGGCAACACTGGAACTATTCCTGGCAGAGCTGCTGTCTAATCAAAATCTTTCTAATGGGGATTCCCATATTTCCTCAGGCAATAGTTCAGGGTTTGGGGTTGCTTTTCCTCCCCCTCCACACGTAACCTCAATCAAACTTATGTGTGTTGCCTCTTATCACTACACACCTCTGAGAAGCATGCACCATCTTCCCTGTAACCTCCCCTTTGGGTAAACGAAGATAACAACAGTAATAAAGATCCCCCTGCACCTTCTCCAGATTCACAGAATCATAGAACGGTTTGAGTTGGAAGGAACCTTAAAGACCATTTAGTTCCCACCTCCCTGCCACGGGCAGGGACACCTTCCACTAGACCAGGTTGCTCCAAGCCCCATCCAACCTGGCCTTGAACACTGCCAGGGAGGGGGCAGCCACAGCTTCTCTGGGCAACCTGGGCCAGTGTCTCACCACTCTCACAGCAAAGAATTTCTTCCTCATATCTCATCTCAATCTCCCCTCTTTCAGTTTAAAACTGTTCCCCCTCATCCTATCACTCCATGCCCTTGTAAAAAGTCCCTCTCCAGCTTTCCTGTAGCCTCTTTAGGTACTGGAAGGTGCTAGAAGGTCTCCCCAGAGCCTTCTCTTCTCCAGGCTGAACAGCCCCAACTCAGCCTGTCTCCAGAGCAGAGGTGCTCCAGTCCTCTCATCATCTTCGTGGCCTGCTCTGGACTCACTCCAACAGCTCCATGTCCTTCTTGTGTTGGGGCCCCAGAGCTGGACGCAGCACTGCAGGGGGGGTCTCACGAGAGCGGAGCAGAGGGGCAGAATCCCCTCCCTCGATCTGCTGGCCACGCTGCTGGGGATGCAGCCCAGGATACGGTTGAGCAGGCCCAGCTCATCACCTCTTCTAACATCACGCACTTCAGCTCACAACCATCTTGGAGTCTTCTCCAGCAGTTCACTGCCCTTCTTTACCCAGGAAGCCTCTTGCACGAGATTACTCCAACCCAGGTGAAGGCCTCCTCTGCTGAGCTTCATGGGTTTCCATCAGTCCTGTTCTCTACCTTGTTAAAGTCCTTCTGAATGGGAAGCCCTGCCCACAATCACAACAAGCACTACTCCCGATCCAGCTCCATGCATTAATTTACAAAAGGCACATCCTATCCCATCTACCAAGCTGTTGAGAAAGATGTTAAAAAGAGTTGGTCCCACTATTAATCCTCGGGGAGACTGCACATAACCAGCCCTCTGGTTACATCAAACCACTGACCTTTGCAACTAGTTTTCCACCCATCTCGTAGTCCATCACTCCCCAGTATGGCTACAAGGATATAGAAAACCTTGCTTTATCTAAGTAAATGACACCCACTGCGCTATCATTATCCACAGAGCCAGTCATGTCCCTACCAGAGGCAATCACAGAATCACAGAATCAATCAGGTTGGAAGAGACCTCTGGGATCATCGAGTCCAACCATTGCCCTGACACCACCATGGCAACTAGACCAGGGCACTAAGTGCCGTGTCCAGTCTTTTCTTAAACCCCTCCAGAGATGGTGACTCCACCACCTCCCTGGGCAGCCCCTTCCAATGGCTAATGACCCTTGCTGAGAAGAAATGCTTCCTAACGTCCAACCTGAACCTCCCTTGATGAAAAACAATCAAGTAACTACCTCGAGTACTAAGACAAGAAGAGAGGTATTTGCAACATGAATGCAAATTAAATATGCTCCGTGCTTTATTTGAAGTTGGCAGCGCTGGCAGAGCATGACTGTTTTGCTTTTGCTGGCACAGCTCAGAAAGCTGCAACCTGAGGGGGAAGAGAGAGATATTTGTCGAAGAAGTGACAAAACAAAGCTAAGCAAAATCATTTCATAGTCCACTTTAAGAGCCTCCCTACTTGTGCTTCCTTGACCTACTAAAAGCCTACTGCAATAAAAAGCCAACCATACAAATGTACAAGTCCCTCCCATGGAAGCCATTACCTGCCAAACAGTACATAAAAAGTGAAAAATAAAGATCAGCATTACCAGAAAAAAAAAGAAATGCCATGAACTTGCAAGAATTAGGAGTCCTTAATTTCATTTTCTATCATCTCACAACACATGCTCCAAGCAGACTTACTGTCCCTTCAATCTAGAGGGAAAGGCTTTTTGGCTTCCGCACTTTCTATCAACCTTTGCTGTTCTGGCACCATAGTGTCATCCACAGTTTGTCTTTGGGTTTAATTCAAACACAGAATCAATCAGGTTGGAAGAGACCTCTGGGATCATCGAGTCCAACCATTGCCCTGACACCACCATGGCAACTAGACCAGGGCACTAAGTGCCATGTCCAGTCTCAAACCCCTCCAGAGATGGTGACTCCACCACCTCCCTGGGCAGCCCCTTCCAATGGCTAATGACCCTTGCTGAGAACAAATGCTTCCTAATGTCTAACCTGAACCTCCCCTGGCAAAGCTTGAGGCTGTGGCCTCTTGTCCTATCGCTAGTTGCCTGGGAGAAGAGGCCGACTCCCACTCTACTACAACCTCCCTTCAGGTAGTTGTAGACTGCACTAAGGTCACCTCGGAGCCTCCTCTTCTCCAGGCTAAACCACCCCAGCTCCCTCAGCCGTTCCTCGTAGGTCAGACCCTCCAGACCCTTCACCAGCTTGGTCACCTTCCTCTGGACTCGCTCCAACACCTCAACATCTTTCTTGTTCTAAGTAAATCTTACTACAGCACACTGAGCAAAAAAATAAGGGGGACAGAGTCATCCACTGTTGGTCCACCAAAGCTTATTCCTGAAAAAAAACTACAAACTAAACCTAACACCTTTCACACTGTTGGAGAAGATTGCATCCAGTGCATTGAGATGTTCAACAACTGGGAAAGGAGACAAAAAGTGGTGCTCCTTAATAGAGAGGAGTATAAACAGTCGAGTGAGAACAACCACGTGGATGGAGCTATAAAGGAAAGTATAGGAAAAGACAACAGGAAAAGAGAAGCCGTACGGATCACGCATTTGCCTGTTACAGCAAGAAAAGGCCTCCTGAAAAGTATATTAAAAAATATCAGAAGCTAGAAAAATATTAACATGATTGTTTCATGAAAAAGGATGAATGAGGCACAGCTCTTCCCAGATGTCAAGCAATCTCCGTTTTTAAGTTACAAAGGGACAATGAGATTTTGTGTTGGCTCTGATGTATTCCTCAGCTCAATATGAATAACAACGTATAAAAAGATCAGTCCCATTTGCATAGGGAAGGTAAACTGCGAGCTATTATGAGAGCGTGAAACTCAGAATCTCCTGCCTTTGTGAGGTCCAAGTGGTACTCACAGAGAGATTGTTTGCCCCTCAGCTAGTGGAACGAAAATGATCCCATGTAATAACACCTGAAGTGATAGGACGAGAGGAACCGGCCTCAAGTTGCCCCAGGGGAGGTTTAGATTGGAGATCAGAGACAATGTCTTCCCCAAAAGGGTTGTCAAGCACTGGAACAGGCTGCCCAGGGCAGTGGTGGAGTCCCCATCCCTGGAGGGATTTAAAAGCCATGTAGATGTGGTGCTGAGGGACATGGGTTAGTGGTGGCCTTGGCAGCGCTGGGTTAATGGTTGGACTTGATGATCTTAAAGGTCTTTTCCAACCAAAACAATTCTGTGATTTAACATGGCAAAAGGTCTGCTTGTGGCCTCGACAGCCGAAGTCTCAAAGCAGCACAACTTTGGAATAGCAACTGTTTTTCCTTCCTTCTCTGCAACAGCAATGGCGCGTGCTCTTGAAACCTTTTTTGTCTTGAGCTCCAGACAGTTTGTGCCTGCCAAAGGGTGCCTATGATCTCAAGTTGTCAAAGCATCCCAGCCTGAGCCTTTGGTTCCTTCTTGATGCAAGAACACAAAATCTCATCTAAATCTCCCCTCTTTCAGTTTAAAACCGTTCCCCCTCATCCTAGACCAGGTTGCTGTGGGGCCCCCAACAGAAGAAGGACACGGAGCTGTTGGAGCGAGTCCAGAGGAAGCCACGAAGATGCTCAGAGGGCTGGAGCACCTCTGCTATGGAGACAGGCTGAGAGAGCTGGGGCTGTTCAGCCTGGAGAAGAGAAGGCTCCACGGAGACCTTCTAGCACCTTCCAGTGCCTGAAGGGGCTACAGGAAAGCTGGAGAGGGGCTTTTTACAAGGGCATGGAGTGACAGGACGAGGGGGAATGGTTTTAAACTGAAAGAGGGGAGATTGAGATGAGATCTTAGGAAGAAATTCTTGCCTGTGAGCGTGGTGAGACACTGGCCCAGGTTGCCCAGAGAAGCTGTGCCTGCCCCCTCCCTGGCAGTGTTCAAGGCCACATTGGATGGGGCTTGGAGCATCCTGGTCTGGTGGAAGGTGTCCCTGCCCGTGGCAGGGGGTTGGAACTAGATGGTCTTTAAGGTCCCTTTCAACCCAAACCAGTCTGTGATTCTATAAGAGCACAAGCTGAAAAACTAGAAAACTGTGTAAGAACAAGTGGTATGTTAGGAGGATGCCAGAGACCAAGTGAAAATCCTCACTTGGATTTTCCTGGCCTGTGGAGCCATGTTAAGGACAGATCATCATAATGAGACCTGGGATAGCTGAACTACCATCAAGATGATGAGTTATTTGGAATAAACCACCACAGAGCAACATAATCGGTATCAATCTCTTTTCATAGCCAGTGACAACGCGGCCTCTGTACCACTCTGTCAACCTACAAGTCTTTAGACATGGAGAGAAGAGAATATAGGAAGAAGACAAACGTCAGTGGCTTTGGGACAGCAAATCCTAGGTATCACTGAATATGAGCAGCAAGGTCATAAGAATCATAAAATCACAGAATCACCGAATCAATCAGGTTGGAAGAGACCTCTGGGATCATCAAGTCCAACCATTGCCCTGACACCACCATGGCAACTAGACCATGGCACTAAGTGCCATGTCCAGGCTTTTCTTAAACACCTCCAGAGATGGTGACTCCACCACCTCCCTGGGCAGCCCCTTCCAATGGCTAATGACCCTTGCTGAGAAGAAATGCTTCCTAATGTCCAACCTGAACCTCCCCTGGTGAAGCTTCAGGCTGTGCCCTCTTGTCCTATCACTAGTTGCCTGGGAGAAGAGGCCGACTCCCACTTCACTACAACCTCACTTCAGGTAGTTGCAGACTGAAGGAAATTGGACACAATGCAGTCCTGACCTGGAGAATGGGAAGAAAATATTAATGACCCCAAAATTTTGACCGCAAGCCCAGAACAGCATGAACAAAGAACAACACACATACAGAAAGTGTCCCTGAATGTTGGGATTCGTAAGCATCACCATCTGCCTACCTCTTCATCGGTCTCAGAAGTGCTTTGGTTGGACATCCAACACACACGATTACCCAACCACACACAAATGTCCCATACAGCTGCGTGTCACCATCTACCCATTGCCTTCCTTGGCATCCTCAGATCATGAGGTTGTAGTGAAGTGGGAGTTGGCCTCTTCTCCCACGCAACTAGCGATAGGACAAGAGGACACAGCCTCAAGCTTCGCCAGGGGCGGTTCAGGTTGGACATTAGGAAGCATTTCTTCTCAGCAAGGGTCATTAGCCATTGGAAGGGGCTGCCCAGGGAGGTGGTGGAGTCACCATCTCTGGAGGGGTTTAAGAAAAGCCTGGACATGGCCCTTAGTGTCATGGTCTAGTTGAGATGGTGGTGTCAGGGCAATGGTTGGACTCGATGATCCCAGAGGGCTCTTCCAACCTGATTGATTGATTGTGTGATCATGTCATGATGTGCAAGAATTAGCTCTAGAAAGCATCTGTACTATAAATTTTAACACTGAAAAAAAAAAAACGATCCCTAAAAACCTCGCTACTCAGTTACACAGAGAAGAAAAACTTGTATGAGTGATAGGAGAGATGTTTAGTGCTACAGATAACGCATTAAAATTTATCCTCCAACCTTTTACACAACCCAAAAATGAGTAATTATGTGCCAGGTGATATCATCTACTCCACAAATCAAGTCACTGAAACTACAGACTAAAAATGATTTTTTAAAAACTCAATTTATTAGAGATTACTGTGCAGACAGACACACGAGTGCTCTTGTGTACTTGCTGCATTAACACCCTCTCAAAAGGCACAAGAAAAGAAAAATCAATGCTGTATATTTTTTCTCACATCAATTTATCTAGCGCTGAAAAATTAACGAGCTTCTGCGGCCGTTATGCATATCATATTCAAGGTTTCCTTCAAGCAGGGAAAATAAACCAAGCTTTTGCTGGTTTAATCAACTAAACCCTGCCTTGCTGAACTCAGATTTTGCTTTGGATAAAACCTGAAATACAAATTTTGAAAAAATCAGAGCACTCTCAGGCAACTTGGCATCGGTACACAGAGCCTTTTGTTACCGATCCTGTGGCACTGGCACAAACCTAGAGCCCATTAGCACTGAACTGTCTGTTAAATATTTCATGATTCTGGATTTCAGACATTTCCCAGGACAGGCTCCGTCACTACACATCGTACAAACTGGCATGACAGTTGCTAAATTAAGTATATCATGCAGAGCAGCCTACCCAAAGCACTCACAGGTTCCTTACCCAGGAACAAAAAAAAATACTTTTTTTTTTCTCTCCAACTATAAAACACAGAATTTCACTGCATAAAGCCTTTCAGACTGGTACTTTCACAGGACTCAAAATAAATCCCATGATGGTATTCCCTGTCGAGCAAACTAATCTTGCTTCCTTCATTTTCTTTTTCCAGGTCATCAGTTTCCTTCTCTCCGCCGAGAGCTCCCTGTAGACTGCAGGAGGACATCTTAAACAACTCTTTGCAGCCGTAGCATTTTACCACTCCATTACAAAAGTCTTAAGAGCCTCTTAAAACATTCCTGCACATCTGCCAGATCCCAAACGGGGGCAAAGTCCTCTCCAAAACTAGTGCCACAGCTCTTATTCTCCAGGTTGGTTATGATTTTCAAGGATACAACCTTCCTGCTTCCCCACAGGTGGTAGAACCAGGACTTTTCACAAGGGCATGGAGTGATAGGATGAGGGGGAATGGTTTTAAACTGAAAGACAAGAGAATGAGATGAGATCTGAGGAAGAAATTCTTGACTGTGAGGGTGGTGAGACCCTGGCCCAGGTTGCCCAGAGAAGCTGTGGCTGCCCCCTCCCTGGCAGTGTTCAAGGCCAGGCTGGATGGGGCTTGGAGCAACCTGGTCTGGTGGAAGGTGTCCTTGCCCATGGCAGGGAGGTTGGAACTAGATGGTCTTTAAGGTCCCTTCCAACCCAAACCATGATTCTGTAAATGCATGCCCACAAAGCCTGCTTGGTGGTGGAAGCAGGAGAACGTGGTCTTCACCAGCAATGGCTTAACAGATATTTGTAGTCTGGATGGTGTGGAACAAAGGGGCTACATCTGGCTGGTGACCGGTCACCAGCGGTGTTCCTCAGGGTTCAATTCTAGTGCCAGTTCTGTTCAATATATTTATCAGCTATCTGGATGCAGGAGTTGAATGCACCATTAGCAAGTTTGCCGATGATGCTAAACTGGGAGGTGCTGTTGACTCTTGAGGGACAGGAGACCTTGCAGAGGGATCTAGATAGATGGGAGCATTGGGCTATGATTAATGGGATTAAATTTAACAAGTCTACAACTGCAGTCTACAACTACCTGAAGGGAGGTTGTAGTGAAGTGGGAGTCGGCCTCTTCTCCCAGGCAACCAGCGATAGGACAAGAGGGCACAGCCTCAAGCTTTGCCAGGGGAGGTTCAGGTTGGACATTAGGAAGAATTTCTTTACAGAAAGGGTCATTAGCCATTGGAAGGGGCTGCCCAGGGAGGTGGTGGAGTCACCATCTCTGGAAGTGTTTAAGAAAAGACTGGACATGGCACTTAGTGCCATGGTCTAGTTGACAGGGTGGTGTAAGGGCAACGGTTGGACTCGATGATCCCCGAGGTCTCTTCCAACCTGGTTGATTCTGTGAAGTCCAAATGCTGGATCCTGCACCTAGGACGGAGTAATGCTGGGCTCAAGTATAAACTGGGAGAGGAGTGGCTGGAAAGCAGCCCTGCAGAAAGGACCTGGAGGTGCTGGGGGGGCAACAGGCTCAGTATGAGCCAGCCGTGTGCCCTGGCAGCCCAGAGGGCAAACCACACCCTGGGGGCATCAAACACAGTATAACCAGCCAGTCAAGAGAGGGGATTATCCCACTGTAGTGTTGGTGCGACCTCACCTCGAGTACTGTGTGCAGTTCTGGGCCCCACAATTTAAGGATGTGAAGGTCCTTGAATGCATCCAGAGGAGGGCAACAAAGCTGGTGACAGGGCTGGAATGAATGTCCTAGGAGGAGTGGCTAAGGACATTGGGCTTCTGTAGTTTGGAGAAAAGGAGGTTGAGGGGCGACCTCATTGCTCTCTACAGGTTCCTGAGGAGAAGATGTGGAGAGGGAGGTGCTCATCTCTTCTCCCTGGGATCCAGTCATAGGACACATGGGAACGGTTCAAAGCTGCGCCAGGGGAGGTTTAGACTGGACATGAGGAGGCATTTCTTTACTGACAGGGTGGTCAAACACTGGAACAGGCTTCCTGGAGAGGTGGTCGATGCCCCAAGCCATCGATGTCAGTGTTTAAGAGCCATTTGGACAATGTCCTTAATACCATGCTTTAACTTTTGGTCAGCCCTGAAGTGGTCAGGCAGTTGGACTAGATGATCATTGGAGGTCCCTTCCAACTGAAATAGTTTAGTCTAGGCTAGTCTAGTCTAGTCTAAAGCAGCAGAGAAAACATGAGGGCTCAAGCTGATAAGCTCTGCTAGACTTCACCAACTTCTCTTCTTTGCTCAACCACCGCAGCTGACATTGAGGTGCTGTCTGATACTCCTCTCCCAGTAACACTTGCTCACTCACTTGGATCACACTCACTTTGCACAGCCAGCAGGACTAATCCTGCCCAAAGCCAGGCTCGTTAAGTCAAAGCAGCTTTGTGCAACGAGAGGAATGACTCACGCCACAAACAGGTTTCCCCCATCGCCGCCTCACTGGGCTTCCCTTTTACGATTGCTTTAAGCTGATCTAAGCTCCAAATAACATGGCCAAAAATGTTTGCTAAGTAGTAGTGATCCACAAATGTTCATGCTAGCACAAGGAGACACAGGAACAGAGCAGGAGAAGACATTTTTTTCTGGTGGGAGCCTACCTACTGACACAGGACAGGCCAGTCTTTGAGCCAGGGAACTACCGCAACCTGGTTTTCCCATCATTTTTGTTCTCTACCCCAACAGTCGTATCACAGTTCACCCACCAGCAAGGCACCCAGTTCTCCTCCACCCTCTCTTGCTCCCCTGCTTTGCAGGACCCCTCTCCCACCCCACACCCCATTGCCAGTCCCTGCAGTCAGGCACTCAAAAAGAGATCACTGCTGAGCTCAAGTGTCTGCCCTTCAGTTTGGACATTAGGAAGCATTTCTTCTCAGAAGGGGTCATTAGCCATTGGAAGGGGCTGCCCAGGGAGGTGGTGGAGTCACCATCTCTGGAGGGGTTTAAGAAAAGACTGGACATGGCACTTAGTGCCATGGTCTAGTTGACGTGGTGGTGTCACAGCAATGGTTCAACTCGATGAGCCCAGAGGGCTCTTCCAACCTCATTGATTCTGGGATTCTGTGAATCCCCAAACGACAAACCCTGATGGAAAACTTTATTTTTTAATCAAAATTTGGTGGAAGTTGACCCATGCGCTTAAAATCTGTGAGGAAGCAGCAGGCTAACAGATGTCACCGCTGTGTAAGCCTCATTTTTTAGGAAGCCGGGCTAAAAATGGAACCAGCGATCACCACCACCATCTATGTTTAGACCCAATATTCTAAACAATTCCTTCCTTTGCAGTTCTTGTTTTTTTTTTTTACCCCTGGAAACTATCTTTGGCAGAAGAATTAAAACAGCTGCCACCAAGAGTAGGAATTGAGCTACAAGATGAAGAAATACAGCGCTGGTAGCAAAGGAGACACACCAGTTGGATGCCTTCCAGGTCACCACAGCCCATCAGTCTCCCGAAGAGGACAACCCAGCAGATCTTAGCAGCACAGAGTTTGCTTTTTTCCCCATGTATGCAAGAAAGATAACTTCTATATAGGTAGTAATTTCATGCTATAAGACACACAATTCATTTTTCAAAAGGTTTGCCAATCAGATTACTATGTTCAAACTAAAGAAAAAACAACATACAGAAAGACTTTTCATGGGGAAAGCATTCCACTTGAGATTTTACTTGTCTTCCCGTGCCAAATTGGCAGGAGAACTGTATAATTACAGTGCTTTTGCAAACAAAGTTAATTTATTGCAAGTCTGTACACGGTCACCCTTACATACGTGTATTTTATGGAGAACAGAGAGAAACGATGTTATGGTTTTATTCCACCCTACAGTTAAACCACTCTCCCAAAAAAGGGGTATTTTTAAAGAAAATTACTGTGTGTTGCTCCCACGTGGGGACTGAGACGTAGGCTGTCCAGGATTGGCATCAAGACATGATATGCACTTGGTTAGGATATAGAGGAAGGGCTGCTACGTACCTTGAATACTGTGTCCAGTTCTGGGCCCCGCACTTCAAGAAAAATATTGAGGTGTTGGAGTGAGTGCAGAGGAGAGCGACCAAGATGGGGAAGGGTCTGGAGGGTCTGACCTACGAGGAATGGCTGAGGGAGCTGGGGGTGTTTAGCCTGGAGAAGAGGAGGCTCAGAGGTGACCTTAGTGCAGTCTACAACTACGTGAAGGGAGGTTGTAGTGGAGTGGGAGTCGGCCTCTTCTCCCAGGCAACCAGCGACAGGACAAGAGGACACAGCCTCAAGCTTTGCCAGGAGAGGTTCAGGTTGGACATTAGGAAGCATTTCTTCTCAGCAAGGGTCATTAGCCATTGGAAGGGGCTGCCCAGGGAGGTGGTGGAGTCACCATCTCTGGAGGGGTTTGAGAAAAGGCTGGACATGGCACTTAGTGCCACGGTCTAGTTGCCATGGTGGTGTCAGGGCAGTGGTTGGACTCGATCCCAGAGGTCTCTTCCAACCTGACTGATTCTGTGATTCTGTGATTCTGTATGTTGTTAAGCACAACATTTTGTGTTCTCCGCAGATGAGGAGACTCAAGCTCAAGATGTATCATTTTACAAATTGAAATATAATCAAATACGTGCATCATAAAAATCAATTATCTAAAAAAAGCCATGTTGTTGTACATTAAAGCTTTATTTCCCTTTGTTATACCAGCGTATCAGTTTCATTAAAGTATGCAACCAGCTTCCAAAATTCCTCTGTTGCTTTCACAAATGTTCATTCTGTGGATCTTAATTTTCAGTTGTTTTCCCTGTCGCATTCAATACATCTCATGTTCATAAATTATAGACTTGCTTGAGTTTCCTAACATTACCCAAGACTCTACCTCAATGCAGGAACCCAGCAGAATCACAGAATTAATCAGGTTGGAAGAGACCTCTGGGATCATTGAGTCCAACCATTGCCCTCACACCACCATCTCAACTAGACCAGGGCACTAAGGGCCATGTCCAGTCTTTTCTTAAACACCTCCAGAGATGGTGACTCCACCACCTCCCTGGGCAGCCCCTTCCAATGGCTAATGACCCTTGCTGAGAAGAAATACTTCCTAATGTCCAACCTGAACCTCCCCTGGCAAAGCTTGAGGCTGTGTCCTCTTGTCCTATCGCTAGTTGCCTGGGAGAAGAGGCCGACTCCCACTCCACTACAGCCTCCCTTCAGGTAGTTGTAGACTGCACTAAGGTCACCTCTGAGCCTCCTCTTCTCCAGGCTAAACACCCCCAGCTCCCTCAGTCATTCCTCGTAGGTCAGACCCTCCAGACCCTTCACCAGCTTGGTCACCCTCCTCTGCACTCGCTCCAACACCTCAACATCTCTCTTGAAGTGCGGGGCCCACAACTGGACACAGGATTCAAGGTGCGGCCTCACCAGTGCCGAGTACAGAGGGATGATCACTTCCCCAGACCGGCTGGCTACGCTATTCCTAATAGAGGCCAGGATGCCATTGGCCTTCTTGGCCACCTGGGCACACTACACACAGAGGTTGGAGAGGTCCAAGTACAGGATGCTGACACTTTTTTAAGATGCTAAGGATAGATGCTGGGACCTTTTTAAGATACTAACAGACTAAGGCACCTAATTCCCCCCAGACCTTCTTTTCCTTTATTCTCCCTCCAAAATTCAACCCCTACCAATTTACAGTTGAGGTGTTGAAGAGACGAAGAAGATCCATGTGTGTGGTCTCCAGACCTGCTGATATAGAATCATACCTCACGGTGTACACTCCAAAATTGTGCCAAACAATTTTACTACATCAAACCATACAGATTCCTGAGTTCCCAGTGACAGGAGACACATCCTCATTTGCTCACTAGTAACAATCCAGATTTTTTTGTGGAAACAAGATGAGAAACTCCACACGACCGTAACACCGTGACCATTGAAAAAATTACTGGCTCAGTGACTTTTTTAGTTGGCAAATAAGCAGATAAGATGTGCTTGGCATTCCCAAGGATTGCTGCGTCCAGCTCTGGGGCCCCCAACACAACAAGGACACGGAGCTGTTGGAGCGAGTCCAGAGGAGGCCACGAAGATGCTCAGAGGGCTGGAGCCCCTCTGCTATGGAGACAGGCTGAGAGAGCTGGGGCTGTTCAGCCTGGAGAAGAGAAGGCTCCGGGGAGACCTTCTAGCACATTCCAGTGCCTGAAGGGGCTACAGGAAAGCTGGAGAGGGGCTTTTACAAGGATATGGAGTGACAGGACGAAGGGGAACGGTTTTAAACTGAAAGAGGGGAGATTTAGATGAGATCTTAGGAAGAAATTCTTGGCTGTGAGGGTGGTGAGACCCTGGCCCAGGTTGCCCAGAGAAGCTGTGGCTGCCCCCTCCCTGGCAGTGTTCAAGGCCAGGTTGGATGGGGCTTGGAGCAACCTGGTCTGGTGGAAGGTGTCCCTGCCCGTGGCAGGGGGGTTGGAACTAGATGATCTTTAAGGTCCCTTCCAACCCAAACCAGTCCGTGATGCTGTGATACACTTCTCCTAACCTAATTCCTTCCAAACTCTCATATTAATTTTACTATTACTTTGGACACACTAATGCTACAACTGGAATTTAGAGCAACAAATGTCAAAAACGTTCCACTTCTTTCTTCACTCATGCAAGAAGCTTGTCAGCTGCGCAGCAATTAAAACACACATGTTGACTTAAACATGCCTGCGACAAAGCCACGCAGCACAAGCTTCGTAGCTGCTGCGCTGACGAGCTTCTATCCAATTATTCATGTTCTTTTCTCATTGTTAAGAGGCTTTGTTTGTATTGTTTTCGGGGGTTTTAAGTCATCTTATATACACTTCCCTGGTAGCTCTCTTAGGGGGGAAAAAACCCCTATCTTTAAGAGGATTTTAAATTATTTTAATCTGAAGAGCACTATAAACATTTCCCACTATACAGGAAGAACAATCTGTTGTTGTTTTTACATTAATCCTGGCAAGCACTTGAAGGGCAGAAACACAATGGGGTGAAATTGTTACAGATAGCCTCAGGGTTATTCCAATACTTGAACAACTAGAATAACGGGGTGGAATTAAAAACATAGGGTAAAGTGTAGGAAACACGCCTCACGATAAGATCAAAGTGCTCAAAAAGAAGAACATAAACCTACCGAAGAGTTGTAGAAATTAAAAACGAGCCTTGTAGAAGAGTAAGAAGTATTTGCTAGCCCAGACAGAAAACTATCCATCCTTTTCCACTCAAAAAAAATAATCATCATCAGGAAAATTATCTTTCTTCCATTTGGACAAGTGAAATTTCACGAGGTTACCATAGAGAACCACCCAGAACTGGCAAGATGGAAGAGAAGCCAGATAATCTAATAGGCCTTTTCTATCTAACTTTGATGATTCTTATGAAAAATGACCTGAATAAGTGAAGTTATTTGCCCTTGTCCTCTTTGTTCATATCTAATTTAGTCATAAGGGAAATCCTGCCAAGGACAGTATGTTTTACTCAATTTACTATCCTTCGCCATTGCTCTATAAAATATTAGATACATGATAGAAAAGGTTATGGGGTTTTGGGGTGGGGGTTTTTTTGCAATGGAAAAAGAAGGGACACCTCAAGTACTTACTAGCAGAAAGAATTAAGACAACAGGAATTGATTAGATTTTCCGTAGAGAATGTTTATCTATTAGTCGACTTTCAGAGGATTATATTAAACCCAATTGTAGTATATACACCCAAATCTGCCCCTCTGCTCCTCTCTCGTGAGACCCCCCCTGCAGTGCTGCGTCCAGCTCTGGGGCCCCCAACACAAGAAGGACACGGAGCTGTTGGAGTGAGTCCAGAGGAGGTCACGGAGATGCTCAGAGGGCTGGAGCCCCTCTGCTCTGGAGACAGGCTGAGAGAGCTGGGGCTGTTCAGCCTGGAGAAGAGAAGGCTCCGCGGAGACCTTCTAGCACCTTCCAGTGCCTGAAGGGGCTACAGGAAAGCTGGAGAGGGACTTTTTACAAGGGCAAGTAGTAATAGGACGAGGGGGAATGGTTTTAAACTGAAAGAGGGGAGATTTAGAGTAGATATTATGAGGAAATTCTTGCCTGTGAGGGTGGTGAGACACTGGCTCAGGTTGCCCAGAGAAGCTGTGGCTGCCCCCTCCCTGGCAGTGTTCAAGGCCAGGTTGGATGGGGCTTGGAGCAACCTGGTCTGGTGGAAGGTGTCCCTGCCCATGGCAGGGGGCTTGGAACTAGATGGGCTTTAAGGTCCCTTCCAACCCAAACCATTCTATGATGATTCTATAATGATAATTTTAAAAAAATAGTAATTGAGTATTGAACAAACAGTTTCTTAAAACATTTCAGTTCCAAGTAGGTCACGAACAACACTGGAGTCAGCAGCTCCATCTATCTGGTGTTGAGGCTTTTCTTTGAAGGCGCAGCATTTTATTAGCCTGCTACTTCTGGACTCTCACTGTTAATCATGCAGTTAGTCTGCTGCTGTTCTTAGAGCAAAAGGCAAGAAATAAGAACCTTCTCTTTCAGGGTTTGTATTTCTTGTAGCTGATTGATACCACACCTATCCTTACATCGTGCTGCAGGTCTCCTTTGCCGACTTCTCCCATGAAATACATCACTAGCCCCAACATCTGCGCAGACAAACCTTGGGTCACCCACAGTGCAGACTGGGAACCATAAATAACGGGCAGAGAATTATGGTAAAACCCAGGTGCAGCCGGTCACAAGCACCACTGGTCGATTCTTTCGGACTCAAACACACTGAAGTTGTTTTTTCTGAAGCTATAAAGGCGAACCATAATTATGCAGGATCCGTTAAGTCTTGGGAACGCGTTCCCCGCACACCCCATTACACGTGCAAGCGGTGCTGTAAGATTCCAGTAAGAGGTTTTGACATTCCTCTCTTACCATTCAAATCCCTACCCCAAAACAAGAGACTGGGAACTAGCAGCTGCACGCTATTGTAATAAGCGGTGTCAAAAATGCCAAGCAAATGAGTAACACATGGCTGAGGAGCAGACCCTTTTCCTGGGCTGACCTCGGCAGCTCAACGGCTGCCCCTTTCCTGACAAAAGCATTGCAAAAAGAAAAACATCCCGACTACCGCTACATAATCCCACGGGTAAGACGCTGCGTCGCTTTCGGTGTAAAGAATGTACATCGTGTGTTCGGGGTAAGATTGGATCCAACTGTGGCAAGCAGAGCTCAGCTCCTAAGGACTCCCATTTCTCAGAAGTTTCCTTAAAAGCTGAGTGGACTCCCACGGAGCAGGTCTCTGCTCCCTCCCACACCAGCATTTTTCTTTTTTTTTTTTCATGGGGGATTTGCTAAATCACTGCTGCTGCAGTATCCCCCGTGGGTTTGTTAAGGCTGTTCTTTAAATGAATACTGGGAGGCAAAGTCAGAGCAGAAGCCCTGACTCACCTACAGGATTCCAGAGGCTGGATTTTTGTGTCGTTGAAAAGATGGAGATAGAATCATAGAATTGTTTTGGCTGGAAAAGACCTTTAAGATCATCAAGCCCAACCATTAACCCAGCACTGCCAAGGCCACCACTAACCCATGTCCCTCAGCACCACATCTACACAGCTTTTAAATCCCTCCAGGGATGGGGACTCCACCACTGCCCTGGGCAGCCTGTGCCAGGGCTTGACAACCCTTTCCATGAAGACATTTTCCCTGATCTCCAATCTAAACCTTCCCTGGCACAACTTGAGGCCATTTCCTCTCGTCCTATCGCTTGTTACCTGGGGGAAGAGACTGACCCCCACCTCGTTACACCCTCCTTTCAGGCAGCTGTAGAGAGCGAGAAGGTCTCCCCTCAGCCTCCTTCTCTCCACACTAAACACCCCCAGGTCCCTCAGCCGCTCCTCATCACACTTGTGCTCCAGACCCTTCACCAGCTCCGTTGCCCTTCTCTGGACTCGCTCCAGCACCTCAAGGTCTTTCTTGTCGTGAGGGGCCCAAAACTGAACACAGGATTCGAGGTGCGGCCTCACCAGTGCCGAGTACAGGGGGACGATCCCTGCCCTAGTCCTGCTGGCCACACTAGTGCTGATACAAGCCAGGATGCTGGTGGCCTTCTTGGCCACCTGGGCACACTGCTGGCTCATATCCAGCCGCCATCGACCAACACCCCCAGGTCCTTTTCCCCCAGGCACTTTCCAGCCACTCTCCCCCAGCCTGTAGCGGTGCGGGGGGTTGTTGTGCCCCAAGTGCAGGACCCGACACTTGCCCTTGGTGACCCTCACACAGTGGCCTCGGCCCATCGATCCAGCCTGTCCAGACCCCTCTGCGGAGCCTTCCTGCCCTCCAGCACATCAACATTCCCACCCAACTTGGTGTCATCTGTGAACTCACTGAGGGTGCACTCGATCCCCTCGTCCAGACCATTGATAAAGACATTGAACAGAACTGGCCCCAACACTGAGCCCTGGGGAACACCACTGGTGAGCGGCCGCCAACTGGATTTAACTCCATTCACCACAGCTCTTTGGGCCCAGCCATCCAGCCAGTTTCTCACCCAGCGAAGTGTACACCTGCTGTATGGATGTATGTGTAGGTGTGTATATGCTCCTCTCCAGCTGTGTCAGATATCAGTATCAAAAGGCCTAGAAATTATACATGTTATTCCTTAAGCTCTTTCACAGCAAGTTCTTCCTGACCCTTTACTTTAGGCTAAATTATACACACTTACAAAAACTAATTGTCTAAGACGCATTCCAATTACAAGTCTAATAACACTTTTCTAACTGACTCAACTGAAATCAAACCATCCTTTTTTCTTTTATTCCATATTAACTGGGGCTGAAAGGCTTTCTGGAGTTCTAGAAAGTTCAGAAGTAGATAAAATGTAAGCATCTGAAGAGTCAGTGGACAAAAGGTTGAGCCAAGACAGAAGAGCTTTCCAAGCGTACATCAGAAGAGACCTGTCAAGATTTAATTACAGAATCACAGAATCAATGAGGTTGGAAGAGCCCTCTGGGATCATCTAGTCTAACCGTTGCCCTGACACCACCATGGCAACTAGACCATGGCACTAAGTGCCATGTCCAGTCTTTTCTTAAACACCTCCAGAGATGGTGACTCCACCACCTCCCTGGGCAGCCCCTTCCAATGGCTAATGACCATTTCTGAGAAGAAATTCTTCCTAATGTCCAACCTGAACCTCCCCTGGCAAAGCTTGAGGCTGTGTCCTCTTGTCCTGTCACTAGTTGCCCGGGAGAAGAGGCCGACTCCCACTTCACTACAACCTCCCTTCAGGTAGTTGTAGACTGCATTAAGGTCACCTCTGAGCCTCCTCTTCTCCAGGCTAAACAACCCCAGCTCCCTCAGCCGTTCCTCGTAGGTCAGACCCTCCAGACCCTTCACCAGCTTGGTCGCCCTCCTCTGGACTCGCTCCAACACCTCAACATCTTTCTTGAAGTGCGGGGCCCAGAACTGGACACAGGATTCAAGGTGCAGCCTCACCAGTGCCGAGTACAGAGGGACTAATTAGTGTTAGACTCTGCTGCCCTCCCTAGTAAGATGCGGGAGGGAGAAGGGTGAAAGCACACACCTTTCTCCCCTCTCCTCTTCATCCTCCTGCATCTGTGCTTCCTCTCTTTGGGCACGAAAGTTGGCTTGGTGGGAAGCACCGGCAGCTGTCTGCCTTCTCCCTGGAAAGAGGGGCCCCACACGGTTCCTCACTCATCTCAGAACTGCTCTCATTTCCTTCCCTTCTTTCCCAACCCTTCTGTAGTTGCCAGCTTCAGACCTTATCCAGCTTCCCACCCACTATTTATCTAGCATCAGGTTCTGCCCTGTCACTCCACCCTGGTCAGTGCAAGTCAAAGCTCCTTTCCTGTAGTTCTCCTGCCTGAAAGAGCTTCTGCAAAGCCTCCACTTGTTTGAAACCTGGCAGAAGTAGCTTTTTCTTCTTTTCTTGGATCTCCTTAAAAAGGAGAGGGATTGCAATTAAACACTGTGAACATATTTAGGAATAACAATGGGCTCACCAGAGTTTTGTGTCTTTACGTGAATATTAAGTGTTTCCAAAATGCTCCATTCCAAGCTTTGGGAGAGGTTTTCAGCCAGTTTCCAGTTACAACTGGATGATTATGTCAGTCGCTCCTGATCTTGGATCCTGTAATCCAAGTCAGCTGTTTTACATTTCTGGGGGTTTTATTTGGAGACTATGAACATATCTATAAAAAACTTGCAACTACATCTAAAGGCAATCATTACAATCAAAGATACGTGCGTAAATGGCTTTAAAACGATCTGGACCACTGTGATCAAAGGACAGTAATCAATGGCTCAACATCCAGGTGGCAGCCAGGGGTTGGTACTTGGGCTAGTGTTATCCAAAAACCTCATCAATTACTTGAATAACACCTTTCCTTCAGCAGATTTGCAGACATGACAAGAAGAGCTTAAAGCAAAAGAGACCTTGAGAAATCTGAGGACTGGGCCAACAGTAATCTCAATGTTTCAGCAAGGAGAAGTATAAATCATAGATTGGTTTGGGTTGGAAGGGACCTTAAAGATCATCTAGTTCCAACCCCCTCTGCCACGGGCAGGGAGACCTTCCACCAGACCAGGCTGCTCCAAGCCCCATCCAACCTGGCCTTGAACACTGCCAGGGAGGGGGCAGCCACAGCTTCTCTGGGCAACCTGGGCCAGGGTCTCACCACCCTCACAGCCAAGTATTTCTTCCTAATATCTCATCTCAATCTCCCCTCTCTCAGTTTAAAACCGTTCCCCCTCATCCAATCACTCCATGCCCTTGTAAAAAGCCCCTCTCCAGATTTCCTGTAGCTCCTTCAGGTACTGGAAGGTGCTAGAAGGTCTCCCCGGAGCCTTCTCTTCTCCAGGCTGAACAGCCCCAACTCTCTCAGCCTGTCTCCAGAGCAGAGGGGCTCCAGCCCTCTGAGCATCTTCGTGGCCTCCTCTGGACTCGCTCCAACAGCTCCGTGTCCTTCTTCTGTTGGGGGCCCCAGAGCTGGACGCAGCACTGCAGGGGGGGTCTCCCGAAAGCGCAGCAGAGGGGCAGAATCCCCTCCCTCACCCTGCTGGCCACGCTGCTGGGGATGCAGCCCAGGACACCGTTGGCTTTCTGGGCTGCCAGCGCACGGTGCCAGCTCATGGTGAGCTTCTCATAAGCCATGAAGTTGCACACCTCCATCTGCATAACCGTTACATCAGGACACCCTGGGAACATACCAGCTCAGCAGCAACCCTGCTGAAGGGGTTGTGCTTCAGCAGATGAACATGTGCCAGCCATGTGCACTCAACTCAAACCCCACGTTGAGCTACATTAGGAGGAATGTAGCTAGCAGGTCAAGAGAAGTCATTACTGACCCCAACTTGCCACCTGGCAGGTTGGGGACACCCTTGTCCAAGAACAACATTAAACAAACGAACGAAAACCCAGCAGCTACTAAGATGATTGGGGCGTACAGCACAAGACACAGGAAAACAAGCTGAGGAAGCCGGGCGTGTTTCGTCTGGCCAAGAGGAAGCTAAGGACAATCTAGTCACAGCCTGGAGCAACCTAAAAGACAGCTACAAAAATGACAGAGCAACAGCATTGTGGGATGACCTCCTCAGTAGCCTCTTCTCAGACACCCCAAAGCATCATGGCCAACATGCTCAGGATCAGTCCGAGTATCAGATTGAGCCCAGGAAGGAAGGAATCCCCTTCCCTCTTCCTCTGCAGCAAGACCTGTGCTCAAGTGAACCTTCAGCAATGCCCTGTCAAAGCACACTCAGCAATTAATACTCTCTTCTCTCCCATCATTTACTTGTGATGGAGTTTAGCCTATAGGGAGCGAAAGTGTGTATTTAATTTACTACTCAGAATTTGCATCATCTAATTTACTCAGAATTAGCACAGATGATGTAATATTCTTTTCTGACCTTAATTTCCACAAAACTCATCAAATTAATTCTTCTTCTGGATGTGTACGCAGACAACAAAAGCTGGAGTCGTTACAATTCCTACCCGGTTCCGTGCTGGTGTAAATGAGAGAATCAGACCCTTAAATTCCCAAAGAACTTGTAAGCAGCGTTGCATTAATGGATCTCCTGGAACAACCACGTCTCTGTGAAGAAGAATGTCAACCACTTGTAGGGCAGCCTTTGAAGCACCTCTCCACAGAGGAAACAAGCCATCAGCCTAGACAAATTCACCGGCTGGGTTTTGATGGTTAGATGGATCACATGACAAACAGATCTGAATGCTGCATTTCAAACAGATGCTGAAATTGCTTCCTGCTCCACAGTTTATACTCCGAGGAATCGCTGGTGTCACTAAAGCAGAACGGCACCCGACTATTTTGCCTTCTGTGGTTGCTGTTACTGCTACTGCGTAAGAAAAATACTCACCTCCTGACAAAGCATGGGGCTTTTATCACAGAATCACAGAATGTCAGGGATTGGAAGGGACCTCGAAAGATCATCTAGTCCAATCCCCCTGCCGGAGCAGGATTACCTAGATCATGTCACACAGGAACGCGTCCAGGCGGGTTTTGAATGTCTCCAGAGAAGGAGACTTCACAACCTCTCTGGGCAGCCTGTGCCAGTGTTCGGTCACCCTCACTGTAAAGAAGTTTTTCCTTATATTTATGTGGAACCTCCTGTGTTCCAGCTTGCACCCATTGCCCCTTGTCCTGTCAAGGGATGTCACCGAGAAGAGCCTGGCTCCATCCTCATGACACTTGCCCTTTACATATTTATAAACATTAATGAGGTCACCCCTCAGTCTCCTCTTCTCTAAGCTAAAGAGACCCAGCTCCCTCAGCCTCTCCTCAGAAGGGAGATGTTCCACTCCCTTAATCATCTTCGTGGCTCTGCGCTGGACTCTCTCTAGCAGTTCCCTGTCCTTCTTGAACTGAGGGGCCCAGAACTGGACACAATACTCCAGATGCGGCCTCACCAGGGCAGAGTAGAGGGGGAGGAGAACCTCTCTTGACCTGCTGACCACACCCCTTCTAATCCACCCCAGGATGCCATTGGCCTTCTTGGCCACAAGGGCACACTGCTGGCTCATGGCCATCCTGCTGTCCACTAGGACCCCCAGGTCCCTTTCCCCTACGCTGCTCTCCAACAGGTCTGTCCCCAACTTGTACTGGTCCATGGGGTTGTTCTTGCCCAGATGCAGGACTCTACACTTGCCCTTGTTATATTTCATTAAATTTCTCCCCGCCCAGCTCCTTGTACTCTTGATTTCAGTCCTACTCAGCTCTCCGCTCACACCGCCCGTTTTAAAAACCTTATAGTGGGCACATAAATATTTAGGGAGGCAAAATATTTATTGGAAAATCCGAGTGCAAAGAGAGCACTGACATATCTGAGGAGAAGAAGAAAAAAAGCATCATCGTTCATTTAAGTGAGCTTGATGTTTATCTTCTACATCAAACAAGCTGAGACAGGTTCACACTTTTGTGTACCCTTCAGTTCTCTAAAACAGTCCAAAAGCATTGAAGGTATCATCTGCCTAACGATCGGGGAGAAAAGGCTTATTCTACAGGACCTGAGGATCCCAAACAGCTGGATATCTCTGCAGGTCATGGTTCTGCTTACCTACAGGATCACAGAATCACAGAATCAACCAGGTTGGAAGAGCCCTCTGGGATCATCGAGTCCAACCATTGCCCTGACACCACCACGTCAACTAGACCAGGGCACTAAGTGCCACATCCAGTCTTTTCTTAAACCCCTCCAGAGATGGTGACTCCACCACCTCCCTGGGCAGCCTGTTTTGAGAGGGGTCTGTTGTTTTGCTCAGGAATCCATCGAATGGGAAGTAGCTCTATTAATGTAAACACTTGTACATCCCGCACAGTATTCAAGTGAATTCCAGTTTACAAGGGAAGTCTGACACTAGTTACTAGCACACATCCTCACTGAAAAGTATCATTCTCTGCTTCCTACATAATTAAAAACTAAAGAATCTCAAATTACTAATTAGAGGTCGTTGTTTAAATGAGTATGCACAGAAGCAATGGCCAAAATAAAAGCGTTCTAATTTTAAAATGAAAAGGCAACAATTTACGACTAATATTTGAAGGGTTGTACACGGAGTACAAACTTCTTTTGGGAAAACAGAAGCACGAAGAAAAAAAAAAACAAGTTTACAATCAACTATTTTAAATTGTCAGTCTGGGATCCCTGACTTAAATACAATTAAAATCAGCAATAATATCAACTTGATTCAAATTAATCTATCGTTATTAGCAAATAGGGACGCTGCCAGCTTAACAGGTCATACTCTTCATCCCAGCATTCCCAGGCAAAACTTACACTGTTTCGTTGTACCGATGTGACTCCTTTGCACACCGGGAAAGCTGGATGCAAGGGGTGACACGGAGCCATGCGTCTGCGGGCTCACGCAGACAGGACTGCATTGGTTGTCTCACATCGGCACAAATTATGTTCAAGGATACAACAAATTCCATTTTTTCTTGAAATACAAACCAAGAAGATGCAAAACAAACCGAAGACTGAGCAGCACTCGCGCCCAAGGAAATCCCTGCACATCACAAACCACAAGTATTGCATTTACGCCGAAGAACGATACAATCTACAGGTTGTTTAGCCTGGAGAAGAGGAGGCTCAGAGGTGACCTTAGTGCAGTCTACAACTACCTGAAGGGAGGTTGTAGTGGAGTGGGAGTCGGCGTCTTCTCCCAGGCAACCAGCGATAGGACAAGAGGACACAGCCTCAAGCTTCGCCAGGGGAGGTTCAGGTTGGACATTAGGAAGCATTTCTTCTCAGCAAGGGTCATTAGCCATTGGAAGGGGCTGCCCAGGGAGGTGGTGGAGTCACCATCTCTGGATGTGTTTAAGAAAAGCCTGGACATGGCCCTTAGTGCCCTGGTCTAGTTGACATGGTGGTGTCAGGGCAATGGTTGGACTCGATGATCCCAGAGGGCTCTTCGAACCTGATTGATTCTGTGATTCTGTGATAAAATAAACACGTGGGTACAGCAAAGCAAGCCTAAAAGTTACAGAAATCTTGGTTTTATTTTCTAACACTTCTTCATGTTAAAGTGCATGATGGAAACTGCACGTTGTCCTGTCTGGTAGCACCAGGAGAGACGCCGTGGTCTTCCCGAAGCCCCAGCTCTGCTCTGCACTAACAGCCCTCGGTATACTCTCACACGAGCTATTTGTACATGGTGACACGCAAAATTCTTGCTTCCCATGTCCTGTAGCTGCCTCACGTGTGCAGACTGTGTTTAGCAAAAGAAGACCTCATCATCTTCTTACATTAACAGAAAAACTCATCTCTCTCCAGAAACAAATGAAGGTGCATCTGAATCTGAAGGAAAGATGAAGAAGATGACAAAATAGCAAGCTGTGATATACAGACCACATCTATAAAAGTAGGTAAAGGAGGACAGGCAAAAAATAAATCATTTCCTCTCCCAGCAGACAGGACTCCAAGATCCCCTCTGCCAAATAAATAGGAAATTTTAAGAGAAATTCAATATTTAAAATGCATGATGGCTGCTGCAGCCCTTTCTCACATAAAATACAACGATCCTAAAAATAGAAGCAGTCACACTTCCCTGACAAGGTTATTACTTAAGTGTTTGCACAGTCATTTTTCAGCTTTGATGTATTTTCACTAGGAAGAAGAATAACTTCTCATCTGCCTGCAAGAGCAGCATCACTCACCACCGCAGACCAGAGGGGGGATGCAGAGGGAGGTCTGCGGCTGCAGCAAACCTCAAGGAGTTTTGTAAATCACAGAATCACAGAATCAACCAGGTTGGAAGAGCCCTCTGGGATCATCGAGTCCAACCGTTGCCCTGACACCACCATGGCAACTAGACCATGGCACTAAGTGCCATGTCCAGTCTTTTCTTAAACACATCCAGAGATGGCAATACTGGAAAAGGCCACATGGGATGGAAAAGAGGAGATATTCCAGTGAGATTTCTTGCTTTTGTCCCCCACAATTACATCCTCTCGTATTTTAGGATTACAGCCTCACCCTCCTTCAGAAATTTCAAATATAAAGCTGTGCGTGTGTAGGCAAACCCAAGGATAGCAGAGAGATCAGCCTGAAGGTCCTACCACAGCAATTATTAACTTCCTAAAAATATAGAATATCTCCTCCTGAAACTATACTAAGGCACATGGAAATCAAGGAGGTGGCTGGTGACAGCCAACACAGCTTCACTAAGGGCAAATCATGCCTGACAAATTTGGTGGCCTTCTACAACGGGGTTACAGCACTGGTGGACAGGGGAAGAGCGACTGATGTCATCTACCTGGACTTGTGCAAAGCATTTGACAGTGTTCCGCATGACATCCTTCTCTATAAATTGGAGAGACATGGACTTGACGGATGGACCACTTGGTGGATAAGGAATTGGCTGGATGGTCGCACTCAAAGAGCTACAGTCAACAGCTCGATGTCCAAGTGGACACCAGTGAGTGGCGTTCCTCAGGGGTCGGGATTGGGACCGGTCCTGTTTAACATCTTTGTCAGCAACATGGACAGTGGGATTGAGTGCGCCCTCAGCAAGTTTGGGATGACACCGAGCTGTGCGGTGCGGTCGCCACGCTGGAGGGAAGGGATGGCATCCAGAGGGACCTGGACAGGCTGGAGAGCTGGGCCTGTGCGAACCGCATGGAGTTCAACAAGGCCAAGTGCAAGGTCCTGCACGTGGGTCGGGGCAATCCCAAGCACAAATCCAGGCTGGGCGGAGAATGGATGGAGAGCAGCCCTGAGGAGAAGGACTTGGGGGTGATGGGTGATGAGAAGCTCACCATGAGCCAGCAACGTGCGCTGGCAGCCCAGAAAGCCAACGGTGTCCTGGGCTGCATGCCCAGCAGCGTGGCCAGCAGGGCGAGGGAGGGGATTCTACCCCTCTGCTCCGCTCTCATGAGACCCCCCTGCAGTGCTGCATCCAGCTCTGGGGCCCCAACACAAGAAGGACACGGAGCTGTTGGAGCGAGTCCAGAGGAGGCCACGGAGATGCTCAGAGGGCTGGAGCCCCTCTGCTCTGGAGACAGGCTGAGACAGTTGGGCCTGTTCAGCCTGGAGAAGAGAAGGCTCCACGGAGACCTTCTAGCACCTTCCAGTACCTGAAGGGGCTACAGGAAAGCTGGAGAGGGACTTCTTACAAGGGCATGGAGTGACAGGACAAGGGGGAACGGTTTTAAACTGAAAGAGGGGAGATTGAGATGAGATCTTAGGAAGAAATTGTTGGCTGTGAGGGTGGTGAGACCCTGACCCAGGTTGCCCAGAGAAGCTGTGGCTGCCCCCTCCCTGGCAGTGTTCAAGGCCAGGTTGGATGGGGCTTGAAGCAACCTGGTCTGGTGGAAGGTGTCCCTGCCTGTGGCAGAGGGGTTGGAATTAGATGATTTTAAGGTCCCTTCCACCCAAACCAGTCTGTGATTCTGTGATTCTATAGCAAAATACGGCTAGAGGTGGACTTAAAGCAACACAGATGACTTCTCAGGGCAGACGGGAGTTTCCTATTTTCTAACACTTCCCCATTTATCCAGGCTAAAAATAAGCACAGCGATAACAACACACTTTTAGCAATTTCTTTAAAATTCTTCCTATTTCAACATAAGACAATTGATTGGGCAAGTGAAATGGAGCAGAGAGAGAGAGAGAGAGAGAGCGCCTAAATGTGTCACTAGTGTCATCATCCAAATTATTCTATAAGGAAAACAATACAAGGAAGGCAAAAAATATTTGAAATAGTATGGTAAATGCTAAAATCCAACTCTATCACCCTCCCCCCCGAAGAATTCAGTCACATGCACAGTGTCTATATGCAGAAATACAACAGGAAAAACCAAACAGGGTGTAACAACAACAAACAGTGAAAAAAGAATCTATTCAAATTCTCCCACTACTGAATTCCTTTGATGGCGATTGTTGGAATTAACATAAACCCAAAGTAGGAATATCAAGAAGATACAAGACGTAGGTTCACTGCCACTTCTTACCTTTGCTTGTACTTAACTACCTAAAGCACTTGAGGACCTTGGCGCATTATAAAAATCAGTTCTTTCTTCAGTTCTCACCATTACTTTCACCTGGCACCAACACCACAACCCAGAGCTACAAGGACTTTCCTTCTCTACAACTGATCTCTGCAAAGGTTTTATCCAAGAAGACTAAAAACAGCCTGGCCAAGGGAAATATCAACCATTTCACTTCAGGGACATGAAAAACAAATATCCCGACAAGCTACAGGTCGTGGTCCAAGTCATACAAGCAGTCAGCTCCTCTGTCATGCACAGCCCATGCCTAAGTCTCTGCTTTTGTCCTTGCCTTGTCTTGAGGGAGACTCTCTTCATCCTAAATCTAAAAAATACCTTAGCAGACTGCAAGAGAGTCCATTTCCAGGACAGAAAAACATAAATTGAGAATTGGGGCTGTTCAGCCTGGAGAGGAGAAGGCTCCAGGGAGACCTTCTAGAACCTTCCAGCACCTGAAAGGGCTACAGGAAAGATGGAGAGGGACTTTTTACAAGGGCATGGAGTGACAGGACAAAGGGGAACGGTTTTAAACTGAAAGAGGGGAGATTTAGATGAGATATTAGGAAGAAATTCTTGACTGTGAGGGTGGTGAGACACTGGCCCAGGTTGCCCAGAGAAGCTGTGGCTGCCCCCTCCCTGGCAGTGTTCAAGGCCAGCTTGGATGGGGCTTGAAGCAACCTGGTCTAGTGGAAGGTGTCCCTGCCCGTGGCAGGGGGTTGGAACTAGATGATCTTTAAGGTCCCTTCCAACCCAAACCAGTCTGTGATTCTATGATTCTATGCTAAGTTTGCCTTCAACAACAATTTTTTATATTGAAATACCCTATTGAACCAGAGAATTTTCCACAACGAAAGCGTTTAAAAACCCTTCAGCTTTTTCTTGCTAAGTTTTGAACGGTATTATTCCAGACTAACTTCCCAAGCAGAGCTTGTAAACTCTTGGAAAGGAGCAAAGAAGCACAGGGGTTAGCCCAGAAGTTTCTGCAACGCTTTCAAGCAGACCTGTTGTTTAAGGAGAGAAGAGAAAACGGGTGGGGACAAAGGAAGAATCTAGTTACTGTGGCTCAATGAGCACTGAAAATGTGAGGGGTTTAGGTTTTCCAATCCCACAGGTAGCTCTGCTGTCTAGTGCTGAATAAAACTGGTTAACTCCCCTGCAGATATTCAGTGCTCTGCAGGCTACAGCAGTAACATCCATAATTCATGTCATTTACACATCTACCTGCTGCTTGGGAAAGACGAGCAGAGAGAAACATGATGTGGGGAAGAGTTTTTTCCTTCTTTTATTCTCGTTTCCACCCTCCCAAAAGGGGCCAGGGGGGAGATGGAAGAGGCTGAAGAAGCCGAATAGTGATTAATCCCAGAAGCGTAAGAAAATGGTCGATGAGAAGCTCACCATGAGCCGGCAACGTGCGCTGGCAGCCCAGAAAGCCAACGGTGTCCTGGGCTGCATCCCCAGCAGCGTGGCCAGCAGGGCGAGGGAGGGGATTCTGCCCCTCTGCTCCGCTCTCGGGAGACCCCCCCTGCAGTGCTGCGTCCAGCTCTGGGGCCCCCAACACAAGAAGGACACGGAGCTGTTGGAGCGAGTCCAGAG
This sequence comes from Nyctibius grandis, assembly GCF_013368605.1. Classification (NCBI taxonomy): domain Eukaryota; kingdom Metazoa; phylum Chordata; class Aves; order Nyctibiiformes; family Nyctibiidae; genus Nyctibius; species Nyctibius grandis. The sequence goes on from NC_090659.1 coordinate 125,925,762, forward strand.
GAGGCCACGAAGATGCTCAGAGGGCTGGAGCCCCTCTGCTCTGGAGACAGGCTGAGAGAGTTGGGGCTGTTCAGCCTGGAGAAGAGAAGGCTCCACGGAGACCTTCTAGCACCTTCCAGTCCCTGAAGGGGCTACAGCAAAGCAGGAGAGGGTTTTTTTACAAGGGCATGGAGTGATAGGATGAGGGGGAATGGTTTTAAACTGAAAGAGGGGAGATTGAGATGAGATCTGAGGAAGAAATTCTTGACTGTGAGAGTGGTGAGACACTGGCCCAGGTTGCCCAGAGAAGCTGTGGCTGCCCCCTCCCTGGCAGTGTTCAAGGCCAGGTTGGATGGGGCTTGGAGCAACCTGGTCTGGTGGAAGGTGTCCCTGCCTGTGGCAGGGGGTTGGAATTAGATGATCTTTAAGGTCCCTTCCAACCCAAACCAGTCTGTGATTCTATGATTTTATGAAAAACTTATCACTTCTTTCCAGCCAAAAAGGAATAAAAATGGACTGCTACGGTTTAGAGGCGGGTTACAAGAAACGTGTGGCCAAAGCAGCTGAAAGGTGGAGGTGATAAGTGGGACTTTGGACTAAATCATCATTCCCTGCACCCCATGAGGGCAGCCGTCTTCCATGCAAGCCCCCGGGCTGGCAACTGTCCACACACCCCCACAGATGCACGCTCATAAAAAGCAAGTCTTGCCTGTAATTTTTAAAAGTTAAAATAATATTTTACGTTTGGAGTTACCAGTTTGGAACCGCGGGGAAACATAAACCCTTTTCGACACTTGAAACAACAGTGAAAATTGTTGAGATGTTTCAAAACCCTACGCTGGTGAACTTGAAGAACTTCTTCAATAAGGCTGATAAATGAGGAAAGTTGACTACAGGAAAGAAAAGTGCTTAATTAACACTATAACAAATCAAGTAGGCTTCATTTTCTTACTGAGCAATTACTACGGCTATTAGTAGATGATAACTGGCTGGGGGTCATGTCACGGAACACTCCAGTACGTGAAGTATCACGCGATTAGTCTGTGTGCAATTAAGACCGTTTCATTGTCTCATCAGGTTCCCCGTGACACCCAATTAAGTAATAACACAAGGAAAGGGCTCTTAATTAATGCGGTAAATCCTCCGCAAGCCAGACACAGGTGTGTATATCTCAAGAAGAGCCTGAAATAGTTGAATAGATAATTTAATCTTCATTCAAAAATCCACTCAAATTTGTATCTAATTAACTCGATTGCAGGATTGTTTTTGATTTCTTCCAAGGGGGCTACATTTCCTTGCGATATTCAACAAACAGGTGGTTCATAAAAGATTAACATTAAAACTGACACTTGGAGCGAAAAAGTGGTTGCAAGTGACCACATTTTGCCCACCATTATTCCCATTTTTTCCAAAATTTCCTTTAAATGAGCTTTCTTCCAGTAATGTTTTTTCAAAACCACCCTCCTGTACTGGTACGGAAGGAGCACATTCACATTTATTTCTAAGCAGGTGCTTTTCAGTGTATTTTAAAATATTATCTCAACCAACTAAACATCAACAACATGAGACCATATTGTCTTTGACCTATATAGCCACAGGATCATAGAACCATAGAATCATTTTGGTTGGAAAGGACCTTTAAGATCATCAAGCCCAACCGTTAACCCAGCACTGCCAAGGCCACCACTAACCCATGGCCCTCAGCATCACTTCTACATGGCTTTTAAATACCTCCAGGGATGGGGACTCCACCACTGCCCTGGGCAGCCTGTGCCAGTCCTTGACAACCCTTTCAGTGAAGACATTGTCCCTGATCTCCAATCTAAACCTTCCCTGGCACAACTTGAGGCCGGTTCCTCTCGTCCCATCACTTGTTACCTGGGAGAAGAGACCGACCCCCACCTCGCTACACCCTCCTTTCAGGCAGTTGTAGAGAGCAACAAGGTCTCCCCTAAGCGTCCTTTTCTCCAGGCTAAACACCCCCAGGTCCCTCAGCCGCTCCTCATCACACTTGTGCTCCAGACCCTTCACCAGCTCCGTTGCCCTTCTCTGGACTCGCTCCAGCACCTCAAGGTCTTTCTTGTAGTAAGGGGCTAACATGTGATGGACAGTAAAAAGCCACAGGAAGTGATGGTGGCCCATCTTTCATATCCAATCTTATCTGGAGACAGAAGACAGACTGGTACCTGATCAGGGACTTAAGCCCAGTTTCTTTCCACAGCCATGCATTTTTCTTGCTGCTTTGATCACAGATGCATTGCTGTTCTCACACTACAAAAGAATATTTCCTAACCACAAAACATAAGCACTAGTAATGCTCACCTCCCACTGTGGTATTTTCCACTATTTATGTCTGTTTTCCTTTGTACGCTGACTACTCGATACAAAGTCTTCTTCAAAACAGGGGCAAGGTTTTCATTTGTGAAACTTCTACCCAAATCATAGTCATCCCTTATAAATTGCAGGCATGGATGTTATTTTTCTAAGAAGCAAAAAGATCTTTTTAAGGTCTAATCCTGCATACAGAGATATATATGTGTGTCTATATAAGTTTAAGGCCATCTCCAAGAGCTGGTGTGTCCATGTATTTCACAGAATCACAGAATCAACCAGGTTGGAAGAGCCCTCTGGGATCATCGAGTCCAACCGTTGCCCTCACACCACCATGTCAACTAGACCAGGGCACTAAGTGCCATGGCCAGTCTTTTCTTAAACCCCTCCAGAGATGGTGACTCCACCACCTCCCTGGGCAGCCCCTTCCAATGGCTAATGACCCTTGCTGAGAAGAAATGCTTCCTAATGTCCAACCTGAACCTCCCCTGGTGAAGCTTGAGGCTGTGTCCTCTTGTCCTATCGCTAGTTGCCTGGGAGAAGAGGCCGACTCCCACTTCACTACAACCTCCCTTCAGGTAGTTGTAGACTGCACTAAGGTCACCTCGGAGCCTCCTCTTCTCCAGGCTAAACACCCCCAGCTCCCTCAGCCGTTCCTCGGAGGTCAGACCCTCCAGACCCTTCACCATCTTGGTCGCCCTCCTCTGGACTCGACCAAGCATATTTGCGCATATACAAACAGTTAAGTTAAAAACTGGTTCAGGACAAATTAGAGATACTACCTGAAACACTCGCATAAAATTGTTCTTCTTCATGCTGGTTTGCTTGAGCTAAATGAAACCCCGTCACAGGCAGCAACGTTAGATCAGTCAGTGCAGCATCTTTTAACGTTTTGTGATGCCTGTCAAGGACAATGTCGTACAGAGGCTACAGCAAAAAAACAATACTAGAAAAAGGCAAATATCATCCTAGGTCGTCTTCTCACACGCTTCAGTAAGCAGAACAGCAAAATTTAACTGCAAAGAATGACATTTCCATCAAGTATAGTAGCTTTGTACCCAAATTTCTCCAGTTAAGTAAAGTGGACAGGTGTCTGTCAATGCATTAAACACACAGGACTATTCTTCATGACTGTACGTAAAGTAGTGTATCCGTAACGTGTAGTTGGTACGGACAACTTCAATAAAGGTTATGTCCCACTTTCCATTGCTTGGTTTCAGTTACATTGCAACCTAAATGAATTTTTAATTGTTCAAGCCACAGTTTTCTACCTTTGGCGTCTTATTTGGAATGTCTTTTGCAGGACTTCAACCCTGTGAAGGTGGAACTGGTTTGCTTCTTCCAAGACTAGGAAGGTCCAGACCTTACCCGAGTATTTTGTATTCAAAATTTGGTTACGAGAGTTGGCCAAAAGCTGAGGCAAAGTTAACAGACATTAAAGACTTGTTTTTAACTATGGTCATAAAAATCAGTCCTAACTCGTCAAATCATAGACCTCTGAAAACTGCAGCTTTTACAGGTTAATTTGCACAATTAAACCCAGAATATTTCATGATCCTACTCCTCCAGTCAGGCACCTTATGTACACCAGCAACAGGCACCCTACTCCATCCCCGCAGGCTCAGCAGATGAGGTCTTTGCCACTCCCCATCATTACGTTCTTTGGTACCCAGAATTCAGGGTTTTTCCAATCTCATCATCCTCCATTATCAAATTAAATAAAATAGTAAGAAGCATCAAATAGCGTGAGACCCTTCTAACAGTTACTTTGCACAAGTAGTATCATAGAATCATAGAATCAACCAGGTTGGAAGAGATCTCTGGGATCATTGAGTCCAACCATTGCCCTGACACCACCATGGCAACTAGACCAGGGCACTAAGTGCCATGGCCAGTCTTTTCTTAAACACATCCAGAGATGGTGACTCCACCACCTCCCTGGGCAGCCCCTTCCAATGGCTAATGACCCTTGCTGAGAACCAATGCTTCCTAATGTCCAACCTGAACCTCCCCTGGCCAAGCTTGAGGCTGTGTCCTCTTGTCCTATCGCTGGTTGCCTGGGAGAAGAGGCCGACTCCCACTCCACTACAACCTCCCTTCAGGTAGTTGTAGACTGCACTAAGGTCACCTCTGAGCCTCCTCTTCTCCAGGCTAAACAACCCCAGCTCCCTCAGCCGTTCCTCGTAGGTCAGACCCTCCAGACCCTTCACCAGCTTGGTCGCCCTCCTCTGGACAATACACATTATCTGCCTTTAAAAAGAAAACGTGGGGAAAACCACTGAAACACATAAATAATCAACCTCACACTATTTGTTAGAGCTGTGTTCCTTATTTAAAGTCCTAATGATCAACGTAGTTCCATATTATAAGTTTTTATTTTTCATATTACCACTTCATTAAAGCTTGGCATGAATACACACTTATGATTGCAAAGCCACACAACAAAAAGAGAAATTTCAGACCTGAGAGTACATGGTATTTTAGATCTGATATTTCACACACACTTTTCTTTTTTCTAGGACACCAACCTTAATCAGTTCAAGAAGTGAATTAGCCTTAAGAGTGAATAAAGCCGTTGTCTGCAGGACTCTCACCCTCTTGGCTGAAGGAGTTGGATGGCATATAGTATAGACGACAAGGAACTGCAAGAACAGCAGGTATGGTCTTGCCATCAAGCATTCAGACAAATGCTGCTCCAAGGAACTGGTCTTCCCTAGCTTCTGCCATAGAGATTCTCCATGATACTCAACTCAAAACTCTTTCTAGCTGATTAACTAATGGTGTAATCTTCATTTTTCTGGACACTCAAGGCCAAATCTGCAATTTACATGCTGACACCTGACATCTGTGGCCAACAGAGCTTTGTATTGAATATATGACCTACGAGGAACGGCTGAGGGAGGTGGGGTTGTTTAGCCTGGAGAAGAGGAGGCTCAGAGGTGACCTTAGTGCAGTCTACAACTACCTGAAGGGAGGTTGTAGTGAAGTGGGAGTCGGCCTCTTCTCCCAGGCAACTAGTGCTAGGACAAGAGGACACAGCCTCAAGCTTGGCCAGGGGAGGTTCAGGTTGGCCATTAGGAAGCATTTCTTCTCAGCAAGGGTCATTAGCCATTGGAAGGGGCTGCCCAGGGAGGTGGTGGAGTCACCATCTCTGGAGGGGTTTAAGAAAAGACTGAACATGGCACTTAGTGCCATGGTCTAGTTGACAGGGTGGTGTCAGGGCAACGGCTGGACTCGATGATCCCAGAGGGCTCTTCCAACCTGGCTGATTCTGTGATTCTGTGTGATTCTGTGACATGAAGCACTATGAAGATGCAAAGATTCTCTGAAAACACATGCCCCAGGCATCTCAAGGAAGAAATGTGACATTCAGGAGCATATATTTTTCTGATAAATACTTAACTACCCTCTTTGGACCTCAGCTCCTTCCCTGCAAAACGGGGACCCATAACTCATTTCTCACACTCCTGCTTGTGAAGCAGCCTGATCTTCCACTTGAATTTGGACCTACCGTACCAAGAAGGGATTTCTCACATGTATTTCCAGCACAGGTGGCCCACTCTTTGCATGTAGTCGTGCTCAGCTACAGAACAACCCATGTACCATGAACCCAATAATCTCCTTCCAAGCAGATGGACAGCCTAGTTAATCTGGTGCAAGCACAGCCTTTATCAGCTTCCACCTGCAAGTCCAGCTCAGGGTAGCATGCCAGGAACCAACAGACTTATTCTTCCAGCTCCTCACTGTGCCTTTGCACTGCTGCAACAAAACGTGACTCTTTTTATTTAAACTTCACCCTCTTGGTATGTTTAGGCCACACCAAGAAATAGGTGTGTCTCAGCCATGCAAAAAAATACATGGGCTAAATGTACTTTTAGATACATTTAGGATAGATTAAATTTAAATTTTAAAAATTTAAACCTTTTTAAAAAGGTAGATTTAGGTTAGATCTTAGGAAGAAATTCTTGACTGTGAGGGTGGTGAGACCCTGGCCCAGGTTGCCCAGAGAAGCTGTGGCTGCCCCCTCCCTGGCAGTGTTCAAGGCCAGGTTGGATGGGGCTTGGAGCAACCTGGTCTAGTGGAAGGTGTCCCTGCCCAGGGCAGGGGGGTGGAACTAGACACGGGCAGGAATTGCAAGAAATGTTATTTGCAGGAGACAGGGGAAGGGCAGGAAGGGAGGCACAAGAAAATTTGCACTTGCCCTTCTTCCTAGCCATCTTGAGCACAGCCACCTCCCCTTGGTGACCAGTCTTCCAGCTCTTCAGTTCTTTTTTCCCAAGATGGCAAAGGAGGCCAGCTTTCTAGAAACTCAGATCTTCTCTATAGCACAATAAAGGTCTTTGATTTAAAAAAAAAAAAAAATATTACAAAGTATCTGTGCAGGCTACACTTGCCTCTCCAAAGTCTTCTACAGCAGATCCCCATGGGGAAATCACAGAATCACAAAATGGTTAAGGGTTGGAAGGGACCTCTGGAGATCATCCAGTCCAAACCCCTGCCAAAGCAGGTTTACCTAGAGCATGTTGCAAGGGTTGCGTCCAGGCTGGTTTTGAATATCTCCAGAGAAGGAGACTCCACAACCTCCCTGGGCAGCCTGTGCCAGGGCTCTGGCACCCTCACAGTAAAGAAGTTCCTCCTCATATTCAGATGGAACTTCCCATGTTTCAGTTTGTGCCCGTTGCCCCTTGTCCTGTCACTGGGCACCACCGAGAAGAGTCTGGCCCCATCCCCTTGACACTCACCCCTGAGGTATTTGTAAGTGCTGATAAGATCCCCCCTCAGTCTGCTCTTCTCCAGCTGAACATCCCCAGCTCCCTCAGCCTCTCCTCATAAGAGAGATGCTCCAGCCCTCTGACCATGTCCGTAGCCCTTCACTGGACTCTCTCCAGTAATTCCTTATCTTTCTTGAACTGGGGGGCCCAGAACTGGACACAGTACTCCAGATGTGGCCTCATCAAGGACAGAGCTGTCAACCTGCACTTTCATAACCTCCCAGCCCAGTTTCTTTCACCACGTAGGTTCTTCCCTAAGCCCTAAATCTCCTCCCTCAGCTGCTCATTTTCAGCTCATGAAAGTTTTGGTACAAAGAAGCCACTAAGCCAAATTTTTTCTCTTTGATCAGTCATGTCCCACTGTTCAGAAAACAGGTTAAAAAACCATTAGCTTTGCTTATGTTATCCAAACGCTTGCTGGGATCTCATCGTTGTTATAATTTATTTAGCACTGAGTCCCTTGACAATACAGCTGAAGTATTCTTAGATCACTTCAAATATCACCCAAAGCAGCAGTTCTGCTTGCGAGGCAGAACTGGCAGAAATAGCTTTTGGATGCAGACAAAGACCGATCAATGCATGTGGCACATCTTCTGAAAACTGCTATGAATAGGGTCTGAGCGGTACCTCGGTGAGGCCTGGCTTCAATGACCACAACAGATCACCAGGAGACATCCAGATACTATAATACATCACCTGGAGCCAGTGGATTTAAATAGAGTCTTTGTCTTGCTGCTCACATGCCTTAGAGTATTCTTGTTGCATCATTTGAACCGGTGCTGACACGCACTTCAAACTCCATTTTATAAAGATTTCTCAATTCTTTTCCAAAGGCACAGCAGTCAGAGGTAAACGCTCCGGAGGAGATCACTTTGGAGAGGAAGAAAGTTTACAGATGGTTTGTAAATAGCAATTAACAAGTGGGTGCATTTCCTAAATCCCTCTCTCAACTGAGCCTAACTTGAGACCACCAGCCAGCACCCACCGCCCTGTGTGCACCACCGAATTTCAAACCAATACCAGTCACTCTCTACAGCTCCTAGAGATTTCCCTATTATAAATGAATACTGGTGAGGCCGCACCTCGAATCCTGTGTTCAGTTTTGAGCCCCTCACTACAAGAAAGACCTTGAGGTGCTGGAGCAAGTCCAGAGAAGGGCAACGAGGCTGGTGAAGGGTCTGGAGCACAAGTGTGATGAGGAGAGGCTGAGGGACCTGGAGGTGTTTAGCCTGGAGAAAAGGAGGCTGAGGGGAGACCTTCTCGCTCTCTACAACTACCTGAAAGGAGGGTGTAGTGAGGTGGGGGTTGGTCTCTTCTCCCAGGTAACAAGTGATAGGACGAGAGGAAACAGCCTCAAGTTGTGCCAGGGAAGGTTTACAGAATCACAGAATCACAGAATGTTAGGGATTGGAAGGGACCTCGAAAGATCATCTAGTCCAATCCCCCTGCCGGGGCAGGATTACCTAGATCATATCACACAGGAACGCGTCCAGGCGGGTTTTGAATGTCTCCAGAGAAGGAGACTCCACAACCTCTCTGGGCAGCCTGTGCCAGTGTTCAGTCACCCTTACAGTAAAGAAGTTTTTCCTCAAATTTAAGTGGAACCTCCTGTGCTCCAGCTTGCACCCATTGCCCCTTGTCCTGTCAAGGGATGTCACTGAGAAGAGCCTGGCTCCATCCTCATGACACTTGCCCTTTACATATTTATAAACATTAATGAGGTCACCCCTCAGGCTCCTCTTCTCCAAGCTAAAGAGACCCAGCTCCCTCAGCCTCTCCTCAGAAGGGAGATGTTCCACTCCCTTAATCATCTTCGTGGCTCTGCGCTGGACTCTCTCTAGCAGTTCCCTGTCCTTCTTGAACTGAGGGGCCCAGAACTGGACACAATACTCCAGATGCGGCCTCACCAGGGCAGAGTAGAGGGGGAGGAGAACCTCTCTCGATCTGCTGACCACACCCCTTCTAATCCACCCCAGGATGCCATTGGCCTTCTTGGCCACAAGGGCACACTGCTGGCTCATGGTCATCCTGTTGTCCACTAGGACCCCCAGGTCCCTTTCTCCTACGCTGGTCTCCAACAGCTCTGTCCCCAACTTGTACTGGTACATGGGGTTGTTCTTGCCCAGATGCAGGACTCTACACTTGCCCTTGTTATATTTCATTAAATTTCTCCCCGCCCAACTCTCCAGCCTGTCCAGGTCTCTCTGAATGGCTGCGCAGCCTTCCGGCATCTCAGCCACTCCTCCCAGTTTTGTGTCATCAGCGAACTTGCTGACAGCGCACTCTAATCCCTCATCCAAGTCATTAATGAATATATTGAATAGAACTGGTCCCAGAACCGACCCTTGCGGAACTCCGCTAGACACAGACCTCCAACTGGACTCTGTCCCGCTGACCACTACTCTCTGGCTTCTTTCCTTCAGCCAGTTTACAATCCACCTCACTACCCGATCATCCAGACCACACTTCCCCAGTTTAGCTGCGAGGATGCTGTGGGAGACCGTGTCAAACGCTTTACTGAAATCGAGATAGACCACATCCACAGCTTTACCATCATCTATCCACCGGGTAACATCCTCATAAAAGGCTATCAAGTTGGTTGAGCAAGACTTCCCCTTGGTGAAGCCATGCTGAGTGCCCCTAATGATCCCCCTATCCTTGATGTGCCTAGAGACAGCACCAAGGACAAGTTGCTCCATCACCTTTCCGGGGATGGAGGTGAGGCTGACCGGTCTATAGTTCCCCGGGTCCTCCTTCTTGCCCTTTTTGAAGACTGGAGTGACATTCGCTTTCCTCCAGTCCTCAGGCACCTCTCCCGTTGCCCACGACTTAGCAAAGATGATGGAGAGTGGCCTAGCAATGACTTCCGCCAGCTCCCTCAGCACTCGCGGGTGCATCCCATCAGGGCCCATGGATTTATGGATGTCCAGGTTGCTTAATTGGTCCCTGACCCAGCCCTCATCAACCAAGACAGATTCCTCCTCTATCCTGACTTCTTCTGAGGCCGCAGGGGTCCAGGGCTCCTCAGGACAGCCTCCAACAGTATAGACAGAGGCAAAGAAGGCATTCAGTAACTCCGCCTTCTTTTTATCCTCTGTCTCCAGGACCCCCACCTCATTCATCAGTGGGCCTACATTGCCTCTAGTGTGGGTTTTAGCTGCAATGTATTTGAAGAAGCCCTTTCTGTTGTCCTTGACCTCTCTTGCCAGGTTTAATTCCAAGGAGGCCTTAGCTTTCCTAGTTGCCTCCCTACATCCTCTGACAACAGACTTATATTCCTCCCAAGTGGCCAGCCCCTCCTTCCACGATCTGTACACCTTCTTCTTCCACTTGAGTTTGCCCAGCAGTTCCCTGTTCAACCATGCAGGTCTCTTGGTCCCCTTCCTTGACTTCCTACCTGCTGGGATGCTCTGATCTTGAGCTCGGAAGAAGCAGTCCTTGAACGCTAACCAACTATCTTGGGCCCCCTTACCTTCTAGTATCCTGTCCCATGGGATTTCCCCTAGCAATTGCTTGAAAAGGCCAAAGTTGGCCCTCCTGAAGTTCAGGGTTGTGATTCTGCTAGCTATTCTGTTCCTGCCACATGAGATCCTGAACTCTACCATCTCATGGTCGCTACAACCAAGGCTGCCCTCAACCTTCACCTCTTCAACCAGACCCTCCTTGTTAGTGAGGATAAGATCCAGCAGCGCTCCTCTCCTAGTTGGCTCATCCACCATTTGCATCAGAAAGTTATCATCAATGCACTGGAGGAACCTCCTGGACTGAGGATGGCTGGCTGAGTAGGCCTCCCAGCAAATATCAGGGTAGTTGAAATCCCCCACAACAACCAGGCCCTGTAATTGCGAGACTGCTTATACTTAGATTGGAGATGAGGGACAATGTCTTCCCCAAAAGGGTTGTCAAGCACTGGCACAGGCTGCCCAGGGCAGTGGTGGAGTCCCCATCCCTGGAGGGATTCAAAAGCCATGTAGATGTGGTGCTGAGGGATATGGGTTAGTGGTGAATTTGGCAGTGCTGGGTTAATGGTTGGACCCGATGATCTTAAAGGTCCTTCCCAACCAAAACGGTTCTATGACTCTATGAAAAATTAATATAAGACTTTGACCCTTAACTCTCAACAATACAATTCCATCCCTAGTGTCACCACGTGCTCTACAACATTTTTAGGGCTTGTCTTCAGCTCCCAATTAATTTGAGCTATAGCCCAAAACTGCCCTTACCAGACCGGCGTCCTGTACAGACATTTTTAACTAGAGGAAGGTAGTAATTTTAATGCGAGGGTTGGCCCATTAAGTAAAAACGAATGTTTCAATTAGCAAACTCCATCACCTCCTAACACAACCTCTCTAAGATGGCCACAGGTTAACGGCGCCTGGTGCCTTTCCGCAATTCTTTCTCCCGGGAAGACAAGATGCATTCATAGTTTCATTAACTTAAAGGCCAAGACGAGATCACAGTTTCACTGAAATTCCCCTCCTGCCTACCACATGCCATTAAATATCACCCACAAACTCAACCTAATGTTCGAGAAGAACATACCCTCAGCTTGAAAACCTTATTGCAGTCTACAACTACCTGAAGGGAGGTTGCAGTGGAGTGGGAGTTGTCCTCTTCTCCCAGGCAACTAGCGATAGGACAAGAGGACACAGCCTCACGCTTCGCATGGGGAGGTTCAGGTTGGACATTAGGAAGCATTTCTTCTGAGCAAGGGTCATTAGCCATTGGAAGGGGCTGCCCAGGGAGGTGGTGGAGTCACCATCTCTAGAGGTATTTAAGAAAAGCATGGACATGGCACTTAGTGCCCTGGTCTAGTTGACATGGTGGTGTCAGGGCAATGGTTGGACTCGATGATCCCAGAGGGCTCTTCCAACCTCATTGATTCTGGGATTCTGCGAAAAGTGATCAAACAGGAATTTCTAGAGATGGAAAGTGCTCTTTTCTATTTGACCACTCACTCCAATTGGCGATCCACCTCCCTCATAAAACCACGTCTCGCTTCAACTCTGAACTGCCCAATTTCCCCTTTAAGACACTGATTATTAGGTACAGTTTCCTGGATGCATAGGAGGACACTCAGTGCCTGGAATTTTCTCTCTGTGATGATACTGCAGTCAACTGCTCCCTCTGATAAGCTAAACAGACTTAGCTCTAAGCTTCTCTGCACGTGTTTTTTCTGGTCTTCAGACTATTTTTATGTTTCTTCTGTTCCCCTACAACTTATCCAAGAGCTATTTCAAGATGTTGAGATGGAAATCATACACAACCTTCCCGTACGAAAGTCACGAGTACCAAATACAGGAATGAGATTTGTTCTCTTCTAAACATTTGCTTGCTCATAAACCTAAAAAAAAAAATGCATTTGCCTTTTTTGCTACAGCATGAACCCTGATGTCTACACTGACCTGCTTTGCCCACCACTGACCTTTTAATCCCTTTCAGCGTTACTACTTAGAATACAACTCTCTCCTTCTACGTCATCCTGTAAGCATGGCTTGCAACTCTCACCTCCAGCAGCATTGCTTTGTGCCTGTTTTATTCTCCTCTGAATACAGAATCACAGACTGGTTTGGGTTGGAAGGGACCTTAAAGATCATCCAGTTCCAACCCCCCCTGCCATGGGCAGGGACACCTTCCACCAGACCAGGTTGCTCCAAGCCCCATCCAACCTGGCCTTGAACACTGCCAGGGAGGGGGCAGCCACACCTTCTCTGGGCAACCTGGGCCAGGGTCTCACCACCCTCACAGTCAAGAATTTCTTCCTAAGATCTCATCTCAATCTCTCCTCTTTCAGTTTAAAACCATTCCCCCTCGTCCTGTCACTCCATGCCCTTCTAAAAAGCAACTCTCCAGCTTTCCTGTAGCCCCTTCAGGCACTGGAAGGTGCTAGAAGGTCTCCCCGGAGCCTTCTCTTCTCCAGCCTGAACAGCCCCAGCTCTCTCAGCCTGTCTCCAGAGCAGAGGGGCTCCAGCCCTTTCATCATCTCCATGGCCTCCTCTAGACTCGCTCCAACAGCTCCGTGTCCTTCTTCTGTTGGGGCCCCAGAGCTGGACGCAGCACTGCAGGGGGGGTCTCCCGAGAGCGGAGCAGAGGGGTAGAATCCCCTCCCTCGCCCTGCTGGCCACGCTGCTGGGGATGCAGTCCAGGACACGGTTGGCTTTCTGGGCTACAAGTGCACATTGCAAGCGCATATAGCTTCAATTAAACACAAAGGTGCCAAGCCCAAGGAACCAAGCAATCAGAACCACCTCGTATGATGATACTTGCCCTTGATGAGCACATCTAAGTGGGAGACTTGAATGGTCTCCAGTGTCCCTCCAGCTTGGGCAGTCAGGGAGCAGAAGACTCCACTAAGGTGGCCATCTGCTCCCCATGATTTATTGCTTTGCTCCTCCGTATGACATGTCATTCACAAACAGTCCTGGGTGACACTACATCAAGAGCACTAATAAATCCCAAGCATAAATACAGGCTGGGCAGAAAATGGATGGACAGCAGCCCTGAGGAGAAGGACTTGGGGGTGATGGGTGACGAGAAGCTCACCAGGAGCCGGCAACGTGCGCTGGCAGCCCAGAAAGCCAACGGTGTCCTGGGCTGCATCCCCAGCAGCGTGGCCAGCAGGGCGAGGGAGGGAATTCTGCCCCTCTGCTCCGCTCTCGGTTTTAGAAACCCTTCTAAAATCCCATCCATTTGATCAGGATGACCTGTCAATGGCCATTGTTTGAAACCCAACGGCTGTTTGTAATGTGATTACTATCATCTTTATTTGGTAACATACTGCCAATTCTCTTGATCAGAATATCACTGAATCACAGAATCAATGAGGTTGGAAGAGCCCTCTGGGATCATCGAGTCCAACCATTGCCTTGACACCACCATGGCAACTAGACCATGGCACTAAGTGCCATGTCCAGTCTTCTTTTAAACCCCTCCAGAGATGGTGACTCCACCACCTCCCTGGGCAGCCCCTTCCAATGGCTAATGACCCTTGCTGAGAAGAAATGCTTCTTAATGTCCAACCTGAACCTCCCCTGGTGAAGCTTGAGTCTGTGTCCTCTTGTCCTATCACTAGTTGCCTGGGAGAATCACTTGGTACTAAAATGCCTCAGAAATCGCAGTTGCTGGGACATAATTTAAAGAACGGTTTCATTTGTTGATACATCCCCAGAGGTTTTAGCACAGCACCAGGTGCCGCAGACAAGAGTTACTCCTCAGTGCTGCTGCTTTCCTTCGAGCTACTTAATTTGCAAACAGTAATTTGAGCACAGTCAACCCGATTTAATTTCCTAGCGAAGAAATAAACTGGCAGCCTATTTAGGCATTATTAACTTAATATTCACTTGACAGTAACTTGCTAAGTAGATCTGCTCTGACAAGACTGAGTTCAAGTCTTTAAGCACTCCTTGATTGTTTGAGGTTTGGCTGTTTCTCAATGTTCTTATATGAAGACATTTTTAAGAGGTGTTTATTGCATGCCTGTGTACACAAGGCAGAAGGCCAAAAAGGTAAGTTGAAAACAACAACCTTTGAAAAACGGCTTTGCACAACTTTCCTGATCTACGGCTGTTAAGAGACGTTAAGTTTGGAAAAACTAAAGAACTTGAAGTGAAAAATCCACATAAAAACACAATGACGTCTTCAACCTTTAATGATGGGTTCTCATCCATTTTGAGCACTCCTGCAAAGACCAACTAGTTACCTAGTGACCACCTCCCAGCTCAAAACAAACCACCCAGCACTACGGAAGGCGTCGGTCCAGCACCACCCAGGACGAAGAGTACACATCAGACAACCTGCCACCAAAATCCACCACAACACGAGTCCTGCAAGTCCAAACACATATCGTTATTTCGATGAGAATAAAATCACAGCAATTTGAGCCCTGCAAATTATCATAGAATCACAGAACGGTTTGGGTTGGAAGGGACCTTACAGATCATCTAGTTCCAACCCCCTGCCACGGGCAAGGACACCTTCCACTAGACCAGGTTGCTCCAAGCCCCATCCAACCTGGCCTTGAACACTGCCAGGGAGGGGGCAGCCACAGCTTCTCTGGGCAACCTGGGCCAGTGTCTCACCACAGAATCACAGAATCAATGAGGTTGGAAGAGCCCTCTGAGATCATCGAGTCCAACCATTGCCCTGACACCACCATGGCAACTAGACCATGGCACTAAGGGCCATGTCCAGTCTTTTCTTAAACACCTCCAGAGATGGTGACTCCACCACCTCCCTGAGCAGCCCCTTCCAATGGCTTATGACCCCTTCTGAGAAGAAATTCTTCCTAATGTCCAACCTGACCCTCCCCTGGTGAAGCTTGAAGCTCACAGTCAAGTATTTCTTCCTAAGATCTCATCTAAATCTCCCCTCTTTCTGTTTAAATTACACCGTTATTAAGACAAACATGCTATTTAAACAACTCTTATCAGATAAATAGCTTTCTTCTATCTATTGTTCCATCCAACTTCTGCAAAAAGGTTGAAACCAGATGACAGTTTCCTTCAAGCAGCAGTTGCTATGGAATTGCAGGACGGACCTCCATCTTATCGCTCCCTTTGCGTTCTGCTAAAAAGGTCCCAAATAAAAGAGAACACAGGGCTACGTGCCTGTACTAATCATCTGCCTCATAACAGCACACATTAATACAGGTTTATTCTCCTATACTGATTCTCCTATTAAATGTGAAAAATATAGTAAAAATACAGCGCATTCAAGAAAAAAAAAGACAATTAGAGCATTCTCTGCAAATTTCAGTTTATCCTTCGCTGAATTGTAATATGCTTTTAGTCCAAGAATGTCTGGTCAGATGCATTAGAGAGAGTGCAATCATTCTGACAACAAACAGAGTAAGTTAAGGAAGCTCAGAATTAGAGGTAAATTTTAGAAGGGCTCAAACTATAATTAGAGTATGAAAATAAAGATTACAGCACACAGTCTTTCCTGCTGTGGCAATAAATATGTTTATGGCAGAGATATTTTCACATCTGTCATCCCAGATCATCTGAAATTATTTATTTTTGAATACAGTCTTTTAATTTTCCTCTTCATTTTAGAACGTGAGAACAAAATTGTGAGGTTTTTGTTATTAATGTGTACGATAACGCTGTCAAACAGAAATAAATTATACCTGTTAAAAACCTCCAAGAGGCAAATGCTGAAGGAGCAGCACTTCTCAGGGGTGAGCTCCATTTTCCAGGCGTTCTGGAAAATAATCTGGTTTTAAAAATAAGGTACCTGCATGCTATTTTTCCTTCTGAAAATAGAGGGATACCGTTGTCTTCAAAACCCTGTTTTTAAAGGCTTCCAGCTATCTGACATCCCTGGATTATCTGATAACATTTTGTCTTCCTTTCCTAGTTTTGTTTTCCTTTCTTCACTCTCATACATTGCCTACAAATATGGAAAAGAACCAAATCAGCAAGAAATATCAGGGTTAAATATACGTAAATAACAAAGAAATCTCGAGCACTATTTGTGGCAGCAGAGGATTTTTAGCCCCTCTCCAAGTATGAGATAGTCAATAAAACAATAAAGTAATAAAATAAAATAAAACAATAAAAAGGTGAACCCAGGAACTATGTCCCCACTGATCCAGGTACTTTTTGGGGAGGTTTCATATACAGCCTCTGAATCCCCTACACAGAGCCTCTGTTTTCCCAGGTGCTGCCCAATTTTTGTTGCTTTTTAGTTTACTCAGGCTCCTTGAAATGGATGTAAAATGCCTGGGGGTTTATAATCTCTCATGTTACTGATCATTCTTAGTGTTACCACTGTGGCAGGAAGCGTGGCTCTCAGCGAGCTGCTCCAATTAAACCAGATTTCCGTTCTCAGGACCAGGAATAGACTCTGGATACTCCCCAATAATCTTAAAATGGACACTCCCATTGAATTATTTCAATATAAAAAGATTTGCAGAGACTACTGATCTTCAATAAAGCATCCGTGTTTCGTCTCGAGAACACATCTTAAGCAAATTTAATCTCCGGATTTTTTTTCACTCCCTCTTTACTAAATGGCAAGATCTCTAAGACTACAAGATTGGGTCAGCTCCTGGGCTCCACCTTCTTGAGCCAGCAAAAGAAACACTGCATTGCTCTAACTTTTAAAATAAATAAAAGGGAGTTGTCCTGTTAAAAGTCCCAGAAGATGGGACTTATTCTTCCCCTCCCAATTTATGCTTTGCAAGGTTTTCTTGGTTATTTGCAAGGTCGAGGGTCTGACCTACAAGGAACGGCTGAAGGAGCTGGGAGTGTTCAGCCTGGAGAAGAGGAGGCTCAGAGGTGACCTTAGTGCAGTCTACAACTACCTGAAGGGAGGTTGTAGCGCAGTGGGAGTCGGCCTCTTCTCCCGGGCAACCAGCGCTAGGACAAGAGGACACAGCCTCAAGCTTGGCCAGGGGAGGTTCAGGTTGGCCATTAGGAAGCATTTCTTCTCAGCAAGGGTCATTAGACATTGGAAGGGGCTTCCAAGGGAGGTGGTGGAGTCACCATCTCTGGAGGGGTTTAAGAAAAGACTGGACATGGCACTTAGTGCCCTGGTCTAGTTGACATGGTTGTGTCAGGGCAACGGTTGGACTTGATGATCCCAGAGGTCTCTTCCAACCTGGTTGATTCTGTGATTCTGTTTTTGTGTAGGTTATTTGCAAGGTTTTCTTGTAGGTTATTGTCCTGTCAGCTCAGTGCGTGAATCAGCTCACCATGCAGTCAGACAAGCATCACAGACAGTGTGGTGGCCGGTCCCCTTACCTCAAACACATCACAGCAGTACACCTTGAGGATGTTGTTTCAGTTCCTGAAGCCAAATTTAAAGTCATTTAAGTCAACAAACTCATGGTGTTAGCAGAAGATATGGTCTCACCTTTCCTCCCTTCTCCTTGACCATGTGTTCCCAAGTACAAGTTCACACCATGTGGAAACGTAACTGGGCAGCTCCACACAGAAGATATTGGTATATCGGTCACAGAATCAATCAGGTTGGAAGACACCTCTGGGATCATTGAGTCCAACCATTGCCCTGACACCACCATGGCAACTACACCATGGCACTAAGTGCCATGGCCAGTCTTTTCTTAAACCCCTCCAGAGATGGTGACTCCACCACCTCCCTGGGCAGCCCCTTCCAATGGCTAATGACCCTTGCTGAGAAGAAATGCTTCCTAATGTCCAACCTGAACTTCCCCAGTTCCCACCAGTATCTCATGAAACGATGCCTTCAGCACAAGGTATGGTAGAGAGTGCGGCAGGAGGGAGGGCAGGACTGCATCTTTCGCAGCACTGAGGACTTGCACCTGCCTAAACCAGCGACAAAACCAGGCTCTCGGCCCATCTGATGCACATTTTACACTTGGGGAACGGCGGTAAAGGACACTTCTCTACCTCTACAAGCACTGTTACGTTAACTACAGTTTATAAGTGGCTCAGATGGTCTGAGAAGGAAGCCATAAAAGTACTTCAGGTGGTTTTAGTACGTAGTCTAAATGCTGTATCATCAAAATACCGTCTCTTTCAGAAGAGCTTTTGGAGCTATCTTTTACATCAGTAGGCAAGAGCCTTAGTTCAGAGAGGGTACGTGCTGTATGAAGGGAAGAAGCTAAAATTACTGCAAGACACCTACACAAAACTTCTTGCCTTCAAAGAACAGCGTCAGGATTTCTGGATTTGGGTGCCAGCGCTTCAGGAATTTGCAGTCACGAAATCACAGAATCACAGAATCAACCAGGTTGGAAGAGACCTCTGGGATCATCAAGTCCAACCGTTGCCCTGACACCACCATGGCAACTAGACCATGGCACTAAGTGCCATGTCCAGTCTTTTCTTAAACACATCCAGAGATGGTGACTCCACCACCTCCCTGGGCAAAATACAATCACGATTCTTATTCTGCTGAGACGTAGATGCAGATGGCAGCAAAGGGTCCCTTTCTCTTCGAGTTGATTTTGCAACCAGTATCTTGGAGTTTGGGGTTGTACCTTTTATCATCAACAATGTTGGTTTGGCATCAAGAATTTACAGTTCGCCTTTTCAGGTATCAGTTATTGCTTCAGAAATATGGCTGCTAGTAAGAAAATGAGTATTTTATGTCCACTGAGTGGTACTGATTTACATTCTTCCTCCTAGGGATGTACCATAGCCAGAAGTGACAGTAATGGGCATCATTCAAGCTTTCTAGATGAGTGACCTCACTCCAGAACAGCCCACACTTCTGCAGACCCACAGATCTGACAACACCTGCAAAAGTTCACATTTATCAACTCTGACAGCAAAGCAGTTTGGAAACTTGTCAAGGTACAGAAAATGTGTGTTGCCACGTTGGTCCTAAAGATTTTCCAACTTTATTTTCTTTTTAAATCAGAACAAGTTATGAACTTTGAAGACAAAGATGGCCTGCTTCTAGAACTTAACTGAGCCAAGTGCGCCTGAAAAGCCAAAGAATAAGGGATTGTTTTCCCCAATGTTCTCCCCACTATCTTTTGGTTAACATAAACACACATACAAAACAAGAAATATGAAATGATAATAAAAAGGTAAAATCATAGGAAGGTCAGATAAAACCTAAAGCCATTGAAGACACAGACAACTTCCTCCAGTTGCCAATGTAGGAAGAAAACTCAGTGATCCGTAACCCCCACAGCTTATCTCAATAGCCAGAAAATCCTGATAACACCAAGAAAAACATATTCCAGAATCAATGCACCCCCTGCCCTGGGAGAAGACTCTGCTGAAAGTCCCCTCAGATTTAAAAACAAGATTGTTAATGAAATAAAGCCCAGCTAATCCTGACTGCCAGCACAGTCCTGGGGAAGGAGGTCTCACAAGGAGATAAGAGTCAAATCAAGATTTTCGCAGATCAAAGGCACCAGCCTGAATTGTAAATCGAAACAAGGAAGACACCAGAATACTCTCTGCAGCACTGATGTCACAGACTTTCTGCAAGAGCCACTTCCATATAAGCAGAATAATTTGATGCCTTTTGGAAATCTGTACAAAACTTAAAAGAAAAACTCCATATAGGGCACAATGGAGGAACCCAACCAGGCGACCAGGAGCACAGGGTCAAAAACCTTCTCATTCCTTCGTGTGCTGAAGAAGTGGGGGAGTCATTGCTGTGGCATCTCCCAATGTTTCAACTACCTATCATGGAAATTACAGGTGTTACCAACCCTTTTTGCCATATCCCAACTGGGATGACCTAGACAGGCTGGAGAGTTGGGCGGGGAGAAATTTAATTAAATATAACAAGGGCAAGTGTAGAGTCCTGCACCTGGGCAAGAACAACCCCATGTACCAGTACAAGTTGGGGACAGACCTGTTGGAGAGCAGCAGAGGGGAAAGGGACCTGGGGGTCCTAGTGGACAGCAGGATGACCATGAGCCAGCAGTGTGCCCTTGTGGCCAAGAAGGCCAATGGCATCCTGGGGTGGATTAGAAGGGGGGTGGTTAGCAGGTCGAGAGAGGTTCTCCTCCCCCTCTACTCTGCCCTGGTGAGGCCGCATCTGGAATATTGTGTCCAGTTCTGGGCCCCTCAGTTCAAGAAGGACAGGGAACTGCTAGAGAGAGTCCAGCGCAGAGCCATGAAGATGATTAAGGGGGTGGAACATCTCCCTTCTGAGGAGAGGCTGAGGGAGCTGGGTCTCTTTAGCTTGGAGGAGACTGAGGGGTGACCTCATTAATGTTATAAATATGTAAAGGGCAAGTGTCATGAGGATGGAGCCAGGCTCTTCTCAGTGACATCCCTTGACAGGACAAGGGGCAATGGGTGCAAGCTGGAACACAGGAGGTTCCACATAAATATGAGGAAAAACTTCTTTACAGTGAGGGTGACCGAACACTGGCACAGGCTGCCCAGAGAGGTTGTGGAGTCTCCTTCTCTGGAGACATTCAAAACCCGCCTGGACACGTTCCTGTGTGATATGGTCTAGGCAATCCTGCTCCGGCAGGGGATTGGACTAGATGATCTTTCGAGGTCCCTTCCAATCCCTGACATTCTGTGATTCTGTGAAATTGAGGCAGCGCTTGTGCAGTTTGCAAACCAGAAGGAAACTGTGGGCACGGAAAGAACCGGATGCCAGTCTCCCACGATCTAACCATGAGATCATCATTCATCACTAGCAAAATACATCAGCCACAACAAAAAAGCTTGGAGGTTTGGGTTCTCCGGCAGAGAGATCTCCCCTGAAGTGAAAGCACAAGGCTGAACCAGATCATGAATTCATCGAAAACATCTCCAGTGAAGACAATTCTGTTACGTGGAATTTTGGATGAAGAGGTTAAAGCCAGCAAGGCTGGCCACAAACTGGCCTCAACACATGTGAGTAAAAAAAAAAACCAGCTTTCCAAGAGCTGAACACAAACACAGAGCATCAGAAGGGGAAACTATGTAAACCACAGAGAACAGGAGAGAATACGCACGCTGTCGAGCCTACTGACAGAGCCAGAAACGTCAGCGAAGAGCATCAGGAAAGCACGAGAAAGTCAAGGACAGCCAGAAAAACACCCGTGGTGTAAGTCACAGAAAAACTCTGCGCGTACATGTGCGTGCGGGCGCGCATGTATTTAGCGCTGGCAGGAAAAAAACGACCTTGGAGCACGGAGCAAAATGGTCTCCTGCTGTTCGCTTCAGGCTGCGTCCGGAAAAACCAGCCTCTGCAAACATGCTCTGCGAATCAACACGATTGCCTCCGAGAAATACCTGCCTGGCATCGATTTCCTCTTACAACAGACGATCACAAATATTGGCTAACCACTCTGGTCAAAAGAAGTAACCGTGCATGCTGGGAGCAGCAACGCGGCGTCAGCTGGAACTAAGCGGGTGAGAAAAGATTTCACAGAATCACAGAATCAATCAGGTTGGAAGAGACCTCTGGGATCATCGAGTCCAACCATTGCCCTGACACCACCATGGCAGCTAGACCAGGGCACTAAGTGCCATGTCCAGGCTTTTCTTAAACACATCCAGAGATGGTGACTCCACCACCTCCCTGGGCAGCCCCTTCCAATGGCTAATGACCCTTGCTGAGAAGAAATGCTTCCTGATGTCCAACCTGAACCTCCCCTGGCCAAGCTTGAGGCTGTGTCCTCTTGTCCTAGCGCTAGTTGCCTGGGAGAAGAGGCCAACTCCCACTTCACTACAACCTCCCTTCAGGTAGTTGTAGACTGCACTAAGGTCACCTCTGAGCCTCCTCTTCTCCAGGCTAAACAACCCCAGCTCCCTCAGTCAGACCCTCCAGACCCTTCACCAGCTTGGTTGCCCTCCTCTGGAAAAGAACTGAAAAGGAGAGTCTAAGTCAAGGTTGGGCAATGTTTATATGGTGTCACGCCAGGCTTTTTCTTCCCCGTGCTACGGCACGAGTGTGCCAAGAGAAACCTCACAGGATCTGGTAGAAGCTGCCTCTCGAAGAGGCAGGAATCTGCCCGTCAATGGTATCTTGCTTCTACGCAAGACAGCGGCTTTTGCTGAGCGTAGAGCTCAGGGAGAGTCCAAAATTGCAAACCGCTGCCTCTGGCAAATGAGTGCCTCCAAATGCCAACGCTATCGGCCCCGCACCCCGTTCACAGTCTGATTGCACATCCGCAGGTTGTTGATCCCCGAGCTAAAACGTGCGTCCAGCACTAGATGCAAGAGAAGGCAAAAAAAAACTGAACAAGGCTGCACGACCGATGAGAATATTTGGGTTTGAGTGATTGAACGATATTGCAGGGAAAAGAGAGATCAGGAATTGCAGAGCCAGCACCTTTCCAACTAATAAGACACCTTCCCAGATGAAACTGCTGATGCATCCAGGAAAGGAATAAGCTAAACACAAGAGAAGGACACTTAGAAGGGCAAATGAGGTTCAAAGTCAGACAAGAGCGTCCATAAAGAAAATGAATTTTCTATTGCTATGTATGGACGCCAGGAGGCTGAATAACAAGCAGGAACAAATAAAATCCTGACCAGCAATAAGAAAAAGAATGAAATCTGGTGCGATGAGTGTGTGACTGGGCTTTAAAATCATCTGTTTGACGGTGCTCTGATATGAAAGGGAAGCGATGGCTGCAACACACCCCTACAAAGAGGGGGGGAAAAAGGCTCACCTCTTTGACAGTTATCAATATCGCAGAAGAAGCTGAATTTCCAGGGCTACTCAGCATTAACTTGGGGTTTTATAATGGGTGAAGTCCAGGAAAGATGTTGAGGTGTTGGAGCGAGTCCAGAGGAGGGCGACCAAGCTGGTGAAGGGTCTGGAGGGTCTGACCTATGAGGAATGGCTGAGGGAGCTGGGGGTGTTTAGCCTGGAGAAGAGGAGGCTCCGAGGTGACCTTAGTGCAGTCTACAACTACCTGAAGGGAGGTTGTAGTGGAGTGGGAGTCGGCCTCTTCTCCCAGACAACCAGCGATAGGACAAGAGGACACAGCCTCAGACTTCGCCAGGGGAGGGTCAGGTTGGACATTAGGAAGCATTTCTTCTCAGCAAGGGTCATTAGCCATTGGAAGGGGCTGCTCAGGGAGGTGGTGGAGTCACCATCTCTGGAGGTGTTTAAGAAAAGCCTGGACATGGCACTTAGTGCCCTGGTCTAGTTGCCATGGTGGTGTCAGGGCAATGGTTGGACTCGATGATCCCAGAGGGCTCTTCCAAACTGGTTGATTCTGTGATTCTGTGTGTTCTATTCTGGGAAGTACCAAGACATGGAGCAGAGTACATGACTCCATATGCACATGAAGGGAGAAAAAAAGATGTGGGGTTACAGAGGAGAGAGAAGGGATGCAGAAACTCTCAAGTAATTCTAGAGGATTAGTTTCCCAAAGTGCTAGGTGAGAATTTATAACAGAAAGTAACTATTTTGGACCTCATTACAACCAATAAAGCTGCAGCAATCACTGGACTGGAAGACTTGACAGGGGAGAAAAAGAACAGGGTGGCATTTAAATATATCTACATCTAGTAATTCAATCAAGACTGCAAAATGTCTTGATTTAAATAATTGATTTTAACTTGTGTGACGTTTGTACTTTTTAGTTATCATCTTAATGAAATACCAACATAATGAAAACAGGCATCACTTAAGATGTTGATTTTTTACAAATATAACTTAGCAGAGGAAAAATTAAGGAATTTGCATATAGATGATCCACTTATATTCACTCCCAAAGTTTCAAAGTGCTTTTGGGATCAGAGTGGAGCTTGGAAAAACTTCTGAAGCAAATTAGAGCTTTAACTCCCCTTGCAATCAATGGGAAGATATTAGAAAAATTATTAAGCAACCTCTATAGAAGTAAAAAATGAAACAACACGGATACGTCAAGATCAAATTGTGTCAAACCAAAACAGCCCAGTGAAACTCAATAAAGACAAGTGCAAGAGCAACGTATGCTGCGCAGGTGGAGAACAAGTAGCTAGAGAAAATATCCTAGAGGGTGTATTGGGTCACGAATGAATATAAGTCAACAATAGAATGGATTTGAAAAAAAAAAAAAGAAAGGCAATTCAGATGGTTTTAATAGAGTGCGACGTGGGAAATAGCAGCACTTCTTTTTATACAATGCTGACAAGGCCACGGAGTACCGAGTCCGTGTACCGAAGGAAGTAAACACATCAGAGGACAGAGAAAAGCAGCAAAAATAAGAGATTTCCAAACAATATGATCCATGAGTTCAGCCTAGAGGAAAGAAAACTGAAGGAGAACGTAACACGCTCCAATCAGTGACAACGGAGACGAGGGGATGGGTTATTTTGCACGTCCTCTGGGGTGAAGCATCTTAATTCACCAGAAAAATAAGATACAGAAAAGCTTTTAACTAAATTGGTTAAGTACCCATTGCCAGCTACCAAAGGAGGCTGGGTACCTCCTAAACTGGAAGATTTTAAGGAAAAATTAGAAACATATTTGTCAGGGATGTTCTAGAGACACTTTATCTTGCCTCAAGGAGGGGAATGGACTGGAGAGTCTCCCAAGCTCTCTACCAGCTCTGCGTTTCCACAAGAGAAGGTGCCTCAGAGGCCCAGGCTGTTGAATGTGAGAGTCCTCAAAGAGTCCTCCAAAGAGTCCCAACATTGCTGAGACCCTGAGGCTTCATTTCAATATCACAGAATCACAGAATGGTTAAGGGTTGGAAGGGACCTCTGGAGATCATCTAGTCCAACCCCCTGCCAAAGTAGGGTCACCCAGAGCATGTTGCACAGGGTCACGTCCAGGTAGGTTTTGAATATCTCCAGAGAAGGAGACTGCCCCCCTCCCTGGGCAGCCTGTGCCAGTGCTCTGCCACCCTCAAAGCAAAGAAGTTTTTCCTCATATTCAGATGGAACTTCCCATGTTTCAGCTTGTGCCCGTTGCCCCTTGTCCTGTCACTGGGCACCACTGACAAGAGTCTGGCCCCATCCCCTTGACACCCGCCCCTAAGGTATTTGTAAGCATTGATAAGATCCCCCCTCAGTCTGCTCTTCTCCAGCTGAACAGCCCCAGCTCCCTCAGCCTCTCCTCATAAAAGAGATGCTCCAGTCCTGTGATCATCTCCGTACTCCTCCGCTGGACTCTCTCCAGTAATTCCTGGTCTTTCTTGAACTGGGGGGCCCAGAACTGCACACAGTTACTCCAGATGTGGCCTCACCTGGGCAGTGTAGAGGGGCAGAATAACCTCCCTTGACTTGTTGGCCACACTCTTCCTCACGCACCCCAGGACACCGTTGGCCTTCCTGGCCCCGAGGGCACATTGCTGGCTCACGGGAAACTTGGTGTCCCCCAGAACACCCAGGTCCTTCTCTGCAGAGCTGCTCTCCAGTAGATCAGCCCCCAACCTGTACTGGTGCATGGGGTTATTCCTCCCAAGGTGCAGGACCCTACACTTGCCTTTGTTGAACTTCATGAGGTTCCTCTCCGCCCAGCTCTCCAGCCTGTCCAGTATTTTCCAATATTTGGAAAGAAAATTTGGAAGACAAACATTTCTAACATGACAACATGAGGAGAAGGCAAAAAGATGACTCAAGTAACTATCAATCAGCCAGACATCAGCTCTGGACAAAATAAGGGAAAACTCAATCAGACTTGATCTAGACTTAAAAAGGACAAGAACAAAATTAATGAGAGTCAACGTAATGTTATTGAAAATAGGCCTTGTCAAAGAAAGCTGATTTCATTCTTAGATGAGATTCAAAAATCAGGATGATAAAGGTAACTGCTGCAATGTCACAGGAAAACTTTTGTGGAGCATGACATCTTGATTAAAAAATTACCACTCTACTATGTCAACAAAGCATGCTGAACGGATTTTGAGTTGGCCAAGTGACAGATGACTAAAGGCAGTCATCCGTAGAAAATCGCCGTCAACAAAGTTAGCTGTAGTAGGGTTCTGCTGGGCTTGATATGGAGCCCGGTACAATGCAAGAGGTCCACTATAGATGTGAAAATTAATATAATCATGGACAAGATTTGTGAATGGTACTCTGGATGACACACGAAGAGGACAGGCCGGCGATACGCAGCAATTCGGACTGCAAAGGTCACTCAAAGCAGATTTCAATACAACCAAACGCAAGGTACTACATCTAGGAAACAAAATCTGAAAGGCAGAGACCCTGAAACACAATCTGAGGTACCGCCAGGCAAGAAACTGCCCAACTCTTCCCAGCTCAATGCCACATGTTTAACTTGTGCAAAACAAAAGCTGAAAGACCACTCGCTTATGGAATTAGGAGTTCCCTCCAAAGGGAAAAGTTATTGGGTATCAAAGGACCTTTTAATTTAGACAAGAAAAGGCTTTTGGAAGCAATAGTTGGAAATTAATTCAAATTAGACCTTCGTTTTTTAATCAGAGAGGGTAATTAATTGCTGAAAATATATCAAGTGGCAGACTCTTTGTGACTTGAGACCTTCAAATTAAGACTGACTGTCCTGGCAGAAGGCAAACAGTAGCCCAAAATAAATAGTCATTAGGCTCCTTTTCCAGGGAAAATCTAAGGATCTGTGGTTTCAAGGAGGTCAGACTAATTAAGCCGTAAGCTCTAGGAACTCCCTTCTAAGTCCATACAGAAAGCCACCAAACACAGCATCTAAGCACATCCCAACAGAACACAAATCAAATCCATCTCCTGGCCTCCACAGAGGGAGAAGCAGCACAGCATCTGACCCAACTTTGCTGTGCAATGTCAGCAAGAAATCTCCAGGCTCCATTTTTCCATGGTGAAAACAGAGATAGTACATCTATGCACGAGGATCTTGTGAGGCTTAACCCAGCGAGGTCTGCAAGGACCTTCCAAGAATCTTGGACAGAAGCAGCTTTAATGGCATATACAGCTGCAGGTCACTGTGGTAGAGTCAGCATCAGAAAGAAAAGGGGTCATCTCTTGGGCCACCTTTGCAGTGGTGGTGTGGAAGAGAGGGAGAGGACAACATGATTTGTGCTGGACACTTTGCTAAATGGCAATCCAGAAGCAACTCAAGAACTCTGAGGGGTTTATGCCTTTTCTTCAGAGGTTGGTTGTAACACAAACTGAGGGCTTTGATTCACAAGCCAGCAAAAACTCTAGACAACACCAACCTGCCGTAAGACGCTCCAAGGGCATTTTACAAAGCTTAAAGCAATTTAAGACATTATTTCTTGATGGTAACGTTAACAAACTCCACGAATTAAGAAAGAAAAGCTGAAACTCGGGTGAGAACAGATACGACACCACATCTACTGAGCCCACAACATGTCTACCACCACAGAAGTAGCCAACCCAAACCAAGTATCTTCTCTACAACTTCAGTTTGTGTGTGTGTGTTATATACAGACAGTGAAAAAGTACTTATGGAAAGAAATATTTGATTGAGCTTCCAAACGAGATCCATCTGTATTCAGAAGACTCAGCTAGCTGCCCATTTCGGCAGCTGGGATTCAGATGCTACACTAAAGAAAAGGAAACTATTTCTCAAATTTACGGCACTGCGCTTTAAGACTTCAAAAATTCTGTTGTGAATATAAGTCAAATCAAGAGCAGACTTAAGCTTTAACCAATTTTCCTTGCATTGGTTTCACCTTTCACTTGCATCACTATAAGAGGCGAGGATGACCGGCAGGAGAGCATTTAGGTGACCTTATTCTCATGGCCAAGTGATCACCCTCAGCCCAGGTACAGCACTGGTCACTCTAGGACAAGAGCAGGGCACATGTAGACAAGTCGTAGTTCCTCCTCCAAACAACCACAAGGCCAACTGGAAATCTTATTCTAGCTGCCTAGACCACACGAGGTTGAACCTGAAAAATACGTGGAATGCCGTAGTTTTTGCAAAAGGCATTAAATGTCTCATTAAGTTATGACATTCACAGGAAACTGAAGAAAATTATTTGCAGAATAAACTACTACAGAAAAAATGTTCATATGGGGACCTGTTCCAAAGGAATTGCACTTT
This sequence comes from Nyctibius grandis, assembly GCF_013368605.1. Taxonomy (NCBI): domain Eukaryota; kingdom Metazoa; phylum Chordata; class Aves; order Nyctibiiformes; family Nyctibiidae; genus Nyctibius; species Nyctibius grandis. Next base: position 125,954,207 of record NC_090659.1, read on the forward strand.
AAATGCTCACAAGTTTAATCCAAAATACTTCTAAATAGGGACAAGTCCTTGACAAGACAAGAGCCCACCTGTCCAGAGAGACCCTACATTTATCTTGGTTGAAAACTCATCAGCAACTGTAATGAGTGATCTTACTTTGTGCACCTAAATGGCAGGAGAAGATGACACATCCTCAGAGACTTCCTTCACTTAGGGCCAAGTATCTCCAGAAACAGGTTAAGCCAAGCAGTACCCATCTAGGGACACTTAAACAAGTCGTTTTCCAGAGATCACACAGAATCACACAGAATCAGTCAGGTTGGAAGAGACCTCTGGGATCATCGAGTCCAACCGTTGCCCTGACACCACCACGTCAACTAGACCAGGGCACTAAGTGCCATGTCCAGTCTTTTCTTAAACACCTCCAGAGATGGTGACTCCACCACCTCCCTGGGCAGCCCCTTCCAATGCCTAATGACCCTTGCTGAGAAGAAATGCTTCCTAATGTCCAACCTGAACCTCCCCTGGCGAAGTTTGAGGCTGTATCCTCTTGTCCTATCGCTAGTTGCCCGGGAGAAGAGGTCGACTCCCACTCCACTACAACCTCCCTTCAGGTACTTGTAGACTGCACTAAGGTCACCTCTGAGCCTCCTCTTCGCCAGGCTAAACACCCCCAGCTCCCTCAGCCGTTCCTCGTAGCTCAGACCCTCCAGACCCTTCCCCAGCTTGGTCGCCCTCCTCCGGACTCGCTCCAACACCTCAACATCTTTCTTGAAGTGCGGGGCCCAGAACTGGACACAGGATTCAAGGTGCGGCCTCACCAGTGCCGAGTACAGAGGGACGATCACTTCCCTAGACCGGCTGGCTACACTCCAACTCTTCTCCAACTCTGCCTTGTCAATAATACAAAACAAGGTGTCTCGTGTAAAATATACATATATATATATATACACACGCATATGCACACACAGAATGTCATTTAAGTCCAAAATCTTGCATTGAACAGGATGATCCACAGAACAGGAACAGACTTACCTGTTGGGATTGTGGAGAGCCTTAAGAGTTTGTTAAGAATAACCCCATAAACCCCCTTTTCCATTAAAAGAGCAAGTTGTTATGGCCTACAAATTCAAGTATGAAGAACTGAAAGGAAAAAAAGGAAAAAACAGACTGTGCTCAAAACGTCCCACCAGTCTTCAAAATGTATTTCCAACATCAAAATGAGAAGATCCACACGTTATCAAATTTAGAGAGTTGGGTATCTAATGCCAAAGAAAGCAAAAGCCCCAACACTGTGTTTTAATTCCTGGCAGATAAACTAAAGAGTCCGACGCCATAAAAGAGCCAGATCTTTTTGATTAAGTTCAACAGCAAATTAGAAGCAAGAAAAAAACCCTGCAGAACCCGAGATGTTACGGTCTATTTTAACTTCTGCTGCAGTCTGCAATCTTTATCCATTTCATCAAAGAATTAGACACGCCTAGCAGGCATGATGGCATCTCTTCTTTTCTTGCCAGTTTAGTACTTTTTCTCTCATAAAATACCCTTAAGCTTGTCTTCAATAATCCTCCCAAATCTCTAACCCTTGCTAAGACAAGGAAGGCAAAAGTGTTCAGCCTACAAATACGCTTCAGCATTCATCTTCCTATTGAGAATGTTATTGTACGAAAGCTATGATAAAACCCATTCTTCTGCTCCGACTTTTAATCTTCCCACCTTCCAGGTGACCATTTCACTCAAGGAGAGGAAGAGAGGAACAAGCACAGCCAAATACAAAACAGCACCTGCAACAGAAGACAGGAACGTGTTTTTTCAGCTTTTATAAATCCTATGGCGATAACCTCCTAAAGAGTGTCAGCAGGACCATGTTTCTTCCTCCCAGAAAGCACAAAGTCACTTGAAATTCCCTCGCAGTGCTCAGGGTTTTCAGCACATCCATAGTAAACAAAACTCAGAGGAACTTTTTAAAAATAATTCAAGTCCCACTCACACTGTGAGGAAACCAATGCGTCTCCATCATAGAATCATAGAATTGTTTTGGTTGGAAAGGACCTTCAAGATCATCGAGTCCAACCGTTAACCCAGCACTGCCAAGGCCACCACTAACCCATGGCCCTCAGCACCACATCCACATGGCTTTTAAATCCCCCCACAGATGGGGACTCCACCACTGCCCTGGGCAGCCTGTGCCAGGGCTTGACAACCCTTTCCATGAAGACATTGTCCCTGATCTCCAATCTAAACCTCCCCTGGCACAACTTGAGGCCAAATCCTCAACAGAACCTCATTCCCTGTACAGTTCTTTGAAAAAGAAAGTATTACGCCACAAATATCATCATCATCATCGCTTCCCTGCATGGTTCCAACAGGAAAGAGGGAAGAAATAGAAAGTTCACTTCAATACAAGCATGATGAACCATGTCATCTGCGTTCAGACTTAGAGGCAGCAAGAAAGAGATCTTAGAAAAACAGATAAATAACAAAATGCTCATATTTGAGTGAAGTTACATATTAAAAATCTATCTGGAAATTACTCAGATTTGTATATTCATGTTGCTGTTTGGAGCCCAAGACAAGAAAATGGCCTCGTTCTCAAGAGGTGCTTCGTACTCAAAAGCTTCCACAAATTTCAAAAGATCTGCAAATGCTGGATACACCTTAAGAGCTGGATCTTCCCTGACTGGGATCTTCATTACGGGTCTGGGCTTCATGCTTCAGACACCCGTCGCAAAGCGCACCTGCCTCTCAACGAAAGAAACCCCTGAAAATTCACAGCTCTTTCTGTTGCTACCGATTCAAACTAACTTGAAACACAAAATCCCAAGTCAAAACTATCCACCCAACAAAGAAAAGCATCAATACGTCAGAGCCCAACAATACAGAATCATGGAATCACAGAATTAACCAGGTTGGAAGAGACCTCTGGGATCATCGAGTCCAACCATTGCCCTGACACCACCACGTCAACTAGACCAGGGCACTAAGTGCCTTGTCCAGTCTTTTCTTAAACCCCTCCAGAGATGGTGACTCCACCACCTCCCTGGGCAGCCCCTTCCAATGGCTAATGACCCTTGCTGAGAAGAAATTCTTCCTAATGTCCAACATGAACCTCCCCTGGCGAAGCTTGAGGCTGTGTCCTCTTGTCCTAGCGCTGGTTGCCTGGGAGAAGAGGCCGACTCCCACTCTACTACAACCTCCCTTCAGGTAGTTGTAGACTGCAATAGGGTCACCTCTGAGCCTCCTCTTCGCCAGGCTAAACAACCCCAGCTCTCTCAGCCGTTCCTCATAGGTCAGACCCTCCAGACCCTTCACCAGCTTGGTCGCCCTCCTCTGGACTCGCTCCAACACCTCTAACATCTTTCTTGAAGTGCAGGGCCCAGAACTGGACACAGTTCAAGGAGCGGCCTCACCAGTGCCGAGTACAGAGGGACGATCACTATACAAAATATATATATCCTATACATGTTGTTCCCAAATCAGCAAGACAAACAAGCACTTCCAATTGATTTTTACGTGAAGGCCATCAACCACCACCTACACAATACTTCAAAACTTCTCCCAAATTCCCTCCCACAGCCCTTATCTCTTGGTTTGGCAAAGGACCATACGTGCTCCAGCATGTGACCCAACCAGCCAGCAAGATGCTGTCTCCTAGAAAAATGAGAGGAACTGTTATGAGTCCTGTTCCTTGGGTAGAAGCACCGATTTTATTCTCTCCCCTCTGCCTAGCAGCCAACTTTCTCAAAATTTTCAGAAAAAAATAAAGCTAGATTGTCTTCCACGTCTATGACCCTTTGAAATCTGGATCAAAGTGCAAAGGGAGTGCAGAATTCCTGGTGGGCAGGTAGATAGTGCGATCACATCACCCTTTCTTCCTCAAGAAATCGGGTTTACACAAATAAATAAACAAACATAGCACTGCCACTGACATTTTCCTCTCCCATTTAGTGATATCAATGTTTTAAACACAAAAATAGGAACAGAAGGATTCAGTGGAGTGGAAGGAAGAAGAAGGTAACACAGACACCTCTGGAGAACGGCATCCATTCGACTGGCAGGTAGTCAAGTCACACGGAAATAATTCTTGACAATTTATTCCCAGTTCTAAAAAGTGACAGATTAAGAGCCAATATTTTTTAATTCAAAGAGTTAAAAGACCATCAACAGGCAAAAAAATGGATAGGGAGGTTTTATTTATGATCACTGAAACAAAAATGTTCACGACAGCGTACAAGAATCCAGTAATATCCGACGGGACTAATTGAATAGGATTTGAAATCAGCAAAAAAATGATGTTTAGGTGGTTTGGAAAAATACCACAGAATACAAGGAAAAAGCTTTTCACATTCGGTCATTTGGGATCGAATATTTCTATGGACTGAACACGAGGACTTAGGGATTTTAAGCTGCAAAGTTGAGCCCGATTGATTAGAAAGATCACGGTACATTAAGAAATGAGACCACCGTGAATAGTCACGCACCTCTCCTTCGCAGCCAGCTTCTTCTCAGACGCACGATCTCACCCGCAAATAAATCAAAGATGCGAGGAGTCACTCCTCCCCGAGCACGCTGGCTAATAACACAGTTCTCCAGGGGATGTTTCAAATACTTCTTTGTCGTACCAGCGTTGGGAGGAGGAGATTGGCAGGACATCGCACGTCTCTCGCCTCGGGACAAGGGTCAACCCGAGCACCTCCACGGTGCGGGGAGATGGCACTCAACCATCCACGGCCGCCCGAGGAAAAGCACCATCCAGCTGCACTCAGCGAGTGTGAGGGGAGCTAATTTGGGACCGAAAGACAGTGAAAAACGCCGGGGTTTAAGGAGAGACTTTATGAATTGCAGAGGAAACAGAAAGTACACGGAGCACTTGTGCTGCGGAAAGGGAAACCGGGGGCCTCTGCAGATACAATCAAGCCCAAAAGGCATGTCTGGAAGACAAATGAAGATCATAATCTGGACTGAAGGAAAGAGTGAGCTCAGAAAAGAAGATATAAAAGTTGTGTTGCCCTTCTGACAGCCTCATCAATTGCTACCAACCGCCTGAGAGCTGGAAATCGGCAGAGAGTTGCTGAGTGGAAACGTGGAGGTTTCTAACTACCAGAGGATAAAGCTCTGAAACACCCCTCTGCCGCAGGCAGCAGCAGAAAAACACCTGGGTTTAAAACAAGATTGAATTATGTTTATGCCACGGTTGCTGGCTTTCACGGCGGGTAGGACTTGGTGACCCAGAAGCTCCATCCCAGCTGCGAACGTCCCGCGTCCCAGAAAAGGAGATCGACGCCAAGCTCACGGTGGTCACCTTCGAAAACCTACCAAAAGCGGACACTAACCTGGATTAAACACATGCTTCCCTTGCCTAAAGCGGCTGCGTTTGCACCTATGCATCCAACCCGAGGTTCACAAGCTCTTCTAGACAGATCAGATAATTAAATTCAGACTCAATTTAATTATCATTTTAATTACGCTTTCAGTTGAGGGCCTTTCGCAGAAATGCTTCTCCGAAGCATTTTCACTTGCCTGAGAAACGTTTCCAGGAGCACCAAGAGCAGCATCACCTTTCTCTCCTGGTTTTCCCCCATTATCCATGTGGTGAGTTACTGATATAGGGGAGCACAAAAACTTTTAACTGAAAAGAAGTGGTTTAAAAATCCCTAAATAGTTCACCTCGTGCAACGCAGACTTATCATTGAGTTTGACGGACAAATATCACCTACGATCAGAAAGGACCTCTACGATATGTTCTCCCTCGATGACCGTGTCCCATAGTTATTTCACATTAATTTCGATGCAATATGGGTGCATTTAAGTTTTATTTCATGGTATCATATTTGTTCCTCACTCCAGTATTCCCCATTCCTGAATAAATTCAAAACACCTTCACGGCACGCAGTCATTTTGCTTCTCATCCCTTTGTTCCAAAGGATCTCCAACTCCAAAAAAAAAGCATGTCTTTACTGGCAGACAGGGATTTTAATCAACCAGAGTATACCAAAAAAATCCATACATCTGAACAATGATATATGAAATATTAAATAACTAAATAACTAAAATGAAAGGCCACTGTAAGCACATCATTTGGGAGAGAGAGATCCCTTCTGAAAAACATAAACATTTGCTTTGTTTTTTTTTAAAAAAAAAGATTCATAGCTAGGGAAGTTGATATTTATAACTTTCAGAGAAAAGTTAATCAGATTTAATATATAATTCACCTAAAAAATACATTGCTAAGTGCTGTCACTCCTTTGAATGACTACATACATCGAGCAAGAATAAATATTCAGACCACAATCGTTGGTTGGGGGTTTTTTATGTACTCAACCAAAAAGGTCAAGAGAATCCATGAAACAGTTAAAATTCAAAATGAAAATCCGAAAGAACGAAAAAAAACTATAAGCATTTGGCCTCCCAGTACTAATTTCCTTTTTCTTTACATTGCTCAACATCGGTCCTCAATTTGAGTTCTAATCAACAAGCACCTCACAGTCAACATTTCATGAAATAATGCGGTTGATGCCATCGAGTCCAGCAAAATATTTCCCTAAAGATGTTTCCATCATTCACATTCCTTAAAAATTTAAAAAAAAAAAACCTCTAGCTTTCTCCATCGCTATTTAACAGCAAGAAATCAACACACCACTGCATCTTAAATCATATTTTGATCAAAACAGAAATAGAATCACTTGAGGTTTCTTTCTGGCTAGTACAACATGCCTTTGTCCAGGAAAGGGGAAAAAAAAAAAAAGAAACCAGCCACTCAACCTGCTCATTTTTCTACATTTGACAGTATTCAGCACTAAATGAACATCTTTTGAATGAAATTCTGTCTATGGAAATAAAAGCCATAACCTGAAAGCTCATCATCATCCCCATGTGCAGGGGGAAAAAAAAAAAAGAGGAAAACAAATCCCCCCAAAATCCAGCACAGTACAAACCGTGTTTTTTTTTTATCATGAATATTTATTTCATTTCCATACTTCCAGGCTCCTCTGCTTTCTGTAAAGGACTGAAGCGAAGCACCTTTTTGGCATTATTAACCCACAACATAACGACGGACTTCATTGCCCTGAAAACCACAATGCCAATAACAAAGTATTCAAGCAATTATTAACAAAAAAAAAAGAGAAAATAATCACTCCTTTCACAAAAATGAACAGAATATACAATTTTATATAGAGAGAAAAAATAACGCCGCCTTACATTTCACAACCTTGCGCTCTCTGCTTTCAGGCTACAGACGTTGCACGCTGACATCCCCCCCCTCCATCAAATCCAGGCCATTTTTAAACACCCCCCCACTGCAAAGGGGAGCGAGACAGGGGGCGATGGCCACAACTCGGCCCTTCCCATCCCATAAAGTTGCTGGCGGGCTTGTTAATATTCCCCATATCGCTCCCGCCGTCATCCCCACGTGCCCCCTCTCGATATTTTCAGTGAAGCGGCGGCATCCCCTCCATCTTTGGGGTGCACCCACCTCCCCAAAGCCCACACCGGTATCTCCGGAGGGTTGAAAGCTGGACACGCAGAAGAAAATCACCCGTGAGCCCGGTCACTTCATTTCTCCCACACCAAGAGAAGGTGAAACTTGGCGGCGGTGGCTCCTCGGTGGGTTCTCCCTGGACCCAAGCGCCCCGAAAGGCGGCTGCTGAGGTGAACCGAGGCTCCCTGGGACCCCCCTGACCATCGCTGTGCCCCCCACGCCCCAAACTAGGGGCATCGAGCCCGCTCGTCTCCCGTGGGGGCTGAAGGCAAACCCTGCCACCAAGGCTGGGGGGGACAACAGGCTCTGAGGTGTGGGGGGGGAACAGGTTTTGGGGAGGACAACACGCTCGGTGGGGACACACCAGGCTCTGAGGGGACACACCAGGCTCGGGGGGGAAACAGGCTTTGGGGAGGACAACATGCTCGGTGGGGACACACCAGGGTCCAAGGGGACACACCAGGCTCTGGGGGGGAAGGGGACACACCAGGCTCTGGGGGGGGGGACACAACAGGCTCGGGGGGGGGTGACGACGACGACACGAGGCTCTGGTGGGGGGGACATAACAGGCTCTGGGGGGGGGGGGACACACCAGGCTCTGGAGGGGGGACACCAGGCTCTGAGGAGTAGGGGGGGGACACCAGGCTCTGAGGGGGGGGGGACACACACCAGGCTCTGGTGGGGACAACATGCTCGGGGGGGGACACCAGGCTCGGGGGCCGGGTCTCGCCCTCCCCAGGGCGGTGGTCTCCCCACCGGTTCGAGCTCTGCTGCTGCCACGCATGACCCTCAGCCCCGAGGGGACCACGCAAAGCCCCGTGCTGAGAGGATGCTCCCCCCGCCCCGCTCCCGCCACCGCCGCCCCCGGCCCCGGCCCCGGCCCCGGTCCCGGTCCCGGCCCCTCCGGGGGGGGGCTCACACCCCCCCCCCACTCCGCCGTCCCCACACGCTCCCCCCCCGCCGCTGTCACCCGCCGCCTCACACCCCCCGTCCGCAGCCCCCCCCCGCCCCGCTCAGCGCCGCCGCTGCCGGTCGCCCTCCGGGGGTCCGTGTCCACCCCCCCCCGCGCCCGCCCCTCACCTGCGGCTGCTCGGGCGGCGGCGGCGTCCCCTGTGCCGGTGCGGCGGCGGCGGCGCGTCCCCCTCCTCCCGCTGCCTGCGCCGCGGCGCTGCCTCTGCCCGCAGCCGCCAGCCGGGGGAGGGGGGGGGGGGAGCGAGTACCACCAGCGGGACCGTTACAGGCGCCGCGGGGACTACCGCTCCCGGCATGCCCCGCGCGCCGCCGCCGCTGCTCGGTGCCGGCTGCCTTGCGCGGGGCACGCTGGGTAATGCAGTCCGTGAGGCGGGCGGGGAGGGAGACAGGGCCCGGGCGGGCGCGGGGCACGCTGGGAGGTGTAGTGCCCGCGCGCTGCCTGCTGGGAGCTGTAGTGCGGCGGGGAGGGGCCCTGAGGGGCGGGGCAGCAAGGCATGACGGGAGTTGTAGTCCGCGCGGGGCATGATGGGAGTTGTAGTCCGCGCGGGCTGGAGGGGGGACACGGTCCGGTGAGGGCAGACACGGGGTGCTGAGGGGGGACACGGGCCGGTGAGGGTGGACGCGGGGCGCTGAGGGGGGACACGAGCCGGTGAGGGGGGACACGGGGTGCTGAGGGGGGACACGGGCCGGTGAGGGGGGACAGGGGACACTGAGGGGGGACACAGGCTGCTGAGGGGGGACACGGGCCGGTGAGGGGGGACAGGGGACACTGAGGGGGGACACAGGCCGGTGAGGGGGGACAGGGGACGCTGAGGGGGGACACAGGCTGCTGAGGGGGGACACGGGCCGGTGAGGGTGGACACGGGGCGCTGAGGGGAGGGGACAAGGGCCGGTGAGGGGAGACAGGGGACTCTGAGGGGGGACACGGGCTGGTGAGGGGGGACAGGGGACGCTGAGGGGGGACACGGGCCGGTGAGGGGGGACAGGGGACACTGAGGGGGGACACGGGCCGGTGAGGGGGGACAGGGGACACTGAGGGGGGACACAGGCTGCTGAGGGGGGACACGGGCCGGTGAGGGTGGACACGGGGCGCTGAGGGAAGGGGACAAGGGCCGCTGAGGGGGGGACACGGGGTGCTGAGGGGGGACACGGGGCACTAAGGGGGGACACGGGCCGGTGAGGGTGGACGCGGGGCGCTGAGGGGAGGGGACAAGGGCCGCTGAGGGGGGACACGGGCCGGTGAGGGGGGACACGGGGCGCTGAGGGGGGACATGAGGCACTGAGGGGGGACATGAGGCACTAAGGGGGGACACGGGGCGCTGAGAGGGGACGCGGAGCGCTGAGGGGGGGACGCGGGGCGCTGAGGGGGGATGCGGGGCGCTGAGGAGGGGGGACACAGGGGGCGGCGGGGCTCCGTGGGGCCCAGGCTTGTCTCTCTCACGCCTCCTCCTCCTCCTCCTCCTCCTTCTCCTGCCGCCACCTGGCCTTGCCCCATCCCCTCTCCTCACACCCCAAACCAGCCCCTCGCCCCCTTCCCCGCCATCAGCCCATTCTGCTGCATTCCCATCCCCCAGAAACACCCTCCCTGCTCCCCCCAACCCTGCCCCACGTTCAGGGCACCCAATATTTGAGGAAGGTGGCTGCTGGCCCCCCTCATGGCCCAGGGAGGGAGGAAAGGCCCTTCTCGGGAACACAGACGAGCGCTTTAATTTCTCATGCAGGAGCAGGCGTGAAAAATGCACATGAAACCTTTTAGGAGGGACCGGCAGCACCCGCCAGTGCAGGCGGCTGCGAGGTGGGTGCAAACGGCGTCACCGCAGCTCAGCACCCCGGTTTTAAGGTGGGAAAAGGAGTATTTTGGGAAAATGCTGGTATCTGGGAGGTGGAGAATTAAATTCTTATGGGTCTTCACCCAGGGACTGACACCACAGAGGTATGTCCCTGTGTTCCCCCCCTCAATCCCTCACAACACTCCGTGTTTGCAGGATTTGAGATGGCAATTTTGTTTCCTGAGCAATCGATGTCTAACCACCCCCTGGAGAATGGGGATACTGGGACAGGGGGTGTCCCAGGGATGGTGGCAAAGGTCGCACCCGAGCTGCTCGCTTTGGTTTCTCACCCCTTGGACACATCGGTGCAGGGGGTTGTCGTGAAAACCACGTCCAAGGAAACATTTCTCCTTCCACGTTGCTCCTGCAGGGTGGAGGATGCCGGTGGCACCGATGGGACGTGCTCAGCCCCGACAATGCCCAGTGAAGGTAAAAGGAGCCTCCTGTGGGATTTGGGGGCTCTTTAACAGGTCACTGTGGGGTTTTATCCCACCTACAAGCCAGGTACCAACCCGTCCCAAAAGTTGATGTGTGTTAGTAAGAGCAAGAGCAAATGTTGAGGTGTCCTCACCCGCAGCTCTCCCTGGGTTCAAGCACGGGGACAGTGGGTCTGAACCCCCAGAGCTTCTACCCGTCTGCCTCCACAGCAGGAGGAGACAGAGGAGACCCGCCAGGGGACACACTGGTTTCCTACATCATGTGAGACATGGGAAGAGTTTCAAAAATTCTCTGTTTTGTACCCAAAACCCAAAGCTTTGGTGAGGACGGGGGGAAATTTCCACCAGACACTGAGCCACAATTCTGTGACAGCTTCTTGATGTAACAACCCCCTGGGAGAGACACGGACAGAGCCCAACTGGAGGAAAAACAACCTGGAAGTTTCAAAGTCTGTTTCTTTTACTAAGCAGCACCCGATTTCTACGGAAAATAGGGGGAAATCTGTGACCTGGGTCCCCTGGACAAGGGGCCGAGGCTGTTCCCACGTTGCATCTTCTCCCTTCCACATGCGCAGCTTTGCCGGCTGGAAATAACCTCCTGGCTCCTCAGGTCACCGTTTCCACCCAGTGTGCCCCAAATTGATCCCATCTAACCAAAAAACACCCTTCAATTTGCAAAAAATAAATAAACCAAGCTCCCTAAAAATCCCAGGCCAGCAGCGTTTTCATCCCTGGAGGAAGGCAGAGCGATCTGGGCACGTTTTCATGGGGCTGTGCTCAGTTTGCAGTCCCCAACGCTGACCGTTTCAGTGCGTCCATCGCAAACACGGGGCTCCCTGGGGGTTATAGAGTCACAGAATCGTTTTGGTTGGAAAGGACCTTTAGGACCATCGAGTCCAACCGTTAACCCAGCACTGCCAAGGCCACCACTAACCCATGTCCCTCAGCACCACATCTACACGGCTTTTAAAGCCCTTCAGGGATGGGGACTCCACCACTGCCCTGGGCAGCCTGTGCCAGTGCTTGACAACCCTTTTGGTGAAGACATTGTCCCTGATCTCCAATCTAATCCTCCCCTGGCACAACTTGAGGCCGTTTCTTCTCATCCTATCACTTGTTACGTAGGAGAAGAGACCGACCCCCACCTCGCTACAGCCTCTTTTCAGGCAGTTGTAGAGAGTGAGAAGGTCTCCCCTCAGCCTCCTTTTCTCCAGGCTAAACCCCCCCTGGTCCCTCAGCCGCTCCTCATCACACTTGTGCTCCAGACCCTTCACCAGCCCCGTTGCCCTTCTCTGGACTCGCTCCAGCACCTCAAGGTCTTTCTTGTCCTGAGGGGCCCAAAACTGCACCCAGGATTCGAGGTGCGGCCTCACCAGTGCCAAGTCCAGGGGGACGATCCCTGCCCTGGTCCTGCTGGCCACACTAGCGCTGATACAAGCCAGGATGCTGGTGGCCTTCTTGGCCACCTGGGCACACTGCTGCCTCATATCCAGCCGCCATCGACCAACACCCCCAGGTCCTTTTCCCCCAGGCACTTTCCAGCCACTCTCCCCCAGCCTGTAGCGGTGCGGGGGGTTGTTGTGCCCCAAGGGCAGGACCCGACACTTGCCCTTGGTGACCCTCACACAGTGGCCTTGGCCCATCGATCCAGCCTGTCCAGACCCCTCTGCAGAGCCTTCCTGCCCTCCAGCACATCAACACTCCCGCCCAACTTGGTGTCATCTGTGAACTCACTGAGGGGGCACTCGATCCCCTCGTCCAGACCATTGATAAAGACATTGAACAGAACTGGCCCCAGCGCTGAGCCCTGAGGAACACCACTGGTGACCGGCCGCCAACTGGATTTAACTCCATCCACCACAGCTCTTTGGGCCCGGCCATCCAGCCAGTTTTTCACCCAGCAAAGCTCTAATTTTCAACCCCCTGAAAATCTGCTGCCATTTTTACATAGAGCACCCATTTCTTTCACTCGGCAGCGTGTCTTTTTACTGCCAAGGAGACAAACTATTCCGGTCCTGTGGCAGAGCTCACCATAACACATCAGAAAAGCTTTGAGAACAATTTATACTAAATTGTGGCATATGTCTACCTACAGAGGGGCAGCCTGATACCGGTGGATAGCTCAGAATAAATCCAAATTTCAGCCCAAATCCTTCCCAATTTTCAATCCCAAATTCTTCCTAAGGGAACTTTTTTATTAATTCATTGCAGAACAAAGTATCTGCCCCAGCCTTTGATTTCCAAGTGCGCTTCTTGGATATATTTAGCGTGACCAGGATGTTTTGTAGCCCCATAACCAGTGTGGAGGGATGTCCAAGGCTGTGTGAGTGTGCCCAGCCGACGGGGCAATCACAATTTAACTCCTGCGTGCTGCTGGATTAATTTAATTCCTCTGCTGTTCACCACAGTAAAGCCACCACAGGAGGGAGGGAAGGGGAAAGGGCTTTACATTGAAAAGCCTGTTGGAATATGTGAGGGTTTCTTTTTTTTTTGCTTTAAGGGCTGCCAGATGCTTAATAAACATCTTTATTATCAGCCCAGCCTTGACTATAAATAACCTGAGTTGTATTTTAAGCGGCGTAACGCCCGCCAGCCGCCGGGGATTGAGCTCCCAGGCCCGACCATACCCAGCACACGAGCGGTGCTGTAGGAAATGTGCTATTTCCTTCCCTGGGTGGCAAAAAAAAAGGCTTTGGGAGAGGCTTTGGGCTCCTGCTGCAGGCTTGGCTCGATAGAAACACATCCCTGCCCACGCACAAATCCTGCTGTGGGGAACGCCTGCACGTCTGCCTGGGCACACCCTATGTGTGTGTATGGAGAGAGAGAAAATGTATAGATATTCCATGCTGGCCCTGATTTTGTGGAAGAAGGGGAGTGGATAAGAGGGGTTGGGTGATTCTTGGCTCTTGATCTCCCTGAATAATTCAGTCTCCTGTTTTCCCCACCCATGATTTCCAAATCTGCCTGGCAGAAGCTGGAGAACAAGGGCCGCGTCTCTGCCGGCAGCCGTCCGGGCGCAGGGACGCACCCCGGGCTCTCCTCCACTCCTAACCTCTGTATTTTTTGCTCCCAACAGGTCTGCAAAGCCTTGGATGTCCTGAGCAGAGCGAAGGGGTCCAGTAATGCGCAGCGACAACTCCAGCAGCTTTTCCAGCCTTTGAGCACGTGAGACTCCAGAGTCGACGACGGTTTTGCTCTGAACTCCAGCAGAGACAGGTCAGACCTTGATTTTAACCCAGTCACCACCCACCCCTCCTCAGAAATTCAATGCAGCTGAGCACTTGGGTGCTTAAAATTTGGGTTGTTCCAGATTTGGTATTAAATTTGGTCATTAAACATCTCCTCAGCCCCATTCCCAGCACCACAGGAGGGTCCTGCATCCCTCAAGCATCTCATCGCAGAATCAACCAGCCAGGTTGGAAGAGACCTCTGGGATCATCGAGTCCAACCACATCTCCCCCCGCCCAGTCCTGGTCCCACCTCTGTGTGGGCCAGCAGACCCCTGGGTGTCCCCTTGCTGCCCCGGGCATGGCTTTTGGGCTCCCGTTTGGGCTGAGCCCTCCCAAGGGCACCCACACCACTGCCACCAGGAGGTGGGTTATTACCAGCCCCCGTAGCCCTGCTCTGGACCCCAGTTTCTCCCGACCGTGTGGCTGCTCCATCTCTGGAGGAAAAGGGGAGAAAGTGGAGCTTAGATCCCAACTCCCCGGTGGGTTGTGGCTGGATCAACCCCCGGTGCCACCAGCCCAGCAGCATCCCGGCCGCACCGGCACCGGGCATCTGTTTTTTTTGGGGGGGAGAAATTGCTGAAAAGCCCCATTTTCCCTCTGGCCAGCACCTTTAGGATGCTTCTACCCAGCTCAGCCCGCTGCCCCAGCCCTGCCTGCTCCTGCCGGTACCGGACTACAGCTCCCGGCGCTCCGTGCGGGCGGGCAGGGCCGGGCAGGGCAGCGGGAGCGGAGCGCAGCGCTGCCCGCAGCGGGGACCCGCCGCGCCGCCGCCTCCAGCGGTGAGGGATGCGGGGGGCGGCTCCGGGGGTGGGGGGGACCCAGGGGATGCGAGTACCGGAGGATGGGGGAGGACCGGGATGGGGGTATCAGGGGATGGGGGTACCTGGATGTGGGTACTGGGAAGATTGAGGGTACCAGGACGGAGGGATGTGGGTACCAGAGAGCTGCAGAAAGGGGGTGCCCAAAATGTGGGTATGGGGAGGGAGGGGGGGGGGGAAAGATGCCAGGGGCTGTGGGTACCAGGAGATGTGGGTACAGGAGGAGGAGGGCACCAGCTGTGGGTACTGGGGGCTGCAAGTACCGGGGGTGAGGGTGCCAGGGGGGTGGGAGGACCGCGGGAGGGAGGTATCACGGGATGGGGGTACCTCGGGGGTGTAAGTACCAGGGGCATGTGGGTGCCAGGGGCTGTGGGTACCCAGGGGCTGGGATTTCTGGGGGATGTGGGTACCAGGGGGATGTGGGTACCAGGGGGATGCAGGTACCAGGGGGATGTGGGTGCCAGGGGCTGTGGGTACCCAGGGGCTGGGATTTCTGGGGGATGCAGGTAGTGGGGTGACACAAGTACCGAGGGGAACATGGGTGCCAGGGGGACATGGGTACCAGGGGGATGTGGATACCCAGGGGCTGGGATTTCTGGGGGATGTGGGTACTGGGGGGATGTGGGTGCCAGGGGCACATGGGTACTGGGAGGATGTGGGTACCAGGGGGACATGGGTACCACGGGGACATGGGTACCCAGGGATTCGGGCACTGGGTGACACATGTACCGAGGCACAGAGGCCCTGGGTGGGGGTCTGTGCCTCGGCGTGCCCCCAGGCCAGGAGCAGACCCAGCTGGGCTGTCCTGAATGCCACCACGGGGTGCTGAGCCCCCATCATCGGGGTTCTGGGGTCCCTGGTTGATGGGTGGATGTGGGGGACGCCGTGGTTGGGGAACAGCTCCAGGCTGGCCCTGGGGTGTCGGCTCTGCTCGGGGACCCGGGGAGCGATGACTTCATGGCCTTATTAAAGACTAATTTCCATCCAGGCAGGGAAAACAAACGAGCGTGGGTGGCGTTTGCCGTGGAAAGTTACCGGGGCCGTGGGGAGTTGGGGCCTGTTTTCCTCCGCTGCCCGGATTTCTCCATTTACCTCCCCGGGGATGATAATCCCTAAATCCCAACGAGATTAAAGGCACGAAGCCAGGTGGCCAGCGGCCCTCCCCCAGCCTTCGCCATCTTTCCCACATGACGAAATCCCACGTCTGCTCTAACCCTGCGCTCGCCTCATCCCCTCCCTCAAAAAAAAAAAAGGGGGCAACGAGGGTGAACCCCCCGTCCTGCTTCGCTGTGGGGAGGTGAGAGCCAGGGGAAAAGCTTCAGGTGAGGCGGGAGCTGCTATTTTAACCCCGTTATTTCTCCCGTGCCAGCAGGTCCGGAAAACCCTCCCGCAGGCATGGCGCTGGTGAAGAGCGGTTGGCTTTGGCGGCAGAGTAAGTGCGACCCCGGAGCTTCCCAGGTTGGGAGCCCCCCAAAAAAAAAAAAACCCACGGAGAGGTTTTGGCTATGGGATGCCGGGAGGAGGAGGTGTGGGGTGGGGGGGACAGGCCCCAACCCAGGTGGTTAATCCACGGCGGCGAGGAAATCACGGCTCAGCCGCTCGGGGATTTACGTAAGAGGGGAGAGGGGCCTTCTGCCACGGAAATGGACACGGGGGGGGGTGGATCTGGTCCTGCACGCACGGCGGGGCAGCGCCAGGATGCCCCGATGGGTTTTTTTTTTTGGCAGCTCTTTTTTAATCGCCAGCCACCTGCTCACGCTGCCCCGGCCGCTTGTGCCAGGCCCCGCAGGATGCAGCGGTGCTGGCAGGGGGGTGGTGGGAACCGGCTGCCAATTTGGGGGGGACAGCGTTGGGGCTGGTGAGGGTGCTGGGTGTATCCCACCAGGCTCCTTCACCTCCTCCCCATCCCCTCAGGCTCCATCCTGCGCCGCTGGAAGAGAAACTGGTTCGTCCTCTACCTGGACGGCAGCTTGGTTTACTACCACGACGCGACGCAGCGCGACATGGACGGAAGGATCCACGTCAAGTACAGCTGCCGGGACGTGAGGACCGGCCGCGAGTGCAGAGGTGAGCAAAGCCCCGCGTCCCCCACCCCGCGTCCCCAAGCCCATCCAGAGGGACCTGGACAGGCTGAAGAGCTGGGCCTGTGCGAACCGCATGGAGTTCAACAAGGCCAAGGGCAAGGTCCTGCATGTGGGTCGGGGCAATCCCAAGCACAAACACAGGCTGGGCGGAGAATGGATGGAGAGCAGCCCTGAGGAGAAGGACTTGGGGGTGATGGGTGACGAGAAGCTCACCATGAGCCGGCAACGTGTGCTGGCAGCCCAGAAAGCCAACGGTGTCCTGGGCTGCATCCCCAGCAGCGTGGCCAGCAGGGCGAGGGAGGGGATTCTGCCCCTCTGCTCCGCTCTCGGGAGACCCCCCCTGCAGTGCTGCGTCCAGCTCTGGGGCCACCAACAGAAGAAGGACATGGAGCTGTTGGAGCGAGTCCAGAGGAGGCCACGGAGATGCTCCGAGGGCTGGAGCCCCTCTGCTCTGGAGACAGGCTGAGAGAGTTTGGGCTGTTCAGCCTGGAGAAGAGAAGGCTCCGGGGAGACCTTCTAGCACCTTCCAGTGCCTGAAGAGGCTACAGGAAAGCTGGAGAGGGGCTTTTTACAAGGGCAAGGAGTGACAGGACGAGGGGGAACGGTTTTAAACTGAAAGAGGGGAGACTGAGATGAGATATTAGGAAGAAATTCTTGGCTGTGAGGGTGGTGAGAGCCTGGCCCAGGTTGCCCAGAGAAGCTGTGGCTGCCCCCTCCCTGGCAGTGTTCAAGGCCAGGCTGGATGGGGCTTGGAGCAACCTGGTCTGGTGGAAGGTGTCCCTGCCCGTGGCAGGGGGGTTGGAACGAGATGATCTTTAAGGTCCCTTCCCACCCAAACCAGTCTGTGACTCTGTGATAGCGCGGGGCTCTCCCCGTAGCTGTAACCCTCTTAAACGACACTCTGCATCTCCTCTGCCGTCTCTCCTCCCCGGGGATGAAGGAGCCGCTCTCCTCCTGGTTTGTGCTTGTTCAAAACACGCTCCCACGGCCCTGACTCATTCCCTCGCCGTCTCGCACAAACAAGGAGAACAAAGCAGCGCCTCGGCTCGGCCCCGGCAGCCCACGGCCGCCGCACAAAGAGCTTTTCTTGGGCTGCAGAAGCCAGGACGCCGCGGTGAGGGTGCAAACCCAACAGTTTAGCCTCACCGGAGGGTCCCGCTGAGCGTGGAAAATGGGGAAAGATGCAGAAGTCACAGTCCAGCTCCTGCGGCGTCTCGTGCTTCGACAACATCTGGGGGCTCGCTGCAATCTGGCAACTTCACGGCGACCACAGCTCGGCCTCGTGGCTCCCAGCAGATTTTTGGGGCAATTTTCTGTCCTATTTTCTTTCTGCCGCGGGGGTGGAAGTTTCTGCTGACAGCTCTTTGGTCGAGTTGGATTTTAACCTTTGAGATCCCGCTTGGATCTTGGCAAGCGGAGACAGAGCCAAGAGGGTCCGTGGGTGGCTGGGGGCGGGGGGGATCTCTGGGGTGTCTCTTTCTCTGAGGCCGCATCCTGCCCCTTCTGCTTCCAGACGTGCAGCCGCCCGAGGGGCAGAGCCGTGACTGCCTGCTGACCATCGTGCTGCGGGACGGCTCCAAGGCGACGCTGTGCGCCGAGAGCGAGGACGACGCCGTGTAAGCCACAACCTCGCTGTGCCAGCACCGAAACCCCCTTTTCCATCCGAATTAGCCGAGTTTGGAAAGAGCCTTGGTGGCACGAGAGCCCCGTCCCGCTCCCACAACGTCCCACCCGTGGCTAAAACCCCGCAGAGCCCCCGTTTTCTCCAACCCCCGCAGGGCGAGAGGCGCAGGCAGAGATTTGGGGTTCCCACTGAATAATTCCGAGCCAAAAGCAGCTGGGTTTAAGCAATCAGGGTGGGTTTCCCTCCTGGATGAGGAATCACCTCTCCGGGGAAGGGTTTGAGTTGGTATTTGGTGATAAACAGTGTGAAAGCGAAGCCCTAATGGGCTCAGGGCCACGCTCTGCAGGAGGAAACACCCCCCTGTAGCACCGTTCCCCTTTTATGTATTTCTATGAAAAATTAAGAATTTTATTTTTATAAAAATTGAATTTTTTTAATGAAAACTTTTTAAAAAAATTATATAAAATAAGAAGTGGGAAAGCTTCAGCTGCACTTAAGTGGAGGGAGATGTTCAGCCATGGCCAAGCTGAGCTCAATCAACGGAGCTTGACCCCAGGGGAACAGAAATTCATCCGTTCCCCGCTTTCCCCCCCAATTTAGGTGCCATTTTCCTGCCCGCCCTTGTTTCAGCCGGGGCCGTTCCCAGGGAGCCCTGTGCCCATCCCCGTGGTGTCAGGTACCTCCCGGCACCATCCCATCCCCACCTATTAGCCCAGTGGTGGCTAATAAGGAATTAAAGATCAGTGCCGGCCCCCCGGCCGCATCCAGGTCACTGGGGGGAGGGAGGGGGACGCGTGTACCCCCCTGAGCTGCCAGACAGCCCCACGGGGACAATTCCCACCCCCCCAGCACACCCCAACCCGGGTCCCTCTGTTTTGTTCGCAGCGCTTGGAAGATGGCCGTGCTGGAGGCTAAAGCCACCCCGGTGAGGCTTCGTCCCCCAAAAGAGGGGCACCGTCACCACGCGGGCTCCGGGCAGGCGTGGGTGGAGGTGACACCAACCCCTGTCCCCTCCCCAGGGGTAACCCCCCCACCTCTAGACCCTGCGCCCATCAGGCAGCCTCAGGGCACAGGGAGTAAAGCCCCTGGAACCAGGCGGGGAAGAAGGTAGCGAGAGAGTGGTGATGCCACCAACGGAGGGTGACAGAGCTCAGGGTGGCCCTGTGCAGCGGTCGGGGGTGACAGGGGCAGAGTTAAGGTGATGGGGGACACGGTGACAGTGACAAGGGCAGAGTTATGGTGATGGGGGACACGGTGACAGTGATGGGGGAAGAATTTAAGGTGATGGGGACATGGTTATGGTGATGGGGACACAGTTATGGTGGCAGGGGACAGAGTTATGGTGATGGGGACACAGTTAAGGTGACAGAAGCCAAAGATAAGGTGACAGGGGACACAGGACAATGGGGGACAGAGTTAAGGTGATGGGACTCAGTTACAGTGGCGAGGGGGGGCAGAATTTAAAGTGATGGGGACATGGTTAAGGTGACAGGAGACACAGAGTGATGGGGGACACAGTTACAGTGATGGGGGTGGAATTTAAGGTGATGGGGACATGGTTATGGTGATGGGGACACAGCTAAGGTGACAGAGGACACAGCTAAGGTGACCCAAGCACAGGTAGGTGACTCGGGTGCTCGAGCAAAGGCCGCCCCTGGCGTTTCAGACACTCTGGGCGCCCCTTTCGGCAGCGCAGGGGAACCCAAGCGATTCAAGCCCCCATCACACACAGGGGAAACTGAGGCATGGCACCGGCACGGCCACACCGGCACGGCCACACCGGCCAGGCTGCGGCTCCGCCGTGCCCCGTGCGGCCCCGTTTTGGGCACCACCCTCACGCCGCACTCCCGTTGCTCCCAGGTGCACGTCTACGACCCCTACGACGACGACTACTACCAGACGGTGCCCCTCGACTCCCACCAAACCGCCTACATCAGCTCCGGCCACTATGGCCACCAGTACGGAGGTGGGTGGCCCCATGGGGTGACACAGGGGCAGCGGCCACATCCTGACTCCCCCCATCCCTCCCCAGCGTTCGTTTGATGCTTCGGCCTCATTATGGCTTAATTAGGCCGGCGGGAAGGGGGTCACGGCCCCCCTGAGGGATGGTTGGGGATCGAGGTGGGGAGGGGACGCTGGAGGGAGCAGTACCTACACAGGGGACACGGGTGACAGCCCAAAATGGGGGTCCCCCCTTGTCCCACTCCACTGGCACCCCTTGGGGGAAGCGGTGCCCCTCCGTTGGCACCGGGGCGGTGTCCCCCTGTCCCCCCCCACCCAGCTCACCCCCTTTTTTGCCTTGCAGCTCCCGGGGTGACCCACGTCATCGTGCGCGAGGATCCCTACCGGGTCTCCGGGGACCAGATGGCCTTGGGGCTGCTGGCGGGGGCCGCCACCGGCGCCGCCCTCGGCTCCTTCATGTGGATGCCCTGCTGGTTTTAGCAGCCCCGCGCCCTCCTCCTGCAGGATGCGGCCCCCCCAAACCGGGTTACAGCCCCCCTTTGCCTCCCCAGCCCCGTTTAACCCCCCCCTGGCTTCATACCCACCACGAGCCACCCTCAGCCTCCCGAAAACACCCTGCTCAGCACCCTACACCCGGGGGACAGAGGTCCAGCCCCAACCCCACCCCATATCCTCCTCCCAGCTCAGGCTTTTGCATTAAATAACCCCCCACATGCTCCACAGAACCCCAAAAAACCCACCCCAAAACCCCACAGCGCCCCATTCCCATCCGCCAAGGGCCTGGGGAGCTGCTGGGATGCCGGCAGAGGGGAGGGCGCCGTACCCCAGCCCCAAAACCTCAACTCCCCACCCCAAACCTCTGCGGGGAGCTGGCTGCAGAAGTACTGGGGGTGTTTTTTAGACCAAGGAGCGTGGGTGCTGCTCTGTTTTGGGGTGAGGGCTGAGGGTTTTTTTGAAGCCCACAGCACAGCTGCTTTGTAGGGGCTTTTTTGGGGTGAGGCTCCAGCACCGGAGCGGGTGCTGAGGTGAGACAACCCCAGGGGTGCTCAAGAGACAGGTTAAAGATTTAAGGGGGATAAAACACCTTTGCAGGATTTTCACCCCCTTCCAACCTCGTGCCGGTGCCCTGGGCCTGGCCAAGCTGGAGAAATGATACGAAACCCTCTGGGAATTGGGGTTAAACCCCTGGGAATTGGGGTTAAAGCCCTGGGAATTGGGGCTGGGAAGAACCCTGGGAATAGTGCAGCTTCCCTGGCCGAGGGAGGGACACGCAGCAGCTTGAGTTTCACCTTGATTGGTAGAAAGGGGGAGAAATCACCTGGGGACAAGGGCAGCTCTCCCTGGGGACAAGGGACCCTTTCTGGGGTCTTAGAAGGAGGGATTTGGGATTGAGGAGGGACGACGGTCCCTTTGGGTGGCTGTGAGCGCAGGGGACAAGGAGCAGCACCAGGCAGACGTCGAGGAAAGCAGGGAGAGGTGCAGCTGCTCAGAGGCACGATTTTACCCCATCGATATGAAACAAATTGTGAATTACACACAAACCCCACAACTAGATTAAAAACCCCCCAGTGACACCAGCGTCCCAGCCCGCTCTCGCTGTTAAAACCCAAACCACCGTCCTCCTCCTCCCCCGGCCTCCCTTCGCCTCGCTGCTGCTGCAAACCCGCTCCCGGCACCCGCAGCCAGTTTTGGACAGAAAAAAAAATAATTAAAAAAAAATTTAGTAAGTGCTAAAGTCTGATAAAGGCGGCGAAACCCAAGAGCCAGCCTGTGGGTGAGTGAGGATGAGGAGGGGGCTGCTCATCCTCAGCCATCTCTGGGGGTGGTGGGAAGGTTTGGGTGCCCCTCGAGAGCCGCACACGGATGTCACCAGCTCCCCCACCTCCTCCTGCACCCCCTTCTCCTCCTCAACTGGGAGCTCTGAGGGCAGCTCCAGGGAGGGACGCTGGAAACCACCCTCTGCTGAAGAGAAATGGACCACCAAACCCACAACTGCTCTTAGGACGCCCAGGGGATGGGAAACGAGGCTGAGCAGCACTTGGCCCCACTCCCTCCTGCATCCGCTCTTGGCCCCGTCTAACGCAGGGGCTGCTCTGCCGCTTTCCAACCCATGTTCCACCATCACCTCCCACCTTTCCACCTGGGGGAAAAGGACCTGGGGGTGTTGGTCGATGGCGGCTGGATATGAGCCAGCAGTGTGCCCAGGTGGCCAAGAAGGCCACCAGCATCCTGGCTTGGATCATCACTAGTGTGGCCAGCAGGACTAGGGCAGGGATCGTCCCCCTGGACTCGGCACTGGTGAGGCCGCACCTCGAATCCTGGGTGCAGTTTTGGGCCCCTCACGACAAGAAAGACCTTGAGGTGCTGGAGCGAGTCCAGAGAAGGGCAACGGAGCTGGTGAAGGGTCTGGAGCACAAGTGTGATGAGGAGCGGCTGAGGGACCTGGGGGTGTTTAGTCTGGAGAAAAGGAGGCTGAGGGGAGACCTTCTCGCTCTCTACAACTGCCTGAAAGGAGGGTGTAGCGAGGGGGGGTCGGTCTCTTCTCCCAGGTAACAAGCGATGGGACAAGAGGAACCAGCCTCAAGTTGTGCCAGGGGAGGTTTAGATTGGAGATCAGGGACAATGTCTTCACCAAAAGGGTTGTCAAGCGCTGGCACAGGCTGCCCAGGGCAGTGGTGGAGTCCCCATCCCTGGAGGGATTTAAAAGCCGTGTAGATGTGGTGCTGAGGGACATGGGTTAGTGGTGGCCTTGGCAGTGCTGGGTTAACGGTTGGACTTGATGATCTTAAAGTTCCTTTCCAGCCAAAACGGTTCCATGATTCTATTCTATGATTCTAACCCTGTCCCCGCAGGACCAGAAGCCCCCTTGCAGGGTGTCCCCACCCCGGCCCCAACGCCGGGGCTTTGGGAGCAACAGCCCTCTCCTCCACGCGGCTGGGAACAAGGCGGGGAGCAGGACCTGCTGCAGGGCAGAGGGATGGGACGTCCCCGCAGCGAGTGCAGCCAGCTGGGGAGGGCATCCACCTCCTGTCCCCACCACCAGGTCCCACGGTACCAGGGCACTGAACCAGCCCCAGCTGGAGATGCTGCCAATTAGCACCGACAGAGACTCCCCGGTGCCGTCCCATCTGCCGGGAAGCGCAGCAGCGCATCTGGCTGCTAACGAAGGAGCCGGGGACACGGAGCCCCTCGGGGTCGAGCCCAGCTCCGGTGGGAATAAAGCACCCGAGTCTCACCAGCACAACCTGGGGGTGCCCGGGGCTGGGACTGGGCAGGGAAGAGGCAGCTGTAGGGACACACCAAGCAGGGGGACATGGAGAATGGATTGAGAGCAGCCCTGAGGAGAAGGACTTGGGGGTGATGGGTGACGAGAAGCTCACCAGGAGCCGGCAACGTGCGCTGGCAGCCCAGAAAGCCAACGGTGTCCTGGGCTGCATCCCCAGCAGCGTGGCCAGCAGGGCGAGGGAGGGGATTCTGCCCCTCTACTCCGCTCTCGGGAGACCCCCCCTGCAGTGCTGCGTCCAGCTCTGGGGCCCCCAACACAAGAAGGACACGGAGCTGGTGGAGCGAGTCCAGAGGAGGCCACGGAGATGCTCAGAGGGCTGGAGCCCCTCTGCTCTGGAGACAGGCTGAGAGAGCTGGGGCTGTTCAGCCTGGAGAAGAGAAGGCTCCAGGGAGACCTTCTAGCACCTTCCAGTACCTGAAGGGGCTACAGGAAAGCTGGAGAGGGGCTTTTTACAAGGGCATGGAGTGACAGGACGAGGGGGAATGGTTTTAAACTGAAAGAGGGGAGATTGAGATGAGATCTTAGGAAGAAATTCTTGGCTGTGAGGGTGGTGAGACCCTGGCCCAGGTTGCCCAGAGAAGCTGTGGCTGCCCCCTCCCTGGCAGTGTTCAAGGCCAGGTTGGATGGGGCTTGGAGCAACCTGGTCTGGTGGAAGGTGTCCCTGCCCGTGGCAGGGGGGTTGGAACTGGATGGTCTTTAAGGTCCCTTCCAACCCAAACCAGTCTGTGATTCTGTGATTCTGTGACACCCCCTAAACCCCCTTTTCTCAGGGACTTCAGCAATCCCGGCAGCCGGCAGCTCTGGGAAAATCCGGAGCTTTTCCTATGCAAGCCCATCTCCAGCACCGGGCCAGGAGCCTCTGGCTGGCATTTAACGACATGAGCTGCATAACCCAAGGGGTCAGACGCGCCTGGAGACGGAAACATCTAGAAATGCCTCGCCGAGAGCAGCGCAAACTGGAAACAGGCACTTCTTCCCACGCCACGTCCAGCTGCTGAGCTGCAAAAGCTCCTTCTCCCCAGCTCAGGCCACCGCGCTCCCCGTCCCTGCGGTACCTGAACGTCCCCGGGCTGATCCTGCTTCTCTCCTACTGAGCAGGGCTGTGCTGGTCTCCCAGGGACACCGAGCGAGCCAGGCAAGGCCACCGAGAAGGGCAGCGACGGACCAGCATGTGCCTCCAGCAGCGATTCCTGGGGTCTTCAGGCTGTGGGTGGGAGCAGCTGATGGCAGCCAGACCCCTCGCTAGGAAGCTAAACGAAGGAGCAATTAAATACGTTAAAAAGAAATCTGGAAGCACAAACAACAGAAACCATCGTCCATCAAAGCACCTGGCTGGGTTTCTGCTCCGCTCAGGTCTTCGCCCACAGGGAAGGGGCTTCCCGGGGGTTTTGGGGCCGACGCTGTGCAGGACCAGAGTGACAAGAAGTGCCAAAACCCAGAAATTAGGGTTGACCCACTCCATTCACACTCAAATACAGACGCACACAGAATCAATCAGGTTGGAAGAGCCCTCTGGGATCATCGAGTCCAACCATTGCCCTGACACCACCATGGCAACTAGACCATGGCACTAAGTGCCATGTCCAGGCTTTTCTTAAACACCTGCAGAGATGGTGACTCCACCACCTCCCTGGGCAGCCCCTTCCAATGGCTAATGACCCTTGCTGAGAAGAAATGCTTCCTGATGTCCAACCTGACCCTCCCCTGGCCAAGCTTGAGGCTGTGTCCTCTTGTCCTATCGCTGGTTGCCTGGGAGAAGAGGCCGACTCCCACTGCGCTACAACCTCCCTTCAGGTAGTTGTAGACTGCACTAAGGTCACCTCTGAGCCTCCTCTTAAAGGTTTGCACCTGGGATCAGAGGACACGCAGGGATCGGCCGTGCAGGGGGGATACAGAGCAATTAATTAGCTTTAATTAGCGATAACTTTAATCAAGCCTTTAACACAATCCAGGTGGCTGACAGCAACCCCTCAAACTGGCTGTCATTTATACCCCAAAACCTCAGAAACAGGTGGCAAAGCTGGAAGATTCGACCCCGAAACGGCACTCGCGGAGAGCCTCCTCCCTCCGCACCCCACGGGGCAGCAGCATCACCCCGCTGCCTCCAGCCCCGGCCGCCTCCAGCCCTGCCCTACCCTCCTCCTCCCGAGCTGCTCATGTCGTTGCGATTCAGCTGGTGTTTAATCCCAACACAGCGTCAGTCTGGGCGGCTGGTTACGTTCAGCCGCTACAAGAGGATCCCAAATCCCCTATAAAAAGCCGCGTCGGGCTTCGGCGCATGCTGGGACCAGGGCGGGGAAGGGAAAGGTGGTTCAAGAGGGGAAAACAAAAGCAAAACCAAATAGGTCTTTTTGCAAATGGATGATCAACCAAGCCCAGCAAAGCTCAGCTCAGGCAGCGGCGGAGCAGCAGGGGAGGCGGCGCAGATGGGAGAGGCTGGTTGAGGTGCAGCTGCTCTCCTGACTGCGGGAGCGTTGGCAGCCTCTGCCGCAGCCAGAACCCCCCCGTTTATCTTCCTTTCGGGGCTGGGACATGCCCAGCATGGAAAAAAAAAGGTGCTGCTGCATCAGGTAGAGCCCTCTCCTGGTCTCGTTCGCTGAGGATTTGGAAGCAAAACCCACACGGTGCAGCGAGGGGCCGGCGGCGGCTGCTGCAGACGCTGCTGGGGTGATGCTGCAGCTCCTTCATCAGCGCTGACCCTTCCAGCAGACAAAGAAGCCACCGGCAAACGCCAGCGTGAGGCACCCTCTGATCCGAGCCAGAGCCTTTACAGCTAATAAAACCCAGCAGGGTGGGGAGCAGAGAGCTTGACCCGCTGCAGCCATGGGCTAGTGGCCAGGAGCAGCACCCTGCACCAGAGCTGATGGGTACCCCCAGCCCATGCCTCGCCCACAGACAGCCCCTGCTCTCCAGTTTAATCCAGCTCCCCTTTTAGAGGTGGGAAATTGAGATGCTGGTATTTGAGGCGACAGCCCCAAGGTCACCATTAAGGTAATCCAACAGCAACGGGGAGCGATCGGGGGGAATCGAGGCCAACACGCTCCAGTGCTACCCAGAGACAACACTCGCTTCTGTTAAACCCAGCTCCAACAGATCAATCCCAAACCCACTTCTGAGAGGTGAACAGGTCGTCTTCAGGTTCCCGAAAGCTCTGGGTGTGCTCCCAGCCAGGACAGGACCTGGAGGTGCCAGGTCCAAGGAACAGAAGCTGCTCCCAGTGACAAAAGCCTCTTCCAGTGACCTGGCCCCGTACGGCTGTTCCCACATCACTGATCCCACAGCTACAAGCCCACATTCAAGTTTCTTGCTTGTCAAATTTAACAACTAATTTCTCGATGGTCCTTTTAATATAGAAGAGCTTCAACAAGTGAAAAAAAAGTTACACTGTGGTGTTACGACACCAAACCCACAGAATCAATCAATCAATCAATCAGGTTGGAAGAGCCCTCTGGGATCATCGAGTCCAACCATTGCCCGGACACCACCATGGCAACTAGACCAGGGCACTAAGTGCCATGTCCAGTCTTTTCTTAAACACCTCCAGAGATGGTGACTCCACCACCTCCCTGGGCAGCCCCTTCCAATGGCTAATGACCCTTGCTGAGAAGAAATGCTTCCTAATGTCCAACCTGAACCTCCCCTGGCCAAGCTTGAAGCTGTGTCCTCTTGTCCTGTCGCTGGTTGCCTGGGAGAAGAGGCCAACTCCCACTTCACTACAACCTCCCTTCAGGTAGTTGTAGACTGCACTAAGGTCACCTCTGAGCCTCCTCTTCTCCAGGCTAAACACCCCCAGCTCCCTCAGCCGTTCCTCGGAGGTCAGACCCTCCAGACCCTTCCCCAGCTTGGTCGCCCTCCTCTGGACTCGCTCCAACACCTCAACATCTCTCTTGAAGTGCGGGGCCCAGAACTGGACACAGGATTCAAGGTGTGGCCTCACCAGTGCCGAGCACAGAGTACCCAGTTCACGTCCCTCCAACACCAGACAAGGATAACTCCGTTACCGGTACTCACCTACCCGGCCCCACAGCCCTCGTCTGCCATCACCAGCAAGATGGAGGCTTAAGGAGGATCCTCCTCAAGGAAGGTGGGGTCGGTCCCCCCACGTCTCGCGCCTGAACCGTCTCTGCGAAAGGCAACGGAGGAAAAGAGGGAGAAAGGAGCAGGAAGGCCGAGCTGCAGCAGGCAGAGGACACACTCTCCATCCCCATCCTCCATCATCCACTCGTCGATCGCTGGAAACAATCGCAGAGACACCGGACAGAGGAGGGACAGCAACACACAACTCCACCATTCTCCTCCAAAATAACAAAGCCCATCAAGCCCCAGAAGGAGCAGCCTGACGCCCTGCGGCCCCACGAACCTGCGTTCTGCTGGACGGACTCAGAGAAGAGACCCAGAGCTTTCCAATGAGACAGGTATTTATTTCGTTCAAGCACTAAGGATTTTTTTTCGTCATCGTCGTCGTCGTTTCATATTATCAAACAGAGCTGAGGTACCAGTGACATTCCAACATGAAGAAAAGGAACCTTTTTTTTTTCCCCCTTTATACAATTTCTTCAACTACTTGTTATCAAGACAAAAAGTGAGGGATGGAATAGCTGCGTGATGGACTGTACAACGATCAAGCCGGAGTGCGGAGGAGAAAAGAAACAGAGCAGAAACCTTCACTGTTTACAAAATCATCGTTAAAAAAGTCTGTTCCCGTGGTTCTACTGGCCATGGAGATGGAGCAAAATAAAAGTAAAACCTAAAACCTGCTAAGGCAGATGGGCACGAGGAATTATGGTGCAAAAGAACCCAAAAATTCAGACTGTGGTGGCTCCTGTGCTCACTTTGGAAGGGTTTTTTCTCTGGAAAACTGGGATTAGGCCAGGATTGAGTCACGTTAAGTGCTGCCTATCAGCAAGGACACCATAAACATACCTCAGGGCCCTCCTGGGGGGTAAGTGCCAAACAACTGAGGACTCGGCCTTGTTCCTGCAGCCACTGGGCTGTGCTGGACACCGAGCAGGTGGGCACGCTCCTTCCTAGACCTTTTTTTTAGGGTGATTTATAAGGGGTCCAAGGAACAAACCTGCTCCCAGCCGCTCTCCACAAGCGACTTCCATTAAAAGCAGCCGAGGACCCGCACGTGCTGAGCCAGCTCCTTGCAAATCCACTGCTTAAAGCTTGTAACTATGGGAAATGTAAAGTGTTTGGTTATATCAGAAGCAAAAAAGTACGTGCTGGTGGGAAACAGCCAAATGATGCTCAAAGAAAGTTGTGTGAAGAACCAAAGGGGTGAAAAAAAGAACCAAGAACCAAAGCAAAAGGAAAAAAGCAGCGAGATGAAGCATTTTTGCACGGTTAAGAACAGTAAGATACAGGAAAAGCAGCCAGGTTTCCTTCCCCCCCCCTCCAAGAGATTCTTTTTTTTTTAAAAAAAAAAAGAATGATCCTTTGTCACATATCATCGATGTTTATTTTCAAGACATGCCACGTCAAAAAAAAAACACCTCGCCTTTAATATTGCGTTAGAAAAGCACTTTTACATCTCGTTCTGCCTTGAAGTTATCGTTGTGCAGAGTATAAACCCAGGGCAGGGCATGAGTTTAGTTTGGAATAAAGAATTCCACATCTTTTATGCCCTTTTCCTGGTGAAAGTGGTGGTGAGGACGATTCCCTTTCTCTTTTTTTCCCCATTTGGTTATTTTAGATGGTGAAGGGGCAGAAGAGAACAAAGGAGGAGCCTGAATATTTCCTTGCAATTGTTCATTTAAGCAGCAATCGCAACACAGGCTCAAGAAATTCCTTCCTGCACTGTAACTCAGTATTTCACCCAGCAAACAAATGTATTTACAATTGTGTTGATTAATTGAACACGGCAACTTCACAATGACTAGTAAAGATTAAAAGGGTGCACTTCTAGTGTGGTCGATTCCGTGTTTTTTTTCTCGGGTAAGCTACATCAGCAAAGCTCTAAACGGATTCCTCAGCCAAAAAAAATAAATGAAAAGAGTAAAAAAATTAAGCAAAGAAATAAATATCCAAGAAAAAAAATGGTTAAGTGTAAGCCTAGTTAAATAGAAAACTAAATTACTCATTGTTTAACCAAACTATACAGCTTTAGTGAACCAAACTAAACCAACTGGGAAGACTGAACGTAAAAAAAAAAAATGCTAAAAAATCAAGGCATAAATCTGCATAATCATTAAGTTGGTTTCCACCCCATCAAACTCCCTTCCTTGCCATCTAAGATCTCTCAGCAAACCCCCTTTCCCCTGGCGAAGCGGGTGCGATCCTCCCTTCCGCCACCCCCCTCTGTCCCAGCCGGGAACTGGCCTGTGAGCTCAGCGTCTCCGCTGGGTCATCCAGCTGCTCTGCGTCTCTTGCTGCCAAATTTAAAAGGTTTCGAGCCGCTTCGGTAGGTTTTAGGGCCAAGTCCTGAATTCACTTAATATTTCCCCCTAAAATAAAATAAAAAACAAAGCAGCAAACCGCTTTCTCCTCCGACCAGCTGAACCGATACGTTCCCATCTCCCGGGCTGCAAGAATTTACTCCATTGGTGTTCTACGTAAAAAGAAAAATAAATTGCTCTTAAAACTCCTCTTGCACTCGAAACGTTATTTCCCTGGTTCCTCTTTCCAACCCTTTCCTTCCCCTCCCCGTTCGGAAATTCACTTTGTATCTCTCCAAACATCTCCACGTCGCCTCTGCGGAACTAAACGCCCTTTCGTGGTGTCGAAACCCCCATGAAGGCTGTTTTCTAAAGATGTTTTTAGGAGGGTTGAAAACCACTCAGACTATCTCTGCTCAAAAGATGAAGAGCTTGGGTTGAATTTTTTATTATTATTATTATTATTATAAGCGTTTCACCCTCCGCTCACGTTTCTCCCTGCTCTCTAGGCATTCTCCAGGTTTTGTTAGAGAAATCACATCCAACCTCGTCTAAGTCCAACTCCAAACTTACTCAGTTGCCATCATTTCAAAGTGCGACATCGTAACATATTAAAAAAGGAACAAATATTAAGAAATTGTACCTATTTCTGTTGGTTTTTTTTAAAGTTATAACTAGAATACGCTGGAATATTTTGGCTTTTTTGTTTTTTTTCTTATAAATAATGAAGACACTGACATTTTTTCTGTGTGTGTGTGTGTGCTTGTGAAGCTAATAGATCATCTCCACGAGACAGCCAGCGATGATGAACTGCGATACGTTATTACTGAAAGGGGAAGGTTCAAGCCAATATTCACACTGCAGTCAATGAAGAGTAAAGGGAGGGAGAAAGCAGTGATGTTCTGGAGGAAGGTAGAAGCCACGTGGTATTAGCAGGAGCAGCCTCCTTCACTGACAGGCTGCTCTTGAGGCTTTTCCAGTTTTATGTCAATCACTGGAAGGAATTAGTTAAGGCAAATAGATCTTCAACGGCGTTTCCTACCGAGCACAAGCGGAACAGGATTTTCACTGGTGTTTTCAGTGTGGTGTTTCCCACCGAAATAATTGAGAAGTATTTTCAAAAGAGCAGTGTCAAACCGAAGTCAAGACACAGGTTTCTTTGTCTGGAGAAGAGCAGACTGAGGGGGGATCTTATCAATGCTCACAGATACCTTAGGGGGGGTGTCAAGGGGATGGGGCCAGACTCTTCTCAGTGGTGCCCAGCGACAGGACAAGGGGCAACGGGCACAAACTGAACCATGGGAAGTTCCATCTGAATATGAGGAGGAACTTCTTTGCTGTGAGGGTGGCAGAGCCCTGTCACAGGCTGCCCAGGGAGGGGGGGAGTCTCCTTCTCTGGAGATATTCAAACCCACCTGGACATGACCCTGTGCAACATGCTCTGGGTGACCCTGCTTTGGCTGGGGGTTGGACTGGATGATCTGCAGAGGCCCCTTCCAAACCCAGCCAGGCTGGGATTCTGTGATATATGAGGCATTAGTAAAAACAAAGCTCACTCTGGCATCTGTAACATCAAAATGTCTACATCCAACACCACAGAATCACAGAATCAACCAGGCTGGAAGAGCCCTCTGGGATCATCGAGTCCAACCATTGCCCTGACACCACCATGGCAACTAGACCATGGTACTAAGTGCCATGTCCAGGCTTTTCTTAAACACATCCAGAGATGGTGACTCCACAAAGAAATCAAAACCTTAATGAGAAGGGGTTGGAAACTCAAAGAAGCCAACAGTGGAGGACTGAAGGTTCAACTTCACCCCAAGTCTCCTTCTGCATTAACTCGTGCCATTCCCTGCCTTTAAGCCAGGGCACAGGATTTATATCCAGGAGACACATTTTTCTGCTGGGAAGAGAGGACAGTGGGGAAACAACAGCTACCCTATGCAACTGCTCTGGGTGACCCGGCTTTGGCAGGGGGGTTGGGCTGGATGATCTCCAGAGGTCCCTTCCAATCCCAACCACTCTGGGATTCTGTTTGTCAGCAGCTCCTCTCACCCTGGCATTGGCACGTTCTGAAGTACGTAGCAGAAACGACGTCAGACCCCAAACATCTGTCTCTGAGCAGAGTCTGCTCTTCCCCAGTGATCTCAATCAATCAATCAGGTTGGAAGAGCCCTCTGGGATCATCGAGTCCAACCATTGCCCTGACACCACCATGGCAACTAGACCAGGGCACTAAGTGCCATGTCCAGGCTTTTCTTAAACACCTCCAGACATGGTGACTCCACCACCTCCCTGGGCAGCCCCTTCCAATGGCTAATGACCCTTGCTGAGAAGAAATGCTTCCTAATGTCCAACCTGACCCTCCCCTGGCGAAGCTTCAGGCTGTGTCCTCTTGTCCTATCGCTAGTTGCCTGGGAGAAGAGGCCGACTCCCACTTCACTACAACCTCCCTTCAGGTAGTTGTAGACTGCACTAAGGTCACCTCTGAGCCTCCTCTTCTCCAGGCTAAACACCCCCAGCTCCCTCAGCCATTCCTCGTAGGTCAGACCCTTCAGCTAGAAGGTTACTTGCCCCTAATCCCCCTCTCTGGCCTCTTTCAGGGACGTCCACAAGCTGACCGAGGGCTGCAGGAGAGATATCACTCCCTCCTCCTTCATCCTTTGTTATTCAGGGTCTGCATTTTCCTCATCCACGGTAACGCCTGGCAGCGCTTTGCCACCACCGAATCGCAGCACGAAGGCATAAAGGATACTGTCTTCTCTACTTTTGTCTTGTGTGCTTTCCATCCCAGGCAGGGCAGCTGCCACGCGTCGGAAAAGCTGCAAAAAACAAAACCACACACAGGGAACAGATCAAAACAATCGTACTTTAAAGAGCTCACCCCGGTTGATACAGCTCAAACAATGATTCCATACATCCTTCGCTACTATTTACACCGCTCACACCACAAAGCCTGACACCAAATATAACCTTTATTCTTAGGAAAGCACATTTTTGTTGTTCTTGAAGATCAAGTGTTACTGGTTACAAGCAGTAAACCTTCTAGCACCTTCTCTGCGAATATGCTCTGGTTGGAATCCAGCATTTCCACCTCACATCTGCCATAGGTGTCCACAGACCCCAACAACTTCCCCACGTCAGGTGGGAACTCGACCTCCTCACCTCCGCAGGGTTACACGGGAGCATGGAGACGCTGATAAAGTCAAACACAACATCCAGGAGTCTGTCACCACCACTGGCCACGCTGGTACATAGAGAAGAGAGTCAGAAAAGGGGATGTATGTAATGACCCCCCTAAGCATCTTCTTCGAGGCTCCACGTAGCTGTGGGTCAGGTTCCTTATGAACCAAAGGACATTTCTTTCAGGAATTTCCCCATTCCTTTTCCAAGCGCCCTCAGCTTTCTGCACCCCCTCCATCGTTATCACAGAATCAACCAGGTTGGAAGAGACCTCAGGGACTGAGTCCAACCATTGCCCTGACACCACCATGTCAACTAGACCATGGCACTAAGTGCCATGTCCAGTCTTGTCTTAAACCCCTCCAGAGATGGTGACTCCACCACCTCCCTGGGCAGCCCCTTCCAATGGCTAATGACCCTTGCTGAGAAGAAATGCTTCCTAATGTCCAACCTGAACCTCCCCTGGCCAAGCTTGAGGCTGTGTCCTCTTGTCCTATCGCTGGTTGCCTGGGAGAAGAGGCCAACTCCCACTTCACTACAACCTCCCTTCAGGTAGTTGTAGACTGCAATCGTATGTCTACACTCAGGTTATAAAACACAGAACAGGAACACGTGCCAAGTGCACTCGCAATCCCAAAGCTGTTCTACCTCTCACTTGGACGCCGTCTCCGGTTTCCCAGCAAGGTCTTAGCTCCAAACTCTCTCCACAATTTTATTCCGCTGGAAGGTGGCTGAGAGATAAGACCGAATGGGACCAATTCCCTCTCCTCCATGTCCTACCTTTGCTCATGAGGTTCAGAATTGTGGTTCCCACCACATGGCTTCTCCCCTGCCCTCTGGGTGAGGAGCCTACGGATCTGCCCACTACTAACGTATGAGAATCCACTTGAATTTTGCAAGCCCACACTAGCCTGTCTTCTCCTGCACAGGAGCAGCACAGTTAAGGACTGTTCTTTGGGTGAGTGTGATTTCTCCGAGAAGTTGCCACGTTCAATCGGGAGGAACCACACCAGTTTCAACAGTAGTGTTCTCTTTTTAACATGCCTCGGCGAGTGTGTGCGCAGAAGGAGAGAAGGATAGGACAAATCTGAGGGATGGATGAATAGCTGCTGCTGTTCATCAGGGTTATCAACGACTACCTCATTGTTTCTTACCTTTGAAGAACACCCCTAGCAGAGTTTTGATCCCATGTTGATGGCGCTCAGCACAAACTGACATATCATAGAATCAGAGACTGGTTTGGGTTGGAAGGGACCTCAAAGACCATCTAGTTCCAACCCCCCTGCCACGGGCAGGGACACCTTCCACTAGACCAGGTTGCTCCAACCTGGCCTTGAACACTGCCAGGGAGGGGGCAGCCACAGCTTCTCTGGGCAACCTGGGCCAGGGTCTCACCACCCTCACAGCAAAGAATTTCTTCCTAAGATCTCATCTCAATCTCCCCTCTTTCAGTTTAAAACCATTCCCCCTCGTCCTGTCACTCCATGCCCTTGTAAAAAGCCCCTCTCCCGCTTTCCTGTAGCCCCTTCAGGTACTGGAAGGTGCTAGAAGGTCTCCCCGGAGCCTTCTCTTCTCCAGGCTGAACAGACCCAACTCTCTCAGCCTGTCTTCATAGGAGAAGAATAGAATACAATGCTTACACTGCATTAATATTTTTCCACCATTACAGACATTGTTACCACTGTATCTTTCTTGCCTGCATGTTATCAAGCATCCAGGACAGTGGATGTTCCCAAGCGCTCAACATCTCCCTCCATCAGCGTGTTAAAATCACCCCACCGCATGCCCGACAGCAGCTCGGGAGTCCCAAAACGCCTGGTGCAAGTCTGACATCAGCCTTAACGTGTTACACTGACATTATGGCTTGACAAGTACCCTCCAAGCTCATCATGAAGAAGCCCTCAGCTTTGTCGGGGACGCTGTCACCTTTGCGGGGCAGGAGAACAAACACGCCGCGCTCGTTGGTGTCTGACCTTTGCTGTCACCGCTGTGTGTTACTGACTGAAGAGACTGCTACGTGAGGAGAGGACACACCTGACAGGTAGGAAAAGGCAAAGCTGCTTCCCTTCGCCATCCCCATCACCTCCCCCATAACCACTCTAGAAACCATCGCCAGCGTCCTCACCGCTTCTTCACCAAGAGCAACACCACTTTGTGGGTGTACACTGAAACCTGAGACAAGGATATGGGTCTGGGAACCACAGACTCACAGACTGGTTGGGGTTGGAAGGGACCTCTGGAGATCATCCAGCCCAACCCCCACCAAAGCAGGGTCACCCAGAGCAAGTTGCACAGGGTTGTGTCCAGGCAGGTTTGAATATCTCCAGAGAAGGAGACTCCCCCGCTCCCTGGGCAGCCTGTGCCAGGGCTCTGGCACCCTCACACCAAAGAAGTTCCTCCTCATATTCAGATGGAACTTCCCATGTTTCAGTTTGTGCCCGTTGCCCCTTGTCCTGTCGCTGGGCACCACTGAGAAGAGTCTGGCCCCATCCCCTTGACACCCACCCCTAAGGTATCTGTAAGCATTGATAAGATCCCCCCTCAGTCTGCTCTTCTCCAGCTGAACAGCCCCAGCTCCCTCAGCCTCTCCTCGGAGCAGAGATGCTCCAGCCCTCTGACCATCTCTGTACCCCTCCGCTGGACTCTCTCCAGTAGTTCCTGGTCTTTCTTGAACTGGGGGGCCCAGAACTGCCCACAGTTACTCCAGGTGTGGCCTCACCAGGGCAGTGTAGAGGGGGAGGAGAACCTCCCTCAACCTGCTGCCCACACTCTTCCTCATGCACCCCAGGACACCATTGGCCTTCCTGGCCCCAAGGGCACATTGTTGGCTCGTGGGGAACTTGGTGTCCACCAGAACTCCCAGGTCCTTCTCCGTAGAGCTGCTTTCCAGCAGGTCACCCCCAGCCTGTGCTGGTGCATGGGGTTATTCCTCTTGAGGTGCAGGACCCTACACTTGCCTTTGTTGAACTTCATGAGGTTCTTCTCCACCCAGCTCTCCAGCCTGCCCAGGTCTCGCTAATGGCAGCACGGCCTGCTGGGATATCGGCCACTCCTCCCAGTTTGGTGTCATCAGCAAACTGGCTGAGGGTACACTCAGTCCCTTCATCCAGGTCATTGATGAATAAGTTAAACAGGACTGGACCGAGTACTGACCCCTGGGGAACACCACTAGCTACAGGCCTCCAACTAGACACAACACCGCTGACCACAACTCTCCGAGCTCTGCCATTCAGATGATCTCCAGAGGTCCCTTCCAACCCAAACCATTCTATGATTCTATGATTTACTGATGTCATATGCTTTGAGACCCTAGGTGGAAGCAGCAATACCAAAAAAAAAGGTTTAAACTGTGGCATTGCTATTTATTTCCCCCTTGTACAACACGCAGAACGTGAGGGATGCAGTTTATAGAGGGGAGGAGGTGGGGAGTCTTAAAAAAACCTCAGCTGATGGGAACCAACTGGAATTACTGCATTTAAACCAAGCTGCTGACAGAAAGGCTCAGTGCTTAAAGCACAGAATCACAGAATTACAGAATGAATCAGGTTGGAAGAGCCCTCTGGGATCATCGAGTCCAACCATTGCCCTGACACCACCATGGCAACTAGACCAGGGCACTAAGTGCCATGGCCAGGCTTTTCTTAAACCCCTCCAGAGATGGGGACTCCACCACCTCCCTGGGCAGCCCCTTCCAATGGCTAATGACCCTTGCTGAGAAGAAATGCTTCCTAATGTCCAACCTGACCCTCCCCTGGCCAAGATTCAGGCTGTGTCCTCTTGTCCTATCGCTAGTTGCCCAGGAGAAGAGGCCAACTCCCACTTCACTACAACCTCCCTTCAGGTAGTTGTAGACTGCACTAAGGTCACCTCTGAGCCTCCTCTTCTCCAGGCTAAACACCCCCAGCTCCCTCAGCCGTTCCTTGTAGGTCAGACCCTCCAGACCCTTCACCAGCTTGGTCGCCCTCCTCTGGACTCGCTCCAACACCTCAACATCTTTCTTGAAGTGCGGGGCCCAGAACTGGACACAGGATTCAAGTTGCGGCCTCACCAGTGCCCAGTACAGAGGGACGATCCCTTCCCCAGACCGGCTGGCTACACTATTCCTAATAGAGGCCAAGATGCCATTGGCCTTCTTGGCCACCTGGGCACACTGCTGGCTCATGTTTAGCCGCCTGTCGATCAGCAATAGCTTCAGGACTAGCTTTGCCAGGGGATGTTCAGGTTGGACATTAGGAAGCATTTCTTCTCAGCAAGGGTCATTAGCCATTGGAAGGGGCTGCCCAGGGAGGTGGTGGAGTCACCATCCCTGGAGGGGTTTAAGAAAAGACTGGACATGGCACTTAGTGCCCTGGTCTAGTTGCCATGGTGGTGTCAGGGCAATGGTTGGACTCGATGATCCCAGACGGCTCTTCCAACCTCATTGATTCTGTGATTCAGGACTTTTTTTTTTCGAAGGCAGGAGTTAAACGCAGCCATCTGAAAGCCTGAGCCACACAAAGTCTCTTTCAGCATTCAACTCTGCAATCTCCTTCCTGATTACACTCTGGAAAAAAAAAAACCCTCATCTCTCACCATTAGTTTCAAGTCATTTGCCAAAGTGCGCCTTTCCCTCTGCTCCAGCAGATAAATCCCCAACAGATCAGTGTCACAAACGACTGTAGGCACCAAACAGTTTTCACTGTAACAGGGAAAGGACCGCTGAAAAGCCAAGCAAAACCTGTTCCCCAAGGCGAAGTGAACAAAAATGTTTCCCTAATTCTCATTCCCCGAGGAGAGCAGCGCAACTCAAAGAATAATTCTTGCCCCATCAGATAAACAAAAATCAAACGACAGGAGAAAGAGCCAAGCTCCAGCTGCAGCCAGCCCTGAACACAGGGTTCCTCGAGGGGCCCCGGTCCTTTAGCTACTGCCGTGAGAAAGTTTTTCTGCCAAACACCACGTTGAGCCGGCGGCTCTTTGGGAGCAGACGTGAAGTGTGCCAGGTACCGCTGGAAGGGGCTCTGCAGGGCTCTGCCTCCCGTCTCGTGCTACAAGACAGCAAAAATGAACCCTGACATAATCTGGGCATGAAATCCACAGACTAACACTAAGATGCCCTGAAATACAGACTGCCGAGATGGAGCATGAATGTCAAAGTCTTTTAAAGCTTATTCAGGGCTGACAAATGAAATGAATCAGAGACGACGGTTCTCTGCACTCACTGAAGCGAGTTCTCTGCTTCCCTCCTCAGACTCAAGGCTCCCCTGGCAATATCTTTGCTGAAACTTGCAGGATCAAAAAGCCATTTTTTTCCCCTCTATGGCATCAAATTCATAGAATCCCAGACTGGTTTGGGTTGGAAGGGACCTTAAAGCCCATCCAGTTCCAACCCCCTGCCATGGGCAGGGACACCTTCCACCAGACCAGGTTGCTCCAAGCCCCATCCAACCTGGCCTTAAACACTGCCAGGGAGGGGGCAGCCACAGCTTCTCTGGGCAACCTGGGACAGGGTCTCACCACCCTCACAGCCAAGAATTTCCTCCTAATATCTCATCTCAATCTCCCCTCTTTCAGTTTAAAACCGTTCCCCCTCGTCCTATCACTCCATGCCCTTGGAAAAAGCCCCTCTCCAGCTTTCCTGTAGCCCCTTCAGGTACTGGAAGGTGCTAGAAGGTCTCCCCGGAGCCTTCTCTTCTCCAGGCTGAACAGTCCCAGCTCTCTCAGCCTGTCTCCACAGCAGAGGTGCTCCAGCCCTCTGAGCATCTGCGTGGCCTCCTCTGGACTCGCTCCAACAGCAGATTAACCCCAGAACAACACTATCACCATTTTTACTCTGTAGTATCCTCCACTCATTTTTCCTCCAACACCCTCTCCCCAAAGCCAGAAGGAACAAAGTGTACAGGACCCTGGTGACTGCAGACAGCTCTACCTTAACAGATCCCACAGCCCACAGCAGCTGTACGTTACAATCTAGTTTGACAGTGTGCAACTAGAAGAGATGAGGGTTACACCCCAGCAGCTCATCAGATCAGTCTCCGGGGAAAAGAAATGCCAGAGAAGTCATAAAATGAAAGCCTGCCACGTCCAGAATCACAGAATCAACCAGGTTGGAAGAGCCCTCTAGGATCATCGAGTCCAACCGTTGCCCTGACACCACCATGGCAACTAGACTAGGGCACTAAGTGCCATGTCCAGTCTTTTCTTAAACACCTTCAGAGATGGTGACTCCACCACCTCCACCGTCCAGGTTTCAGCCAACACGTACACAGGCTGCAAATCCTCTGTACTCTCAGCAGTGGCTACGTGGAGATTCACCTCTGAGCCTCTAAACCAAGCCACGGGTTACTGATTTCCACCTCAGCCCCCAGTAGTGTGTTATTTGAGGTGCCATCTTCTGAGCTGTCCCCTTCCGTGTCACAGGGGAATCGCAAAAGAAGCCTGTCAGCAGTATGTTCCCCTCTATTTCTTTGTTGCTAGGAGATCCTGGCATTGAAATAGATGGTGTTTGATGTATGGGGCAAACACTGAATTTGAAACCTGGTGGACAGCATCCTGTGGAGAACCCTAATGCTTGGGACCACAAATAGCACTAAGATTCACCACCTGTGAGATGACACGTGGGTCGGGGCAATCCCAAGCAAAATCCAGGCTGGGCAGAGAATGGATTGAGAGCAGCCCTGAGGAGAAGGACTTGGGGGTGATGGGTGACGAGAAGCTCACCATGAGCCGGCAACGTGCGCTGGCAGCCCAGAAAGCCAACAGTGTCCTGGGCTGCATCCCCAGCAGCGTGGCCAGCAGGGCGAGGGAGGGGATTCTGCCCCTCTGCTCCGCTCTCGGGAGACCCCCCCTGCAGTGCTGCGTCCAGCTCTGGGGCCCCAACAGAAGAAGGACACGGAGCTGTTGGAGCGAGTCCAGAGGAGGCCACGAAGATGATCAGAGGGCTGGAGCACCTCTGCTATGGAGACAGGCTGAGAGAGTTGGGGCTGTTCAGCCTGGAGAAGAGAAGGCTCCGCAGAGACCTTCTAGCACCTTCCAGTGCCTGAAGGGGCTACAGGAAAGCTGGAGAGGGGCTTTTTACAAGGGCAAGTAGCGACAGGACAAGGGGGAACGGTTTTAAACTGAAAGAGGGGAGATTGAGATGAGATCTTAAGCAGAAATTCTTGACTGTGAGGGTGGTGAGACACCGGCCCAGGTTGCCCAGAGAAGCTGTGGCTGCCCCCTCCCTGGCAGTGTTCGAGGCCAGGTTGGATGGGGCTTGGAGCAACCTGGTCTGGTGGAAGGTGTCCCTGCCCGTGGCAGGGGGGTTGGAACTAGATGATCTTTAAGGTCCCTTCCAACCCAAACCATCCTGTGATTCTATGATTATCCTTCAGCGTCTGACCAAGACTGGAATGAGGTCAGCATACTGGCTAGTGCTCCATGGCATCTCCTGAACGGTTGCCTCTGCTCCTGCTAACCCTGCCTGGCAGTCAGACCTAGGGCAGCGAAGGCAGGTGGGTTGCAAGTCATGTCTCCAGGACTTGCCTGCACACAAGCGACACTGGAATTCATATCTCTGACCTGAAAGAGAGGATGGAAAGAAAGCAAGGAAGCTACAGTGGGCCACACAGTGAAGTTCAAGAAAGGCAAGTGTAGGGTCCTGCACCTTGGGAGAAATAACCCCACACACCAGTACAGGCTGGGGGTGACCTGCTAGAAAGCAGCTCTGCAGAGAAGGACCTGGGAGTTCTGGGGGACAACAAGTTCCCCATGAGCCAACAATGTGCCCTTGGGGCCAGGAAAGCCAATGGTGTCCTGGGGTGCATGACGAAGAGTGTGGCCAACAGGTCAAAGGAGGTTCTCCTCCCCCTCTACACTGCCCTGGTGAGGCCACACCTGGAGTAACTGTGTGCAGTTCTGGGCCCCCAGTTCAAGAAAGACAAGGAACTACTGGAGAGAGTCCAGCGGAGGGGTACGGAGATGGTCAGAGGGCTGGAGCATCTCTGCTACGAGGAGAGGCTGAGGGAGCTGGGGCTGTTCAGCTGGAGAAGAGCAGACTGAGGGGGGATCTTATCAACACTTACAAATACCTTAGGGGTGGGTGTCAAGGGGATGGGGCCAGACTCTTCTCAGTGGTGCCCAGTGACAGGACAAGGGGCAACGGGCACAAGCTGAAACATGGGAAGTTCCATCTGAATATCAGGAAAATCTTCTTTACTTTGAGGGTGCCAGAGCCCAGGGACAGGCTGCCCAGGGAGGGTGGGGAGTCTCCTTCTCTGGAGATATTCAAACCCACCTGGACACGACCCTGTGCAACGTGCTCTGGGTGACCCTGCTTTGGCAGGGGGTTGGACTGGATGATCTCCAGAGGTCCCTCCAACCCCAACCACTCTGGGATTCTGTGATACATGAGGCATTAGTAAAAACAAAGCTCACTCTGGAGTCTCTAACATCAAGATGTCTACATCCAACACCACACAGAAACCAAAACCTTAATGAGAAGGGGATGGAAATTCAAAGAAGCCAAAAGTGGAGGACTGAGGGTTCCACTTCACCCCAAGTCTCCTTCTGCATTAACTCGTGCCATTCCCTGCCTTTAAGCCAGGGCACAGGACTTAGATCCAGGAGACACATTGTTGTGCTGGGAAGAGAGGACAGTGGGGAAACAACAGCATTTTGTCAGCTTTTCTGAACTGCTCCAGGGTGCCAAGTGAAGCACTGACAACCTGAGAATTTGTCAGGCAAGAGTTTTGTGTGGAAGGAAAAAAAACCTAAACCCAAACCAAACCAGTTTGCATTCCCTAATGTACACATTTCAGTCACACATAGTATCAAAGCTACATGGTAATTACTAAATCTGAACCTATACCCTAGTGACACTTTCCCATTTCATTGGGGAAGAATTTATTGACAAGTCAGTACAATAAATTCATACCATTCAACAGAGAAGCTGCAAGGAAACAGAGAACTAGATAATTAGTGGTATTAAAAGTCTTATCCTTTGAGAATTGTTTCAGCAACTACTTATTAAACTAATAAAAAATGAGTTTCAAATATTCTGCAGGACAGAATAGCTTTGAAGTTCCTGAACATCCCAGTGCACGCCTGCAACACAAAGATCAAAACGCAGAAGAAAAATCCATTTTTAGTTCTTTTTGAATAACCCCTCGTGTCCTTTGTTTTGATATTTTACACAGAGAATGAAGTCACTCAAAATCTGTCCTCTTGTCCCATTCTGATGAGACTTCACACTACATGAAGTACCCACCTGGATTAGGATGCAGTGATGCAGCACCAAGTTTTTTAGGTACTACTGTTTATTGATGTTAGTGAAGAACTAGAATTATGGCTCCAAACACCAAATATTCCATTTTCTGTTGTCTTACAGAAGTAGTCTTACAGCCTGTAACCTGGTAATTAAAATCAGAGGCATAATTTGTCTAGACCTCCATTATACAACGAAGAATTTTCTCAAGGGAGTGCATGAGTGAGGCTACAGCTACAGAAATGCCTTTATGCTCTGACCACCTCATTACTACAATCCCTGAGTGGCTTCAGCATAAAATCCAAAAAGGCAAAGTTTGTTCCTTCACCGTGTATTAAATGGAGCTACCACCCTTCAGGACAAAGGTTGTAGTAGCTTTACAAAGCACAGGTTTTATTAAATGACAGTATCTTCATCTTCAAGAAAGATGTTGAGGTGTTGGAGTGAGTCCAGAGGAGGGCGACCAAGCTGGGGAAGGGTCTGGAGGGTCTGACCTACGAGGAACGGCTGAGGGAGCTGGGGGTGTTTAGCCTGGAGAAGAGGAGGCTCAGAGGTGACCTTAGTGCAGTCTACAACTACCTGAAGGGAGGTTGTAGTGGAGTGGGAGTCGGCCTCTTCTCCCAGGCAACCAGCGATAGGACAAGAGGACACAGCCTCAAGCTTTGCCAGGGGAGGTTCAGGTTGGACATTAGGAAGCATTTCTTCTCAGCAAGGGTCATTAGCCATTGGAAGGGGCTGCCCAGGGAGGTGGTGGAGTCACCATCTCTGGAGGGGTTTAAGGAAAGCCTGGACATGGCCCTTAGTGCCCTGGTCTAGTTGCCATGGTGGTGTCAGGGCAGTGGTTGGACTCGATGATCCCAAAGGGCTCTTCCAACCTCATTGATTCTGTGATCTTATGCCAAAACACACTACAGGCACGCCATCAAGATTTTCCCATTTACATCTCAAATCATCAGGGCTCCAACTGGCCCCAAAAGCCAAAGGCTTGGACATGGATTTCTGGAAACACGTCAGCTGCACAGCAGCTCCCTCAAGGAACGAGGGTGGAGAGAGCTTCATCACCATCATCATTCCTCTCAGCGAGGCAACTGCTCTCAAGCGCACACTCCCTGATCTAAGTAAACATTAAGGATTCCAGCACAGAATCCAAGGCTTAATTACAAGTCAGCCTCTGTGTTGTGGCAGCATAATTGGTGCAGACCCTAGAACCAAACACTTCCACGCTTACTAATGCACTGAAACGCAGCGCTAAGTTAACACGTCTAATTACTCCATTATATAGGGAAGAATTTTGCTACTAATATACAAAGTCAAAGGACATTTTAATAACAGACCCGTCTATAACATACCAAGTAATTTATAATCCTGTTTTAGCAACTCCTGATACAATTCTGCATACAATTTGTGTAACTACATATATAAAATGCACATGTGATTATGTACATCCACATGCGTGTGCATGCGTTTGCTCTGCAGAGCCACCCAAGAATTAATATCTTCTACATCCTCTAGCTCTCTAGTCATGATCTGCTAATAAACATATTTGCTTACATAACTAATAAGCTCAAACAAATTTTTTTTCATGTAAACACCAGATCAGTTCCGCGGTGTTTATTCCTTTCACCAGTTCACTGTTTGCCAAGTGATTTATCTTCATTAACACAAGTGCTAAAACTTCATCTGGTGGGTCAG
This sequence comes from Nyctibius grandis, assembly GCF_013368605.1. Classification (NCBI taxonomy): domain Eukaryota; kingdom Metazoa; phylum Chordata; class Aves; order Nyctibiiformes; family Nyctibiidae; genus Nyctibius; species Nyctibius grandis. Next base: position 125,998,386 of record NC_090659.1, read on the forward strand.
AATTTAAAGAGCTGCAGCTCATCTCACGACACAAAACCTAATTTTATTGCAGTTGCATCAGCTCTAAAGACATTTAATTGCTTTAACTCATCATCGACTAGAAATAAATAGCTTTGGCTGTCCAAGAACATTTGCTCACACTTTCAGTGCCTTCCAACAGAGTGGGAGCACCAGTTGACACTGTCTCACTGCACAGCGGAAGCATTTTAAGCCATCACATTCCTCCTTGACTGGTTTGCCCACATTCTTTCACCGAATCCATACCAGAAACAGCCCTCAGACCCTGTGTTTCCCCAGCTTTTTGGCTCATGCCTTAATCCCTTCAACCTAAACACCAAAGCTGGATTATCAAGAATGCAGGGAAGTCTGATTCCGCACCCACAAACCTTCTTCAATAATTCTTCTTTTCTAAGAGGGAAGAAGTTGCTGCAAGGTCAGGGATCCTTCTGAACCTCGGCCAACAAGTCGACTCTGAGATGTTGCGTGCTGTGTACGGACTACAAACGCCCCTCTGACACCCTCTGAAAGGCTTCCCAACGTCTAGGGAAGACCTAATCCCACAACGCCGCACTGGCAGAAGGAGTCTCAGGCTGGTTGTAGCCAACGTTACTCACCTGTTTTACGTTGTATCCTGCTTTCGCACTAGTTTCAATGAACATTACATTCAGCTCTTTGGCTTTCCTTTCTCCTTCCTCAATGGACACTTGTCTGGGGAAGATAACACAGAATTAGGAAAAAAAACCCCAGACACTTTGAAAATTAAGATTTTTGTCTTCAACCCAAGGAGGTGACTGCTTCATTACAGTTCTGAAAGCACTTAATGTTTTTTTTCCCTGCATACAGACACCACATCCTGAGCAGTCGTAGACAAGTATCACCTTTTCATCGTCCCAGATGGACTTTTACGGCACACCTGGCCCCCAAAGCAGAACTAGCCAGCTAGACTCCCCCAAATCCCTGTCCAGAAAACTATGCTTTTATGTCTGAGCAATTAGCAATCAACAGATTTTAATATCCAGTAACAGTCACCCTCTTGCAGCCTACCAAACTGTTTTAACAAAGGACCAAGCGTAACCACCTCACACCAAATGACTTGTGTCCTGCTTTCCCCTGGCTGGGTGTCCCACCCGTTAAGCAGTCTGCTACAGCAAAAACTGGGGGAAACTTTGGTTCAAGAACTGCCAAACCAGAATCACGAGGTACAGGAGGGGCATATGTGCATAAACAATTCTTTTGGGTGTTATTGTGCATAAACAATTCTTAGTAGGGTGTTATAAATCCCAAGTGAGGGTTCACAAGTGAAGCTGTTCTGAGGAAACAGGGATTTCAATCGAATCCAGAATACTTCCCTCTCATGATTTTGTTTTACTTTTGTGACTTTTTTGCTCATTTGTGTTAGTGATACCATAAACCCAGAATAAGCAGAGCGCCCAATGCAGCAGAAGCTGAAGGTGCATGACTTCTAATAAAAATATTTAAGTTTACCAACTTAGAAAAACCCCTGAAGAGTTTTCAAAGGGAGGATTACTGTCACTTCTCATTTATAACTGAGCAAATCTATTAAGCATGAATATTTGTAATGATTTTAGCTTATTCATTCACTGATGGAGGTTGTAGTTAACACTCCATTCTCTCCTGACATCCAAACAAGTTGGTGACAGCCTCTCAACTCGTTCACAGCATCGTGCTGGAAAGTTGTGCTTAACCAAATGAAAGAAGTTTTTAAATTGAGATTTCTCTCGTCACAGCCATCTCCAGTGTAGTAAAAACAAGCTTGAGCATTTTGGGTAAAAAAAAAAAATACAAGCGTTCTTTTTAAAACAGTTGTCTAGGGGAAAACAGCAGCAATTTAAGAAAAGCATTTGAAAGATGAGTTATGCCTCCGTACCTCTTATCTGCTAGATCTGTTTTATTTCCCACCAGCATAATGATGACATCGCTGCCCCTTTCCGTTCTGACATCGTCAATCCATTTTGTTGTTTGCTGGAACGAGTTTACATCTAACAGGGAACAGTGGAGAAGATTATTACCGCAGGTATTCTTCACAGATGGCTGGTAAATACATCTCTAAGTCTCAAATAAAAGCTTCGTATTCTCTGGAATTGGCACACTAGGGTGATGAAGAATCAGCAAGAGAAACCCTAAGTGTCCCACATTGAAGATAAGAAAACTTTGGCATTAACTTCAAATGGACTCGTACTTCATTACAGGTGAATTCAAAGCCAGGGAGCGAACAGAGTTGATCTATAATTTGGTTTTGACAGCATCTAAAATGAGAAGTCTTGTGGTTTAGACCAGTTCTTTTCACTTCAACATAAAATATTTTATATAGGGAATGGGGATTAATGGGATGCTGCATTCTACACTGCTCACGACTTCTGCATCTACAGCAAGAGGTTCTACAGCTTCATTGCTTCTCAAAACTACTTAATACCAGCTACACATGTTGTACAGCTTCATCACTTATTTGCTACGCTCAGGATTTGCTCTAGGAAACACCAGGGTACCACGTACTACCAACTCCTATATCACTGAACAGCCAGTTCAAAAGAGTTTCCAAATCACTTGCATAGAACCCAAAATACAAATTTAGCCTATCCACACACTTTTTCTTAACGATAGGTCCTTAAAAGCCACAAGCTAATTTTAAGAAGCTCATCCTGATCTAATGAGACAGTGTGCTGTTTGAAAAGTTGCATCCCATCAGGAAAATCGAGGTGTACAGAAGCTGCTGCGGAGCTCAGCGTTCGCCAGTCAGCGACACAAAGAGCCTCTGAGTTGCCAAAGTAGTTTGCAGTACTTAAAAAAAAAAAAAAGGGGAGGGCTCTGCAGCAGTTCTTGACAAGTATTGATTTTTTTAATGGCTTCTACTGCATAGTAATATATCATATGCTAGACAGTCAAGGCTTGATCACTTGCCAGTGTCTTAATTCTTCTCTTTACTACTTGGTAATATTGAGTTTGCTCGGTGAGTAACAGAATTTCAAAGTTCACGACTAACCTGTAACTTTAGCTCAAATGAAAGTGCTATTTTTAAGAATTAAAGCTTTTATAGGTAAAGCCTGTATTCCTGCTGTAATCTTTTAGTATTAATAAATCCAGGGACAAGCACTTTTGCATTTGTATAGCATTAGGCCATTGCTCTCAGTCAATTCCAGTTTAGGACTGAAGGTGTCTGAAGGTTTAGTTCTCCTAACCCAAAACTGAAGGTGTCTGAAGGTTTAGTTCTCCTAACCCAAAACTGAAGGTGTCTAAAGGTTTAGTTCTATTAACCCAAAATTGAAGGTGTCTGAAGGTTTAGTTCTATTAACCCAAAACTGAAGGTGTCTGAAGGTTTAGTTCTCCTAACCCAAAACTGAAGGTGTCTGAAGGTTTAGTTCTCCTAACCCAAAACTGAAGGTGTCTGAAGGTTTAGTTCTCCTAAACCATAATTGAAGGTGTCTGAAGGTTTAGTTCTCCTAACCCCAAATTTCTGTTCTTTGTCCATAGAGAACAGTAGTAAGTTAGGGGTCTCTGGCCTGAGGGGAGGGACAGAAGGAGAAGGGTTAACAAAGCGCTAATATTTAAGTTCACAAAAATGTACATACCTTAGTAAGAAATGAAAGAGCAGTTGTTAAAGGATAAGGGGCTTAGTGGGAAGTTTTACATTTTGCAAAACGTGAAGGTGACTGATTCAAATGACAATGGGATGTTAATGAGTTTTCCCCCCAGCCCATGCCCAGATTTTGGTTTTGGAGGGAGGGCAAATGGAGTGAAGCAAGCTACAGCTATCAGTGCAAAGTCTCTAAATTTAAGAATTCAGATATCTATGAACATGATTCAGGTGGTTGAGACCAAAAGTCACAGGTGATATTACGATCAAAAAGCAGATGGAAGAGGGTGAAGTGCAACAAGACCAGCCAGGACTCGAGGCTCCAGGAGAATGCGATAGGAAAGGGTTACGAAACGATGTCGACGACGGTTTATACATCAGCAGTGATATGGTGGCTAATTTAAAACTTGATTACAATAAAAGAAAACGTTTCTTTTTTTCATGCCAGAATGAAGAACAAGCAGATGGCTGTGACAGGACATGCAAAGCTAGGCTAAAGGATGAAAGGGGCAGAGTATTAGAAATGCAGAATTCCCCCCACTCACTTGTGATATCATAAACAACAACTGCAACAGTGGAGTCACGAATGTAGCTAGGAATCAAGCTCCTGAACCGTTCTTGACCTGCTGTGTCCCATAATTGCAACCGTACCTAACAAAATCAGTCAAACAAGCAAGAAAAATAAGAAAAAGGTCAAAGCCAGTGCAATATACCTACTTGTGATATCGTAAACTACTACAGCAGCAGCAGAGTCACGGATGTAACTGGGAATGAGGCTACGGAAACGTTCCTGACCCGCAGTATCCCACAGCTGCAACCTGATCTGTGGGTGGGAGAAAATTAAAAAAGCCAAACTGCCACTAAAAATAAAAGAGTAAATAAATTTTACTGTTTGAAAAAAAAAGCAAAAAGCTAAATAAAAATGATAAACTCATGCAGGAGATGACTGGGGAGTGGGAGCAGCAGCGTACTGGCTGCTTCTTTACAGCAATCTCTCCCAAGAACTAGCAGTAGCCAAACTGGCCTACGTGCACCTATCTTGGCTTTGATTTTTAAAAAATGCTTCCCTTCCAAAAGGGGAGAAATCGCCTCGCTCAGCTTCCAAACTGAGAGGACCAACACGGGAACTAAGGCAAATGTTCACCTGCAGTTCTGCCTACACAAGGTTTTCATGCTCTGCTGCTGTCCTTCCTCAGGACGCACACGGGTAACCTCCAGCGTCCTGGAGGACGGTTGCTGGTGGAAGAATCAGCCCACGCACCGTACTTGTAAAGGCAGAGCCTTCAGCTGCTGTCAGAGCACTGGAAAAGCTACTGAAGTGAATTTGTCAAGGAGTATAGAACGCTAGTTATTATATTTAAGCCTTAGCCACACTGCAAAGTAACATGCACACGGATGAAGTTGGCTGTCTCCTACCATCAAGGTTCTGAAAGCAGCAACATGTATGGCAAGATGGGCAAGGGCCAGTTTTGCTACGGAAGGAATATCCCACGGCTCCAGCACTTTCCATGCCATCACATCTCTTGTGGGTTTATACACCACCAGAAGCTTATGCAGCACTGCACAATTTGCTTCCCCAAATAGCTCTAATGGCTGAATTTCTTAATTAAGAATCTGAGCTCATTTTAAACCGCAGGCTTGCTTCCACAGAGGAGTGATTTCATTTCAGGAACTAGAGCTCCACTAAGCATCATTTGTGGATTACTGCTGAAGGCAAGCTTCTTTTTAAACAAGTAATATTAAGAACTATCAAGCTGGCTATTAACTGGCAGCGTTTGGCAATTTATATTTTATCCTTCTGTCTTCTGACATCAAAACCTAAAGGGGTGAAGCGTGGTCACCTTCTCCAAATTCCCACCATTATGCACCCCTCAAACTATCCGTATCATCTCTTTCTTCCAAGAGGATGCCACCAGAGCACCTTCTGCTGCTTGGAAAATGGCACTCACGAGCCCTCCACAGATGAACCAACTGGTAATTTCCCACTTCCCCAAAGAGAGGAGGGAGCTGCCTGCACAGCGCTTGTCACTCTGGAAGCAGCTGGAAGATGAAGGCTCAGTCTCTGCTTCCAAGTGATCTCAGAACTGTGGGCTGCACAATTACAACAGATGCTGATCCTCATTCCTACTGTACATAGAGAAGCGCAACAAAACTCTTACTCACTGTTCGATCCTCCAGATACATGGTTTTCGATAAGAAGTCAATGCCAATTGTTGCCTGTAAAAAGAAATGAAAAAACACAACACCTCTTAAATGAAAATGTCAGAACAACTGTAGGGATTTACAGAGGAGTGAGAATTACTGCCACAGCAGAATTCAGCACCTATACTGGATCAAAAAGAAAAATATGTTGGTTTTCCTGCTTTCAAGATGTAACTCTATATGACTCAACAGGCAGTTTCCTTAATATCCATAATGGCAACAACATCTTAAAGCACAAAAAGCTGTCGACCTTAACTTCAGTTTATGCATATTGACAGTTGAATTCATACAGTCACAGAATCACAGAATCAAGCAGGTTGGAAGAGACCTCTGGGATCATCGAGTCCAACCATTGCCCTGACACCACCATGGTAACTAGACCATGGCACTAAGGGCCATGTCCAGGCTTTTCTTAAACACCTCCAGAGATGGTGACTCCACCACCTTCCTGGGCAGCCCCTTCCAATGGCTAATGACCCTTGCTGAGAAGAAATGCTTCCTAATGTCCAACCTGAACCTCCCCTGGCAAAGCTTGAGGCTGTGTCCTCTTGTCCTATCGCTGGTTGCCTGGGAGAAGAGGCCGACTCCCACTCCACTACAACCTCCCTTCAGGTAGTTGTAGACTGCACTAAGGTCACCTCTGAGCCTCCTCTAACCTAAGTTAGTGTCCATCAGCTGAACCAGGATATCTGGGCACACTGTATTCCTCCCGCCTGCCAAATATCTTACACTAGTGGCAGCTTCACTTAGAACATCCTTATACATGTTTAAGAGAAAGCACTTAGTAGTGCTTTGCTCTATCAAGAGCTGCTTCTTCAATACAGGACCTTCACCCCATTGTTCAAGGCTGAATCCAAGCTCTAGGTGTTCGCTTGCAGCAGGGAAACAACCAAGCTGACCTGTTGGGGCTGTAAGGCTGCCCTGGCTTCAGCAGGACATGGAGCATGTCAAGCAGCTGCACTGCTCAACAACATCAACAGAGCCTGGAAAATGTTCCAAATTGATTTAAAAAGAAAAAAAAAAAAAAACATAGATAAGAGGTAAGTTTCTCAGCTAGGGCAGAATATGAGGCAGCAGTGTGCCCAGCTGGCCAAGAAGGCCACCAGCATCCTGGCTTGTACCAGCACTAGTGTGGCCAGCAGAACTAGGGCAGGGATCGTCCCCCTGTGCTCGGCACTGGTGAGGCCGCACCTCGAATCCTGGCTGCAGTTTTGGGCCCCTCACTCCAAGAAAGACCTTGAGGTGCTGGAGCGAGCCCAGAGAAGGGCAACGGGGCTGGTGAAGGGTCTGGAGCACAAGTGTGATGAGGAGCGGCTGAGGGACCTGGGGGTTTTTAGCCTGGAGAAAAGGAGGCTGAGGGGAGACCTTCTCGCTCTCTACAACTGCCTGAATCATAGAATCACAGAACAGTTTGGGTTGGAAGGCACCTTCAAGACCATCTAGTTCCAACTCCCCTGCCATGGGCAGGGACACCTTCCACTAGACGAGGTTGCTCAGAGCCCCATCCAACCTGGCCTTGAAGCGAGAGAAGATTGTACTGAGGTGGGGGTCAGTCTCTTCTCCCAAGTAACAAGTGACAGGACGAGAGGAAATGGCCTCAAGTTGCACCAGGGGAGGTTTAGATTGGAGATCAGGGACAATGTCTTCATGGAAAGGGTTGTCAAGCACTGGCACAGGCTGCCCAGGGCAGTGGTGGAGTCCCCATCCCTGGAGGGATTTAAAAGCCATGTAGATGTGGTGCTGAGGGACATGGGTTAGTGGTGGCCTTGGCAGTGCTGGGCTAAACGGTTGGACTCGATTGATCTTTTGACACAAAACTGGGAGGAGTGGCTGATGTGCCGGAAGGCTGCGCAGCCATTCAGAGAGACCTGGACAGGCTGGAGAGTTGGGCGGGGAGAAATTTAATGAAATATAACAAGGGCAAGTGTAGAGTCCTGCATCTGGGCAAGAACAACCCCATGTACCAGTACGAGTTGGGGACAGACCTGTTGGAGAGCAGCGGAGGGGAAAGGGACCTGGGGGTCCTAGTGGACAACAGGATGGCCATGAGCCAGCAGTGTGCCCTTGTGGCCAAGAAGGCCAATGGCATCCTGGGGTGTATTAGAAGGGGTGTGGTTAGCAGGTCAAGAGAGGTTCTCCTCCCCCTCTACTCTGCCCTGGTGAGGCCGCATCTGGAGTATTGTGTCCAGTTCTGGGCCCCTCAGTTCAAGAAGGACAGGGAACTGCTAGAGAGAGTCCAGCGCAGAGCCACGAAGATGATTAAGGGAGTGGAACATCTCCCTTATGAGGAGAGGCTGAGGGAGCTGGGTCTCTTTAGCTTAGAGAAGAGGAGCCTGAGGGGTGACCTCATTAATGTTTATAAATATGTAAAGGGCAAGTGTCAAGAGGACGGAGCCAGGCTCTTCTCAGTGACATCCCTTGACAGGACAAGGGGCAATGGGTGCAAGCTGGAGCACAGGAGGTTCCACTTAAATCTGAGGAAAAACTTCTTTACTGTAAGGGTGACTGAACACTGGAACAGGCTGCCCAGAGAGGTTGTGGAGTCTCCTTCTCTGGAGACATTCAAAACCCGCCTGGACGCGTTCCTGTGTGATATGGTCTAGGTAATCCTGCCCCGGCAGGGGGATTGGACTAGATGATCTTTCGAGGTCCCTTCCAATCCCCAACATTCTGTGATTCTGTGATTCTGTGATTCTGTAAAGGTCCTTTCCAACCAAAATGATTCTGTCATTCTATGAAAGAGGTTTGATACCACCTCTCCCCTGCTCTCCCACACTAAAGCAGGTATTTCTAATGAAGACTCTATTTTACTGTATATGCTCCATACTGTTACACAGCCATTATGCCCTCACTATATATCCCTGTAATTAATTCCTTGTATTCTGCCAGATATTTTACGTGGTAGGAAGAAAGAACAGAGCCAGCCAGCCTCCCTGTGAGCAATACACGAAAACCAGCTGCAAATGAATAAAAAAAAACCCAGAACTGAACAATCCAAAGTGAATTTCAATTTGTAACTAAATATAACACATCAGAAAACGAACTTTCCTGGCTGGATCAGGACAGCAGATTTGGAGTATCAGAGATGCATATTGGAAAATAAATCCTGGTGGATCCCAGGAGAGCTACCCAGTGATTTTCACCTGTCATCAAGAGCTGTGACATCACCAGTTGAGAGAGATGATACTGAAACTGTAAGGAAGATGTGAGAAGCCTCAAAAGACTAATGCACCAACACGCTTCCTTGGACGATTGCCTCAAAGATGCTTCTTTTTTCCCTTGTCTCTATTTCATTTCCCTTTACAGAAGAAAAAGCGACAAAACCCCTAACACCTTACAGCATATATACAAGTCAGGATCCCACTCTTGAGCGAGTCCAGAGGAGGGCGACCAACCTGGTGAAGGGTCTGGAGGGTCTGACCTACGAGGAACGGCTGAGGGAGCTGGGGGTGTTTAGCCTGGAGAAGAGGAGGCTCAGAGGTGACCTTAGTGCAGTCTACAACTACCTGAAGGGAGGTTGTAGCAGAGTGGGAGTCGGCCTCTTCTCCCAGGCAACTAGTGATAGGACAAGGGACGCAGCCTCAAGCTTGGCCAGGGGAGGTTCAGGTTGGACATTGATTCTGTGATTCTGTGACAAACTGCTGGAGACTCAGATTATTCTCTGCTCTCAGTAAGAGCTGGAACATCAGCTGCAAAGTCCCAAACCTGCCTCAGCCCATACTTCATGCCATCCCTCCCACACAGCTGCACAGCAGCAAGAGGTCTGAAGCTCACTCACTGCCATAAGAAGTCCCTGTATGACTGGTAGAAATGCAAGTGCCAGAGAGAAACGCGTCAGGTCTGTGAGATTCCTGTTCACCTTGAGAAGAACATATGAAGTGGGCTCGTGTGAAGTTCAACAAGGCCAAGTGCAAGGTCCTGCACATCAGTCGGGGCAATCCCAAGCACAAACACAGGCTGGGTGGAGAATGGATGGAGAGCAGCCCTGAGGAGAAGGACTTGGGGGTGATGGGTGACGAGAAGCTCACCATGAGCCGGCAACGTGCGCTGGCAGCCCAGAAAGCCAACGGTGTCCTGGGCTGCATCCCCAGCAGCGTGGCCAGCAGGGCGAGGGAGGGGATTCTGCCCCTCTGCTCCGCTCTCGGGAGACCCCCCTGCAGTGCTGCGTCCAGCTCTGGGGCCCACAACAGAAGAAGGACACGGAGCTGTTGGAGCGAGTCCAGAGGAGGCCACGAAGATGCTCAGAGGGCTGGAGCCCCTCTGCTCTGGAGACAGGCTGAGAGAGTTGGGGCTGTTCAGCCTGGAGAAGAGAAGGCTCCACGGAGACCTTCTAGCACCTTCCACTACCTGAAGGGGCTACAGGAAAGCTGGAGAGGGGCTTGTTACAAGGGCATGGAGTGATAGGACGAGGGGGAACGGTTTTAATCTGAAAGAGGGGAGATTGAGATGAGATCTTAGGAAGAAATTCTTGACTGTGAGGGTGGTGAGACCCTGGCCCAGGTTGCCCAGAGAAGCTGTGGCTGCCCCCTCCCTGGCAGTGTTCAAGGCCAGCTTGGATGGGGCTTGGAGCAACCTGGTCTGGTGGAAGGTGTCCCTGCCCGTGGCAGGGGGTTGGAACTAGATGGGCTTTAAGGTCCCTTCCAACCCAAACCATTCTATGAATCTACGATATGGCAGGTCTGTTACCTTCACGCTGTGAAATGGCTCCTGACCTGAGCACCCACAAGCTTTACAGATTACATGGAGTAACTTAGAGCCAAATGTATTTCTCTGCCTGTGTTGTTCTGACTGTAACGCGATGCAGAGAGGCAGCAGTATCAGGGAGGGGATTCAAGCACTCTCTACATCCCAGACTTTGACTAAACAAGAGGCATTTTGTCACAGTTGTAAAGAAGAGCTGTGCAATGTCTGAGCAGAGGAAAAGTCTGCTTACTGACAGGGAAAAATACATGGACGTGAAATTAAGCTAACTACCATAATTAAGGCGGAGGCAGGTTTAACCCGCTTGTGAAGTGCTGTGTGCCACATTGAACAAGCAGGAGCCAGGCATGCTCTGAATGGGATGCGAGGTGCTGTAAGTCCCAGTTTCAAGCTTCAACAAGACAAGCAGGACAAAAAACTCTCGAGATGGGCACCCGACGGAGGGGGTCGTGTATGAGAACACTCAACCCAGCTGTCTGCCCAACACTACTAGTAAGGAACTGCTGTTACCCCATTCTATAGACTGTACTTGCTGACATGGAATTACCCAAGACTATGCAAGGAAGCCTGAGGCAAAGCAAGAACCTGAATTATCTTTCAAGTCACACGCCAGCGTTTCAACTCAACACTGTCCTCCCTCTCCCCTCCTCCAAGAGGCTGAAGCTAAAGGGAAGCGTGGCCTTTACAGAATCACAGAATGTCAGGGATTGGAAGGGACCTCGAAAGATCATCTAGTCCAATCCCCTGCCGGAGCAGGATTACCTAGATCATATCACACAGGAACGCGTCCAGGCGGGTTTTGAATGTCTTCGGAGAAGGAGACTCCACAACCTCTCTGGGCAGCCTGTGCCAGTGTTCAGTCACCCTCACCGTAAAGAAGTTTTTCCTCATATCTATGTGGAACCTCCTGTGTTCCAGCTTGCACCCATTGCCCCTTGTCCTGTCAAGGGATGGCACTGAGAAGAGCCTGGCTCCATCCTCATGACACTTGCCTTTTACATATTTATAAACATTAATGAGGTCACCCCTCAGGCTCCTCTTCTCCAAGCTAAAGAGACCCAGCTCCCTCAGCCTCTCCTCAGAAGGGAGATGTTCCACCCCCTTAATCATCTTCGTGGCTCTGCGCTGGACTCTCTCGAGCAGTTCCCTGTCCTTCTTGAACTGAGGGGCCCAGAACTGGACACAATATTCCAGATGCGGCCTCACCAGGGCAGAGTAGAGGGGGAGGAGAACCTCTCTCGACCTGCTGACCACACCCCTTCTAATCCACCCCAGGATGCCATTGGCCTTCTTGGCCACAAGGGCACACTGCTGGCTCATGGTCATCCTGCTGTCCACTAGGACCCCCAGGTCCCTTTCCCCTACGCTGCTCTCCAACAGGTCTGCCCCCAACTTGTACTGGTACAACACGCACAGAATCATCATGTTTGCCAACGTTGGTCTTTCATTATACTCCACATACGGTGCCACAGAACAAGGAAAACTTTCCCAGCATGTCCATGGAGAGAAATCACTCCTGGTAGAATCACAGAATCACTGAGGTTGGAAGAGCCCTCTGGGATCATCGAGTCCAACCGTTGCCCTGACACCACCATGTCAACTAGACCAGGGCACTAAGTGCCATGTCCAGTCTTTTCTTAAACCCCTCCAGAGATGGTGACTCCACCACCTCCCTGGGCAGCCCCTTCCAATGGCCTTGAGTGATAACGCAGATCAAACCACGTACGTGGTTAACTGTAGCCGTAGGTTTCTTGATAGATGATTTGCTCGTTCTGGACATTTCTGATGTATTTTGAATGCATATTTTCTGAAAGCTGCCACAGCCTGTCATTTGAACAAGGTTTTTTGTGGCAGTTGGTAAAAATAGAAAGCTGCCATTCAATAAACTCTGTGCTGTGCGTTAGTTTTCTGTCACTTGCTAGATAAGAGGAATTAAGCTGTTGCCCGTAGCTTATTAATAAGCTGTTTTCATGAAAGCGGCATTTGTGAATCAAACAAGAACTCCCTGTGCTGTGTCAAGGAAACCCAAACACCTGAAATAAAATGGTGCCATTGGTGCTGTATATTCTATGACCTACAAGGAACGGCTGAGGGAGCTGGGGATGTTTAGCCTGGAGAAGAGGAGGCTCAGAGGTGACCTTACTGCAGTCTACAACTACCTGAAGGGAGGTTGTAGTGAAGTGGGAGTCGGCCTCTTCTCCCAGGAAACTGGCGACAGGGCAAGAGGACACAGCCTCAAGCTTGGCCAGGGGAGGTTCAGGTTGGACATCAGGAAGCATTTCTTCTCAGCAAGGGTCATTAGCCATTGGAAGGGGCTGCCCAGGGAGGTGGTGGAGTCACCATCTCTGGAGGGGTTTAAGAAAAGACTGGACATGGCACTTAGTGCCATGGTCTAGTTGACATGGTGGTGTCAGGGCAATGGTTGGACTCGATGATCCCAGAGGGCTCTTCCAACCTGATTGATTCTGTGATTCTGTGATTCACTTGGCTTTGAGACATCTCTAGATAATCCTGGGCATCGAGAAATTTATATTCTGGTTTGACACTAAGATGTGGTTTGATTTTGGCCACATTACTGGAGCTTTTATGACTCATTCTTTCTTCCAGCTACAGCAAAATAGGACGTACCGCCCTACTCAGCCATGACTTCAGTAGAAGAGATGTCTTTGGATGAATGACACTACACCGAGCACATTAACTCCCAAACCAGGCACGTATCAGTGATAGCTAAATTGAAGCGATCTTGTAAGCCCTTAAGACTGTTTTAAGTCCCACTCATTCATTTTGCAATCATTTAGTATATTATGTCAGACCAGCTGCCCATGGAGACAACCGTATTATCACAAAGCAGAGAGGGTCAAACCTCCTCAAGAAAGAACTAGGACGCAAGCTCCGTAGAGAAAAGGAGCAGACCTGAAAGGAAAAGACTGGGGGAAATAAAAACCAAGATTAAATAAAAGCACTGAATTCCCACATCCATGTAATTACAGCGGGTAGAATTTGAAAGGATGTTTGCTCCCTTGGGAGCAGCCATGTGTACTCCAGCCCTCCTACACATAGGAGCTTTGCTTCTCCTTAAGTGAGAACTTACATCTCATTCTACCCAACTTGCCTAGCAGCAGCAATGAGGACTTACTGCAGAGGGAGGAAAGAAATCATTAAGGGGTAAAGAGATTTAAATGAGATACTTGGATAGACACTAAGTAACAGAAGAGTCACAGCACTTCTCTTATTTTTTTCCCATTACCTCCTTCAACCATCCCCCTAAAAAACCCTTTACATTCATCAGGGAACAGATTTTTCTCAGCTTAGTGTATTCAGAACATCACCAATTGTAACCAAGTCATGAAACATGTTCTTCTTGGAGAATTCTTTGCTGTGAGGGTGCTGAGACCCTGGCCCAGGTTGCCCACAGAAGCTGTGGCTGCCCCCTCCCTGGCAGTGTTCAAGGCCAGGTTGGATGGGGCTTGGAGCAACCTGGTCTGGTGGAAGGTGTCCCTGCCCATGGCAGGGGGTTGGAACTAGATGATCTTTAAGGTCCCTTCCAACCCAAACCAATCTGTGATTCTGTGATTCTAGGACGACACACTTTATGAAACTAAAGCACTTTTACACCTTGCCACCTTTTCACGCTCATCATAAATTCTGGGAGTAAAGAATTTCTTCCTAATATATCATCTAAATCTCCCCTCTTTCAGTTTAAAACCATTCCCCCTCGTCCTGTCACTACTTGTCCTTGTAAAAATCCCCTCTCCTGCTTTCCTGCAGCCCCTTCAGGTACTGGAAGGTGCTAGAAGGTCTCCCCAGAGTCTTCTCTTCTCCAGGCTGAACAGCCCCAGCTCTCTCAGCCTGTCTCCAGAGCAGAGGGGCTCCAGCCCTCTGAGCATCTTCGTGGCCTCCTCTGGACTCACTCCAACAGCTCCATGTCCTTCTTTTGTTGGGGGCCCCAGAGCTGGACGCAGCACTGCAGCGGGGGTCTCACGAGAGTGGAGTAAGGCCGCCCAGAGAAGCTGCAGGTGCCCTCTCCATGGCAGTGTTCAAGGCCAGGTTAGATGAGGCTTTGAGCAACCTGGTCTGGTGGAAGGTGTCCCTGCCTGTGGCAGGGGGATTGGAACTAGATGATCTTTAAGGTCCCTCCTTCCAACCCAAACCATGCTGTGATTCTATGAGTGGGCAACAACGCTTGCCCTCCTCGCATTTAGAAGTTAGCTTGCATCAACTTGCACTGACTTGTCACCAAACACAAAGCAGTGAGGGGCCTGCAGGGCTGACTGGAACAAAAGACAACCACTGCTTCAGCCCCAACCTTGCCAACTCAGTCTTGTTTAAATAATAAATAAATAAGCATAAATAAGCAGTCGCAGGATTGGGACGTGCATAACAACCAGTTTTGTGGTCTTTGTTCCAGCAGACAGCATAAAGTAGCGTCCTAAAGCGCACCCAGCCTTACAATCCACTGCTTTCTGCTCCACAAGTCCTCGTTCACCCCACTGCAGAACCTCTTGCAGCTCAGCTTGCTTCTTTTTTAAAAGAGCTGGGTACCTGTTACGTTTTCCTCACGGAGGCATTAGATTTGTGATGGTCTGGTAGCAAATGGTGGAAAAGAAAGCTGTTAGACTTAACAACTGCTATGACTTGGGTACAGCTAAGCAGCGTATCCTTTTCACAGAATCAATGAGGTTGGAAGAGCCCTCTGGGATCATCGAGTCCAACCATTGCCCTGACACCACCATGGCAACTAGACCAGGGCACTAAGTGCCATGGCCAGGCTTTTCTTAAACACCTCCAGAGATGGTGACTCCACCACCTCCCTGGGCAGCCCCTGCCAATGGCTAATGACCCTTGCTGAGAAGAAATGCTTCCTAATGTCCAACCTGAACCTCCCCTGGTGAAGCTTGAGGCTGTGTCCTCTTGTCCTATCGCTAGTTGCCCAGGAGAAGAGGCCAACTCCATCTTCACTACAACCTCCCTTCAGGTAGGTGTAGACTGCCCTAAGGTCACCTCTGAGCTTCCTCTTCTCCAGGCTAAACAACCCCAGTTCCCTCAGCCGTTCCTCGTAGGTCAGAACCTCCAGACCCTTCACCAGTTTGGTCGCCCTCCTCTGGACTCGCTCCAACACCTCAACATCTTTCTTGAAGTGCGGGGCCCAGAACTGGACACAGGATTCAAGATGCAGCCTCACCAGTGCCGAGTACAGAGGGATGATCCCTTCCCCAGACCAGCTGGCTACACTGTTCCTAACAGAGGCCAGGATGCCATTGGCCTTCTTGGCCACCTGGGCACACTGCTGGCTCATGTTTAGCCGCCTGTCGATCAGCACCCCCAGGGCTCTTTCCAGGTCTCTTTTGAACCACAGCTCTTGCTGCTACAAGTAGCAGATAAGCTACTCGAGTAGAATCCAACACTGAAATGCTGTTCTAAAAGGTTATTAAAATACAAAGCTTAAAGATTTTAGAGTTAAGAATTTGGTCACTGTACAAACTCTTATCCACTGCAACCAAATGGATTCTTCCTGCAGTGGAAGACACAGCAACAATAATATGGATGAATTTACCTGGTAGGTGTTGTCAAAGCTGTCATACATGAACCTGGTGATCAAGGAAGTCTTCCCCACTAAAAGAAGAAGAAAAAAAACACAGATTCAAGGAACAATTTCAGTGCAAGTTTTAAGCAAGTGATTTTAAAATGGTTTCAGTTTTACTGTGTGTCCAACAGATCCATATTGTGCAATTAAACTTCCCACAAGCAAAAGAGCAGTTATTTGGCTTTACAACTGCAAAGCCACTCGCAGGCACATTTTTACTGAAAAAGCTTGGCTCCTGTATCATTCCCGAGCATCAGTTTTACTCTTAAACATTCATGATTTGAGACGAAAATGGAAATAATTTGATCGTTCCAGTTTCTACCAAGTCATTCAGAAATTTCAGTTGAGCTACATGAAGAAATGTAATAGGTCTGACAACCTGGACAACAAATTATTATAAACAAGACGTCTCCTCTCGCTCATAGAACAAGGCAGCGACGTCGCTTTAGAACACATCTCGCTGCGCATCTCACAGAATCAACCAGGTTGGAAGAGCCCTCTGGGCTCATCGAGTCCAACCATTGCCCTGACACCACCATGGCAACTAGACCATGGCACTAAGTGACGTGGCCAGTCTGTATAAGCAGGTTCCTGTGCTGTTAAAAAAGCCATTCCCCACCCCAGCGACGGGTGCAGCTCGTGACTGGGCTGTTCCCTTGGCTGTTCAGCGGTAGGAAGGCGGCTCTGCCATCAGAAGGTGTCACTGCAGCACGTGCAGGCAAACCCGACACGCACAGAGACACCGATGGCGCCTTCTTCATGATGAGCTGCTCTGTAACTGCGACTCAGCTGGGCCAGATAAAATCACAAACTATGTCAAACTATGTCAAGAGCCTCATTTCACAATCGAGATCGACATAAACCGTGTGTATCGGAGCATTCCAGCCAGGTGTCAGACTACCCCGTGATCTCATTTTCCTTAAAAGATAAATAATAAGAGGTTCATCCAGAGGGACCTTGACAGGCTTGAGAGGTGGACCCACACGAACCGCATGGAGTTCAACAAGGCCAAGTGCAAGGTCCTGCACGTGGGTCGGGACAATCCCAAGCACAAATCCAGGCTGGGTGGAGAATGGATGGAGAGCAGCCCTGAGGAGAAGGACTTGGGGGGGATGGGTGACGAGAAGCTCACCATGAGCCGGCAACGTGCGCTGGCAGCCCAGAAAGCCAACGGTGTCCTGGGCTGCATCCCCAGCAGCGTGGCCAGCAGGGCGAGGGAGGGGATTCTGCCCCTCTGCTCCGCTCTCGGGAGACCCCCCCTGCAGTGCTGCGTCCAGCTCTGGGGCCCCCAACAGAAGGACACGGAGCTGTTGGAGCGAGTCCAGAGGAGGCCACGGAGATGCTCAGAGGGCTGGAGCCCCTCTGCTCTGGAGACAGGCTGAGAGAGTTGGGGCTGTTCAGCCTGGAGAAGAGAAGGCTCCAGGGAGACCTTCTAGCACCTTCCAGTACCTGAAGGGGCTACAGGAAAGCTGGAGAGAGACTTTTGACAAGGGCATGGAGTGATAGGACGAGGGGGAACGGTTTTAAACTGAGAGAGGGGAGTTTGAGATGAGATATTAGGAAGAAATTCTTGACTGTGAGGGTGGTGAGACCCTGGCCCAGGTTGCCCAGAGAAGCTGTGGCTGCCCCCTCCCTGGCAGTGTTCAAGCCCACGTTGGATGGGGCTTGGAGCAACCTGGTCTGGTGGAAGGAGTCCCTGCCCATGGCAGGGAGGTTGGAACTAGATGATCTTTGAGGTCCCTTCCAACCCAAACCATCCTGTGATTCTATGATTTTAAAACACTCACGGTCACAACAGTTGCTTTCTACACCTGTAAGACCACCGATACAGCTGAGCTGGGACAAAGCCTAACTCATACCCAGGAAAGAACTTTTTCCTACTCCATGCCATCTTCACCTGGAGGAAACCAGCAAGATATGGAAGAACTGGAACATCTCAACCTGCTTCATTCCAATATGTTTAAATACTCTTAATTATAGGCAAATTATTTAGGAAACAACTGAAGCTACTCAAGAATATATAATCTCCAGTTGCTTTCTTCTGGCATCCTTGCAGCTGGAATTTGCCATCTCCTCCTTGCAGGGGAGAAGGGCAAGGAGAGCTGCGTGACTTACGTTGGCCATCAACCATGGCAGGTGCAGATAAAGGGTAGTCAGATGTGCACAAGCCAAAGCTTGGTCTGTGTTCTTCAAATAACCTTCCAGAGATGTTAGCTCTCTGCAAGGGTTACCATCAAGAGAACAGGGGAATTTAAACCAAGGTTTTGGGGGTGGGTTTTTGGGGGGTTTTCTGTTGGGTTTTTTTTTAATCTTAGTATAAAACCTTCAACAAAACCTCCAGTCTTGTACTTAAGCAGCATGTTAATCCATCCACAAACTCCAGTTAACTCTAAAAGTGCTGAACTAACAGGAATCCAGCAGACAGTCTTTGAGAAAATGATTTTACCAAGTCAGAATGTGACCTCCTATGTGAATTTTTAACATCCTCTGCTCCACAGGGGTCAGCCCAATCATCAGGTTTCCCACAAAATTAAAAAGCTGCCTTCACAATGGTAAACATGCCCTTTGGTGAGGAGATTTGCTGAAGCAACACATCTCAGGTGGGCAGGATTCCTGAATCCCTGATTCAAATTTGTCCCAGG
This sequence comes from Nyctibius grandis, assembly GCF_013368605.1. NCBI lineage: Eukaryota > Metazoa > Chordata > Aves > Nyctibiiformes > Nyctibiidae > Nyctibius > Nyctibius grandis. Next base: position 126,017,107 of record NC_090659.1, read on the forward strand.
GCCCCATGGATGTGTTGAACAACAGTACAAGGTGGTGCAAGACAAAGAGCCACGGGCTGTGAGAGGAGGTTTCACTCCAAACCCAGCAACAGTGATGACCTTCAAGAGACAGAGAGGAGCAAACCCAACACCTTCTCACCTCCCCACACACTATAAATCCCAGTGAGGGGCTTGCGGCACCACAAACAAATTGGCTTTTCCTCACGTGGCTGCTGATGCAAACGGCCAAATTTAATCCTTTAGAGGTGAAACGGGATGTAATGAAACACACAAAATAATTTGCTTTGCTAAGTCACAACCCCTGAAGAACACTGAAGCCTTCTGGCAAATCATTTCCCGCCCTGCTATACACTGAGATGTCTTGGAGACAGTCTGCCTAGAAACGAGAACATAGAGTCACAGGATCGTTTTGGTTGGAAAGGACCTTTAAGATCATCGAGTCCAACCGTTAACCCAGCACTGCCAAGGCCACCACTAACCCATGTCCCTCAGCACCACATCTACACAGTTTTTAAATCCCTCCAGGGATGGGGACTCCACCACTGCCCTGGGCAGCCTCTTCCAGTGCTTGACAACCCTTTCCATGAAGACATTGTCCCTGATCTCCAATCTAAACCTCCCCTGGCACAACTTGAGGCCAGTTCCTCTTGTCCCATCGCTTGTTACCTGGGAGAAGAGACCGACCCCACCTCGCTACACCCTCCTTTCAGGCAGTTGTAGAGAGCGAGAAGGTCTCCCCTCAGCCTCCTTTTCTCCAGACTAAACACCCCCACGTCCCTCAGCCGCTCCTCATCACACTTGTGCTCCAGACCCTTCACCACCTTCGTTGCCCTTCTCTGGACTCGCTCCAGCACCTCAAGGTCTTTTTTGGAGTGAGGAGCCCAAAACTGCACCCAGGATTCGAGGTGTGGCCTCACCAGTGCCGAGTCCAGGGGGACGATCCCTGCCCTAGTCCTGCTGGCCACACTAGTGCTGACACAAGCCAGGATGCTGGTGGCCTTCTTGGCCACCTGGGCACACTGCTGCCTCATATTCAGCCACCATCGACCAACACCCCCAGGTCCTTTTCCCCCAGGCACTTTCCAGCCACTCTCCCCCAGCCTGTAGCGGTGCGGGGGGTTGTTGTGCCCCAAGTGCAGGACCCGACACTTGCCCTTGTTGACCCTCACACAGTGGCCTCGGACCATCGATCCAGCCTGTCCAGACCCCTCTGCAGAGCCTTCCTGCCCTCCAGCACATCAACACTCCCGCCCAACTTGGTGTCATCTGTGAACTCACTGAGGGTGCACTCGATCCCCTCGTCCAGACCATTGATAAAGACATTGAACAGAACTGGCCCCAGCACTGAGCCCTGGGGAACACCACTGGTGACCGGCCACCAACTGGATTTAACTCCATTCACCACAACTCTTTGGGCCCGGCGATGCAGCCAGTTTTTTACCCAGCGAAGCGTACGCCCGTCCAAGCCATGAGCAGCCAGTTTCTCCACGACAATGCTGTGGGACACTGTGCCAAAGGCTTTACTAAAGTCCAGGCACACAACATCCACAGCCTTTCCCTCATCCAGTAAGCGGGTTATCTTGTCATAGAAGGAGATCAGGTTAGTCAAGCAGGACCTGCCTTTCATAAGCCCACGCTGACTGGGCCTGATCGCCTGATGGTCCCGTACGTGCCCCATGATGGCACTCAAAATGATCTGCTCCATAATCTTCCAAGGCACCGAGCTCAGCCTGACCAGCCTGTAGTTCCCTGGATCCTCCTTCCGGCCCTTCTTGTAGATGGACGTCACATCTGAAACGATTTTCTATTACATATTCCTTTAGCAACCCTACCCTACCTTCGCTCATTCACAAAAAGAGGGGAAAAATAAGGTGCTGCTTGGCTTGTTTATATTTAAACATCTGCTTCAACCAGTGTGCCCAGGTGGCCAAGAAGGTCAATGGCATCCTGGCCTCTATCAGGAATAGTGTAGCCAGCCGGTCTGGGGAAGGGATCGTACCTCTGTGCTGGGCACTGGTGAGGCCACACCTTGAATCCTGTGTCCAGTTCTGGGCCCCGCACTTCAAGAGAGATGTTGAGGTGTTGGAGTGAGTCCTGAGGAGGGCAACCAAGCTGGGGAAGGGTCTGACCTACGAAGAACAGCTGAGGGAGCTGGGGGTGTTTAGCCTGGAGAAGAGGAGGCTCAGAGGTGACCTTAGTGCAGTCTACAACTACCTGAAGGGAGGTTGTAGCGCAGTGGGAGTCGGCCTCTTCTCCCAGGCAACCAGCGATAGGACAAGAGGACACAGCCTCAAGCTTCACCAGGGGAGGTTCAGGTTGGACATCAGGAAGCGTTTCTTCTCAGCAAGGGTCATTAGCCATTGGAAGGGGCTGCCCAGGGAGGTGGTGGACTCACCATCTCTGGAGGTGTTTAAGAAAAGACTGGACATGGCACTTAGCGCCCTGGTCTAGTTGCCATGGTGGTGTCAGGGCAATGGTTGGACTCGATGATCCCAGAGGGCTCTTCCAACCTGATTGATTCTGTGATTCTGTAATATTTCGATAGTGTCTTAATGCACTGCAGTTCTAGGATATTTCTTCTCCAGACCAAGGTTTTCTTTACACACTACGTCAACAGGCACCAGATGAAGTTCGTATTAATACCAACTGCTTACAGTTTTAATTCCTCCATGACTACTGAAGCATCACCGTTTCTCCTTCAAAAAAAACCTTTGCTTTAAAAAATCCTGGCAGAAGCGAAAGCCCACAATTCCCACTGTAGCTATAATTAAAAGGAAAAGTCAGTGAATCTTCTCTTCAGAAATTCACAACTTCAGATTATATAAACTGACACCTTGTCCAGAGGGTTACAGGCTTTAAATATTCCCTCTTTTAAAAGAGCCACTCCTAAAACCTAACACCATCTCACCTCTCCCCAGCCTCCCCACACACACCCCCCTGCCTGCCAACGGCACAAACTATCCCCAGCCCTACAGAAAATAGATGATGAATCACTTTAGGATTCATAAACCATCTGTTGAACGCTGAAGTGATGCGGACGCAGATGCTGATTCTCCTGTGGAAGCCACGCTGCTATAAGTCCTGTTTCAGAGAGCTTAAATCAAGAACAAAACCACACGGAAATTATTTTATTGTTGATTATGTTGATCACATTTCTCCCATACGGAGGCACGGCACAAGCCCCTGGGCCAGTTATAGCAAAGCACTGTCACACGTGATGTTGTGAGTACATCGAGTACTTAAAAACATGTCAACTGTATTTGTGGTGGACGTAACAGCAGTTACAAACTAAATTCCCAGTACAGATAACATAGATAAATTAAGATCAGTGACGAGTGGCGTTCCTCAGGGATCAGTACTGGGACTGGCATGGTTTAAGATCTTCATCAGCGACACGGACAGTGGGATTGAGCGCGCCCTCAGCGAGTTTGGGATGACACCGAGCTGTGCGGTGCGGTGACACGCTGGAGGGAAGGGATGGCATCCAGAGGGACCTGGACAGGCTGGAGAGCTGGGCCTGTGCGAACCGCATGGAGTTCAACAAGGCCAAGGGCAAGGTCCTGCACGTGGGTCGGGGCAATCCCAAGCACAAACACAGGCTGGGTGGAGAATGGATGGAGAGCAGCCCTGAGGAGAAGGACTTGGGGGTGATGGGTGATGAGAAGCTCACCATGAGCCGGCAACGTGCGCTGGCAGCCCAGAAAGCCAACCGTGTCCTGGGCTGCATCCCCAGCAGCGTGGCCAGCAGGGCGAGGGAGGGGATTCTGCCCCTCTGCTCCGCTCTCGGGAGACCCCCCCTGCAGTGCTGCGTCCAGCTCTGGGGCCCCCAACACAAGAAGGACACGGAGCTGTTGGAGCGAGTCCAGAGGAGGCCATGGAGATGCTCAGAGGGCTGGAGCCCCTCTGCTCTGGAGACAGGCTGAGAGAGCTGGGGCTGTTCAGCCTGGAGAAGAGAAGGCTCCGGGGAGACCTTCTAGCACCTTCCAGTACCTGAAGGGGCTACAGGAAAGCTGGAGAGGGGCTTTTTACAAGGGCATGGAGTGACAGGACGTGAGTGAACGGTTTTAAACTGAAAGAGGGGAGATTGAGATGAGATATTAGTAAAATTCTTGATTGTGAGGGTGGTGAGACACTGGCCCAGGTTGCCCAGAGAAGCTGTGGCTGCCCCCTCCCTGGCAGTGTTCAAGCCCAGCTTGGATGGGGCTTGGAGCAACCTGGTCTAGTGGAAGGTGTCCCTGCCCGTGGCAGGGGGTTGGAACTGGATGATCTGTAAGGTCCCTTCCAACCCAAACCATTGTGTGATTCTATGATCCCTTATGAAAGCAGACCCCACCGTGCAGCTTGCAGACCACAACCTGCAGAAATAGCTGAGCTTTTTCCCCTCCCTTGGCAGAGCAACAAGGAAGGGCCATTGTGCCACAGTTCTCCACTTGCTTTTGGAGTTGAGCCCCTGGGCTCTTGGGTGAGGTTTTTTTTTTTTACATTAGTCTTTTTTTTGAACATCACAACGGAGTGTTAAACCCCTGTGCGTGACTTTAAAAAGAAATAACAATAATAATGAACATTTCCAAGGAAAGAACCAATCTGTTGAGTGAGGATGTGCAGGAGAGTTTGAATTCCATTCTGTTACATATTTTCACTTGCCTTCTATTCCGTCTTGCTGACTATGTTTATCAAATTCACAAAAGGATTTAATTTAGGAGTGACTGCAAGCAAGTCAGAGAACAGAATGAGAATTCAAAATAATCTTGAAAAACGCAGAAGTGACCTCGAGAGGAAAATGAAGCTCAGCAGGGAGAAGTAGCAGAAGGTAATAATGCAGAGACAAGAAAAACTGGCTGCTTAAAAAGCAGATTGCAAACAACTGGGTAAGCAATCTGGGGGTTATAACCAAAGGAAGCAGATAAGACAGTCAAGGCTTCAGGCTTGTTTCATTAAGCAGGTTTTTTTTTCAATCTACTGGGTTAATTTAATCTCTTGGAAAAATTTCAACACACAAATATGTCCAGGGCAGCGTTAGTGATGCAGTAGCACACAACGTCCTTCAGAGCAAAATATTTCTGGTATGCTGCTAGGACACCAAAAAAAAACACCCAAAAAAGTTAACGTTATCCTTGGAGGAATAAAGGTGGGGGAGGAAATGCTGCGGATTGGATTTTACAGCAGGCCACAGCTTTGGCTGGAGCAGCAAGGGGGGTTCTGCTGGACTGAGGAAAAACCTCAGACAAGTCAGGAGTTGAGAAAGAGCTTTTTGGCAAGAAAAAAAAAAGACAAACACGGAGCTTGAATAGTTTACCAGAAAACCTGAAGGGTGGCAGAGAGCAGAGAAGTGACTTAGTGATAAGAGAAGGTGGTCTCCAGCCTCTTTTCTTTCTGTAGCTCAAGATCTAACAGCTGAAAGCCAAGTCCAAACAAAGTCCTACCAGAAAAGGCATGCAACTTTAACAGTGAGGGTAATTAACCACTGAAATAATCTATTCAGCTGGGCAGTGGATTCTTCTCCATTCCTTGGCACGCAGAGCTGTCAGATGTCATTCCACTCTAGGAATTTACATGCAAGGCATCCGAGAATTTTTTGAAGCAGAGGGAAGCTCAGAAAATAAGTTATTAAACAAAGAAACCATTTGTTCCAACACTGCACCTGAACATCAATTTTGGAAACTCTTCTGTCGTCATGTGGCTGAACAACAGTAGCAGCGTGGGCTTCATTAGATGAGCTTTCCAGGCTTCATTAGATGAGTTTTCTGCTCCTTGAAGCTTCTGATCCAACAAAAACGAAGTCCACATTAACCAGATCCTAATGATACAGCTGTGGTGGCTCAGACACCATTGCTTAAGTGCACAGATTATCAATGTACACCCCTGGATGGGACGGCAACCAGCTCCAACGGGACTTTTTAAGCTTGTATCCAACTTGCTCAGATGGTTTTCTTCAGCTATACCAGCTCTGGAATAATTTGGACCTAGAGATCCTAAAGCACAAGTGTGATGAGGAGCGGCTGAGGGACATGGGGGTGTTTAGTGTGAAGAAAGGAGGCTGAGGGGAGACCTTCTCACTCTCTATAACTGCCTGAAAGGAGGGTGTAGCGAGGTGGGGGGTCGGTCTCTTCTCCCAGGTAGCAAGTGATAACACGAGAGGAACCGGCCTCAAGTTGTGCCAGGGGAGGTTTAGATTGGAGATCAGGGAAAATGTCTGCATGGAAAGGGCTGTCAAGCACTGGAACAGGCTGCCCAGGGCAGTGGTGGAGTCCCCATCCCTGGAGGGATTTAAAAGCCGTGTAGATGTGGTGCTGAGGGACATGGGTTAGTGGTGGCCTTGGCAGTGCTGGGTTATGGTTGGACTCGATGATCTTAAAGGTCCTTTCCAACCAAAACAATTCTATGATTCTATCACTGGTAGCTCTCAGACTGAACTAGCTGCTCACCCTCCTGAACACCAAACCTGACCACACACTGCAGGGCCTGCGTGGTGCTTCTTTCTGGGAGGCTGGAGGAAGAGCAGAGAGAGCAGCGTTTTGCTGTACAAGGCAACCAGCAGAAGGACTCATCTGCATTAATTCTGATAAGCTGCAATGTTTTAATACCTTATGGGCCAGAAAGAAGCAGGCTGGTCTGATATATAAAAATAGGAAACTCCTAACAGGAAAGGTTTGATCACTGGTTCAGCACAGAACCAAGCAGGTGCCCAAATACCAACATCCTCCTAAATCAGCACCTCAGGCAGTGGCAGCAAACAGCAAAGTATTGAAGACACACAACCGAGTTAAAAGATGGGAACTTGTGAAGTTCCTATCAGCGAAATTACCATTAACTATGAGGGCCCAAATTCAAAGCCTTCAACAGCTAATTGAGTCAACTTGATCGATATTCTTTGTCTGGAAGCCTTGAGCCACTGCCTAGCGCTCACTTCAGAAAGAGCATTCATCTGCAAGATGAAATCAATACGCTCATCTCATAGTTCCAGCAACTTTGATCTGACAGCAGCGACTGGAGAGATTTCAAGGTCGTTCATCTGATTCTTGACGACTGCCTCGTCCCGCTTCTGGGGCCTTGCACGCTAGAGATTTGTACGTCCAACGCCAAGCACCACTAATGACATTGATTAATGGTGGGTACCAACGACTCCTCCGCGCCAGCGCGTGCAGAATACGTGCTACCGGGTCCCGCTGGCAGCACTAGAAGCAGCGCTTCATGCTGTGAGCTCTAACGAGTCACTGGGGAGACTCTCACAAGAGCCAGGGATGGAAGAGATCCATTAGATAATACAAATCATCTCCCCGCCAGCACGGGATTAGAAGGTCACTTGTTGCCAAGCAGAGTCTGTAAAGGGCTCAGGCAACAGTCAGGAGTGACCTACAAAGGAGAAGAAATTGGGATCGTGCCACTTGTACCGTATGATGTACGAGAAGAGGAGCAGGCCTTACCTCCCTCTTTCACTTCCTCAGGCACATGCTTGCCTCTCATGTTAAGAGATTCACATCTTATCCAAGGATTCTTCCAGAAAAGTCACACTTAAATGTCTGAGTTTATCCTAGTTGTTGTTCAGCACTTTCAAAGCATCAGCAATAAAAAAAGAAACAGCTGAAAAGCAAAATAGTTATAAAAATAATCAATCTACCCAGCCGTTTCATTGTTAAGCTAAAAAATTCCACTTGACCTCTCCCAGTTCTCAGAGGTAGACTCAGTTAACTTGCTAAAAGCCTAAGTTAAAGAGAGGAAGATGAAGAAAGCCTTCTCATCACACATACAGGTAAATCGCAGTGTAATCCCAAAATTTCACCTTCCCACATAATCACTAGTTGGGGTTGGAAGGGACCTCTGGAGATCATCCAGCCCAACCCCCTGCCAAAGCAGGGTCACCCAGAGCATGTTGCACAGGGTCGTGTCCAGGCGGGTTTGAATATCTCCAGAGAAGGAGACTCCCCCCCTCCCTGGGCAGCCTGTCCCAGGGCTCTGGCACCCTCACACCAAAGAAGTTCCTCCTCATATTCAGATGGAACTTCCCATGTCTCAGTTTGTGCCCGTTGCCCCTTGTCCTGTCACTGGGCACCACTAAGAAGAGTCTGGTCCCATCCCCTTGACACCCACCCTGAGGTATCTGTGAGCATTGATAAGATCCCCCCTCAGTCTGCTCTTCTCCAGCTGAACAGACCCAGCTCCCTCAGCCTCTCCTCGGAGCAGAGATGCTCCAGCCCTCTGACCATCTCCGTACCCCTCCGCTGGACTCTCTCCAGTAGTTCCTGGTCTTTCTTGAACTGGGGGGCCCAGAACTGCACACAGTTACTCCAGGTGTGGCCTCACCAGGGCCGTGTAGAGGGGGAGGAGAACCTCCCTTGACTTGTTGGCCACACTCTTCCTCATGCACCCCAGGACACCACTGGCCTTCTTAGGGGGGTCTTCCCGTTGCAAGACTCTTAAGATTTGGTTGAGGGATAAATCCCAGTGACACTACAACCTCCTTACACAGATAAGCTCACCTCAAAATCTTCACTGGAAATATTTCCTTCACTAGACACACCATAGCACAGCTTATCCAGCAGTAACTGAGGTGCTGACAAGGAACAGCAGTTCTTACTGAGAAGTCAAACTCCGTCCTGCCCTCAACTCTCAAAACACATGACCCGATACCACTTGAGGAGTCCTCTTGCAAGTTACAGCTCCAAGATCTTCCAGCTACTGGCCTCACATCAAGTTTCAAGCACAGATTTGCTGGTACTTTAGACCCAATGCTCAAAAGACTTGTGAAACTCAAAAGATTTAATGCTCAAGATCAGCAAACGTGCTAGTCCAGATCTGGAAAAAAAACCAACCCAAGGCCACAAGAGGGAAAAGCATTGCTAAGAACAATATATTGAATTATGAATGCATAAAAACCATTTTTAGATTGTTATTTTAAAAGAAGTCTCAAAAGGAGGATGCTCATAGTTGACTTAAAATGATCTGTATGAGGCAGTCATCAAAAAGAATATTTTTAGGTATGTCAGTCTGAGCTCTTAAAACAGAAATGCTGTATTAACGTGACTAAAGCAGCTTCTTTAAAAATAAAAAAAAAATCCTCCTCTGCTCTTCACTGTCAAACTATGGAAATTTTACCTGGTTCCCCCAAAGGAAGCAACAAAACTCATTCATTATCCCGAAGACACTCACAGAGCCAGGAGACTGCATTCATCTGAGAAATGCTCAGGAAAATTAAGTTTATAGAATCACAGAAGGGTTTGGGTTGGGAGGGACCTTAAAGACCATCTAGTCCCAACTCCCTGCCACGGGCAGGGACACCTTCCACCAGACCACGTTGCTCCAAGTCCCATCCAACCTGGCCTTGAACACTGCCAGGGAGGGGGCAGCCACAGCTTCTCTGGGCAACCTGGGCCAGGCTCTCACCACCCTCACAGCCAAGAATTTCTTCCTAAGATCTCATCTCAATCTCCCGTCTTTCAGTTTATCCAGGGTCGCAGCTGAGGAACTCTGAGGACAGCACCGAGTCTAGTCACGGAGAGCAGAGGTAAAAGGCAGAGTTGATGTAGCCTCAAGCTTCGCCAGGGGAGGTTCAGGTTGGACATTAGGAAGCATTTCGTCTCAGCAAGGGTCATTAGCCATTGGAAGGGGCTGCCCAGGGAGGTGGTGGAGTCACCATCTCTGGAGGGGTTTAAGACTGGACATGGCACTTAGTGCCCTGGTCTAGTTGCCATGGTGGTGTCAGCGCAACGGTTGGACTCAATGATCTCAGAGGGCTCTTCCAACCTGGTTGATTCTGTGATTCTGTGGTCTCACCTCCTTGTTCTAATTAATGATTTTTTTCACCTTGACAGGGTTTTTTTTCCCCATTGATCCCACTTCTGCTCTGCTGTCAAACCTCTTTTATCCTGCCATTTCTTTCCTGATGCACAACGCCAGACGAGATCAGACCAAAGGGCCATCTGAGCCAATTCTCTGCAGCCCCAAGTCCCCAATAAATCAAATTAAAAATGCAGGAAAAAAAAAAATCAGAAGAAAGCCTGCAAAGAATAAACCTTCTTGAAATACATCCACGGCTCCCGCCTCAGTAAGCAGCTTTGTTTACAACTAAAATTATGGAGTCTAGTAAAAAAAAAGTTATTTTTAATTACAAAAAGTATGGCTACAGATATTGCTGATATTTTTTAGAGCAAAGGGCAATGCTAAATGCACATTTATCAGATATTTTCAAGGCATGTTTTGGCTGCGCAGGATAACGCTGGCTGAAGGATGCCCTCCCAGCCTGGCTGCTGAAACAAACGGCTGCCCCCATTGACTCCAGGAAATAGGAACATTTTGTTAACACCACAAAAATTGTGCAAGTGGCTTTCGGGCTCCTTCAGTGGTTCTTGCGTTATACCAAAGCACCAGTGGCTTCTTTATGTACAAACAAAATGGTTCAAAGAGCCTCTTTTAAGATAATTTATTCCCATCTTAGTGAAAGATCGAGGTTATAAATTATACTCTTGTCCTTTTAAAGAGATTTGCTTCTCTAAGACAGAATTTAAGATTCTGTTTAAGGAAGTTAATGTAGAATATCCAGAGTTACAGGGAAACAAACAAGATCCAGAAAAAACAAGGAAGTTTCGTTTTGTTTTAAATAATTTTACTAATTAAAAAGATGTTTCATCACTTCACACTTTAAATATATTTTTATTTCATTCCTCCCAGAGAACAGAGGCAACTCACCTTGATTTAGTCGATTATATTTTTCATATTCATTTGAACAGAACAAACAATGGACTAAAGCTTGCAGCCTAGATCAAACACACGAAGGTCAGCAAAGGAAATTAAAGTCCCTACAAGTGAATCCGTCACCTTCAGCTGGAGTGAAGCACGGGGAGCCCTGAGCAAGGAGCATACTCTGAACAAAAAATCCATTTAATATGCTGCCAGCAGCTTTGTCACTTCTATTTTAGTTGCAACTTCTTCCACAAAGGAAATCTGCAGCTACATTGCTATGCACAGGAACCACGGGCCAGTGAAGACGTGCAGATAACTCACTGATGCAAAACATCGATATTTATATATTTCTTTGTTCAGTTCAGTTTTGGTCCATCATAAGGATACTTCTAAAATGCAAAAAAAATAGGTCCAAGTCCCTCAAGAATATAAAAGCAGGTTCTGTGGGCTGCAGATGACCCAAGTCCACAAACCTCCACGCTTGAGTCCCCTGAGCACAGCAAACGATAGGCAGCAGCTCGGGAAACCAACCGTTGCTTTGTGAACAACGGACCATCATGAAGCGAAAAACAGCAGCAAAGAGGCTGCTGGCAGCGGCCAGCTGTTTGTACGTGGTTGTGGGGGAAAGAAGGACACACAGCAGAGTAACTAATTCAGAAAGGGGTTTTTTGCCAGTTTATTTGTGTAGGTTTTATGGCATCCTGCTTCAAAAAGTAATTTCAGAATCACAGAATCACAGAATCAACCAGGTTGGAAGAGACCTCTGAGGTCATCGAGTCCAACCATTGCCCTCACACCACCATGGCAACTAGACCAGGGCACTAAGTGCCATGTCCAGGCTTTTCTTAAACACCTCCAGAGATGGTGACTCCACCACTTCCCTGGGCAGCCCCTTCCAATGGCTAATGACCCTTGCTGAGAAGAAATGCTTCCTCATGTCCAACCTGAACCTCCCCTGGCCAAGCTTGAGGCTGTGTCCTCTTGTCCTAGCGCTGGTTGCCTGGGAGAAGAGGCCGACTCCCACTTCACTACAACCTCCCTTCAGGTAGTTGTAGACTGCAATAAGGTCACCTCCGAGCCTCCTCTTCTCCAGGCTGAACACCCCCAGCTCCCTCAGCCGTTCCTCATAGGTCAGACCCTCCAGACTCTTCACCAGCTTGGTCGCCCTCCTCTGGATTCGCTCCAACACCTCAACATCTTTCTTGAAGTGCGGGGCCCTTAGAAAGGCAGACGCAATCAATAACAACATCAAACAATGCAGCTGACCTTCTTAGGCCAATGAATCCCTGCCAATCCTTAATTTCTTTTCAGGTCACCACCCACAACAAAGCTTTTTTTTTCCTCCTTTAATTAAAAGCACTATTGAAAACCATTTGATATAGTCCCGGATCAATCGCTTTGACCTCAGGGACAGCCGGTAGCTCTCAATTTGTGAATCATTGACTTGTACCCACAAAGCAGAGTAGAGAAGTCAACTTACCGCTCCTGGGGTACACAGCTTACACCTTTATCAGCCCACACATCTGTAAAACACACTGAGATGTTTGTATCACACCATTCAATACTTCCAGGGATGTGCACTATGCTTATCAAAATCAGCAGCTACGAGTCTGCAAAACAGCATGAAACCAACTCCATAATGTCTACAGGGCAGTAGGTACACGGAAATGGGTTCCTTTTGATCCGAATTCCAAGGAAACAGGAGCCTAAGGAGTAACTATCTCATTAGAGAGTTACTGCATACAAAATAGTATCTCCATTCAGTAGCCTCTTACACCTGGAGGTGAGAAGAAAGCTCAAGCTGCCACCAACAGCACCCTGCTCTGACATGTCCTCTCTTCGTTTTCCTCCCCAAATTAAAACAGAGCAACTGATCAAGACACTAAAACACAGGCAAACACATGTGAAAATTCACTAGTGTAAGGTCTGTCAGCACGAGAAGAGAGGCTGAGAGAGCTGGGGCTGTTCAGCGTGGAGAAGAGAAGGCTCCGGGGAGACCTTCTAGCACCTTCCAGTACCTGAAGGGGCTACAGGAAAGCTGGAGGGGGGCTTTTGACAAGGACATGGAGTGATAGGATGAGGGGGAATGGTTTTAAACTGAAAGAGGAGGGATTTAGATGAGATCTTAGGAAGAAATTGTTGGCTGTGAGGGTGGTGAGACACTGGCCCAGGTTGCCCAGAGAAGCTGTGGCTGCCCCCTCCCTGGCAGTGTTCAAGCCCACGTTGGATGGGGCTTGGAGCAACCTGGTCTGGTGGAAGGTGTCCCTGCCCGTGGCAGGGGGGTTGGAACTAGATGGTCTTTAAGGTCCCTTCCAACCCAAACCAGTCTGTGATTTCCTCTAACTCGCCCATCTCTTCTTTCCTCATCTGTGAAAAGATCCATCACCCTTCCCAGCTGAAGGTCTCACCCTTACCCATCTTTCACATCCACCCTTGTGAGCTCCAGCACTGGCAGAGACATTTCACATGGTATTTGGTTGTCACAGCTTGGACTGACAGGGCATTATTTGTCATCAGATGTTTTAATGTAGCTGAGTCCCCAGGAACTGGCAGCGGAGGATTCCCATAGTCCAAATTCCCTCCTGTAGCAGCCTGTCCCCAGCCTTAGTGAACCACAGGGAAAGGCGTGCTTCACATTTTCATATATTCTATTTATATTTGTTAATCACCAATCGATAAACCAGTCAGAAATAACCGGCCACAGCCATCCCCATAGTTGTTCAAAGGCTAATTAATTAGAAGCAATCAAAATGAATACCTCTACAGAAATTAATCGACTAGAAAGCATGAGAGAGTTTTAGAAGCCCGAGGTAATCATGAAGCATATCAACTATTATTTTTTTTTATCCCAGGCTACGATATTGGATGTTACAGAGGATCTTAACATCTTTACAAACCTTGAAGTCACAAATTCATACTGTGAATTAATAATCCTCTGGCTCAGGTTCAGATGTGCTGCTCATCATCTCGCTCCTGTTCAGGTTAAGGTGCTGGGACAAAGGGGTTGATCCTCTTAAAAATTGACTTTTTTTTTTTTTTAACCACACATTTTAACACCTTCCCAGATGAACAGTAACGGCACTGCCCTAGTTAAGAAAACTGAGAGCAAGGGCTCTACACAAAATGGTGATGAATTTAGAATCATTGAATCGTTTTGGTTGGAGAGGACCTTTAAGATCATCAAGTCCAACCATTACATTTTAGAATTAATGAATATTGTAATATTTAACATCAGTTATTTAACAAATTCGAATTTAATGAGATAAACCAGCTGACCAGCGAACCAGTGAAATGCCCAAGGTGGTACTGGCCTCAGAAACACACCCCTTCCTGTCCCCTCCATACAGAGCCCTGAGTATTTCACAGAATCACAGAATCAACCAGGTTGGAAGAGCCCTCTGGGATCATCGAGTCCAACCATTGCCCTGGCACCACCATGGCAACTAGACCAGGGCACTAAGTGCCATGTCCAGTCTTGTCTTCAACACCTCCAGAGATGGTGACTCCCCCACCTCCCTGGGCAGCCCCTTCCAATGCCTAATGACCCTTGCTGAGAAGAAATACTTCCTAATGTCCAACCTGAACCTCCCCTGGCCAAGCTTGAGGCTGTGTCCTCTTGTCCTATCGCTGGTTGCCTGGGAGAAGAGGCCGACTCCCACTCCACTACAACCTCCCTTCAGGTAGTTGTAGACTGCACTAAGGTCACCTCTGAGCCTCCTCTTCTCCAGGCTAAACACCCCCAGCTCCCTCAGCCGTTCCTCGTAGCTCAGACCCTCCAGACCCTTCACCAGCTTGGCTGCCCTCCTCTGGACTCGCTCCAACACCTCAACATCTCTCTTGAAGTGCAGGGCCCAGAACTGGACATAGAACTCGACAGCCTAAAGCACTGCAGTGTTAAAAAAAGCCTGTGTTTAACTAGAACAGAGCCTAAGCCAGGTATACAAGGCGAAATAGATGGTAGGGAGCGTGCATGAATATTTATGACTGTCTGGTGCAGAACAGCAGGAAGGGAAGCAACAGAGTGGAGTGAACTCGTATGATCTAACGAGGAATGACACCTACCTAGCAGATGAGCACGCACAGAGCTATTATGTGAAGGGCTGATATCATCTGCAGCTTATTCTCGCACGCTACAGCACCAGGGACACAAAGAAAAGCAGCAAAGTCCATTTGCACGGCAGCACCATTTTAAACACAAAGTATATGGAAAGAAAGATGCAACGATCCTGCATTTCACAGGCGTTGCTGTTCACTCAGTGCTTTTGGAGACAGAGGGCACGATACGACATTCCTAAAGGATTTAAAAGAGTTATGGTAAAAATATCGACTTCATGTATTTTTGTTATAGCTCCAGGAAAGCAGTGAAATTTGCAGCTCAAGTCTCAGTGAAACGTCTTCAAAGAGTAGACTCCACTGAAGCTATTTGTCACTCAGGAGGCAAAGATTCAACTCTTCTCCCTGGCTACAGCCAAAGATTAATTTTTTAATGGCTTCTAATAGAAATTAATGAATATGCATTTCAAGCGACGTCCAAAATTAGACAAGTTTCACAAGCATTCAAGACCTTGTTGGAAGACCTGCCCTTGCTACTGAGAAGCAAATAGGAAATATAACTTGGTCACAACCCAGATGCCATCAGAGCCAAAGGGGTTTTAGCTCCAGTCAATCTCTCCAGGCAATAACCCACACAAACAAGAGTTTCCATGCCTGCTGCCTGGCCGACCGCTCTTTCCTGTCAAGCATTTCCATAATTTACAAAAAGGGACCAATTACTCCCTTATCTACAACAACCAGTAATCAAATGATTAACACTTCAGTAACTGTCTTATAAAAAAAAGATTGCTATGAAAATACATGTTAGCTCATTAATTTTCATTCATTCTTTTCACTGAGTACCTCCGAAGAGCATGGACACAGTGCTGTGTTCCTAACAGGAGCGATGAGGCCCTGCTTGTGCCACAATACCTCACCCAAGACAGAAGGAAATTGAGGTTGAAGCACTTCTCTGACCTAGAAAGTATTTTTTCCCAGGGTCTTGCTAATAGCCATGCCCAGCAAGGCCAATGAAATGTGAACAGTGGTGTAACACAAAAGCAGCAGCTTAAGTAACATCAGTTACAGAATCACAGAATCAACCAGGTTGGAAGAGCCCTCTGGGATCATCGAGTCCAACCATTGCCCTGACACCACCATGTCAACTAGACCAGGGCACTAAATGCCATCTCCAGTCTTTTCTTAAACCCCTCCAGAGATTCTGACTCCACCACCTCCCTGGGCAGCCCCTTCCAATGGCTAATGACCCTTGCTGAGAAGAAATGCTTCCTAATGTCCAACCTGAACCTCCCCTGGCGAAGCTTCAGGCTGTGTCCTCTTGTCCTATCGCTGGTTGCCCAGGAGAAGAGGCCGACTCCCACTTCACTACAACCTCCCTTCAGGTAGTTGTAGACTGCCACTTCCAATCTGGTTTCTTATATTTGTGCTAAAGAAACCACCAGCTTTGGTTCAGCAAGATCAGGCTTCAACAGGAAAGGATCCTGTCTCAACAGTAAAAAAACAGGACCTTTTGGAGTGAATCCAGAGGAGGCCACGAAGATGCTCAGAGGGCTGGAGCACCTCTGCTATGGAGACAGGCTGACAGAGTTGGGGCTCTTCAGCCTGGAGAAGAGAAGGCTCCGGGGAGACCTTCTAGCACCTTCCAGTACCTGAAGGGGCTACAGGAAAGATGGAGAGGGGCTTTTTACAAGGGCATGGAGTGACAGGATGAGGGGGAACGGTTTTAAACTGAAAGAGGGGAGATTGAGATGAGATCTTAGGAGGAAATTCTTGGCTGTGAGGGTGGTGAGAGCCTGGCCCAGGTTGCCCAGAGAAGCTGTGGCTGCCCCCTCCCTGGCAGTGTTCAAGCCCACGTTGGATGGGGCTTGGAGCAACCTGGTCTAGTGGAAGGTGTCCCTGCCAATGGCAGGGGGTTGGAACTAGATGGTCTTTAAGGTCCCTTCCAACCCAAACCATTCTATGATTCTATGAAAACATCATCTTTGATGGCCAGGTTCTCCCTGACAATATATATTTCTTTTACTGACCCACTAAATGGGAACAAGATCCTTACTCACTAGGTAAAGTCCTGCTGATATATGGCCACCTGCTTTAGGTCCCTCATTCAGAGGCATCAGGACTGAAGTCAAGGCTGGCAGAACCAAGGACTGAAAAGCCACCCTGGCTACAGCAACTGTCTTCCATTGGGATTCTGCAATAGATTTTGGCACAAGTATTAAATTTTCAGGAGTACCACGCTCCAGGAGAAAATTGTCCTTGGAGTTCAGTCTGCCACAAGACAGCTGTGAATATATTCAAGGGAATTTGAGAGGATCTGCATTAATTAAGTTAAATTTATTAAATGAAACAGTTTTTATTTTATTCCTGATCTTGCCCTATAATTTTTCCCAGTCTAATTCCTATTGTACACTATTTCAGTTTTCTGCTCATATTTGGCAAAAAAGGTACCACAGAATGGTTTGGGTTGGAAGGGACCTTTAAACATCATCTTGTCCACTCCCCTGCCACGAGCAGGGACATCTGCAACTAGATCCACTAGATTTAGTAGCAGCTTTATTGGTTTTCATTCCAAAAACCTCAGGTTAAGACTTCCCTTCCCCAAGGGAACCTGCTCTTAATGCTGAGAAAAAGCTCAGAGAGGAACGATGAACTATTTCTGCCACTGAAAAAGATGCGAGCAGACACACCAGTAAGTGGAAAAGCCCCTTCCTTCAGGAGAGGTTTTATGGTTACATCTCAGTAGAAGATTCCTCCTTCCCCTTTGACAGCTGAGCTGGCTCACCATTATATTTTACCAGTTTAGCATCTCCAGGTTGCTCAAATTTTCACACCATCCTTTAAAAGAAACATATGTTGAAGTATTTTGTGTCCTGAACTAGGCTCTGCTGATCAAGATCATCTCTTAACACTTCTGGAAGCCTTTTGGGGAAGCGTGGGCCAGGAAAGGTGTGAAAAATACTGTCCTTGCATCTGTTGAGCCTCTCTCTTGACTTCAGGCCGCAGTGGTGGGACACAGACCCCGGGAAACACTTGATCACAGAGCGTCTCTGCAACAGGGAGGGAACAGACAGTTCTCAGCCAACGGGAAACACTCGAGAGAACATCCTCAGTATCACAAGGCAGAGCCCAAAATAGTAAAAGCACAATTGTACTGTATAAAATAAACTATACAGGTCAGAGAAGAACCTGCCAGCTCTCCTGAACACGAAACCCCTCCAGAGATGGTGACTCCACCACCTCCCTGGGCAGCCCCTTCCAATGGCTAATGACCCTTGCTGAGAAGAAATGCTTCCTAATGGCCAACCTGACCCTCCCCTGGCCAAGCTTGAGGCTGTGTCCTCTTGTCCTATCACTAGTTGCCTGGGAGGAGAGGCCGACTCCCACTTCACTACAACCTCCCTTCAGGTAGTTGTAGACGCCGCAGCTCCTGAAAAACCACATGTGCTACCCGATGCAATCCCATGATGCACTCTGAAAAGATGTTAAGCCTACATTAAACCTCACAAATGCATTCCCAAGGGATGGAAAATGGACAAGAAATTGCCTCTAACAAGCAGAGTAACAATTCTCCCAGAGGATCCTCCCTTTCACGCAACCGTTCCACCAAGCTCCAAACCCCACACTACAAAAAAAACAGGTTTTAGAGGTGACAGCTAGATATTGAAGGATGACTGGATGAAAGCTGTGCCACTGATCTAAGTATTCAGTGCCATACAGATGCATTTTATGCTGTCTTTAGGCATTTTAAGACCAGCAAGAGAAGCAAAGAATTGTCATTTGTATTTAAAGTTAAAGGGGAAGAGGCAGACAAAGGTATTTTCTATTATCAATCCTTTTTTTTAAGTCAACATCAACCTGTTTGCTTTCTTTAGGCCTGTTAGAATCGTATTTTATTTAGTACTATGCTTTTTTCTTGAGGGAGATGCAAGTTAGTTTTACCTGGAGTTTGGTATCTCTATTTATCAATAATAAACTAAGCCACATATCGAGACTGATCATTAATGGCCTGTAGCAGGCCGGAGCAGAAGCCACATGAAGCTGGACAAGGATTTTGGTATATGAAGGGTTCACACAGATCAATAAAAATTTGTGGAGACTAATGACAACTTTAATGACTCCAACTCAGTACTCTTTTCCACTAAGTAAATCCTAATAAGCGCTGGCAGAGTTGATAAAAGTAGAACAATATCACTGATTATTAATGCATGGGCAAGATTTCCCCTGGGATACACAGCAAGCCTTGTGACAGTGGCAAAAATACACGGTGATAAATAGCTTCATTAACTCCTGTGGGCTTTGGTAGTAATTTGTTTTACTTTTCCTCCCAAAATGGGAAAGACATGAAAGAGCACAAAGCAAAAAATCTTGTTTTATTTGCTAAGTCACAGCCATGAAGAAATGAAACACTGAATGTGGCTCAGTCCTCTAGTCCCATCTCATAACCACTCGGTTAGGAGAGAGGTTTAGCGAGTCCAGAGGAGGGCGACCAAGCTGGGGAAGGGTCTGGAAGGTCTGACCTATGAGGAACGGCTGAGGGAGCTGGGGGTGTTTAGCCTGGAGAAGAGGAGGCTCAGAGGTGACCTTAGTGCAGTCTACAACTACCTGAAGGGAGGTTGTAGCGCAGTGGGAGTCGGCCTCTTCTCCCAGGCAACTAGTGATAGGACAAGAGGACACGGCCTCAAGCTTGGCCAGGGGAGGTTCAGGCTGGACATTAGGAAGCATTTCTTCTCAGCAAGGGTCATTAGCCATTGGAAGGGGCTGCCCAGGGAGGTGGTGGAGTCCCCATCTCTGGAGGGGTTTAAGAAAAGACTGGACATGGCACTTAGTGCCATGGTCTAGTTGCCATGGTGGTGTCAGGGCAACGGTTGGACTCGATGATCCCAGAGGGCTCTTCCAACCCGATTGATTCTGTGATTCTGTGGTTTACAGACTTCGCAGTTGGGAGAGTTTTTAAACAACTAAGTTGCACACTGCAAAGTTTTCATATAAAAGCTGATTTTTTTTTCCACCACATTCACTAACCTGTAGAAAAGATTAAACAAGAGTCAGCCCCTCTCTACTGAACAGGAATCACAGAATCAGCCAGGTTGGAAGAGACCTCTGGGATCATCGAGTCCAACCATTGCCCTGACAAGGAAGGAGCAAGTCTATTAAAATGATAGAAAGCAAAATATGATAAGTTTGATTAATCATGTAAAGATAATAAAACAAAAACAAACCATGGAAAATGTTACCTCTTAAACACAGCTATAAAAATTCATTTTAAAATATAGGCCTCGTGTTCTGAAGATGAAGCCATTTGTCTATTTTTCTGCAGAGGAGTTCCAAGTCAACCACATAACATACCCAGTGCTATTTTCACAGTTTAAAAGATTTCTAAATACAACAGAGCCAAAATGAGAGTCACAAGAGAAGGACCTTCAGGCAATTTCAGTTTGCCTCATCTGGTGTAACACCGAGCATCTGGGAAGTTACACAATGCCACTCTATGAGAAGCACTTCCAGTTTTCTGTTAGCGAGAACATCTGTCATCCCTCACGTTTAGAGCCCTGAATCTTCCATGATTTTGTACAGAAAGGCCAAATATTCTGCTTAAATACAGCTGAAAGCAATTGAGTTTTGAAGCAGCAGAATCCTGCCCATTTCTGAATGACGGACACCCTTTAAGCTGGTGTGGAAGCCAGAAACTGTCTTCTGCTGCCTACAGCAGACCAAGCTAGGAGCTTTTCCTTGGGGGAAGAGAGTCTTACAATCTTATAAAGACCTGTAACAAAAATGCTAAGATGGTATGAATGAAGTATGGTATGAACCCTCCCCCTGGACTCGGCACTGGTGAGGCTGCACCTCGAATCCTGGGTTCAGTTTTGGGCCCCTCGCTACAAGAAAGACCTTGAGGTGCTGGGGAGAGTCCCAAGAAGGGCAACGGAGCTGGTGAAGGGTCTGGAGCACAAGTGTGATGAGGAGCGGCTGAGGGACCTGGGGGGGTTTAGCCTGGAGAAAAGGAGGCTGAGGGGAGACCTTCTCGCTCTCTACAACTGCCTGAAAGGAGGGTGTAGCGAGGTGGGGTCAGTCTCTTCTCCCAGGGAACAAGTGATGGGACGAGAGGAACCGGCCTCAAGTTGTGCCAGGGGAGGTTTAGATTGGGAGATCAGGGACAATGTCTTCATAGAAAGGGTTATCAAGCACTGGCACAGGCTGCCCAGGGCAGTGGTGGAGTCCCCATCCCTGGGGGGATTCAAAAGCCGTGTAGATGTGGTGCTGAGGGACATGGGTTAGTGGTGGCCTTGGCAGTGCTGGGTTAACGGTTGGACTCGATGATCTTAAAGGTCCTTTCCAACTAAAACAATTCTATGATTCCATAAATATGCACGTAAATGCACGCAATAAGAAGCAACAGAAGAAGAAGGATTAACGGAATTGCACGTGCAAATTGCTACATCGTGTGGTAAATGTGGTTTCACTCAAATGATCAGATAGCAAGAGGAAGAATAAACCTAAGATAAGGTAACAAGATCAAGAACTGGAGCCATAAGTCCCCAAATGAGAATAACAAAAGAAGAAGGAGACTCAGGAATTTTGCCCAAGCCATAAGTGGGATGAGACAAAACACCTAGAGAAAAGGTCCCAAACAGTTTCAGCTCCGAGGTGGTACACAAGTACAGACCACAAGTACCAGTTCAGCATCAGAAAATCAAGAATAATCAAAGAGACATGATGAGGACTCAACTGTGTCCTGTCCTGTCCTGCGTCACATTAAGCAACTCTGGCCACAGCACTTGGACACACGTTTTGATCCCTTTGAGGACAGGGATGATAACGCAAGTCAAATCTACGCTAGGCTGACCGTGAGTGGTATCTGTTTAACTGGAAACAACCAACTCCTTTCACTTCCATAAGGGCCTGCAAGGAGTTTTGTTACACTATTTGGTTTTTTACACTATGGCTCTCAAGAATGGATTCTGGAAACTGGTTTCTATTCCTGACTTTCTTAAGCCCTGAGTCACTACGTTAGAAGCAGCAGTAAGATACAGGGCTGCCTTTCATGTAGTCACCACAATTTCTGTTAAAAAAAGCCCCCATATTTCAAAAGCATGAGTAGGATTCCCAAGTCTGAGAATATTAACCCCTTACATATTTCTAAAAGGAAAATCTTCACCTTTTGACGACACTTAAGTATTTAAAGATGTTGAGGTGCTGGAGCGAGTCCAGAGGAGGGCGACCAAGCTGGAGAAGGGTCTGGAGGGTCTGATCTACGAGGAACGGCTGAGGGAGCTGGGGCTGTTTAGCCTGGAGAAGAGGAGGCTCAGAGGTGACCTTAGTGCAGTCTACAACTACCTGAAGGGAGGTTGTAGCGCAGTGGGAGTCGACCTCTTCTCCCAGGCAACTGGCGATAGGACAAGAGGACACAGCCTCAAGCTTCGCCAGGGGAGGGTCAGGTTGGACATTAGGAAGCATTTCTTCTCAGCGAGGGTCATTAGCCATTGGAAGGGGCTGCCCAGGGAGGTGGTGGAGTCACCATCTCTGGAGGGGTTTAAGAAAAGCCTGGACATGGCACTTAGTGCCCTGGTCTAGTTGCCATGGTGGTGTCAGGGCAATGGTTGGACTCGATGATCCCAGACGGCTCTTCCAACCTCATTGATTCTGTGATTCTGTGATTTTGAAAAAGAAAATCCCAAAGAGTTACCTATTCTTGCCCACAGCAGAGAGAAGGGGCAGCTGTCACGCAGATCAGTTTAAAACCAACCAGAGGACAGGAAGCATGAACGATACGCTCACGTTTGCTATGCGAGATATCCAGGGAAACAGGGGGAAAAAGGTATTAAGCTTAGTTAATTAACTAAAGGTACTCACAGGTTATCTTTACATTTCAAAGACTGCTGTACAATCTCTTCTTATTATTTGCCAAGAATGAAAAAAAAACCCCAACACTGACAGTCTCATGAGGATATTTTTCACCACAGCCTGAAGATTTAGCTTTCCTTCTTATCTTACATAGTTAAAGCTTTTTAAAACAAGTTTCCAATTCGGCTTAAAATATTCTCCAAAGGACTTTATTATTTTAAGTCCTCAGGAAATGCCTCACAAGTAAGGCTCTTCGAGCCTCAGCATAAATATAGATAACACAAAGCAGCACCTCTACAAAACTGTAAGAGCACTTAGAAGTATTATAAAACATGTCCCAGGGACCTTCTGATCAAGTCTGGATGACCATGAATCACAGAATCACAGAATCAACCAGGTTGGAAGAGACCTCTGGGATCATCGAATCCAACCGTTGCCCTGACACCACCATGGCAACTAGACCAGGGCACTAAGTGCCATGGCCAGTCTTTTCTTAAACCCCTCCAGAGATGGTGACTCCACCGCCTCCCTGGGCAGCCCCTTCCAATGGCTAATGACCCTTGCTGACAAGAAATGCTTCCTAATGTCCAGCCTGAACCTCCCCTGGCAAAGCCTGAAGCTAAGCAAGAGGAAGATTCAGTAGCACAGAAGTCCACATGATCACAGTCTCTATTTAAAACAATTCTTAGCAGCAAGGCACAGCGAGCAGAGGAAGGAGCTCTCAGCTGCAGGTCAACTTCAGGAAGAGAATTTCAAGTGGACCTAATCAGCAACTCAGATGGCAAGAAGGTGGTAAGTACAGATTGGAAAGCAGAAGACATCTGGTAAGTACAGATTGGAAAGCAGAAGACATCCCATGCAGGAGAAGTTATTGGGAAGCTCCTCCAACATCTCAGAGGTGATTTTTTTTAAAAGGTGATGAACAGCAGCAGTAGTTCTTGAAGTCACGTCTTGTGGACTCCTCACTCTGCTTTTAAACATCGGATTTCACCTAACACATGGAGAAGTATTCCACTATCAGACTGCACAACAGCCTCACAAATATAACTTAGCTTAATATTGATGTACACTTCTGCAGGAAAAAAAAAAAAAACAAAACCAAAAACATTTAAGACCAGATTTTGGAGGCAGGGCAGTTGGAAGATGACGAGGCAAGGCAAGGAGGAGGAACAGTACTAGATCTTGGATAGTAAAGTCACAGAATCACAGAATCAACCAGGTTGGAAGAGCCCTCTGGGATCATCGAGTCCAACCGTTGCCCTGACACCACCATGGCAACTAGACCATGGCACTAAGTCCTCATCATTCCAGTTCCAATTTAGCTGGGAATGGCTGCCTGTCCCTGAGCCAGCATATGAGAACTTAAAAGATTCAGTTTAAAATCAAAGAATGAATAAATCTTGTATAATTCCATTACTAAAGACAGAATGGCACTGAGGTAAGCATGTGAAAAAGAGTCCTAGGAAGTCCTACTAGAGACAGATTAAATGAATTTTATATTCTCAGCAACTCGGTGATTAAAAGTTAATTCAGGCTCTAAAATGACATCCATATGCCCAGGCAAAACGTGGCAGACCGCTGGTACTCCAGAGCTATCTCCTTTGGGCTGCGATTCAGGTGTCCTCAAAGCAGAAAGGGCTGAGCTGAAGCTGGGCAGCAAACAGGAGTTCAGAGAGTCAGAACAGATGACATTTAGTATGGACTTTTTACCAAAACATCCTGTTTAGTTATTACTTCAATAGGCTCTGCAACACTTGGGCTAAACATTTCCTTAATAATGCAATTTTTGGACAAATTGCAGAACAACTCTGGTTAACTGTGTTCCAGTTTACTCAATGATAAAACACACAGCTTTGCTGTGAGCACATCCCGACAAATTAAATGTTTTTAGAGATACCTCATCCTTCTAACATCTTCAGTCCAGGCAGAAATGCAATTACATTAACACTTCATAAGGTGCTCGGAGTATAAGCAAAGAAAAAATACCTGCTGTTTATATAACAGCTTACAGATAATTTCTACTCGCTGTATTTCTACTTTTATACATTAATGTTACACAAAATTTCAGTTAGAATTTCAATTTATCTGTATTTTTACAGTGTAAACACAGTAGCACACATTGCAAATGTTAAGACAACTTCAACTTCACCAAAAAGCTTTAGCCCTTGGGTCAGGTTGTTTCGACAAGAGCTCTTGTAAAGTTACACTGCTCAGCATTTCAATGAGGCAACAAATTTATTATTGAGACACACAATACATACTGAATGCCAAGGCACTTCTAGCCTAATCAATGGTTTCTAAGCCAGATTCATAGAATAAAGCCAAAAGGAGAGCTTGGCTCATTAAATATTTACTCTGCCTTTAATTTTAACTGCATGTTTGTTTATTAACTGGGTGGTGGTTTGGTGGGGGTTGGTTTTATTATTTCAACTGCTTTAATGGTCCACTTGCTTCTTACACAAAAATTTGCACCTATCAAGTTTAAAAGGCCAATATTTAAGTTTTATTATTGTCATGCAAGGGTTGCTTAATATTCCTTTCATATATGTTGGCAGTTAAAGCCTATGGGAATGAATTCACTTTTCAAAGCTACAGATAGGCTGTATCACAGACACCCCATTAAAAACAAGCACAGCACCGAGCTAAAATCCACAAGGAGACCTTCAGGCATTAATCATTTATAAGACCCAACTTTTACATCCCAGTGTTTTATTTTTAAATACCTAATTATCTGCTTGTTAAAAGATTTGGAAGATGTAAAATGCTACACACGCAGATCAAAAGTAATTAAGCCACTTTGGACCGCCGTTACGTTGGAAGTGGGGATCTGCTCTTTAAGGGGTGGTGCTGGTAAGCGCGACTGTTGCTCTGCACTGAGCTCCTCTTGCTGATGGGGAAGGAGCCAAGAGCTCCTCTATCACCTAGACCACAAGATCTGAGCAAAAGAGTTATTTGAGCACTGGTGAGGCCGCCCCTTGAATCCTGTGTCCAGTTCTGGGCCCCGCACTTCAAGAAAGATGTTGAGGTGTTGGAGCGAGTCCAGAGGAGGGCAACCAAGCTGGGGAAGGGTCTGGAGGGTCTGACCTACGAGGAACGGCTGAGGGAGCTGGGGGTGTTCAGCCTGGGGAAGAGGAGGCTCAGAGGTGACCTTAGTGCAGTCTACAACTGCCTGAAGGGAGGTTGTAGTGAAGTGGGAGTCGGCCTCTTCTCCCAGGCAACTAGCGATAGGACAAGAGGACACAGCCTCAAGCTTCGCCAGGGGAGGTTCAGGTTGGACATTAGGAAGCATTTCTTCTCAGCAAGGGTCATTAGCCATTGGAAGGGGCTGCCCAGGGAGGTGGTGGAGTCACCATCTCTGGAGGGGTTTAAGAAAAGACTGGACATGGCACTTAGTGCCCTGGTCTAGTTGACATGGTGGTGTCAGGGCAATGGTTGGACTCGATGATCCCTGAGGGCTCTTCCAACCTGGTTGATTCTGTGATTCTGTGATCTCCTGAGATCTGCGTATTATCAATGACAATCGTAACACATACACTAGAAATTACATCAGTGAAAAGACCTGTTGCTATGTCTAATGATTTGCTACCTGAAACCACCACGTTCAGCTGCTACGGAGGTTCCTTCCTGGATAACCTTAGATTATTTTTCTTCTTCGGTACAGAGTCCCAGGATTGTGATGGGTTATTTTTCACTCTAACCTTCAGAGCATTCAAACTCCAGTGGTCTTGCATCTTTTAATTTAAGGCATAAGATTCAGAAAGATGAACAGGAACTGAACGGTGAACAGTCTAAGAATAGAACCAAATAATTTCACATTAATGCTTAATCACAATTCAAAATTGGTTACAAAACTGAACTTCAATGAAGTGTATCTGATGCTTCTTCCCTAAGACAAGTCTTGATCAAAAATTACCTGTGGAGTTCGCTCCTGTACTGAGACTGTTGAAGACCGAGATGTGAATATATTCATATTACTTCAGAATATGTACACGGGGGAGAAATCTTTCCTAAACATAGACGGTCAATCCAATATTCTCTAGATGTTGGCGATTTTGAGAGTGTGATCTGAGAGCAACAGTATCATCAGCTACAAATATTATCTGGATTACAACAATGTGCATGAAAAGTTGTATTGACCAGATACAAAAGGAATCACAGAATCAATCAGGTTGGAAGACACCTCTGGGATCATCGAGTCCAACCGTTGCCCTGACACCACCATGTCAACTAGACCAGGGCACTAAGTGCCATGTCCAGGCTTTTCTTAAACCCCTCCAGAGATGGTGACTCCACCACCTCCCTGGGCAGCCCCTTCCAATGGCTAATGACCCTTGCTGAGAAGAAACGCTTCCTAATGTCCAACCTGAACCTCCCCTGGCCAAGCTTGAGGCCGTGTCCTCTTGTCCTATCACTGGTTGCCTGGGAGAAGAGGCCGACTCCCACTTCACTACAACTCCCTTCAGGTAGTTGTAGACTGCACTAAGGTCACCTCTGAGCCTCCTCTTCTCCAGGCTAAACACCCCCAGCTCCCTCAGCCGTTCCTCGTAGCTCAGACCCTCCAGACCCTTCACCAGCTTGGTCGCCCTCCTCTGGACTCGCTCCAACACCTCAACATCTTTCTTGAAGAATCACATCTGCTCCGGTAAGCAGAAAATACAGGCAGATATCAACACAAGAAGAAAGGGGATTGAAAAGTCTGGAGAGCTGTAAAGGGGAAAGGCTACTTTATTCAAGTTTTAAATGAATATTAGTTCTCGGATTTTTTGCATTCATGAAGGCACACCAAACTGCCCCCTCGGATTTCTTCAACATATACTGGTTGACAGTGAAAGTCAAAGAATAATATTTAATTGGTTCAACATTTATGGAAAGTTTTGACGAGGACACGTTCAGCTGCTTGAAGTAACTGTGTTGCTTAACCAGGGATGAAGTTCAACAGCCACTGCTAAGTAAAATATCTTAACTTTAGCTTTTGGAACTATTGAAGCCAGACAGCATCTTCTCTCCTTCAGGTTCAGCCCCAAATCAAGATGGTAAATCAAGCACTTCACTGGTTACATGGATGGAGTCCTGCTAGTTTAGCACAGAAATAGATTCTACAGAAATGTGAAGTCATTGCAGGTACACCAGAAGAAAACCAAATTCCCTCTGGGAGTTTTATTACCACAGCATGAAGGCACCAAAATCAGCCGATTTTTCTGAAGGCTACCATGCCCGCTCCATGCCTCAACACTACGTAAACACTTGAGTCTTCATAAAACTAAGCAAGTGTGACACTGAACTCTACACTGGTGGCTGTATTATAACTTTCCATGAAGTTTAGGAAAAAAAAAAAGGGGGGGAAAATTTCAGATTATTAGATGCCCAAAACCAGATGAAAATATCCCAATATTATTGATAATGCTGCCTATTAAAAGCAAACTATTTGAGTCCACTTGAGGAGCTGGCACATCTGAAAGATCCTCACAGCAACGACATCCCAGAACACCCCAATTTCTGTCCCTTGACTTGAAGCAGTCAAGTTTTAACCTTCAGCATCTTGTTTTTTCCTTCTAGTTTGAGCCGTTAATACTTCCCACTTGAAAGCTTAACTGGATAGGACACACAGCGCTGATGGCACACAATGCTGCTGAAACAAGGAGACACCTCATCCCTGGTTCTACAGAAGCATTAGGAGTACTCTATGCATCATGTTAAAGAAGGAAAAATAAGTTCATTTATTAGACACTAGCAACACAGAACGATACAGCCTTCAGGATTGCTCCTGAACTATACAGATTTCATGAAAAAAATTGATTTATGGGGGAAAAAGGACAATATCTGACAGTTATTTGAACTATTTTATGAACTTATATCAAAGTTCTTAGGGCACTGTAAAGAAATTTCTAGACTAAGCAGCTTATCCTTTCTTTAAAAAAAAAAAAACTAAAGTATTTTTCCTCTCAGGAACTATCCAGGCAAACTGGCTCCAGCAATAATACAGCAACCAAATCACAAGATTCAAAGGTTTTCACTCATCTGCCTAGGGAGACTCCCACAGAAAGCATTCATTAAATACTGCAAACAGGACAACATGTAAAATGCCTCTATTTAGAAACATCTCAACGGTGGTTAATTAACTCCTTCTAAGAGGTGTTTTCAACTATAAAACACTCAGATTCTATTTAGATGTGGCAAATGTATTTGGAAATTGAATGCCATGAATAAAAACCTGGAAGATCTCAATGTAAGCAAGGTGGTTCAAACTTCTGGACACCCGCACAATATCAAAATGGGTCTTGTGATAATGCTAAATTAACATTTTAATTGGTATTCCATGCTCAGATAAAATGGAAGAGAAGCTGGATGATTCAGCTTCCATTTGGAACTGGTCCAGTCATCTCAGGGCAAAAAGAGAAACAGAAGATTGTCCTGTTTCAGAGGTGTGTGACCCATGGTAAGGCTCAGACTTCTCCCAAGACAGCAGAAGTGGATTCCTCTTCTGGAACTACCGAGAAATGGGGAGAAAAGTAGTTTTCCTTAGGTAATTCTCATACATACAGATCATATATAGATTACGGAAAGACAGTGGACCAAGCTGGTGAAGGGTCTGGAGGGTCTGACCTACGAGGAACAGCTGAGGGAGCTGGGGGTGTTTAGCCTGGAGAAGAGGAGGCTCAGAGGTGACCTTAGTGCAGTCTACAACTACCTGAAGGGAGGTTGTAGTGAAGTGGGAGTCGGCCTCTTCTCCTGGGCAACTAGCGATAGGACAAGAGGACACAGCCTCAAGATTCGCCACGGGAGGGTCAGGTTGGACATTAGGAAGCATTTCTTCTCAGCAAGGGTCATTAGCCATTGGAAGGGGCTGCCCAGGGAGGTGGTGGAGTCACCATCTCTGGAGGGGTTTAAGAAAAGCCTGGACATGGCCCTTAGTGCCCTGGTCTAGTTGACATAGTGGTGTCAGGGCAATGGTTGGACTCGATGATCCCAGAGGTTTCTTCCAACCTGGTTGATTCTGTGATTCTGTATTGCCTACCTTCTTCACATTGAGCTGCATCACCCACATACTTCTAAGCCACGAAACACCCCTGACTATCTCTTTTGCAGCTTTGAACCCCCAAAATTCTGCCACGTTAAGGTGGAAGTAAACCGATAACTACAGGAATTAAATCAACAAAGATGAGCAATCCTTAGGGAAAGGTGCTAACCAGACAAATGAAACCAAACCAAGAGGCCTCACAAGCTAACAACATCACCCAACACATCATTCTCATTCATTTCACTCACTCTGAAAGACTCCATGGTTAGGCAGGGTCTCACTAATAAAACAGTAAGCTTAAACTTTTTTTTAATATGTTTTCAGGGATTGTAGAGGGAGTGCTAGGACAATTCATTAAAAAAATAAAGTGTTCGTATTTTACACCTTTAAGGACAACACATCTCCACTGAGGAAGGAGATTTGAGGCAGTTAATTGGAAGGATGCCCATAGTTTAAGGAATTCTTGTTTTAAATCAGTAAAACAACCTAGGTTTGATGGGAAACATCATCCTCCTAACACCTACAGAAAGCACAGTAGTTCTCTGTCCCCATTACAGATGCAGACAAGTAGGGGTAAAATTCACCCACGTTAATGCAAATGCCTGATACTACGTTACATCCAAGCCAGTCACCCAAGGTTCCTGGTGTACTCAGTGGCACCCATTTCACTAAAGATGAATATATGGTTCTGTAAGAGCTTTACGTGAAGGCTATCACACCCTGAAAGCTCTAACAGAGACAAGAGTACAGGGTTAGACCACAAAACCTCAGGATTCTTAATAAACTTTCCCTAAAATACACAGCATAAATGAACATAAATTAAGCAAATATAATAAATACATAGCATAAATGGTATATATTAACAGGCTTCCTAGAGAGGTGGTCGATGCCCCAAGCCTGTCGGTGTTTAAGAGGCATTTGGACAATGCCCTTAACAACATGCTTTAATTTGGTCAGCCCTGAATTGGCCACAGTTGGACTAGATGATCCTTGTAGGTCCCTTCCACCTGAAATAGTCTCAAGTCTAAAGACCCTGATCTTCACAGCACACTATTCCTATAAATTTCATCTTTCCTGCTTACTAGCTGCCCAAAGCACCTCTAGAAGTGCTAATTCAGCAAAATTTTTCCATATTATTGCTCCTATACACTTAAAATGATTAATCACCTACCTTGCATTCTTGGCTCCAAATCTAGTCAGTACAGGATCTGAGTTATTTCTATTTTTTTCCAATGGGGAACTACTTCTCTCGTCCACTTTAAACATCTATACAGCCTTCTGTGCCCTTCTGAGAGGGGTTCCAGCTCCCTACAAGAAAAAGCCAATATTCTCCTCTTCCCTATTCAAAATATCTGTATTATAGAAATCTCAGACTCCGGCCTTTTGCAGGAAACTGGAGAAGAATCTCAATGAAGCCTGTAATGAAAGAGCATAACACAGACTTGTAAAGTATTATCTTTTAAGAGAAGCTTCTGGATTATTCATTTCTGTAAAGTGTTACTGAAGGGGTTCTAATGTAATTTCTGCCTGAAGAGCTGGAAGAATTCAGCATTGCAGGTTCACTTCTCACATTGCAACATCCCTTTATACATCATATATAGAACTTTATCCATAAAAGCCAAACAAAAGCACTCCCTTTCCCTAAACCACTCGGATTTTAATTGTTTCAAGCATCCAGAAGTTTCTTTGGGTTTTGCAAGTCTTTCTTTCAGAGCTCTGTTCTGTCTCCACTATCTTCTCTTTTAAATGAAAGCCAGATTCAGTGCTGGGATAAGAATAATCTGAATTTTCCAAGAACAGGCCAGCCAACTCCCCCTATCCTCTTGCCTTCAGAGAAAGCATGGGGAAGAAGTCGTATTTCTGCAAAACTCGAGTTTTTCCTGTAATATTTGATTATCTGATTTGATTATTGGTTCATCGCCTTTTCCTACAGATGATGCTGCCTTAATTTAACCCTCCTCTCTGCAGTCACTAAAAAATACAGCATTGGGACATCTGTTACCAATGCGTCTGCCATTCTGCTTGAGCATTATCTATTCTTGTCCTTCCTTTCTAGCCCACGAAGCTTCATTTAGTTTCCTTAGAGCCACAACTACCTGACACCATATTTCTGCAATGCCGAAGCACAGCTGAATCTCCTCCTAAAAAACTCTTTTGATCACAGAATCACAGAATCATTTTGGTTGGAAAAGACCTTCAAGATCATCAAGCCCAACCGTTAACCCAGCACTGCCAAGGCCACCACTAACCCATGGCCCTCAGCACCACATCTACACGGCTTTTGAATCCCTCCAGGGATGGGGACTCCACCACTGTCCTGGGCAGCCTGTGCCAGCGCTTGACAACCCTCTCAGTGAAGATATTGTCCCTGATCTCCAATCTAAACCTCCCTTGGCACAACTTGAGGCCGGTTCCTCTCGTCCTATCGCTTGTTACCTGGGAGAAGAGACCGACCCCCCCTCGCTACACCCTCCTTTCAGGCAGTTGTAGAGAGCGAGAAGGTCTCCCCTCAGCCTCCTTTTCTCCAGGCTAAACACCCCCAGGTCCCTCAGCCGCTCCTCATCACACTTGTGCTCCAGACCCTTCACCACCTTCGTTGCCCTTCTCTGGACTCACTCCAGCACCTCCAGGTCTTTCTTGTCGTGAGGGGCCCAAAACTGAACACAGGATTCGAGGTGCGGCCTCACCAGTGCCAAGTCCAGGGGGACGATCCCTGCCCTAGTTCTGCTGGCCACACTAGTGCTGATACAAAGCCAGGATGCTGGTGGCCTTCTTGGCCAGCTGGGCACGCTGCTGCCTCATATTCAGCTGCCATCAACCAACACCCCCAGGTCCTTTTCCCCCAGACACTTTCCAGCCACTCTTCCCTCAGCCTGTAGCGGTGCGGGGGGTTGTTGTGCCCCAAGTGCAGGACCCGACACTTGCCCTTGGTGACCCTCATCCAGTGGCCTCGGCCCATCGATCCAGCCTGTCCAGACCCCTCTGCAGAGCCTTCCTGCCCTCCAGCACACCAACACTCCCGCCCAACTTGGTGTCATCTGTGACCTTACTGAGGGTGCACTCGATGATTTACAGTGCTAGTAGCTCAGGCAGACAACCTCTTCAGCCCAGTTGCAAGCTAGGCCAATACAGACACCGCCATTCTTCCTGCCAGGAGCTATTTGTGTAAACAGGAAGTTTGAGACAAAAATCTTCATAATTGTTACAAAACATACAGCATTTAACCAAGTCCACTATGGGACTTCAAATGTTTATCTTCCAACTTCCCCTCTGAATAAGCATGCAGAGAACAGCCTCTATCTTTGTCCTCTGTTTCTACGTAATCTCCCCCCTGCCCTGTGTTAGTATTATTTGCATCATTTAATAAGCTAAAGTCACATAAATCCCAAAAACTGTATTAGAAGATGCAACCAACACTGGTGAGAGAGAGAAAAGCAGATAAAGTCCCATGCAGCAGATTGCTGTGGTGAGAGAGGAGATACCGTGGATTACGGCTGTCTCACAGGAGAAATTCCTCCTTCACGGTATCATGGTCTAAAACACACAAGAGTTCCTATAGCTACGGAAAGTAACGTTAAGATGGCAATATCCTCAGGCAGAGAACAGCTGCAGAAGGGAGGAGATAAAGCGGGCAGCCACCTGAGTACACATTTCTGGAGCGAAACATTCATGGTTTCTACTCTTTTCAGCACTAAACATCATTCTGATGCGAGCTAAACCAGCGTATGCTATCACCTAGCTCAGGGAAGCCAGCCATCGTTTCCCTGTACCACATGCTGAATGGAGTCTTTAAAACAAGCCATCACTCCCTTCCTAAGTGTGTTTTGCCCTTGAAAGCACACCAAGCAATGCTAAGTCAGCCTTTTCAAGCGACAAATTAGAGACGTTTCAGGAGCCCTATTAAAATGCAAGGGATTACTACTGACTTCCCTTCCCTCCATCCTTTAATTCGTTTAAGTTTTGCCTAACATTTCCCCAGCACCATTATCCATCTGGCAAAACAAGCAAATACTTCCTCTCTTTTCCCAAAGAAAGTTCTGCCCTCTCACACTATAGTGACTTTTGTCCTGCCTGGAGGAAGGAGTTAAAGAAGAAAAAGAAGAAAACGAGAGCTCCATATAGCTTCCTCCACCTTGTTCCCAGAACCTACCATCTTCTGGGCCTTGACCTTTATTCTTTCCACACAAGTGCTGCAGAACAAAAGCTCTCTTCTCTCCAACTCATTCTTCAGGTAGACACACAGGTGAGTATGTCTTCAGAACAAAGCTCAAACCAGATCTTAAAATAGTCCTGATTTGAGGTCGATGCAGGCTGGCTTCTAAGGAGGCAGCTTGTAAAGAAAAGAAATGCACAGAGTACATTGTGCTCGCTGTCATTAAGCACACTTCTCCACAAAGCACAGCCCAAATTCAGTCAGCGTTCGCTGATCCAAGTTGACAAGGATGTCTGCAGAGAACACCTGGGGACTGGGGCAAAAATAACTAGAGATGTACACGATTCTCTGCACAACAATACACAAGGGTTAGCCTATATGATGCAACTCCACAGCAACACAGGAGAAAAATGGCTGATATCAAAACAGAGCAGAATCATGGAAACACAGACTGGTTTGGGTTGGAAGGGACCTTAAAGATCATCTAGTTCCAACCCCCTGCCATGGGCAGGGACACCTTCCACCAGACCAGGTTGCTCTAAGCCCCATCCAACCTGGCCTTGAACACTGCCAGGGAGGGGGCAGCCACAGCTTCTCTGGGCAACCTGGGCCAGGGTCTCACCACCCTCACAGCAAAGAATTTCTTCCTCAGATCTCATCTCAATCTCCGCTCTTTCAGTTTAAAACCGTTCCCCCTCGTCCTGTCACTCCATGCCCTTGTAACAAGCCTCTCTCCCGCTTTCCTGTAGCCCCTTCAGGCACTGGAAGGTGCTAGAAGGTCTCCCCGGAGCCTTCTCTTCTCCAGGCTGAACAGCCCCAGCTCTCTCAGCCTGTCTCCAGAGCAGAGGGGCTCCAGCCCTCTGAGCATCTCCGTGGCCTCCTCTGGACTCGCTCCAACAGCTCCGTGTCCTTCTTGTGTTGGGGGCCCCAGAGCTGGACACAGTACTCCAGGTGTGGTCAGAGCAGAGCAGAGTAAAGGGGCAGAATCCCCTCCCTCGACCTGCTGGCCATGTTACAAGAGCAGCACAGGACCCTGTTTTTCAGTACCAAAAAAAAATGAACCACAATTTTTTTTTTTTTAGCAACAGAAACCAAAAACCACGTAGAACTTGAAAATAGCACAGTTTAAGGAGTTGCACACTCTGGTCTCCTCATACACTCATACAAGTCCAGACAACACATTGCTACAAATACCTTAGGTTAAGAATTCAAGGTAAGTGTATCCTGACATGACACCACCCGTTTCTACTTCACAACTCTCCTCCTGAGCTCTGCCAGCTTTCCTCCTGGGGACTGGGGCAGAACAGAGGCCACCAGCATGGACACTTGACGCTCCTCCTACCTGCTCCACCTCCACTGCAAATTAAGAACTTCAAGCTCAAATGATGTTAATCTGGCAAACTGAGCAATATTAATCCAGCACAACAATTTTCAGCCAGTCAATGTGTAGGGCCTCTAAAAACAGGGAGTTTTTAAACTCTGTAGGGAGTTTAAGCTGACAATAAACTTGTTCCTTCCCAGTTGCATTTCTCAAATGCCTTGGAAAGAGGCCTTGGAGCCTGAGGAGTCTGCAGACCCAAGGTTTAATATTCATCTAGAAGAATTAAAAAAAAGTTAGTCTTTAAAAGATAGGAATTTGGTTCTAAATAGTCAATAGAACAAGTTTGTTTTGTTTTTTTAATTCTGACCTTTCCTAAAAAAAGGTTATTCCAAAAAGCATTGTAGAGTTCAACTACAGGAAAAAAAGAAAGCACTTATATGAGAAATTGGGTTTGAAGGAGAAAATTCTTTAGAGGAGAATTATCTACACTCCAGCTGGGATACAATATCTTGAAATAAATATTCTCCTCCAGCAGTATTTTCCAGAGGAACAATCCCTTCAGAGGGCTCTACGGACATCTACTAGTTGAGTTTCTATTTAACTACAATATTTACTCTCCACAATACACAGAAAAGACATTTCCAGCTCTAGCAATTCCCTGTATAAATGCACACAGGAGGTAATTTTGGGTCTCCAGGCTGTCACACCTACAAAACCAGCTTCAAGTGCACCACAGGGTTCTTCGAGGACCTCAAAGGCATATGAGCAAACACAGAAGGTCACATTTGTTTGCCATTAAGATGGATAAAAGAGCTGCCACCAAGCCCAGTAAATACTATGTGACACCCAGTTGCTGTCTTCTTCCATTGTGGGGCTGACAGTGGCAATGTGGAATCATCTACTGAAATCAAAGCAGCACAGGGCAGATTCTTGAGCCAGGTATTTTAGGCAAGCATTTGAGAAGCATCAAATGAGGGAAAAAGCGCAGAGCTGTCTTGAAACTCCTTAAAATCAGTTCATGTAGGACACTTCTTCCTTCCCTCCCTCCAGTTTCCAAAGGGTAA
Source organism: Nyctibius grandis (assembly GCF_013368605.1). NCBI lineage: Eukaryota > Metazoa > Chordata > Aves > Nyctibiiformes > Nyctibiidae > Nyctibius > Nyctibius grandis. Next base: position 126,053,235 of record NC_090659.1, read on the forward strand.
AGATGGAAAGGCTTTGCTCTTCCTGGGATCAAGGATCCAGGACTGCTAGACCAGGGTACGTGGCTCCTCCACCTTCCAAGGGGCACAGTTAGACTTGTGACACGCTCCAAACAAGGTTTGATTTAACCTGAAACCAAGCAGGCAAGGCCAGATCTCGAGTCTTTGACTCACTCTTAGCTGTGCAAGTCTTGCACAGACCACAACAACCACGTAAAACATCATCCACACAATTCCATAGGGAAATTTTTCTCTAGATGTCAGGACTTACTGGAGGGAATGCTTGTAGTAATTAGCACAAGGTTCCTCTTGAGTTTACTATATATTCTGTAGTTTAATGATTTGGGGGAAAACCCAGATGTATTCCAAAGAAGAAAAAAAAAAAAACTTTTGTATTTAAGTGAAATTGTAGAATTCCTAAGGCCAAAACTGTATTTAACTGCAAATTACTTGTTGTGACAGCATAAACAGCCCACCAAGCCTACAGATATAAACAGAGACGACCTATCAGCCCTTTGCACTCTTGAACAGAGAGGGGGGAATAATAATTTTTTAACACCAAGCCAACAGATTATTACAAGATTGTGACGCTTTCACTGAGAAAAGCATCTTTCAAGTCTGCTATTACACTACAGTATCCAAATAAAGAGGTAAATTTTATGGGACACAAGCTTTTGATCTGCCTACTGTTCATGCAGCTTCAAGAAAAAAACCTACCCCCTTCTCCAAGTCACACTGAGGTTTAAGAGCAACTAAAAATAAAAAAGTAGAAAAGAACTGTGGTCACAAAGTTAATTGTATGATGGTGGATAAAAGCCACTCCAATGACATTTTACTAACTCAATTTAAAAAAAAAGCGAAGCTGGAAGAACAGAGAGAATAGCAGCATAATTATGGACTGAATACATAAAGAACTGATATTAAGAGGCAGTTTGGAAAGCTGAGAAGGAATTGTAAGCACCTGAACCAGTGAGTGGATCTGGAAATGAGGGGCTGGAAGAGACTCACCCTGTGAAAACTTCTTGGCATTTCATCCTGACCTCTGAATACTTTATAAGAAAAAGCACTTAGGATTTCCTTGAGATGATAAACCAAACTCCAGCTTTCTTCAGCCATTTTGATTTGAGCCTCCTCCAGCTGCGCTCAGCTGCTACGCTGAAATATTCTCCTACAGCTTTACCCAAGGAAGCAGCAGAAGCTCAGCTTTAGTGAGCTTTTATGCAGACACGAGTGATTTTTCAGCCATTTTGAGTGAGCCAAGGACACAATACGCAAAAACTGCTTCAGCAGCAAATGCATCAATCTGAAACCAGGGGAAGGGGAAAAAAAAAAAAGATCAGGTAATACAGACAGGACAAATAAGGCAGCAAACCTCTAGCACGAGGACTTGCCTACTGCTGCCTGGTAAAGTCAAGAAGGGGTCAGAACTTCCTTTGAAAGAGAAGACACTGCAGCACAGCGTTTCACCGCCAATTCATTTCATTATACATGAAAGTTAAGCCCTGTTCACCTACTTTCACGGCACTGACTCCATCCATCAGGAAACATTACCTGCAGATCCGGTTGCTTTTCCAAAAGCAAGCGTTCTCCACTTACCTGCATTTCTCATGGAATGCCCTCTGCCCTGGTCCCGAGCTCGCGCTGCTCTCGCCAAGATTTATTGATCTCTGTGTGCACGCTATGCTTTTGCTCGCAGCACTTACTTACAATAAATTTTGTTCTCTCCATTTCCTCCGCCACCTCAGGCAGCTACTGGATCATTCAATCACCCCTCTAGTTCAGATTCCTCTGCTAAGCCTCCCTTCTGTCAAGCCATAAGAAAAAAATCCTCCCGTCACTGCCAAGTCGAGTTTCTCACGGCCATTTCTGTGCTGGCAGAAGAGGACAGAGTCAGTAATGAGTGAATATTTTCTACTCCCAGAGAAGGCAACATCTTCATTAAAACAAATGAAGTGCCCAGCCCTGCGAGCTGCAGAGAAACACTTCTGCGCTCAGATGAATCCAACTGCCTGCCCCTTTCTGCACAGACACTTCAGAGCCTCTGCAGGGCCCAACTCCCGACCTGTTAGCAGGGATTCACTCTCCCCGACTCCATCAGCAGCTCCTTATACTCCCTGGCAGAGATCAAACTGACAGGAATCTTGTCAGTCCTGCATCAGCCGCTTCTTGGAGCTTTGCCGGTGAGACTGCACCCTCCGAGGGCCCCTCTCCCTTTAGCTACACATCTATCCTAGATTTAATTTCCCTTCCCTTTGTGTCGCATATATCAAGAACATTAAAAGAATGAACTGGCTCTAACTCAAACCTGGACAGAGACAAGTACAGGAAGCATGGCAGGAAGCATTTAGAGGAATGGAATAAACTGGCCTCTGCATTAATTACAGAAATGTTGGAGTGTTATGGGTTTTTTTTTTTGCTGCAGCAATTGCCAGTTGCTCTCCTTGAAGCAAATCGTTAAAAAAAGTCACTTAGGAGGATATATGGCATTCATTTATATGGTCACAAATGTTAATAGCACAGAGGTTTAAGAGGTCACAATTCAAGATGTAAAAGAGACCAAGTGAAAGCTAAGAACATTTTCTCATTAGCAGGTTGACCTGCACCTTCCACTGGCGCAGCCGGTTCTGGCCATGTCTGAATCCAAACAGCTACCTGTTCATCAGCACTGCTCCAAGATTTCTTCCCAGCTCTTTCAGTTCTGGGCAAATATGCTTTAGATTTAAACCAAAGCCTTAAATCTGTGTGTTGATGACACCTACACATGTCTGGATGAGAGAACATTAGGAGCCTGCAGATCTCAGAATAGCTCTGTGGCATCTCCAGGGGATACTGGCAGCTAGTCAAGCCATGGAAACTCTTAATGTACGTGTCCCAACCCTGTGCATTAAAATGCAAGCAACTACCATGGTGATACCGGTGTGCACCTGCACTTGTGAAAGCAGCCAAGGTCAAGCAGGATTCGCTTGCAGAGTTACCAGTTAGACTCCAGTGCAGCAGAAAGTGGCATTTCCAGCTCTGGCTGTTGCAACGGGACTGAAGGAAGAAGTTATTCTATGGACAACAAATATCCTAGCAGAAGGAAAAGGACTTTGGAGCATCTACTCTTTAGCTGGTTCTTATTCCTGTTGAGAGTCTCAAGGATTTTGTGTTTGACTTTGTAAAAATACTTTAAAAGTCAAACTTCAGGCCATCACACAATGTATTCCCCAGCTTCCCTCGTGCACACTGTAACTAAACCAGTTAGCATCATACTGGGTATGCCAAGAAGTCTTTTCAAATCATGCAGCAGACTGGGAAACCGTGCCCTGGCACTCTGGCAGCAACGACTTGTCGTGGTTTACAGCGATCCTGCAGAAAGAACGTGCTAACAGGGAAGAAAAAAAAAGGAAAGTTACACCCTTCTCCTAAAATGTCAAATTAAACAAATGGCACCATTGTGCTGCGCAGCTGAATAAGGACTTCCTTCCTAATGTGAAGGTTGAACTCAGTGTGACAGACTCGACAGGAGGCAGCCAGAAGCGAGCAGTTCTGGGCCCCGCACTTCAAGAGAGATGTTGAGCTGTTGGAGCGAGTGCAGAGGAGGGTGACCAAGCTGGGGAAGGGTCTGGAGGGTCTGACCTATGAGGAATGGCTGAGGGAGCTGGGGTTGTTTAGCCTGGAGAAGAGGAGGCTCAGAGGTGACCTTAGTGCAGTCTACAACTACCTGAAGGGAGGTTGTAGTGCAGTGGGAGTCGGCCTCTTCTCCCAGGCAACCAGCGATAGGACAAGAGGACACAGCCTCAAGCTGCACCAGGGGAGGTTCAGGTTGGACATCAGGAAGAATTTCTTTACAGCAAGGGTCATTAGCCATTGGCAGGGGCTGCCCAGGGAGGTGGTGGAGTCACCATCTCTGGAGGTGTTTAAGAACAGACTGGACATGGCACTTAGTGCCATAGTCTAGTTGACAGGGTGGTGTAGGGGCAGTGGTTGGACTCGATGATCCCTGAGGTCTCTTCCAACCTGGTTGATTCTGTGATTCTGTGAGCAAGGGCCTCAAGAACTCAGTGGCACGCAAAAAACAGGTCCAGGTATCGAGCAAGGGGAGGTTTCAGGGGCGTGTTTTATAACCTCACTCAGTGGCATGCGACATCAGGAGCAGGAAAACTCTCTACTGAAGCCCCCCATTTTGATCCTGCTTTGCATTTAGAGTTGGTTATTTTCTTGACAACCAACAAGAAGCGATTTCCACCTCAAGAGGATCCCCGCCACTCAGTATGGCCTTTGCACTCAGTTTGGTATTTCCCAAGTATAATCTATGTGCATCCACACACACACATTTACTGAACCATTACATAGTTCACACAGGTGAAAAGCACTGAGATTTAGTTTCATATAACATTTGCTTCCCAGATTAGCATTTTTTCTTCCCGATGCGCTAAGCTGCATTTGGGTAAGAGTTACATTCTACTGAAACTTCAAAAAAGATGTTGAGGTGTTGGAGCGAGTCCAGAGGAGGGCGACCAAGCTGGGGAAGGGTCTGGAGGGTCTGACCTATGAGGAACGTCTGAGGGAGCTGGGGCTGTTTAGCCTGGAGAAGAGGAGGCTCAGAGGTGACCTTAGTGCAGTCTACAACTACCTGAAGGGAGGTTGTAGTGGAGTGGGAGTCGGCCTCTTCTCCCAGGCAACCAGCGACAGGACAAGAGGACACAGCCTCAAGCTGCACCAGGGGAGGTTCAGGTTGGACATTAGGAAGCATTTCTTCTCAGCAAGGGTCATTAGCCATTGGAAGGGGCTGCCCAGGGAGGTGGTGGAGTCACCATCTCTGGAGGGGTTTAAGAAAAGACTGGACATGGCACTTAGTGCCCTGGTCTAGTTGACATGGTGGTGTGAGAGCAATGGTTGGACTTAATGACCCCCAAGGGCTCTTCCAACCTCATGGATTCTGTGATTCTGTGAAACACACAAAAAGTCCTTTTTCAGTTAATGTTTTAGAATATTCAAGTAACATATTTAGCCCATCAAGTTTGGAACATAAAAGAAAATATCTGATGTAATTGATTTGATTGTTTGCTGTCCCGAGGCCCTTCAACATATTAGAGCCAGAGGAGTTTGTTTTATGCCGAGGGGAAAACAAAGAATCATTTAGTTTTTCAACTTCGTGTAAGCTCAGTAAATAAATCAAGAAAATGGACCTGAAAAATTCTACTTTCACTGCCAGTCCATATTTTGACTGCTGTTTCTTTGCTGAGACACATTTTCGTTTAGACTACTTCCATAAATAATTTATACTAATGAGTCAAACTCGTAATCACTTTGATTATATCAGTTAGTTTTCAAAATAGCACTTTTAGTCTTGTCCTATGCTGATCCATACCAGAAGAGATGCACCAGAGCTCCTGTACCCTTTCAGAAACATTCATCTGTCACAAGGTTCTTGCAGGTTACAGGACTCACAGGTGAGTTTTGGAAGTGGTCTTGAAAAATCTGACGGTGTTCACATTGAGAGAGCGAAATTTGATTTCTTCTGAGCCATGTGTCAAACCATTGAGAGTTTTTGTTTGCTTGGTTTGGTTTGTTGGTGCTGGGTGTTTTTAATCAGCAGTGCACACAACAGGTACATTTCACTGGCACCTGGACTAAATTATGAGGTAAATAGGAAGGCAGCTACTTCCTCACCAACTGATTACAGAAGACAGATTTTTAACCATCAGTGAAGTTGAGAAGAATGGCTGACAACTGTTGGCTCTGATAATTTCCAAACGCTAGATCTTCTGCTAAGGTGGCCTCAGATGAGGTTCCTCACCTTTGTTTCTCTGTTAAACCCATTTACAGCTTCAGCAAAGGCCACAGACATCAGCTTTGTAGAACCTGGATCATGTGCTAAGAAAGTGCCACGTACCACCAAGGACCCCAACAGCTGCAGATACAAAATCCATTCTTTTAAATCTAGGGATAAGAAGATCCTTTCTTTCCAAGTTCACAAATTATTTCTCAGATACAGGCAGAAAAACATACCAAAGTGCAGACAGGCGCAGCTATTCTTCCTTTGAGGAAAAGATCTAGCTCCTTCAGAGGCTTCCACAAATAGACAGGGACCAAAAGGCACCATGAGAACAGGCACTGCAAAACATTTAAGTCTTTTTCTGCAAGTCTGCTCTGGGTGAACCTGCTTTGGCAGGAGGTTGGACTAGATGATCCCCAGAGGTCCCTTCCAACCCCAACTAGTCTGTGATTCTGTGAAGGGCTATTTCAGAGATGGAGAACAGGAAGAACTGCGACAATATTCAGCCTCCAGATGTATCCAAGCAAATGAAGTTCAGCAACACGTGAAAAATGCATACAGTCCAAATACAAACCTAAGTATCTGAAGACCCAGCCACAGGAAAACCAAGACAGTAGGAAACTAACAGGAGGGAAGGGGATAAAGTTTTAAACCATCAGCGGGACAAGTTAACGGCTCTCTGGAGCTTGTAAAGCTGAGGATTCCTTACAAAGAAGGGAGTTTTAAGTTGCACAGGGATGCCAGTCTCTGCAGACAGGCTGAACCATGACCAGTGTTACACCAGCTTCATGCTACACACGAACCACCTGCAGTTCTCCAGTTATCTAAGAAGACATCACACTGTTCAGCAGTGCCTGTACCAACATCGTTATGCAACAGTATAGTTCATTAGTGGTTTCCAAACAGTTATATTTCACAAGTTATTACTTCGTACTTATCAGTGTTTTCAATATCAAAAATCTCAGTTCCTGATCAAAAACCGTTAACTGGTTCTAATTTTCTTCAAGATCTTATGCAATGCAGAAATGCCAGCAGAAAGAGACAAGAGGGATTTATTTTGCTTTCTGTACATATTCATGCCCTTCAGACTTGCTCGCCAATAAAAGCTGCAGCATAAACCCACGTGACGAAAGAATATTTCTGTTGCAGTGCCCCAGCATTCAGTTCTGCCCAATCAATCAACAAAATCGATGTATTAAGTAGGAGAGGTGCTCGCATGCAAGATAAAACTAAAGATGTTATTAATATTTGAACATACACCATATTTACTGCAAGCTACCCTATAATACAGGTGATATGTACACTAACTGATGTGACCCAGAAATCAGAATTTCTTAAACTTGAGGCTTTAGGACTGATAAAAATCACCTGATAAGACGAGATCAAAGGCAGTAGGAAGCATACTTCCCCCCTCACAATAGCTCTATCTAATCCCTCGGCACAGAGCTCTCTCTGCCTTTTCAGTACAGATTAGCATATTTAAAACTGCTAAACTCTGTATAATCTTCAATCATTGAGAAAAGTAATTCAATTAAGGCAAGCGCTGGTGAAGTTGCCTTCTTGCTAGCCACCCAATGCTATATCCTTGTACTACAAGTTAAAAAAATAAGGGAGAAAGAAAGAGAAGCTGCTTCCAGCTGGACAGGGATTATATTGCAGGCTGGTGATGAATCCACCGTACATGCGGCAAGCACCCAGGCTCGGCTGGAGAGGGGCGTGGGGGACACGCCAACCCTATTGCTGTTGAGAGGCAATGACTTGCAGTAAATCCTGAAAGGAGCCGGGAGTGACCTGATGGCGTTCAGCCAACGCACCCCAGCACCCACGGGCAGGACCCACGGGCAGAGAGCCGCAGCGGTGTGTCAGCTCGCTCGCCACGGCACCCAGCGTAATGAAGGCAGATAATGTAATGGACACGAGAGAGAGGATTTGGGGATGAGGGAGCAAGGAAAGAAGGGGTTTTAACAAAAAAAAATAATCAGCATCTTCGCACAGGAAAGAGAATCTGCAGCGAGTGATGAAGAGCGTAACTAGGAAGAAGCACTGCAGTCCACACGAACGCCTGGGTATACGGCATCGAACTCCCACAATATGGCTGAGGATAGCAGCAAAAAAAAAAAATCACAGGCTGCATCACAGCCACTGTGCAATCAAATAAGAATAAAACATCTAGAGATGCTTCCAGATCTCGCATGGAATGATATTGTCTTTGCTCACACACTCGCATGGACAGGCTGTAAGCCTGCACACTAATGAACTCCAGTTAAGGATTTCTTAGCCATAACACACATATTTATTGAAGGGACCGTATACAGGGAGAGGAGAAGGCAGCTAATGGACATCGTAGCCCTTTATAACATTTCATTTCTCGTTGTGAAGTCCCTGAATGGAACTGAAACAGAAGGATTCAGCCTCCCTCCCAGCAGCAGTAGGAGATCTTTAATTATGGCCTTCCAACCAGCAGCCAACCTTTTAGCCGAGCAGGAAGCGAATGCAGCAATCCGGCGGCGCAACAGTTGTACAAAGAGATCTTCTCGTTTATGAAAGCTGCTATTATTAAAAACTTTATTTCTGCATTTCCCTTAACCTTCAAAACAAAGAACGACAGAAGGAGCTACGTGTAAGCAAAACCCACCCAAACTCCCTTTGAGGCACCAGAGATGCTTCTGTAACTATCTCTATCAGACAGAAGAATATTATTAGCACATTTATTCTTCCAGGAGCCATTTGCAACGGGAGCGAGCTATTCACCCTTTGGACAGCAAAAAAAAAAAAATCACACAGAATGACATCATCACAGCAATATCTGAAGAGATCCAAGCCGAACTCGGAAAAAGCCATTTCTCCATCACAGACGAGACTCATCCAAGCGCTGCGCTGGAGCGTGCCCACGCCGCAGCGCCCGTGGGCTGCGTGGACACGCCAAGGGCTACGCTGCCATCAGCATCGCCACGTTTAGCACAGAACAGGCACGGAGTCATCGCCCAGGATCTGAGACAAAGGCAGGGCTGAAGCCCACACCGCAGCTGCTAGCCGGGCCCTAACCAGAGAGATTCAAATCAGCTTGAAGCCATCCATAAGCCACAGTCAAGGCAGCAGTTGCAGCGCTATGTGTATTTATTTAGGGGTATTTTACTGTGCTGTACCCCTAAAACCCCTTCTCTCCTCCCCAGATTTGATGCTATGAACAGGAATTACTTAAAACCTCACAGTATAAACACAGATGATAAACTGAGAGGGGGAAAAAAAAATGACAAGGCTAGAGGAAGCAGATATCTGATGTTATGTCTGCTAGAATAGACAAGAAATCCACGTGTAAACTAAGAGCTGCTGAGATTTAAGATCGGCACCAGGTGCTACAACCTCCCATGGAGGTATTGGAAAAGCTTCATGAAATCAAAGCTCAGAAATACACTAAAACAAGCCAAGCATTTTGCACATGCATTGCTAATACTTAAGATTCCTGTTATCAAATACCTTAGGGAAAAAAAAAAAACAAACTAGTATCTTTTACACATGACCCTCTTCCAAAATCCTCATAAAATGGCTGGTCAAACAGCAGCTCACCAAGCAGATCAGGTGACTTACCCCCCAAAAAAAAAATACCCAAGTTGAACTTGTGCTCCCTGAATCCCCATTATGAAGAGGAGCTGTTCCAACACCAAAAAATAAAATAAAAAAGGATGAAAGGAACAGACTAAAGGAAACCCCTAATATATAGGTAAATAATTTTAATAGCAGCTTTATCACCAAGCTAATCTACATATAAGTGAGGAAACACCAAGATATAAGTCATTTGGGGGGAAATAAAAAAAAAAAAGGACTAGTATTTCATCATCTCCTACCACACAGAGACCAAAGGTGGCTGAGGGAGCAAATACCCCACCCTGAGACAGAAAATATTTTGCACCTACTCATTATGTCAAAGATCGCTCGGTATCTGACCAGGATTACACAAAGCATCTGACAAACGAGCATTTTTTTATTTCAGAAAACTCTCTGAAGTGCAAGATTTGATATGTGGCATTGGACATAGAGGCCTTCTGCTGAGGAAGGAGGAGGCATCAGCTGGGTGGTGTTTTTTTTTTTTAGGGAAGAAAATCTCATCGACTGAATTAAATATTGAATCCACTTTGCCAAGACAGAACTCCACTGTCGAAAAATGCTGTATTTACACAGAAAACACCGAGAATTGAGACTCCTGCCCCAAAATGAAAACAGAGGAGCTGGGATCAAATGAATCAGCAACTGTTTCTGGAGACGGAGCGGGTGGGTTTTGGTGAGGTTTATTTTTTAAACTCGAGCTGAGCCACGCTCGATCCCTCCCTGTCACCCAAGGAGCAGCGACCACAAGGCAGCGCAGCCTCTGCGAGGGGGAGGCGAACCCGCCGCGGCGGCCCCCCCTCAGGGCCCGCAGCCCCCCACCCCACGGAGAGCGGCGGGGAAGGGGTGCGAGACCCCTTTTTACCCTCATAATGTGCGGTTATGGCACAGCCCAGCCTTCCCCGGAGGGTGAGGAGAGGCGGGGGGGGATCCCGCAGCCCCCACACGGGTGGGGAAAGGAGGAGCCCGCCCCGCCGCCGCTGAGCGAGGGAGCCCCGGACCGAGCCGAGCCGGGCCGGGCCGGGCCGGGCGGTGACTCACCGCTCTGCTCTCCCAAGAACACCAGCTTGAATTTCCGCAGCGGGTTGCCGAAGTCGCCGCCCGACGACATGATGGAGGAGCCTCCGTCGCCGCCGCCGCCCCACGCTCACTCCGCTCCCCGCGGCGGGACCCGCGACCTCTCTCTCTCTCACTCGCTTGCTTTCCGCCTTCCCCCCCCTCGGCGAAGGCTGCGGCTGGGGGGCGCAGAGCCCTGGCGAGGCACAGCCGGCTGGGGGAGGTGAGGTGCCACCGCCGCCGCCGCCGCCGCCGCTCCCCTCAGGGCCGGGCTCCCTCCCCCGCGCTCCCGGCGCCTCCCGACAGCGGCCGCGCGCTCCGCTCCGCCCCGCGCACGCGCGCTACGGCCCCGCCCCCCTGCACGCCACCCTGCGTGCCCGCGCGCCCCGCCTTCCCGCCCTCCCCAGGGCGATGGGCCAATCACAGCGGGAGGGGCGGGGCGACACGGAAGGGGGCGGGGCTTGGCTCCCGCTGCCGCCGAGCGGAGCCGGGGGGGGTGGGGGGGGGGGGGTGTTCACTCTGGAGCCTAACGATGGCTGCGTGGGTTCCGTGGACGACAGAAAACAAGAAAGCCAACGGTGTCCTGGGCTGCATCCCCAGCAGCGTGGCCAGCAGGGCGAGGGAGGGGATTCTGCCCCTCTGCTCCGCTCTCGGGAGACCCCCCCTGCAGTGCTGCGTCCAGCTCTGGGGCCACAACACAAGAAGGACATGGAGCTGTTGGAGCGAGTCCAGAGGAGGCCACGGAGATGCTCAGAGGGCTGGAGCCCCTCTGCTCTGGAGACAGGCTGAGAGAGCTGGGGCTGTTCAGCCTGGAGAAGAGAAGGCTCTGGGGAGACCGTCTAGCACCTTCCAGTACCTGAAGGGCTACAGGAAAGCTGGAGAGGGACTTTTTACGAGGGCATGGAGTGACAGGACGAGGGGGAACGGTTTTAAACTGAAAGAGGGGAGATTGAGATGAGATCTTAGGAAGACATTCTTGCCTGTGAGGGTGGTGAGACCCTGGCCCAGGTTGCCCAGAGAAGCTGTGGCTGCCCCCTCCCTGGCAGTGTTCAAGGCCAGGTTGGATGGGGCTTGGAGCAACCTGGTCTGGTGGAAGGTGTCCCTGCCCATGGCAGGGGGGTTGGAACTGGATGATCTTTGAGGTCCCTTCCAACCAAAACCAGTCTGTGATTCTATGGTGCTGGGGTGAAATCCCGCTTGCTGAAATCACTGAGCTGCGAGGGGGGGGATCCCAAACGTGTCAGGAACGAGCAAAGTCCTCATGACCAAAGGCCTAATCCTAAACTGATATGCATAGTCCTTTCAGAGGAGCATCTCTTGGGGACCCTCACTCCACGATGACCCCAGCGTATCCCTCACAGTGGGGAGACATTTCCCAGCAATGGCAATGATTCCCACTGCCACTCATTTGCGGTGGCCACAGCTGTCACTTGGAAATGGCTCGCTGCTCCCTCCTTGCCTGGCAGAGAAGCAGGAACCTGGGAGCCAGCTCTCCCTTTAGTTCTTTTTTGCTCATTTCTCCCCAGTTTGCTTGACTGGCCTCTTGAGGAGGCTCCCAGCTGCATCCCAGCCCCTCCTGTTTAAACCTTGGCTTAGGGATGTCTCTTGTCCATGCAAGCTTATAGAATCACAGAATCGTTTTGGTTGGAAAACACCTTCAAGATCATCGAGTCCAACCGTTAACCCAGCACTGCCAAGGCCACCACTAACCCATGTCCCTCAGCACCACATCTACACGGCTTTTAAATCCCCCCACAGATGGGGACTCCACCACTGCCCTGGGCAGCCTCTGCCAGTGCTTGACAACCCTTTCCATGAAGACATTGTCCCTGATCTCCAATCTAAACCTCCCCTGGCACAACTTGAGGCCGGTTCCTCTCATCCTATCACTTGTTACCTGGGAGAAGAGACCGACTTCCCCCTCGCTACACCCTCCTTTCAGGCAGTTGTAGAGAGCAACAAGGTCTCCCCTCAGCCTCCTTTTCTCCAAACACCCCCAGTTCCCTCAGCCGCTCCTCATCACGCTTGTGCTCCAGACCCTTCACCACCTTCATTACCCTTCTCTGGACTTGCTCCAGCACCTCAATGTCTTTCTTGTAGTGAAGGTCTTGCTCCCTCCTCTCCCACTCTGGTGCAATCCCGCACCGATTGATACTCCCTTGCTTGAATTTGAACAGAAGATGTGATTTTCAGAAGCACTCACCCTCCTGGGCTTCAGCTGGCATTGGCATCGCCTGCTGTTCCCAGGAATAGCTCAACTTTGCTGCCTGAAATGAGAACATGCTCAATGACAGAGCCCTTCAGGGTCTGCAGCTCCTGCCCCATGGCTATCTTCATGTTGATGTTGGTGCAAAACTCTTCGATCCACTCACCAAGGTCCAAATAATGTTCCGTGGGGTATTTTCCACCTGGAAACGGGTAGGTTTTCCATCGTTTTCCCATCTGGGAGATTGCTCCAGAGCCTCTCCGCTCTGATGGTCCGGGAAATCATAGAATCATAGAACGGTTTGGGTGGGAAGGGACCTTCAAAGGTCATAGTCCAACCCTCCCGCCATGAGCAGGGACAACTTCAACTCTGATCATGTTGCTCAGACCCCCATCCAACCTGACCTTGAATGTTTCCAGGGATGGGGCATCTACCACCTCTCTGGGCAACCTGTGCCAGTGTCTCACCACCCTCAGTGTAAAACATTTCTTCCTTCTATCTCATCTGAATCTTTTAGTTTAAAACCATCACCCCTTGGCCTGTGGCTACAGGCCCTGCTAAAAAGTCTGTCCCCATCTTTCTTACGAAATGGCGGCCACCTCTCGCTTAGTCCCCTGAAATATATTCACTGCCAGCGAATTTTCTTCTCTTGTGCCCTCTCACATCTCAACACCTTCCTCTCCGAGGCCTGAGAGCTACGTCTCACCACCGCATCTCTTCCTCTAAGGGGACACCACACCCCAAATCCACCTCCTCTTTGAAAAAGATGAGGGCTTGAAACTAATATTATTCCATCTCCACGTGTCCTGGATCTGCAAATGGTTCATGTAGCTGAAGGGGGCACAGACTCTCGGTGGGGATTTGCTCGCAGGCAGGTCACCCTCGGCCATGAATGTCCTCTGTTCGGTGTCTCCAGCTTCGACCTCTCTGCTCCGTCTCTGCCTGGTGAAGGGAAACACTCATTGAACCTTCCCGCTCTGGGAATCTTGTTCTCGGATATGGGTCTCACCCCTCCCAGCGCCCGCAATCCCGGTGCGGAATCAGACAGCATTTTGAAAACCAAATGATCTCCACTTTCTATTTTCGATCGTTTCATTTGTACTCCCTCAACTGCTTCTCCAAGGGTTGGTTTTTTTTTTTCCGAGGCCTTGAACTGCCAGTGAACTGAAAGAAAAAATGTGTCTTTAATAAGGGGATTAAATTTAAATAAGTTTTAATAAAGATACGAGCAGGAGCTCGCATTCAGCTTTCCACCCAGCATCTGGGAGTGCTTCCCCTTGGCGCAGTGCTGCGGCACTGGTCATGTGGCTGCTCTCCTACACCACGGGCAAAGGGAATCCAGATGGGCAGAGACCTGACTTAAATCATTTCAACATAATTTTAAATACAGATATTGTCTTTGTTTACGTGTCAGTATGGATTCAGGGATCTTTCCTGCTGATCCCAGGGAAAACAAGGCTCTCTACCAGTCTTGACTGTTAGTAACAATGATTTTTATCACAAAAGCTCTGCTCAGGCTCAGCATCTCCTCGCGTTGGGCAAAGGAAACACTTCTGCATTGCCTGCCAAAGAGGTTACAGACCAAGGAGCTGGCAGGGAATATGGAAGAGGCTTTCAAGATAAAGCAATTGAGGGACCTGCCTCCGCTTGCTGAAGCCAGGGTAGATCACCCCACCGACTCCTGCAGGCCATAGGCGCAGTCCTGAGAAGCGCTGCAGAAGGTAGGAGAGGAGACAAGCACATCAGAGGTTTTCTTCAGTATCTTTAGTATCTTTAATAGCTTTTCCTCTTTAATATCTTTATCAATGATCTGGACGAGGGGATCGAGTGCACCCTCAGTGAGTTCACAGATGACACCAAGTTGGGCAGGAGTGTTGATGTGCTGGAGGGCAGGAAGGCTCTGCAGAGGGGTCTGGACAGGCTGGAGCGATGGGCCGAGGCCACTGTGTGAGGGTCACCAAGGGCAAGTGTCGGGTCCTGCACTTGGGGCACAACAACCCCCCGCACCGCTACAGGCTGGGGGAAGAGGGGCTGGAAAGTGCCTGGGGGAAAAGGACCTGGGGGTGTTGGTCGATGGCAGCTGAATATGAGCCAGCAGTGTGGCCAGGTGGCCAAGAAGGCCACCAGCATGCTGGCTTGTATCAGCACTAGTGTGGCCAGCAGGACTAGGGCAGGGATAGTCCCCCTGTCCTTGGCACTGGTGAGGCCGCACCTCGAATCCTGTGTTCAGTTTTGGGCTCCTCACTACAAGAAAGACCTTGAGGTGCTGGAGCGAGTCCAGAGAAGGGCAACGAAGGTGGTGAAGGGTCTGGAGCACAAGTGTGATGAGGAGCGGCTGAGGGACCTGGGGGTGTTTAGCCTGGAGAAAAGGAGGCTGAGGGGAGACCTTCTCGCTCTTTACAACTGCCTGAAAGGAGGGTGTAGCGAGGTGGGGTCGGTCTCTTCTCCCAGGTAACAAGTGATAGGACGAGAGGAAATGGCCTCAAGTTGTGCCAGGGAAGGTTTAGATTGGAGATCAGGGACAATGTCTTCATGGAAAGGGTTGTCAAGTACTGGAACAGACTGCCCAGGGCAGTGGTGGAGTCCCCATCTGTGGGGGGATCTAAAAGCCATGTAGATGTGGTGCTGAGGGACATGGGTTAGTGGTGGCCTTGGCAGTGCTGGGTTAATGGTTGTACTTGATAATCTTAAAGGTCCTTTCCAACCAAAACGATTCTGTGATTCTTTGATTCTTCTAGGGTATATTTAAACATTTTTTGATTGTTTCTGTAATCAAAGAAGTGGAGCCTTTCAGGCACTGGATCTCAGCTCTCCTGGGACAGGTTTGCTCCTCTGGGCAGCACGATAGAGAGCGCATTGAGAAGGGGCAAGGAGCCTGCAACAGCCTTCCACGCAGGTCGCAAACTGCTCGAGCATCACCTCTGCCAGCACTTGTGCTTTGCGCCACGCTGGGTCATTGACAGGGCACATCCAGCTACGTGATGGGGAGCAATCTGCAGCGAAGCAGAAGTGGATGGATGAAATAATCCCTCCAGCAAGGCCTGGCCCTCTCAGCAGCCAGAGAAGCCTTGAGAGGAAGAAAAGCTCCCTGTTTTTTTTTAGCGCAGTACAGAAAAGGGATGGTTTTGGTTTCTGCGGCTGATGGGGAAAGCAACAAAGCAAGACCTTTGCTTTTTTTAAATGTCACAAAAAGGCAGGTTGTGCTCCTGCAAACAGGGATTCGGTTACCTGGCTGTGAATGATTCATTAAGCAAAGGAAGGCACGGCGAGGACCGGCGGCTGGGAGCTGAAGCCGAGGCGCATTCAAATCAGAAAGAAGGTCTATGTTTTTAACAGAGAGGGTGCTCAGCCGCCCGAACAAGCTGCCAAGAGCAGTGCTATCTTTGTATCCAGGGAGAATCAAGAGCAGGAGCCTTTATGAGAAAGATGCTTTCATCGAAACAGAAGTGATCTGCTTCCACACAGCTGTAAGTCAGCGGAAATCTATAGGCTGCAATGTGCAGGAGACCTAATTATATGATTTAACAGTCCCTTTTGGCCTTAAAATGTATCCGTCTATAACAGATGTCGGAGAAACTCCACAATGAAGAGATGGACTCATTTTTCACTGAGACATGTAGGACAATGACGGTCCTTGGGAGAGGGATTCCTGCGGTATGTTTAGCAGTGACTGCTGTACCCCACACTCCGTCTGGGGCAACACTCAGTCACATTTTGTGGGTGGCCAAAAGATGAGTCCCCATGAGGGGCACAGGGAATTAAAGGGTGTAGCCCCCCCTCCATGAGCACACAGCATTTAAGGTCATGAAACAAGGCGTCATCATGAGCATGACCTGCTCTTAATTGCAGTGCCTGTCACGGCCTCCTGCTAAAATACAGGATCAGGCAGTCCCCCTCCAGTCACAGCAGCCCCTCCTCAAGTGCAGCATTTCCTCCAGGGCTTCAAAGTTCACGGGAGGAGAAGTCCAGCTTTCGTGGAACGGGAGTGCCGGTCTTCACCCAGCTCAGACTCCCACAGCTCTCCTTGCTCGATGCGCCCTGGAGTTATCAAACAAGCGTCATTGCCAGGGTGGCCCTGCCTGGGGCTCGCGAGGTGAGATCAAAGGGCAGTACAACATCCATTCCACGTGAGCAGTTTTGTCGTGTCCCGGGACAAACACAGTTCAGAGCTGGGGGCCCACGTCCTCGCGAAGCGTGGAGGAGAGAGCAAAGGTGGCACAGATCCCCTCTGCTTCCTCCATATGCTGAGCAGGAGACAGCACAGCCCTGTGCATGGCACAGAGCCCACCCAGGCTCTTCTTTGGGGCAAACCTTGTCCTCTCACGTTCCTTCTCTCCCCTCCATGCACCAGATCACAATGCGGATGAACATCTGGGGTGTCAGGTGTGTGTCGGGAGCTCCAGGCACTCAGAAAAGCACGACAGGGCCTGGCAGGGCGGATAATGGAGCAGCAATCAAATGCACAAGTCTGATCTGCAGCAGAGCAGACTTGCCACATTAGTGAACGCAGATGAACTGGAGAGAGAAAGTCCATCATGAGCCCTGACAGCTCCACCCAAAAGCAATCGGAGCAGTGATCAGTCAGCAGAGCTGGAAATCCTGAACCAAAATCAAGCTGCCAGGCAGCTGCTGCCCAGGACGGACAGCTCTTAAGACAGGGGCTCAGGGATGCGGGCAGGAGTATCTGCCATGGAAGAAGGGGGAAACCGGGGCCAGGCAGGAGAGAAGGGAGTGGGGAAGAGCATAGGAGAAATGAAGGTTTGTATTGGAGGTGGCCTGGTGAAGAAGAGGAGGGTGGAAGAGACATGAGGGGGCAGTTTGCAATGGGGTGGCTTTTCCTGAGCCAACTCCAGACTGCCAGGTTTGGGGGGCACAGGGCCACACACTGCCCATCTCTTCCCCACCCTGGTCTGCCAGGAAGACCCCCTTGCCCACCTCCTCTCTCACTGGGACACACATGCTGCAAATCAGAGAGATCCCTGTCAGTCCATCTTTCCTTCAGGAGCTGGACTGGATGAACCTTGTGGGTCCCTTCCAACTCAGGACATTCTATGACTCTATGATTCCTACAGTCTTCCCACTTAAAATTTAGAGAAGTGCCTCCAGGCAGCTGCTGGGATCAAAGCCGTGGCAGTAAGGCAGGATTCACTCTGTCCTCAGAGGGAGCAGCTGGATGCTGAATGAAGAGTTTGTTTTTGCTTCCCCCACAAGCTGAAACGCGCCTGCCATGGGGCCTGAACGCCTCACTCTGACACAGTCCTTCATTTTCAAGACCCACGGCGGCGTGTCAGCACGGACACAGCCAACCCTGAACCATTACATGGCTTTTGCGTACAGGGTAAGGTCCAGCCCTGCCTCTGCAACTGCAAAAAAAAAAACCCTTTGCAGTGCTCCTGCCAGGCGACAGGGCCAAACCAGGCAGGTTTAGTACCGAACCCTCTGGCCCTGCTCCAGGCCTGCACACACAGGCGGGCCCTAGGCACCCTCACACCCCACAGAGCTGGAGCGGGGGCCTGCTGAGCCCCTGCTGCATCCCTGCCAAGATCTTTGGACTTGGCAGATGGACCACTCAGTGGATAAAGAACTGGCTGGATGGTCGCACTCAGTTACAGTCAATGGCTCGATGTCCAAGTGGACACCAGTGATGAGTGACGTTCCTCAGGGGTCGGGATTGGGACCGGTCCTGTTTAATATCTTTGTCGGCGACCTGGACAATGGGATTGAGCGTGCCCTCAGCAAGTTTGGGATGACACCGAGCTGTGCAGTGCGGTGACACGCTGGAGGGAAGGGATGGCGTCCAGAGGGACCTGGACAGGCTGGAGAGCTGGGCCTGTGCAAACCGCATGGAGTTCAACAAGGCCAAGTGCAAGGTCCTGCCCGTGGGTTGGGGCAATCCCAAGCACAAATCCAGGCTGGGCGGAGAATGGATGGAGAGCAGCCCTGAGGAGAAGGACTTGGGGCTGATGGGTGACGAGAAGCTCACCATGAGCCGGCAACGTGCGCTTGCAGCCCAGAAAGCCAACGGTGTCCTGGGCTGCATCCCCAGCAGCGTGGCCAGCAGGGCAACGGAGGGGATTCTGCCCCTCTGCTCCGCTCTCGGGAGACCCCCCCTGCAGTGCTGCGTCCAGCTCTGGGGCCCCAACACAAGAAGGACACGGAGCTGATGGAGCGAGTCCAGAGGAGGCCACAAAGATGCTCAGAGGGCTGGAGCCCCTCTGCTCTGGAGACAGGCTGAGAGAGTTGGGGCTGTTCAGCTTGGAGAAGAGAAGGCTCCGGGGAGACCTTCTAGCACCTTCCAGCACCTAAAGGGGCTACAGGAAAGCGGGAGACGGACGTTTTACAAGGGCATGGAGTGACAGGACGAGGAGGAATGGCTTCAAACTGAAAAAGGAGAGATTTAGATGAGATATTAGGAAGAAATTGTTGACTGTGAGGGTGGTGAGACCCTGGCCCAGGTTGCCCAGAGAAGCTGTGGCTGCCCCCTCCCTGGCAGTGTTCAAGGCCAGGTTGGATGGGGCTTGGAGCAACCTGGTCTGGTGGAAGGTGTCCCTGCTCATGGCAGGGGGTTGGAACTAGATGATCTTTAAGGTCCTTTCCAACCCAAACCGTTCTGTGATTCTATGATTCTACGACCTCACAGCCAGCAGGGACAACGTGAGCTGGCTGAGGGCTCATGAACGCACATCACCTCAGCCCTGGACCGCCCTCCATCCCCGCTCCCCCTCACAGCGCTCCGGCCACACGGTGATATGGCGGCCGGCGGGAGGCCACACTCAAGATGGCCGCCACGCTGTGCTTGATGGACGCGGAGGGCAGCCAATCAGCGTGCGAGGAGGGGAGCGGAGGGCGGGTCGTGTTTAGCGGTGCCGGGCGCAGAGATGGATGCGCTGCGCAGCCGCTGCCACGTCGCGCCGCTCCATGATGCGGCCCCGGTGTGGGGGGGGGGGGCGACGGGGATAAAGTGCCCGCCATTACTGGCCTCCCTCCCCCAGGCCCTGCCCACACCCTCCCTCAGGAGACCGGGGGCTTGTCCAAAAATTGTGCCCGTCCCTCCCCCGGGAGGCGCCCGGGGGCGGAACGCGAGGCGGGGGCCGCGGGAGCCGCGGGGACCGGGGCGGGGGAGCACCGAGGCGCCGTGGGGGGACGCTTTGAGTGTCGGACGCGGCTCCGTCCCGGGCGCAGGCATGAGCGCGGCGCTGCCGAAGGTACCGGCGGGCCGCGACCGGCGCTGGGGACACCGGGCCCGGCCCCGGTACTAGGGGGGGACAGGAGACGGGCCCGGGGGAGGGAAGGGGGGGACAGGCCTGGCTCTGGGGACAGGAGGGGCAGGCCCAGCCCTGCTACTGTGGAGTCGGGGGGACAGGCCTGACCCGGCCATGGGACTAGATTGAGGGGGGGAGCGTGTCTCTTGGGGGGCCACAGGCCTGACCCCGAGTTAGCGCCCTGGGTCGCCTCCCCTGCTGTACCTGAACCAGGGGCAGGGACCCCCCACACTGCTTCTCAGGCACCCAAGGATCACCCCAGTGACACAGGGTCCCTTACGGCCCCCCCACCCTGCCGCTGCCCTCGGGGAGCAGCAGATACCTGGTCCTCCCTGGTCACTCTTTGGGGACAAAATTTCTTCACAGAAAGGGTTGTCAAGCACTGGCACAGGCTGCCCAGGGCAGTGGTGGAGTCCCCATCCCTGGAGGGATTCAAAAGCCGTGTAGATGTGGTGCTGAGGGACATGGGTTAGTGGTGGCCTTGGCAGTGCTGGGTTAACAGTTGGACTTGATGATCTTAAAGGTCTTTTCCAACCAAAACAGTTCTGTGATACTATGACATTGGTAATTCCCCCCAACTCCCACCCTGGCTGATGTGATGCAGCTCATGCCTGCCAGGGTTGTGGTAACAGCAAAGCAAAGAGCTTGGTGATGGCTGAGCTGTGTTTTTCCTCCATCCGTGTGGAGCTGGAATAAGCACGAGGGTTGTTCATGCGGCTGTTGTAACCTGGAGGCAGTGGGATGGTGTGAGGGATGAATATGAACTGTAAGGGGGTGTGTGAAAATGTTACCACAGAAGGTTCCTCTTCCTTCTTTGTGTTGTGCCAATATTACAGAATCACAGAATCAACCAGGTTGGAAGAGACCTCTGGGATCATTGAGTCCAACTATTGCCCTGACACCACCATGGCAACTAGACCATGGCACTAAGTGCCACATCCAGTCTTTTCTTAAACCCCTCCAGAGATGGTGACTCCACCACCTCCCTGGGCAGCCCCTTCCAATGGCTAATGACCCTTGCTGAGAAGAAATGCTTTCTGAGAAGCTGGGGAGTGACAGCAGCTGGAGGCTGTGGAGAGATTGGGAGGCTTATTGGTGCATTCAGAGGGTCTCAGGTGTTGTTTTGATGGCTGTATTCGGGGAAGCATCAGTGAAAACTCGCTGAGTGGTGGCTCGTTGCAGGTGCTGTGCTTGAAGAAGGGAGCGCTGCTAAAGCAGGTGTTTGCGCTCAGCAGGTGAGTGGTCTGAAATCAAACCCAGCAAGTAAAACACAGTGTAAGGCATTAAAAATACTCAGGTTACTTCTACTGACAGTGTCAGAAAACACACATAAGAAAAAAAAAAGTACTTTTTGCTAAGGAAGGTCTTTTAATTGTGGAGGGAAGACTTTGAGCTGATGTCTGGGAGCTGAAAGGGCTGTAGGATGTAAAGAAGAAAAAGTCTCTTTGCTAACCTGGTGTGTCTGTGCCTGAGGGACTTGGGGTTTGAGCCTTTGTTCAAGGAGGTTGCCCAGATATGTTGTGTTCCCACAGGTGGGTAAATCAGAGCTTTTAACAATTCTCTTGTTTCCTACAGAGCAGCAACACCCAGAGAAAGCCATCTGTGTGCTGCAGGTAAGGCCTCTTATTAATCCAATGCAAGGCAAAACTTCATTTACCCAAATAATTATTACACATGTCAGTGTTTGTGTCTCCTTTTTAATTGTTTTTAGCCAGTCTTGGGCTGGTTGAGTAACCTGAGCTCGTACTCTTCTGCTTCCATACCTTTTTCCTAACCCTTTCTTCTGTTTCCCTGTTCTTGGCTGAGCAGATACTCCTAGTGATGGTGTTACACTGTGGAGTGACACCAGCCAGATGCCATTTGCTATATTCATGTCCAGGAACTGCCTTACACCCCCGTGAGATCCCACCCTAACATTTATTGAGCTGGTAGAGTCCACTGTCACAATTTAAAATAGAGTTTGATTTTGATGTGGAGGCAAAGTGTAACTGAGTGGCTTAGATCCTCGGTGTTCGGTTTCTCTTTGCTGTTCTGAGCTTTGTTTATTAAAATGAGGGTTATTGAGGGTTTCATTTTACCCTGGAGAAGGAAGTATAAATAAAAGCTGATACCATTTTGATTTGGCTTCCTAGCACATGAATATTTGAACAGGACTGGATTTAAAATTAAGTGGGGCTCAAATCCATCATAGGAGCATCTTGCTGTCACGTAAGAGGAGACAGATGTAACATTTCATCCACTGGTGCTGACAATTCTGTCTTTTTTTTTCTTTGTTTGCCTGAGAGTTCACCTGGGAAATGAGTCACTTTTAATCTCTTCCTTCCTTGTTTGTTGCTCACTGGAACCAACTGTGAGTTGCACCAGGCTTGCTGTGATGCACGGGCTGCCTGTGTGGGGCAGAGATCAGCTGAAGCCTTAGCCTGCCTTTGCCTTCTGTCAAAGAACTGAGGACAAATTCTTGCTCCCAGTGTGGATTTTGGGCTCTCAAAGCACCTGTGTGTGTTTGTTAAAAGAAGGGCTGTCTGCCATTCCACTGGAAACATGTTTGCTCTGCTTTGATTTCAAGGTGATGCATTTGTGAGTTGCCACAGACACTACAGGTCTCGTCCTACGCACGGTATTGGGAGGTATAAATACCTGCTCCCAAAGGAGGTAGGCACAAGAACTCCCCTACTACTTCCCTTGTGCTTTTTACAGTCCAATTTAAATATTGGTATTATTAATTCCATGGCTGATGAACCATATTAAAAAGGAATAATGTAATGGTTTGCTGCTGCCCCCAGTTCAAGAAAGACAAGGAACTACTGGAGAGAGTCCAGCGAAGGGGTACGGAGATGGTCAGAGGGCTGGAGCATCTCTGCTCTGAGGAGAGGCTGAGGGAGCTGGGGCTGTTCAGCTGGAGAAGAGCAGAGTGAGGGGGGATCTTATCAATGCTTACAGATACCTCAGGGGTGGGTGTCAAGGGGATGGGGCCAGACTCTTCTCAGTGGTGCCCAGTGACAGGACAAGGGGCAACGGGCACAAACTGAACCATGGGAAGTTCCATCTGAATATGAGGAGGAACTTCTTTGCTGTGAGGGTGCCAGAGCCCTGGCACAGGCTGCCCAGGGAGGGGGGAGTCTCCTTCTCTGGAGATATTCAAAATGTGCTCTGGGTGACCCTGCTTTGGCAGGGGGTTGGGCTGGATGATCTCCAGAGGTTCTTCCAACCCCAACCACTCTGGGATTCTGTGCTTTTCTCGGTAGTGAATGTTATGTTATATGAAGTACCCACTCACAACACAGCATAAATACGTTCTTCTGTCCATTACATTAGTTTTTAAATTAATGAGTGGTTCTGGGAGGGAGCAATCTCTTCCTGATGCTGAATTTCACACCCCAACTTCAAATCATTGCAGAATACTGTGAGCAGGTCTCATTTGCATTTAAACTTTTTACATTCCCCGAAATTTGGAAAGATGACAATTTTTGTAGAAGGAGAAAACAGTAACTCATCTAGACAGCTGCCTCGAAGGCAGGAACTGAAATAAAAAGCAGTTTGTTTTCTACTCCTTGGTTTCTTCTGGAAGAAATTAATCATGGGGTGCACGTATTTTCTGTGGGACTTCTGTGGTGCTGCCATCCAAGAACTGAACTGCTCAACTCGAGAACATCTGTTAAGATAATGTCATCCCAGTTTTGTAGTCGGGGAAAGTGAGCACAGATGGGCTGTGATGTGTTTGACATGGTTCAGCAAACCTTTGTCAGAGGAGAGTACCCTAGCATGGTCTCCTGCGTGGGCAAGAGTTAATGATGTTCTTTATTTTGAGCTTTGTTCAAAACACGTGTGCTTTCTGTTTTTTCTTTCTTTTTTTTTAATACAGCTTCCAAAGAGGAAAAAGGATAAAGTACAAATGAAAGAGATAAATGTTGGGACCGAATATGAGTACGGAGATGTCAACATCCAGATGACTTCCTACGATATGTGCCTCGTGGAGCATTTTGCTCAGTACGTGCATAGACTCTGCAACCGTCTCTCCATCCGAGTGAAGGAAAGGTAGGAGGAACACGGCCCCGTGTTTGTCATCCTTCGCCGTCACGTTGCGTTAGGCCGTGTGAGGCTCATAGATGATAGGATAACAGAACTGTTTTGGTCGGAAAGGACCTCTAAGATCATCAAGCCCAACCATTAACCCAGCACTGCCAAGGCCACCACTAACCCATGTCCCTCAGCATCACATCTACATGGCTTTTAAATCCCTCCAGGGATGGGGACTCCACCACTGCCCTGGGCAGCCTGTGCCAGTGCTTGACAACCCTTTTGGGGAAGACATTGTCCCTGATCTCCAATCTAAACCTCCCCTGGCACAACTTGAGGCCGGTTCCTCTCGTCCTATCGCTTGTTACCTGGGAGAAGAGACCGACCCCCGCCTCGCTACACCCTCCTTTCAGGCAGTTGTAGAGAGCGAGAAGGTCTCCCCTCAGCCTCCTTTTCTCCAGGCTAAACCCCCCCAGGTCCCTCAGCCGCTCCTCATCACACTTGTGCTCCAGACCCTTCACCACCTTCGTTGTCCTTCTCTGGACTCGCTCCAGCACCTCAAGGTCTTTCTTGGAGTGAGGGGCCCAAAACTGCACCCAGGATTCGAGGTGCGGCCTCACCAGTGCCGAGTCCAGGGCGACGATCCCTGCCCTAGTCCTGCTGGCCACACTAGTGTTGATCCAAGCCAGGATGCTGGTGGCCTTCTTGGCCACCTGGGCACACTGCTGGCTCATATTCAGCCGGCCATTGACCAACACCCCCAGGTCCTTTCCCACCAGGCAGCTTTCCAGCCTTGGAATGATGATACCTTGCAGACAAGAGCACGATCTGATCTCTCATAGATTCCCACATGTAAATCCAAATCTTCTGTCATCTGCCTGGTGTTCTCTTTTTGTGTGTCTGTACGGTTTTGGATGCCTTATTCGTTAAGGAAGGCTGAAATGGAGTTGTTCAGGCACTTACTGAACAGATCTCTGGTACCTGACTCAAATTCACTATCAGTTTATATAGAAACTAATGAGTAATGACATCACAAACTTCTCATGAACTTCTTTCTAAGTATTCTATATTCTTTTAAGGTAAAAAAAGGTTAACCATCCATTCTTTTTACTAGAATCATCAGAAATTAATACTTCTAGGCCTGCTTCTGCTTAGCTACTCATTAAGCTTTGACTGATGATTTGTTCAGTCATAGGTCAGGATTATACAAAGGAGCTTTGAGAACAATATTAATGGATTGTGAGAAACCACCTGTGTTTATTCATAGACTTACATTAATTATTCTATTCTTAATTCTATTTCATCTCTTGATTCTTATTTGCTTAATTTATGAGAACTTCTACAACAATTATGTGAAAATTTCTTCAACAGTCTCAAGGAAAAAAGTAGCTGTTACTTTTCATTCCTTTGAGAAAAAGGCTTAAGCCTGTGGGTGCTGAGCCTGGCAGCGTAGGCTTCAGTATTGCTGACTTCTGCTGCTGTTTTTTCTTTATGATGTTTCATCCAGGCTCTGCTCATATATCAAGTGATACTGATTATACAAACTAGAATGAGCTTGGGAAACCCCTGAGGATTGTTAGGGAGCCTCCTGCTACTTTAGTTTAGTACTAGAGGATGCTTCAGTTGCACACTAGATCTCCCAAGCAGGTGCACCCCTGACAGCAGCTTTGCTGGTTTTAATGACTCTGAGGAATGTGTACAGAAACACAGAATCACAGAATCAACCAGGTTGGAAGAGCCCTCTGGGATCATTGAGTCCAACCATTGCCCTGACACCACCATGTCAACTAGACCATGGCACTAAGTGCCATGTCCAGTCTTTTCTTAAACCCCTCCAGAGATGGTGACTCCACCACCTCCCTGGGCAGCCCCTTCCGATGTCTAATAACCCTTTCTGCAGCCAAATCAAGCTCTAATTGAGCTTTGTCCCTTCTAAACTTCTCCCTATACGACCTGGCAATGTCCCTATAGACCTCCCAAGTTACCCAACCCTTCTTCCAGAGCAAGTAGGTTCTCTTTTTTTCTTAAGTTCTAGCCTAAGTTCCCTGATTCACCAGGCTTGCAGTGCACCCGAGGAGCTGTAGTCACTGGAGAAGCACTGCATTGCTGTAAGGAAGTAAAAACAGTGGTAATTCTCTGAAATGTGTATCTTTAACTGTACCTCTGAGTAGAAACACTGGTTCCTGCTCATGCCGCTTAAACCTATCCTTTTCTTTATGTTAATCCCCTTTGCTGAACTGTCAGCTGTGGATCTGAAATCCCGTGGCTGTAGATCAGTCGCTTGTAGTGTCTCTGTGATGTCTTTTGCACCAAACAGCACTGAAAATTGTGACCCATCGGTGACTGATAGGTGTTTGTTTCGAGAAGGATACCCAGTGACACTGAGAAATTAGAATTCTCTCAGCAGCGACACGCTGGAAAGCATTTGCAGAGAAATCCCACAGCCAGAGGCTGTTGATAGCACTTCCAGTGTAAAGTGTTATTACTTGATATCATACTTGTGCCCTCTGAGGTTGGACTTGATGTGCAGAGTTCAGTGTGTACAGAAAGAAATGATTTGCCCTTTAAGAGCAAAAATTATAGGGTAGAACGTGGGCAGTAGGATGTAGCCAGTTGTTACTGACGCTGTGCAAATGGAGATGGGGAGGCTGAGGTCTCTGGAGTAACGCTAACTGGAGAGCAGAATCTGACTCAGTGCCTGCTCGTACTCCTCTTAAATTCCCAGGTGAAAATAATGTCTTTTGAGTGGTGTGTCGCAGCAGTGGGTTTTAGCTCTGTTCCTGCTGAACAGATCACAGAATCACACAGAATCAACCAGGTTGGAAGAGCCCTCTGGGATCATCGAGTCCAACCATTGCCCTGACACCACCATGGCAACTAGACCAGGGCACTAAGGGCCATGTCCAGGCTTTTCTTAAACCCCTCCAGAGATGGTGACTCCACCACCTCCCTGGGCAGCCCCTTCCAATGGCTAATGACCCTTGCTGAGAAGAAATGCTTCCTAATGTCCAACCTGAACCTCCCCTGGCCAAGCTTGAGGCTGTGTCCTCTTGTCCTATCGCCGGTTGCCTGGGAGAAGAGGCCGACTCCCACTGCGCTACAACCTCCCTTCAGGTAGTTGTAGACTGCACTAAGGTCACCTCTGAGCCTCCTCTTCTCCAGGCTAAACACCCCCAGCTCCCTCAGCCGTTCCTCGGAGGTCAGACCCTCCAGACCCTTCCCCAGCTTGGTCGCCCTCCTCTGGACTCGCTCCAACACCTCAACATCTCTCTTGAAGTGCGGGGCCCAGAACTGGACACAGGATTCAAGGTGCGGCCTCACCAGTGCCGAGTACAGAGGGACGATCCCTTCCCCAGACTGGCTGGCTACACTATTCCTGATAGAGGCCAGGATGCCATTGGCCTTCTTGGCCACCTGGGCAATAAGTCAGAACTGTTGCTTTAAAGCTCTCCTTCAACTACAAAGAAGTTAGAAGTTCTCTTTTCAGGCTGGTGTTTGTAGCTGAAGCAGGGTTTTGCTGGCAGTAGCGCCGCAAGCTTCTCCCTTATCTCTTTCCAGTAAAACACCCGGCTTCTGCCAGTGCTTGATTTGCAAGATACATTGTTTGCATAATTAATTTCTCATGCAAAGTTAATCTCCTTCCACATTCTTCGCTGCTGGAGGTTGATTTATTCCTGTCAAGCAGTGCAAATGTATCCTCCCTGTCCTAAGCACTGACCTGTGGTTCCTGCAGCTACGCCATGCCCACCAAAACCAACGAAGTGCTGTTCTTGGAAGAGCGAGGTTCCAAAATGCAGCTGGAAGCGGTCCTTACTACCCATCAGAGGGTTGTCCAGGTACGAGCTGGTGTTTGCTGATAGCGCTGTGGCTCTCGTGCAGAACATCCTATCTCGGGCTCTCAAAACCCCTTAACAATTGGAGTTAAGTCCCTTGAACAAATGAAAGGGGTAATTTGTGCATAAATTGAAGCACAAAGAAGTCTAATTATCTTTCTTGCTAAAGGTTACTCACAAAGTAGAAGCAGAGGAGGGGTTCCTGGATATTCTGTGTTTCAGCCATAAGATTTATTATCTATTTTATGCAGAATTCTTGATACAAGGGGTAGAGAAGTCGTGTTTAAGGAGGAGCGATTGGACAAACTTGATGGAATTTAAAAATATTATTAGTATCAGGGCCAGCTTCAAAACTATCCAACTGCTTGAGGTAAACAGGTATTTCTCCTCAGTGACTTTTTCCTAGTTTATAGAACATTCCCTTGCTATACACTAAACCTCTGCTGAATTACATTTTAAACCTAGAGGCAGACTTTTTCCACTGGAGAGAGCTGACGTGTGGTTAACGCTGGCGCTTGCAGGTTTGCCGTGGCAGCCTTTGTGTTAGTGTCACATCTAAATTAAGATCCTCGTGCATGCTTAAGTCTCCTTACATGCAGGAGACCATGCAGCCAGGGATGGGAAGCACAATATTCATAGAGAAGACCCGAAATGAGAGCTTTGGGCTGTGCTGTGTATGAGAGGTGAAGCAGGGAGTGCTTCTCTAATGAAGTGGTTTGACTGCCACAGGCTCATAGTGCAATGGACTCTCTTCCTGTGCCATTAGTATAACGAGTCCATTTTGCATGTGGTGTTCTGCTCCTGCAGCGCTTTTATTTCTCCTTTCAGATCAGTGGTGTGAGTTCAACGTTTGCTCCGATACTCTTGGAAATCATTCAGAGTAATCAGCCTGAAGGGGTCCATCTGTTAGTGAAAGAGGTAGGTGTAATTATACCAGTGCCTTTGCATTGAGGAAGCAGAGAGGATGCGTGACGTGAATTCGCTTTGAGAATCATGGAAACACAGAAGGGTTTGGGTTGGAAGGGACCTTAAAGATCATCTATTTCCAACCCCCTGCCATGGGCAGGGACACCTTCCACCAGACCAGGTTGCTCCCAGCCCCATCCAACCTGGCCTTGAACACTGCCAGGGAGGGGGCAGCCACACCTGGGCCAGGGTCTCACCACCCTCACAGCAAAGAATTTCTTCCTAAGATCTCATCTAAATCCCCCCTCTTTCAGTTTAAAACCGTTCCCCCTCATCCTATCACTCCATGCCCTTGTAAAAAGCCCCTCTCCAGCTTTTCTGTAGCCCCTTCAGGTACTGGAAGGTGCTAGAAGGTCTCCCCGGAGCCTTCTCTTCTCCAGGCTGAACAGCCCCAACTCTCAGCCTCTCTCCATAGCAGAGGTTCTCCAGCCCTCTGAGCATCTTCGTGGCCTCCTCTGGACTCGCTCCAACAGCTCCGTGTCCTTCTTGTGTTGGGGGCCCCAGAGCTGGATGCAGCACTGCAGGGGGGGTCTCACGAGAGCGGAGTAGACAGATAAATACAGAGCAGACAGCTAAAATACAGACCTGGTTCTGAAGCTACTGCCTACTCCAGATTTAGGGATACCCAGCATCTCCCAGAACCGGGCCCTCACTTGGTCAATGAAAAACCATTACCTCTAATTCTTGATGAGTGTTTCATTTTCCACTTAGCCTCCTATAATTAGTGCCACAGAAGGTACCTTCCCAGCCAGTCCCATAGATCTGTAGGAGATGACAGGCTGCAAGTTGCTGTCCTTCGCTGCCGCAGATTCCCTGCGACTCGGAAGGGAACGTTGTCCTTCAGCAGCACTTCACTGCCTCCTGCCTAGGAATCACCAGGAACTTCATGGAGCAAAGCTGAGACTGGAAACCCAAATTCTGTGCCCTGTTTTGATGGACTTTGGGAGGGGTTCAGCTTGTTTTCTGCAGAAAGGCCCAACGGTTTTCTCAGCACTGAGGACTCCACTCACTGGTGGACCAGGCATAAGGAGATATTTAAACTTCTGTCACTTCACATTCAGATAAAACAGTCCCAGGAAGCCCTTTTTATTCGGGGATTCAAAGATTTTTGTAGCTGGAATGGGAAGGCAGCGCAGTAAATTCAAACATGAAAACACGGTTGGCTTCTTAAGTGGCTTTTGAAGAATGTTTAGTTATCTCCAGCTCTGCAAAACCAGAAGGAATATGGGAGAAGGTCTCTTGAGCCCAGTAATCTCTGCTTTGCTCACAGTCCCATCTCTGCCTTAGGGCTGCCACTTCTTTTTTATTTTTTTTAATTTTGCCTGATGGCTTTGTTTCTGGAGGGAGAAGTGTGACTTTGTGCCACTTGCAAAGTCATTGCAGTCTGATGGAGGAAGCCCAGGGGAGAGACCCAAGCTAGTTTCATCTGACCAGCACTGCAGAAGAGAGATTAAAGCTTTGGGATGCTCTTGCAAAGTTCTGGAGAAGGTGGCAGGTCTTCTCAAGAAAGTAGATGCAGTGGCAGAGTTGGAGGTGCCCAGTTGACTTCTTGAGCACCATGCCACCGCTCACCCTACAAAAGCAGTCATCCGTGTGAGGAGGAGCCTACAAGGCTGAATTTGAGTAGCCCAGGCAGTATTTGAGTAGCCCAGGTGCATCTGTGGCTACTGCACTCGCTGCCAGAAGCATTCTGCCCTCTGAGCTTTACAGAATCACAGAATCAACCAGGTTGGAAGAGCCCTCTGGGATCATCGAGTCCAACCGTTGCCCTGACACCACCATGGCAACTAGACCAGGGCACTAAGTGCCATGTCCAGTCTTTTCTTAAACCCCTCCAGAGATGGTGACTCCACCACCTCCCTGGGCAGCCCCTTCCAATGGCTAATGACCCTTGCTGAGAAGAAATGCTTCCTAATGTCCAACCTGAACCTCCCCTGGCCAAGCTTGAGGCTGTGTCCTCTTGTCCTATCGCTAGTTGCCTGGGAGAAGAGGCCGACTCCCACTCCACTACAGCCTCCCTTCAGGTAGTTGTAGACTGCACTAAGGTCACCTCTGAGCCTCCTCTTCTCCAGGCTAAACACCCCCAGCTCCCTCAGCCGTTCCTCGGAGGTCAGACCCTCCAGACCCTTCACCAGCTTGGTCACCCTCCTCTGGACTCGCTCCAACACCTCACCCAGAACCTGCTGCTGTTGGAGGCTGGATGTAAGAGAAGAGGCTCAGAGCTCTGGCACCACCTTCCAGGTTGAGCTGCCCACTAGATCCCAGCCTGCGATGACTTTCCACTGGGGCTTCCTACTCCCTGGGTTCAGGGGAAACTTCACTCTTTTGTTTTTCCACTCTTTGGGACAGGGTTTTGTCTTCTTGATTTCAGAAAGTACTCAAAAGGTGATTCTAATGTGCTTGGGTGGGTTTTTTCCCTGCTCTCCACAGCACACAGAAGCTGACTTCAAGAGCCGCTTAAAGTCTCGACCAGAACTTGAAGAGCTGCTAGCGCAGATGAACTGAGGTGAAGAACGCTCCATCCAGTTCAGAGCTGCCCCTGGGAAAGCGATCCTGCTCCTCGAGCCTCCAGAAGGCGACTTCACACGCACTGTGCTGGTAGTGTGGTGGATTGGAAGAAATGTCCCCTGTTGTGAGGCAGCTTGTCGTAAAAAAGACAAACACGTGTTTATATCAGATTTGTGCACTGAGTGAAGGGGGTCCACAGTGAAATGTGGCTTTTCCCAGTTCTTCCCCTTTGTTTTTCTTTTCCTGTATGTTTTACTCTTGGTAGATGAGGATTTCTGCAAGTTAATGCTGTACCGCAGCTCTCCCAGATGCTGCTGATGTGGAAGTGACTGTCCTGCTCCTTTCACCAGCTGAAGGCTGGAGCGATGTGTTATTTCATAGAATCACAGGATGGTTTGGGTTGGAAGGGACCTTAAAGACCACTAGTTCCAACCCCCTGCCACGGGCAGGGACACCTTCCACCAGACCAGGTTGCTCCAAGCCCCATCCAACCTGGCCTTGAACACTGCCAGGGAGGGGGCAGCCACAGCTTCTCTGGGCAACCTGGGCCAGGGTCTCACCACCCTCACAGCAAAGAATTTCTTCCTAACATCTCATCTCAATCTCCCCTCTTTCAGTTTAAAACTGTGCCCCTTCATCCTGTCACTCCATGCCCTTGTAAAAAGCCCCTCTCCAGCTTTCCTGTAGCCCCTTCAGGTCCTGGTAGGTGCTAGAAGGTCTCACCGGAGCCTTCTCTTCTCCAGGCTGAACAGCCCCAGCTCTCTCAGCCTGTCTCCAGAGCAGAGGGGCTCCAGCCCTCTGAGCATCTCCGTGGCCTCCTCTGGACTCGCTCCAACAGCTCCGTGTCCTTCTTGTGTTGGGGGCCCCAGAGCTGGACGCAGCACTGCAGGGGGGGTCTCCCGAGAGCGGAGCAGAGGGGCAGAATCCCCTCCCTCGCCCTGCTGGCCACGCTGCTGGGGATGCAGCCCAGGACACCGTTGGCTTTCTGGGCTGCAAGGAGAACTCTTAAATCAGACCTTCGCCAACACAAACGGAGCATGGGAGGGTTGGGGATGATCATCCCTGAGCAGCTGACAGAAAAAACCCTCAGGGGGCAGAGGCAGGAAGGCTGGAGCTCCGTGTCAGGCGGTGTATGCAGCTCTCCTTCATTTCTGATTTGTTTTTCAAGCCATAATGGATAAACTTTCCCCTGGAGCCCTGAAGTCAAAGTACTTTTTACAACAGCCCTTTGGAAAGGGAGAAACAACTTGTGCCTGGAAAGGAATTATGTCCTGAGCAAATTTGAGCCCTGGTTTGATGGATGTGAAGAGAAGATTCTGTTCCTGCCCAAAAACTGGTTGAGTTGGGGTTTTTTTTTTTACCCCCCTTCTCTAAAAAGAGGGGAAATAACTCATTCATTAGCACTCTCCCCAAACTGGGGCTGCCCAGGCATTTGTGCTCCTGTGCCGGCTGATTTTTTGCCCGGCGGTGCCAAACCACAGCCCCAGCACCCACCTCCCTGCGAAACAGCCTGGAAAATTCCCCCTCAACAAAAGCCGTGGGCGCCCTTCCCTTTCCAACCCTCAAAAAACAATTTTATTTTCCTTTTTTACAGCTGATTCGCTAGGAGTTGGGGTTGAGAAGAGCATCTTGCTCACTAAGACCCCCTTTTCCCCCCATCCCTCATGCTCCTGGGGCTTTTCCCCCATCCCTACTCCTCCTGGGGCTTCCCAGGAGATAAATCCCCCCCCAAAATCCCATCCCGTGGGTTATCGCTGCTAGGAAAAGCCTCAGGACGGCGCGGGGAAGGACACGGAGTGGAAATCCACGGCAGGGCTGTCGCAGAGCTGAGACTCTGGGTGCTGTGAGTGCTCCCAGTTTGGGACATTTGGGGCTAGAAATCCCCATCTCACCCCACAACCGTCCCCTCCGAGCTCCCAGTTATCCCCGGTGAGCTCCCAGTTATCCCTGGCGAGCTCCCAGTTCACAGAATCACAGAATGTTGGGGATTGGAAGGGACCTCGAAAGATCATCTAGTCCAATCCCCCTGCCGGAGCAGGATTGCCTAGATCATATCACACAGGAACGCGTCCAGGCGGGTTTTGAATGTCTCCAGAGAAGGAGACTCCACAACCTCTCTGGGCAGCCTGTTCCAGTGTTCAGTCACCCTCACCGTAAAGAAGTTTTTCCTCATATTTAAGTGGAACCTTCTGTGTTCCAGCTTGCACCCATTGCCCCTTGTCCTGTCAAGGGATGTCACTGAGAAGAGCCTGGCTCCATCCTCATGACACTTGCCCTTTACATATTTATAAACATTAATGAGGTCACCCCTCAGTCTCCTCTTCTCCAAGCTAAAGAGACCCAGCTCCCTCAGCCTCTCCTCAGAAGGGAGATGTTCCACCCCCTTCATCACCTTCGTGGCTCTGCGCTGGACTCTCTCTAGCAGTTCCCTGTCCTTCTTGAACTGAGGGGCCCAGAACTGGACACAATATTCCAGATGCGGCCTCACCAGGGCAGAGTAGAGGGGGAAGAGAACCTCTCTCGACCTGCTGACCACCCCCCTTCTAATCCACCCCAGGATGCCATTGGCCTTCTTGGCCACAAGGGCACACTGCTGGCTCATGGCCATCCTGCTGTCCACTAGGACCCCCAGGTCCCTTTCCCCTCCGCTGCTCTCCAACAGGTCTGCCCCCAACTTGTACTGGTACATGGGGTTGTTCTTGCCCAGATGCAGGACTCTACACTTGCCCTTGTTATAGTTCATTAAATTTCTCCCCGCCCAACTCTCCAGCCTGTCCAGGTCTCTCTGAATGGCTGCGCAGCCTCCTGGGGTGTCAGCCACTCCTCCCAGTTTGGTGTCATCAGCGAACTTGCTGACAGTGCACTCTAATCCCTCATCCAAGTCATTAATGAATATATTGAATAGAACTGGTCCCAGTACCGACCCTTGAGGGACTCCGCTAGACACAGGCCTCCCAGTTATCCCCGGCGACGCAGACGGAGACGAACGCTTCAGCCAGGACGCTGAAAACCACCAGATTTAATTTCCCAACCACGTAGCGTTGGCACATCCACCCGCTGGAATCAAAACTAACCCAAGAAAAAAGGGCCAAATGGTGCAGCCGCCCCGTTCCTGGGGTGCCCGCGGTGGGCGGTGCCGGGGTCCCCGGTGATCTCAGTCCCCGGTGGGCGCGGGGTGGGCTTGGCGTGAGCCGGCCGCCCGCCGCGGCTCCTGGGCCCGCTGCCGCCGGGCCATGCACTCGCCGAAAGCCCGGACCTGGGCCTGGCAGTGCCGCCAGTCCTGCCGCGCCGCCATGCACTCCTGCAGCTCCCGGTGCTGCGCCGCGCAGCCCGTGCGCGAGATCATGGCGTCCAGCGGGTCCTCCTCATCCTCATCTTCCTCCACCGACGGACGGTTCCAGGCGTGGCCGGGCCTCGCCATCGCCGAGGCGGCCTGCGGGGAGGCGGCAGGCGTTAGGGCGCTGCCTTCCCCTCGAGAGGCCTGCGAGGGTCACTGCCCCCTTCTTGGGGGGCACCCCCGAGGGTGCCCAGCACCCGCGTACCTCCATGGGTGCTCAGC
Source organism: Nyctibius grandis (assembly GCF_013368605.1). NCBI lineage: Eukaryota > Metazoa > Chordata > Aves > Nyctibiiformes > Nyctibiidae > Nyctibius > Nyctibius grandis. The sequence continues at coordinate 126,088,003 of NC_090659.1, forward strand.
ACACTCTGCACCCTCATCCCACGCCCCTGTGGGTGCCTGGCACCCTCCGTGCCCCCATGGGTGCCCCCATACACTCCATGCACCCCCCCAACGCAGCCCCATCACCCCCATGGGTGCCCATCCCCTACCCCTGCCATGGGTGTCCAGCACTCCCCATGCACCTTACCCCCACCCATGGGTGCCCAGCACACCCCTACTCCCCATGGGTGCTCAGAGCACCCACAGCACCCCTCATGCCCCCTCCATGGGTGCCCATCACCCCCCATGCACCTTACCCCACCTATGGGTGCCCAGCACCCCCCACGTACCTCTCCATGGGTGCCCATCAACCCCAAGCAACCCCCTCATGGGTTCCCATCACCCCCCATGCACCTTACTCCCACCCATGGGTGCCCATCACCCCCCATGCACCTTACCCCCCCATGTGTGCCCAGCACCCTCCATGCACCTTACCCCAACCTATGGGTGCCCAGTACCCCCCATGTACCCCTCCATGGGTGCCCATCAACCCCAAGCAACCCCCCCATGGGTTCCCATCACCCCCCATGCACCTTACCCCCACCCATGGGTGCCCAGCACACCCCTACTCCCCATGGGTGCTCAGAGCACCCACAGCACCCCTCATGCCCCCTCCATGGGTGCCCAGCACCTCCCATGCACCTTACCCTCACCCATGGGTGCCCAGCACCTCCCTACCCCCCACGGATGCTTAGAGCACCCACAGCACTCCTTATGCCCCCCCCCCCCCCATGGGTGCCCATCACCCCCCATGCACCTTACCCCCACCCATGGGTGCTCAGCACCTCCCACTCACCCCCCCACCGGTGCCCATCAACCCCAAGCACCCCCCATGGGTTCCCATCACCCCCATGCACCTTACCCCCACCCATGGGTGCCCATCACCCCCCACATGGGTGCCCATCACCCCCCACGCACCCCCTCATGGGTTCCCATCACCCCCCATGCACCTTACCCCCACCCATGGGTGCCCAGCACACCCCTACTCCCCATGGGTGCTCAGAGCACCCACAGCACCCCTCATGCCTCCTCCATGAGTGCCCAGCACCCCCCATGCACCTTACCCTCACCCATGGGTGCCCAGCACCTCCCTACCCCCCAAGGATGCTTAGAGCACCCACAGCACCCCTTATGCCGCCCCATGGGTGCCCATCACCCCCCATGCACCTTACCCCCACCCATGGGTGCCCATCACCCCCCACGCACCCCCTCATGGGTGCTCAGCACCTCCCCCATGCACCCTACCCCCACCCATGGGTGCCCAGCACCCCCCTACCCCCCACTGGTGCTCAGAGCACCCACAGCACCCCTCATGCCGCCTCCATGTGTGCCCAGCACCCCCATGCACCCCCCCATGCGTACCCAGCACCCCCCCCCGCACCTTACCCTCACCCATGGGTGCCCAGCACCCCTCACACCCCCCCATGGGTGCCCAGCCTCCCCCCCGCACCTTACCCCCACCCATGGGTGTCCATCACCCCCTATGCACCCTACCCCACCCATGGGTGCCCAGCACCCCCCCCGCACCTTACCCCCACCCATGGGTGCCCAGCACCCCCCTACCCCCCACTGGTGCTCAGAGCACCCACAGCACCCCTCATGCCGCCTCCATGTGTGCCCAGCACCCCCATGCACCCCCCCATGCGTACCCAGCACCCCCCCCCGCACCTTACCCTCACCCATGGGTGCCCAGCCTTCCCCCCGCACCTTACCCCCACCCATGGGTGCCCATCACCCCTCACACACCCCCCCCATGGGTGCCCAGCACCCCCCCCGCACCTTACCCCCACCCATGGGTGCCCAGCACCCCCCCACGCACCTTATCCCCACCCATGGGTGCTCACAGCACCCACAGCACCTCTCATGCCGCCTCCATGGGTGTCCATCACCCCCTATGCACCCTACCCCACCCATGGGTGCCCAGCACCCTCCCTACCCCCCCGATACTGTACGCAGCCCCCCCGTACCTGCCCCGCAGAGCAGCGCGGCCCCTTTAAGGCTGGCGACAAGAAAGGCACTGCCGGGGCGGGGCGTGGCGGCGAGAGCGCTCGCTCATTGGAGGGCGCTTTCCCACTTCCGCTTCCGCCCCGCGGGGGTTGATGGGAAGGAAGGAGGCGGAAGGGGATGTGGATGCCCCGGTAAGATGGCGGCCACGCTGCGCATCCAGAGCGACTGGAGCCAAGCGCTGAGGTGGGTACGGCCCTGCCGGGCCCCTTCCCCGGCCCCGGGCCCCTTCCCCCGCCCCGCATTTACCGCGGCTCTTTCTCTTCGCAGGAGGGACGAGGGCGAGGCCTGGCTGAGCTGCCGGAGCCCTGGTGAGTGCTGAGGGGCCTGCGGAGGCCTCGGAGGGAGGCGGGTTGAGGGCGGTGTCTGAGGGGCTGGAGGGAGCCCTGTGGGTTAGGAGGGGGTGAGGGAGGTTGGGGAGTGCCCTGTGGGTTAGGAGGGGTGGGAGCTGTTGCAGGGGCCCTGTGGGTTAGGAGGGGGTGAGGAAGGCTGGGGGGTGCCCTGTGGGTTAGGGAGGGTGAGGGAGGTTGGGGGGTGCCCTGTGAGTTAGGAGGGGTGAGGGAGGTTGGGGGGTGCCCTGTGGGTTAGGAAGGGGGGGAGGGAGGTTGGGGGGTGCCCTGTGGGTTAGGAAGGGGGGGAGGGAGGTTGGGGGGTGCCCTGTGGGTTAGGAAGGGGGGGAGGGAGGTTGGGGGGTGCTCTGTGGGTTAGGAGGGGGTGAGGGAGGTTGAGGGGGTGCCCTGTGGGTTAGGAGGGGGCGAGGGAGGTTGGGGGGTGCTCTGTGGGTTAGGAGGGGGTGAGGGAGGTTGGAGGATGCCCTGTGGGTTAGGAGGGGGTGTGAGGGTGGTTGGAGGAGCTCTGTGGGTTAGGAGGGGGTGAGAGGAAAGTGAGCTGAGGTGGGGAGTCTGGTGTCTGAGAGGTGGCTGAGCTGATGGCTGCTCTCCCCACAGGGAAGCCGACCCTGTACGGCAGCCTGACCCGCCGCGGGCTCAGCACCGAGGGTGTCCCTGACATTGCTGCCTCCGAGGGCTTCGTGGTTGGGGAAGTCACCAAGGTGCCAGGGCTCGGGGGCGCGGGGGTTGGCAACCGCCTTTTGTGCGTGAAGGGACGATGCTCTTAAACAGCAGCGTGAAGCTGTCGCCCAGTCCCCTGCGTAGTTCTGAACTAGCACATATCGTGGTCCTTACCCTGCTCAGCACCCCAGAGCTGGTCTGTAGCATCCCACAGCTGGGTGGGGGCCATGTATCATGGCTGGCCAGGCCATAGTGGCCATCCCTTGCCATCCAGGGCCTGGGTCTTGAGGAGGTGTAAGGAAACGAGCCCAATGCTGCACCTTCCATCAGTCTTCAGGCTGTGAGAGACCACAGCCGGGTCCAGATCGTAGTTCTACCTCGGCAGCCTCTGTGTTTTGGTAGGACTAACATCACATCTAATTCTTTTTTCTCCTCTCTTTCCTCCTCTAGAAAAGCATTCTCATTTCTTGTCCTCATGAAAACGTGTCCACAAAGTTCCTGGCCCCGTACACAAGTTTTTGTAGAATTCATCAGAAAAGTGTAAGTAACCTTGCAAAGTGAGTGGGGAATAACTGGAAGTGACTGTGAACTTCCACAACGTGTCTGTGACTGTTGTGTGCTCTTCTGAGGGGTGGCCTGTGGCATGACTTCGTGTGTGAACTAGGTAATAAAACATAATCAGATCAGAGAAACTCGGGAAACTTGATCCTGGTTGAGTTCACCCCCACAAAAATAATCTCTCTAATTCTTTAGACTGTTTTCTTGGGAGTGATGTAATTTCTGCTCACTTCAGGCCCGTGATAGATCCCCCTGTAAAGGAGTAAGATGTGTGAGTTAGTGTGTCAAAAATCAAGATAGGAAGAAGAGGTTCCAGGCTGAGCTCTTCATATGTCTGGTTCAAATCTATCCCTGGTTTAAAGTGGCTGTTTGCTCCCATGTAACGAATCACAGAATCGTTTTGGTTGGAAAGGACCTCTAAGATCATCGAGTCCAACCCTTAACCCAGCACAGCCAAGGCCACCACTAACCCATGTCCCTCAGCACCACATCTACACGGCTTTTAAATCCCACCAGGGATGGGGACTCCACCACTGCCCTGGGCAGCCTGTGCCAGTGCCTGACAACCCTTTCCATGAAGACATTGTCCCTGATCTCCAATCTAAACCTCCCCTGGGGCAATTTGAGGCCGTTTCCTCTTGTCCTGTCACTTGTTACCTGGGAGAAGAGACCGACCCCCCCTTGCTACACCCTCCTTTCAGGCAGTTGTAGAGAGCGAGAAGGTCTCCCCTCAGCCTCCTTTTCTCCAGGCTAAACCCCCCCAGGTCCCTCAGCCGCTCCTCATCACACTTGTGCTCCAGACCCTTCACCAGCTCCGTTGCCCTTCTCTGGACTCGCTCCAGCACCTCAAGGTCTTTCTTGCCGTGAGGGGCCCAAAACTGAACACAGGATTCGAGATGTGGCCTCACCAGTGCCAAGTACAGGGTGACAATGAATTTGTCTGTCTCTGATATTTGCCATATGAACTTCTGTTGGTGGTTCTGGGAATTGAATGTTGCATAAACTCATCCTGACCCGGTAGGAATTTGGATATGAGAAAAGCCTGGCTTGTATTTAAAAAAATAAATAAATTGCATGAACTTCTCACTTATTTAAAAGCAGTCCTGCTCGTTTGGCTGAATAATCTTCTCTCTTATTGCACTCCCATCAGTCTGGGGCTGCAACACGTAGATCATCTCACTGAACAGTGATACAGAAGGGCTGACCCTGACCTGAAATTTCATTTCTTCACTGAAGAGAAGCACATAACTTGGCTCTGTTGGGAAGTAGTCCATTGCTGAACACTTAATCCTACGTGGAAATGATCCAAGAAACTAGGGAGTGTGTAGCCTGCAGGTACAGCCAGCTACCCTAAAGGGATTCCCCTGAAGGCTCCTGGAGATGTTTTAGTACACTTGTCTCATGATTTATTGAGTAAATTGTTGTGATAAACCCAGCTGAAAAGTCAGTCTGTGTTAGTGAAGCTCAAAAGTGCTATAAATCAAGGTGCTTTTTGACAGAAAGGCAATTCTGTGTCTCTCCAGCTGTTTTAAGAGGAAGCAGAGCTCTGCTGAGGGATGGAGCTTGGCAGTAAGGCAGCTCCAGAGACAGAAGTGAATCACTTCTGAGCTTTGTGCTACTGAAGAGTCCCCAGCTGCCCTTTTGTGTGATAAATGGAATCAACGTTCAAAGCTGCACTGCAGATCTCTCCTCTGGAAAGCAGCTGAAGCAAGATCTATTAATATGTAGATGAGTTTAAAGCCAATGTGGACTAAGCTCCAGTTACTCTTTTTACCTGCTGCCTCTTCTTCTGAGCACTGGTGCTTGGCCTTGCCTGTTTACATGCCCCTCCTGAAAGTTTGAGGGTATGTCAGAGGTCAGGGGGGCTTTTTGTTCCTGCTTGAATGACCTTCACGAGCTGCTTTTTTTAACTAGGGAGCAAATTACCACAGATCGGTTTGTTCTATAAAATGACACTCTGTTACCAGTGTATTTCTCACATTGCCAATGTGTAAGTAAATGTACTTAATGGCTGTTGTAATGGCTAAACTGTTACCTCATGCTCTTATTTAAATCTTCCAATTCCTGTTTTAATTCCCAATTATTTTTTTTTCAAGTGGAGGTTGAGTATTGATCACAGACTGGTTGGGGTTGGAAGGGCCTTCTGGAGATCACCCAGTCCAACCCTCTGCCAAAGCAGGGTCACCCAGAGCACGTTGCACAGGGTCGTGTCCAGGCGGGTTTGAATATCTCCAGAGAAGGAGACTCCCCCCTCCCTGGGCAGCCTGTGCCAGGGCTCTGGCACCCTCACAGCAAAGAAGTTCCTCCTCATATTCAGATGGAACTTCCCATGGTTCAGTTTGTGCCCGTTGCCCCTTGTCCTGTCGCTGGGCACCACTGAGAAGAGTCTGGTCCCATCCCCTTGACACCCCCCCTAAGGTATCTGTGAGCATTGATAAGATCCCCCCTCAGTCTGCTCTTCTCCAGCTGAACAGCCCCAGCTCCCTCAGTCTCTCCTCGTAGCAGAGATGCTCCAGCCCTCTGACCATCTCCGTACCCCTCTGCTGGACTCTCTCCAGTAGTTCCTGGTCTTTCTTGAACTGGGGGGCCCAGAACTGCCCACAGTTACTCCAGGTGTGGCCTCACCAGGGTGGTGTAGAGGGGCAGGAGAACCTCCCTCGACCTGCTGCCCACACTCTTCCTCATGCACCTCAGGACACCATTGGCCTTCCTGGCCCCCAGGGCACATTGTTGGCTCACAGGGAACTTGTTGTCCCCCAGAACTCCCAGGTCCTTCTCTGCAGAGCTGCTTTGCAGCAGGTCACCCCCAGCCTGTGCTGGTGCAAAATTCTGCACCCTGTTAAAATAAGCTGTGATTTGAGCTATCAGAGCTTTTCAGCAGAGCAGTTTGGTCCCACTCTTGCTTGGATAAGAGAATTTACGACTGAAGTGTGGTATATCATGTCCCCATCAGCCCTGGCTGATGCACATGCAGCAATAGGATGCCATAGCACATCCTCCTTAACATCTGGAAACAGCTGGAGATTGATGCTGTCTGTTATGTACTTGGTCTGCCTGAGGGCATGAGCTCAGGCCTCTAGCTGTCATCTTTCTTGGCAAAGTCTCTCAATCTACTCGTACCTTTGGGTTTCCCTGTGAACACGGTAGTAAATCCAGCTCTCTCTCCAGGCTGGCTGCTAGGGGAGGATCGACAAAGTTTGGGAATAGTTAATTGTTCAGAAAAGCATTTAATCTGAAGCCTGGGATGAAGATGAGCAGCCTCATCCCTTACACACCTGAGCAGGTGGTTGGGACCTTCAAGCTCACTGAGGGACAGTGCAAGTTAAGACCAGGAACCTGTGCTTTGTCGTGGTGGTGAGGGTTGGGGTGACAACAGAACTGTGATCTCCATTTCTCATGGTGGATCTGCCTCTCTCCTCTCTGTCGGTGGATTTTACCACTGTAGTATTTTCTTCTACTCCATGGAATACAAATGCAATCATTAGGAAGCTTTTGGAGGTGACACAGCATGACTCCAAAATCTTGCAAGACAACGGAGCTGTTCCCCTACGTAGCTGTGATAGTTTTATTATTTTTTGCATTTATCCACGCCTAAAATGCATCCACCCTTCCCAGAAGGCAGCAATAATGTCTGGTGTCACGGGAAAGGCTCCCCTTTTACAAGGACATAAGCTCAACATCTGATCTCTTTAATTAGGTCTCCCAGTGTTTATGCAAATCAGGCAGTTGTTAGTACCTTAGTGGGACAGACTGGGGGAGAAGTTTGCCTGCATGAGGAACTAGTTTTGAGTCAGCTTTTCAACAAATTTAGGCTTCATAAATACCTCAAACAATGTCTTGTGGGCTTTGTGAGTCAGGCTGCCCTCACGCTGGCCAGTTGTCTCGGGCTAGTGCAGAACAGCCTGGCTCAGTTCCTTAGTTGTGTGCAGGAGTTGCTAGAAAAATCCAGATTTCTGCTTCACCTGGGGTAAACCTGAACTACAACTGCTGCCTTCGCAGGCTTCTGACTCAGCATTTCCTTTTCTCCCTGCTTTGCAGATCTCTGCAGAGTCACGGGCAGAGAATAACAATTTCTCTGTCAGATTTGGTGGCAATTACAAGAAATCTGGGGTGCTTCGTGCCAGGTTCCAGTCCCCCAACTTGTCTGAGCCCTGGCTGCAAGGCAGCCTAGATCAGCAGATTGAAGGAGGAATGCAGTAATTTGTGTAAACACATAAATTGGGGAGAATTTCTTTTTGTGCTGATCTTGTCCTCTAGAAAAAGCCTGCTCTTTGGGATCCACTTAGTTTTTGATTACTTAAGGGCTTAATTAATATCTTAAAATGGGTGAGGGTGAGGTGAGAAAGCCTGTGAAATCCTTGCTTAAATGTTAGGATATTGTCAGGCTAAAGCTGCTTAGCTGGGAGTATGGAGGCTCTGTCGGGTGTTTTAAATGAGTCCAGCAGTGTGTCTTGGGTAGTGACTCGGAGACCAGTGACGAGTGGCGTTGCTCAGGGATCAGTACTGGGACCAGTCCTGTTTAACATCTCTGTCGGCGACACGGACAGTGGGATTGAGCGCGCCCTCAGCAAGTTTGGGATGACACCGAGCTGTGCGGTGCGGTGACACGCTGGAGGGAAGGGATGGCATCCAGAGGGACCTGGACAGGCTGGAGAGCTGGGCCTGTGCGAACCGCATGGAGTTCAACAAGGCCAAGTGCAAGGTCCTGCACGTGGGTCGGGGCAATCCCAAGCACAAATCCAGGCTGGGCGGAGAATGGATTGAGAGCAGCCCTGAGGAGAAGGACTTGGGGGTGATGGGTGACGAGAAGCTCACCATGAGCCGGCAACGTGCGCTGGCAACCCAGAAAGCCAACGGTGTCCTGGGCTGCATCCCCAGCAGCGTGGCCAGCAGGGCGAGGGAGGGGATTCTGCCCCTCTGCTCCGCTCTCGGGAGACCCCCCCTGCAGTGCTGTGTCCAGCTCTGGGGCCCCCAACAGAAGAAGGACATGGAGCTGTTGGAGCGAGTCCAGAGGAGGCCACGAAGATGCTCAGAGGGCTGGAGCCCCTCTGCTATGGAGACAGGCTGAGAGAGTTGGGGCTGTTCAGCCTGGAGAAGAGAAGGCTCCGGGGAGACCTTCTAGCACCTTCCAGTACCTGAAGGGGCTGCAGGAAAGTGGGAGAGGGGCTTTTTACAAGGGCATGGAGTGACAGGACGAGGGGGAACAGTTTTAAACTGAAAGAGGGGAGATTGAGATGGGATATTAGTAAAATTCTTGACTGTGAGGGTGGTGAGACAGTGGCCCAGGTTGCCCAGAGAAGCTGTGGCTGCCCCCTTCCTGGCAGTGTTCAAGGCCAGGTTGGATGGGGCTTGGAGCAACCTGGTCTGGTGGAAGGTGTGCCTGCCCGTGGACAGGGGGGTTGGAACTAGATGATCTTTAAGGTCCCTTCCAACCCAAACCAGTCTATTATGGTTCTATGAGTAGCACTGCATGATGTACTTAGCAGGTCTCCCCCAGCACAGTCAGGCTGTTGAGCAGAAATACCCATACATGGGGTCATATAAAACTAATGTTTGTGTTCTTTACTCTCCTACAGATTACCTGTCTTGATATTTCCAGTGGTGGAGGGCTTGGTGTGTCTACCAGCACAGATGGGACCATGAAAATCTGGCAGGCTGCGAATGGAGAAATAAGAGTAAGAGCATTTAGCTTTGATGTTGTGCCTTGTATGTGACATTACTGAAGACATTCGGCCATGATTTTGGTCAGGTTATCCATGTGCTGTGGTCTAGGGTGGGCAAGAATCTGGCTTTTGAATGAAAAGCTAATAGAAATGTGACATCTCGGAGCTTTGAAGTCAAATCTGTTGGAAAGCATGATACCTCCCAAGGGAAATCATGCTCAGCAATCCAGAGAGGAGTCCCAGGGTGAAAATGAGAATGGGTGCTTGGGAATGGCAGCTAGAGTGCAGAAGGTGACTGACAGCTCCTAACCTGCGTGGTACAAGCACTGAATTTCTTCTGCATTAGAGAAGAGGTGAGGAGAAAGACTCCTGCCTGCGATGGATTAACCACATCACGGCTAGCTGCCTCCCCAATGAAGGTGTTTCTTGGAGCTTGACCTGTCAGCTGCTTGTTTTGACAGAGGATAAAGACATTTAACCTGTTATTAGACACAAATGTAGTATCCTTTGCGATATAATTACCTCCTCAAGTGGCAGAGGGAGGCCCAAAGTGTACCTGCTAACTCTTTGACTGCCTCAAATTCAGACAAGTCCATTGCAGGAACACAAACCCAGAGGATTTGAGCTTAATCCTCTGCCCACATGGGAACATCAAGTTTTCCAGTGTCATAGCTCAAAAATTGCTCGGCGTAAGGGTGATAACAATGGAACTAGCACGTAGTTCTTTGTTTTTCCAGAGACAATTGGAAGGCCATGTGTATGATGTGAATTGTTGCAGGTTTTTCCCATCGGGCCTCGTGGTTCTGAGTGGGGGAATGGATGCCCAGCTCAAGATCTGGTCAGCAGAAGATGCCAGCTGCGTAGTAACATTTAAAGGTCACAAAGGAGGTACAGAGTGCTTAGCCTTTAAAATGCTTCATCTGCCGTGGGTATAATTGTGTTGCACCCGAGGGCTAACGTTGTCACCAGCCTCCTGCGCTTCGTACTGTGCGTTTGTCTCAGATGTCCAGAGGATCTTTTTCAAGCTCCCAGAACTTGAATAAAAAGATGAGTAGTTGCTCTATTAGACAGCTGAAATGGTTTCTCTCACCTGTGTTTTCTCCATTACTCACTGTTGAAAGTGAGTAAGGCACAGCAAGAGCAGCTGCGAGGATGCTTAAGTGATTATTTCTTAAGAAGGGGTGGAATAAGCTTGTTCACCCTTGTACCGAGGGCAGATGTTCAGCTCTGCCCCTGCTGATGATCTTGCTGCTGAAAATGAGAGTAAATTCTTCACCCTCCTTGTGTCCTCACGTAGAGGATGCACTGACCACCTTATGTGGTGAGTTGAACACTGTTCAGGGTCCACACTACAAACTCCTCCAGTTGACACTGGCTTAGTCCTAGAGAACTGCCAGGGGTGAAAAATGAGCTACCCAGAAAGGTTCCTGAGAGCTGTGGTTGAAGCAATTTCTGGACAGAGCCTCTGTTAATCTCTGGAAAGAAGCTTTGGTTTCCAGGAGCCCTCGTTCAGAAGCGGTGTGGATTTATATGTAATGCTTAAGGAGGCTCCTGTTTGATTCCTGTTTACACCTGGCCCCGAGCACGGTGGCTGGTGATGCTGTCTTGTCCTAAGGGATGCCAACTTGAACACTTGGGTGATCATGAGCAAGTCCAAGTGAGTTGTGGATGTGGCATTAGATACCCAAAACCCTGCCCCAAATTATCTGACCCCCAGGTCAGAACAAACTTCCCAACTCTGAAGTTTACTTTTTCACTGCTTATAACTGCAGCCCAAACTGCTGTAGCCTGTTTGCTTGGCTTATCCTGTCATTTCAGCTTGTTTAATGACTGCTCCTGTAGGGAAAGCATCAATTAAACCTTCTACCAATAAGAGTGCTGGGCCAGACTGTTTCCTGCCCAAGTCAGAGGTTAATTTTGGAGGTAGAAACTCGGCAGCAGCTGGGGTATCAGCTCAGCCTGAGGCGAGGTGTTGCCGATAATTTTCCTGGTAATATCTTGCCTTTGTGCCGGGTGGTGGCTCCCACTCTGTGTGGTTTGCTGGGAGCTGCTGCCTTCCACACACACCTCTTCCTAGATGCCGTGGCTCCCTGCCCCACCTTGCACCCCACGCACACTGGCTCTGTGTGTGACTGGTGACGCTCTGGGGACGGTGCCTTGGGGCTTGTAGTTGAGTTTGCCTTGGGAAATGGGATGTTTTCTCTGTCTGCCTGCCATGCTGTCTGTCTGAACACAGCCTTTGCTTTGATGCAGGTATTTTGGACACTGCCATTGTGGAGCGGGGAAGAAATGTCCTTTCCTGCTCTCGGGACGGGACTGCCCGTCTCTGGGACTGTGGAAAATCCGCCTGTCTGGGTGTCATCGCTGACTGTGGCTCTCCTGTCAACGGCATTGCTGTGGGCACTGCTGACAACTCGCTGAACCTGGGCACGCCTGAAAAAGCTCCTAGTAAGGATCTTTCTCTTAAAATTCATCTTCATTCCCCTGTCCCATCCTGCTTAGGTTTGTCACCAATAATCCTGAGTGCGTGGCATGCTGCTGTGTGCCCTTGTACCACCTAGGGAAGGGAGCTGGGGTCACCAGAACAGAGCACTGCAGTCCTGTGGAGAAATTGAGGCTTCTCAAGCAGTTTAAGACTGGGATCTCTTTGCTTACTGGCCTGCCTCACTGCATCTGGTGTCTTAGGGTACGGAGGAATGCTGTTACAGATCCAAACTGTCAGGTTTTGGTACCATCAAGATTTGTTGCGTACCCACTGCTGGAATTACCTGTTGTCCTTTTGTCAGGTGAACGTGAGATTGGGACAGAAGGGAAAATCCTACTGCTGGCTCGAGAAGACAAGAAGCTTGAAGGAGTGGGACTGCAGAGCAGGCAGCCGGTAAGAGTCTGAGACTGTCAAAAATATCTGCTTGGGAGAGTGCTCTGAGATGCTGCTGTAAAATGGGCTTGGAGGCATCAGTCTGCCGCAGCAGCTCCTCGGTTTGTAAGCCACCATTCTCGTGACAGTGCAGAGCACCGGGCTGAGGTTAAAACTAACCTGGATAGGTGAACTGGTTAGTGTTAATCCCGTTCCATTCCCCTGGTGTGGTTCACCACATGGCACATAAAGGGACAGAAGCAGGCTGGAGGCAGGGGAGGGCTGATCTGCCTGCCTTTGGCTGAGGTCCCACACTGCAGTGTTCTCCCCCATATGTGTTCTGTGGAGGAGAGACTCAAACCTGGTAAATAAAGTGACGCTTTTTCTCCTTCCTACTGGCCAGAGTTGTATTTGGGGGTTTGAGGAATAAGACTTGCTCACTAATTGTCCTACGGGATTAAAGATGGCAAAGCAGATCTGTGAATGAAGTAAAATTTAATAGAATCACAGACTGGTTTGGGTTGGAAGGGACCTTAAAGACCATCTAGTTCCAACCCCCTGCCACGGGCAGGGACACCTTCCACCAGACCAGGTTGCTCCAAGCCCCATCCAACCTGGCCTTGAACACTGCCAGGGAGGGGGCACCCACAGCTTCTCTGGGCAGCCTGGGCCAGTGTCTCACCGCCCTCACAGCCAAGAATTTCTTCCTAAGATCTCATCTCAATCTCTCCTCTTTCAGTTTAAAACTGTTCCCCCTCATCCTGTCACTCCATGCCCTTGTAAAAAGCCCCTCTTCAGCTTTCCTGTAGCCCCTTCAGGTACTGGAAGGTGCTAGAAGGTCTCCCTGGAGCCTTCTCTTCTCCAGGCTGAACAGCCCCAGCTCTCTCAGCCTGTCTCCAGAGCAGAGGGGCTCTAGCCCTCTGAGCATCTCCATGGCCTCCTCTGGACTCGCTCCAACAGCTCCGTGTCCTTCTTGTGTTGGGGGCCCCAGAGCTGGACGCAGCACTGCAGGGGGGGGTCTCCCGAGAGCGGAGCAGAGGGGCAGAATCCCCTCCCTCTAGAACTGCGTGAAAGGAGGGTGTAGCAAGGTGCGGGTTGGTCTCTTCTCCCAGGTAACAAGTGATAGGACAAGAGGAAACAGCCTCAAGTTGTGCCAGGGGAGGTTTAGATTGGAGATCAGGGACAATGTCTTCCCTGAAAGGGTTGTCAAGCACTGGCACAGGCTGCCCAGGGCAGTGGTGGAGTCCCCATCTGTGGGGGGATTTAAAAGCCGTGTAGATGTGGTGCTGAGGGCCATGGGTTAGTGGTGGTCTTGGCAGTGCTGGGTTAACGGTTGGACTTGATGATCTTAAAGGTCCTTTCCAACCAAAACCATTCTATGATTCTATTCTATGATTCTAAGATGCCTTACCCCATCTTTGTGCTTTCAGGTATGGTAAAAAGAGCAAATGAAACGTTATTATTAATTTTATATTGCTGTGGCCGAGATGAGATGTGAGGGACTGAAAAGAATAGCGATGTGCATGTTGTTGAAACCAAGAAGACAGAGGTGAGGGGTTACTAACCTAGCTCTGGGTTTGCCACTTTGTGCCGTGACTCATGGAAGCCACTCTAGTCTCTTCTACATAAATTATTGCTTCCTTCTCCTGGGTGTCCTGTGTCCTCATCTGTAAGCGTCTGACACTTGAGTTTGCTCCTGTATTCCCAGGTGTTCCTCTTCATCGGATCAGATGCCTTCAACTGCTGCACGTTCCTCTCAAGTACCTATATCCTAGCTGGGACTCAGGATGGGAACATATATCAGCTGGATGTGAGAAACACAAAGTGAGTGAGTGCCCCGGGGCTGCAAGTATTTAAACAATAATGAGTTTTTTGGGCTGAGAAAGAGAGCCAGATTGAGAGTGCTGGCTGACAGTGCCCCTTCTGAAGGGTGGATACAGCCCAAGCCGTGGCACCGTGAGCTGCTGAGCCTCCTGTGGGTGTTTCTTTTTCCTGTGGAGCACTGGGGAGGATATTCTTGCTTGTGTTGGTGATCTGATGGGATGTTGTCTGGAAAGTGCCTCCTAAAAGACAGAATCACAGAATCAATGAGGTTGGAAGAGCCCTCTGGGATCATCGAGTCCAACCATTGCCCTGACACCACCATGGCAACTAGACCAGGGCACTAAGTGCCATGTCCAGTCTTTTCTTAAACCCCTCCAGAGATGGTGACTCCACCACCTCCCTGGGCAGCCCCTTCCAGTGTCTAATGACCCTTGCTGAGAAGAAATGCTTCCTAATGTCCACCCTGACTGTAGGCTCTGTGCAGGTTCCTTGGTTTCTGAAAAGCTTTTCAGTCTTGATCTATGACCAGGGGTGCTCTTGGCGTAGCCTTACCTCTCAGATTACTGCTTTTTTTAAAAATATATATAAAAATCGTGTTCATGTATTGCATTATATATTATGTTATATATGAATATTTATGTGATCATATATAATCTGCATACATAAAGAAGTTTTCTGCTAAATCTATCTACATATATGGCAGCAGTATTCCTCCCACCAAAAGCACAACCCCTTCCTCTTCCTTCAGTGGTGAGACCTGAGTGTCTTCGTAGGTTCCTAACGTTCACCCTGATCCTCACTCCAGCACAGGACTGCAACTGAGCTGTCGCTGAGGGTGGGAGCTGCTCGGAGTTGGTTTTGATTAGTGTCAGACTAATGAACTCCAAGCTTTTGTCTGTGCCTTCGTAAGGGTAATCCCTGTCTGTAATCCATGGAGGCGTGCTGGGGTTCACCTGCTACCTAACTCTTTACTCCCATTTCCATCCTGTGGCAACATCTGCAGGAAAAAGTGCTGACTTCTGTCTGCTTCTAGAGGACAGCGGAGGGCTACAAAGATGGTCAGAGGGCTGGAGCATCTCTGCTACGAGGAGAGGCTGAGGGACCTGGGGCTGTTCAGCTGGAGAAGAGCAGACTGAGGGGGATCTTATCAATGCTTACAAATACCTTAGGGGCGGGTGTCAAGGGGATGGGGCCAGTCTCTTCTCAGTGGTGCCCAGCGACAGGACAAGGGGCAATGGGCACAAACTGAAACATGGGAAGTTCCATCTGAATATGAGGAAAAACTTCTTTCCTTTGACGGTGCCAGAGCCCTGGCACAGGCTGCCCAGGGAGGGGCGGAGTCTCCTTCTCTGGAGATATTCAAAATCCACCTGGACACGATCCTGTGCAACGTGCTGTGGGTGACCCTGCTTTGGCAGGGGGTTGGACTGGATGATCTCCAGAGGTCCCTTCCAGCCCCAACCAGTCTGGGATTCTGTGACAGAGACTCTCTGCTAACCACTGATCAACTCCCCATGTATGTATGTTCTCCTCACATATCTTTTAACCACAAGCTCACATTCTTCTTTCAGTGTTTACCCCTTGGAATGGGCTCTTGACTATACACCATAATACTCATCCCTTGTTTCTGCCTCTCTTTCTAGTGCTCCAATCCAGGTCATCCACAGATCAGGAGCACCAGTGCTTTTGCTGCTCTCGTACCGAGATGGATTTATTGCCAGCCAAGGTAACTCAAGTGCTGTGTTGTGCCAGTAGAAATTGTAGAATCGAATCGAGGAGGTTTGTGCTCTCTGGGTGTTGCCCTCTTTACGTACAAACGCTGGCTACCTTGTAGAAGAGAGCTGGACAGTGTGCGTGGCAAAAGGGGGATGTAGTATTGCATGGTTGCTTTTTGCCTTGTGATTTCCACCCCCCACCTCTGCCGTGTTCCTCCAAAACAGGGCCTCCAAGGTGCCTTTCAACTGTTAGAGCCTTTTCCCATCTCTCTGACATCTTCACAGTGTGTTTCCCTCTTCCTGGGGGCTTCATACCCTGTGATCAGGTGTTTCTGATGGACCTGTTAGTGCCTGTTTGTAATTAAGAGCACGGCTTATTTCATAGAATCACAGAATCGTTTTGGTTGGAAAGGACCTTTAAGATCATCAAGCCCAACCATTAACCCAGCACTGCCAAGGCCACCACTAACCCATGTCCCTCAGCACCACATCTACACGGCTTTTAAATCCCTCCAGGGATGGGGACTCCACCACTGCCCTGGGCAGCCTGTGCCAGTGCTTGACAACCCTTTTGGTGAAGACATTTTCCCTAATATCCAATGTAAACTTACCCTGGTGCAACTTGAGGCTGTTTCCTCACTAATTGGCTGATGTTCCTTCCTTGCTTGGTATCTCTTCTGATCATGTAGGTGATGGAACCTGCTTTATCATTCAGCAAGACCTCGATTATGTCCTCGATCTCACAGAAGCTGACTGCGACCCCGTGTACAAGGTGAGGAACATGGCGTATCACCCAAGATAAAAGGTGTAGGGGAAGGTGATGCCAGGTGGCAGGCAGCTGCCTTTATCTCGGGATTTGTCAGCGTGCACGACAGGTTCCTTCACACAGTTGACTTTTAAGCTCATTTTTTTTTTTTTCTAGTTGAATAATCTTAATATTTTTGCATCAACAAATCCTCTGTGGTACACGCTGGCATTATCTCCATCGTGCAGGAGCGAAACTGAAGCAGTGGAGTAGCTTGGTGGTTGGAGTAGCTCTGGCAAAGCTGTGTTTCTGTAAAGAAATGTGAATTAATTGTGCTTGGAAGATCATGGGGGTAAAAGCAGCAGCTGGCTTTGCAGTGCTGCCTGTCTTCTCTTGTCCTCTGGTGACTCCAGACCAGAAAGTGGGTCTTGTGAGGCGTCTGGAAACACAACAGCTGCACAGATCAGGTTCCCTGGGCTCTCATCCTGGTGCCGCTGGTGGAAATTAGCTTTTGTTTTTAACCCATTCCAGCTCTGCGGTCCGGTTTCCCCCTCTCCTAGCCAACACACACCCTCGAGGGTAACACTCGGCCTGACACGGAGGCTGAGATTGGACCTGCACAACTCATTGGCGTGAGCAAAACATGAGAAAGGTGTGAGAAAAGTCATTTTCTCTTTTGGGTCTAAGAGAAGAACCCTCGTGTGAGCACTTACCTGCTCCCTGAGCTCCTGGTGAAACCTTGAGCTGTCCTTTAAACCTGCTAATGCCCTTTCAGGGGACACTCACCTCCTCTTCCCTCTGTAAAAGTCCAAAAGGAAAGTTGATCTCTAAATAACTGCCAGAATTTTACTCTTTACTGTCGCTTGAGAGATACCGTGCTTAAATACTGCTTTTTTTCCCACTCTTTTTCAGGTGGCTTTTTGGGAGAAGCAAATTTACACGTGCTGCAGAGACGGCATAGTGAGGAGATACCAACTTTCTGACCTTTAAGCGTTTAGATCAGCCGAATAGCAGAGAGACGCATTGAAATAGCTTTTCCAAGCTCATTTTCCTGCACGGTGCTTCGAGAGGTGTATATAGAAGTTTGAGGCTGTTGTGACAGCCGGGCTCTGTACAGAGGGGTTTGGTGACAGGTACTGTTTCTTACTACAACACAACTTTGATAATTTTTAATTTGGAGAGTGGCTGTGAGGCGTTAGAGAGGATCTTGTGTTGCAACCGTGTTGTTTTTTTTTCTTTTTCCACTGCTGAAAACCTGCCGTTTTTAGGGGAAAAAATTAAGAATAAATTGGGGGTGGGGTGCGATGGAGGTGTCTGTATCACAGCACTGACTGAAATAAAGCGGCTGCTTTTGATAACACCTGTGTGGAAGCGAAATTTTCCAAGAAAAGTTATTTTTTCTTTTAGAAAAAAAATAAAGGGGTCAGGCCTGGGCCTGGGCAGAGGCCGGAAGTGCGTGGGGAGAACTACAACTCCCATCGTGCCCCGCGCGGGCAGGGACCGGAAGTGCCGCCTGTCCCGCCGTCGCCATAGCAACGAGGGCCGCCATAGCAACGAGGGCCGCATTAGCGAGGGTCGCATTAGCAGCGAGGGCCGCCATGGGGCAGGACTACTACGCTGTGCTGGAACTGGGCCGCGGCGCCTCGGACGCCGACATCAAGAAGGCGTGAGGGGCCTTGACCTTGTGGGGGGGGAGCCTCAGGGGCTGCTGGAGTAGGGGACAGGCCTGGGGGTCCGGGAGGTGGTGTCGGGGATGGGGGTGGCCCTGTGCGTGGGTGCCCCTCGCCTGCCCACAGCAGGGGCCTGAGGGGGAAAACGGGCTTGGGAGAACCTGGGAGGGAGCAGCTAGGGTTGGGGGTGTCCTGGCACCCCGGGGCTGGCTGTGAGGCTGGGTTCACTGAATCCCAGAGTGGTTGGGGTTGGAAGGGACCTCTGGAGAGCATCCAGCCCAACCCCTGACAAAGCAGGGTCACCCACAGCACGTTGCACAGGGTCGTGTCCAGGCGGGTTTTGAATATCTCCAGAGAAGGAGACTCCCCACCCTCCCTGGGCAGCCTGTGCCAGGGCTCTGGCACCCTCACAGCAAAGAAGTTTTTCCTCATATTCAGATGGAATTTCCCATGTTTCAGTTTGTGTCCGTTGCTCCTTGTCCTGTCACTGGGCACCACTGAGAAGAGTCTGGCCCCATCCCCTTGACACCCGCCCCCAAAGTATTTCACAGAATCACAGAATCAACCAGGTTGGAAGAGCCCTCTGGGATCATCGAGTCCAACCGTTGCCCTGACACCACCATGTCAACTACACCAGGGCATTAAGTGCCATGTCCAGTCTATTCTTAAACACCTCCAGAGTTGGTGACTCCACCACCTCCCTGGGCAGCCCCTTCAATGGCTAATGACCCTTGCTGAGAAGAAATGCTTCCTGATATCCAACCTGAACCTCCCCTGGTGCAGCTTGAGGCTGTGTCCTCTTGTCCTCTTGCTAGTTGCCTGGGAAAAGAGACCGACCTTCCCTCGCTACACCCTCCCTTCAGGTAGTTGTAGAGAGCGATAAAGTCTCCCCTCAGTCTTTTTTTCTCCAGGCTAAAGAATCCCAGTTCCCCCAGCCGCTCCTCATAGGACATTTGAAAGCATTGATAAGATCCCCCCTCAGTCTGCTCTTCTCCAGCTGAACAGCCCCAGCTCCCTCAGCCTCTCCTTGTAGCAGAGATGCTCCAGCCCTCTGACCATCTCCGTACCCTCCGCTGGACTCTCTCCAGTAGTTCCTTGTCTTTCTTGAACTGGGGGGCCCAGAACTGCCCACAGTTACTCCAGGCATGGCCTCACCAGGGGACTGTAGAGGGGGAGGAGAACCTCCCTCGACCTGCTGCCCACACTCTTCCTCATGCACCTCAGGACACCATTGGCCTTCCTGGCCCCAAGGACACATTGCTGGCTCATGGGGAACTTCTTGTCCCCCACAACTCCCAGGTCCTTCTCTGCAGAGCTGCTTTCCAGCAGGTCACCCCCAGCCTGTGCTGGTGCGTGGGGTTATTCCTGCCGAGGTGCAGGATCCTACACTTGCCTCTGGGTTCTCCCCTCTTTTTCCCTTCGTAGCTATCGGAAACTGGCCTTGAAGAACCACCCCTTGAAATGCAAGGAGCCCTGGGCGCCCGAGAGGTTCAGGCTGCTGGCGGAGGCCTACGACGTGCTCAGCGACCGTAAGTGGGCAGACGGTTCTCTCCCACAGACTTTAGGAGCAGGAGGGGTTGGACAGGGGGTGAAGCATCTTTGGTGTGACCAGAGGCGTGCTGAGGTCTGAACCCCTGGTCCCTGGCACACCCGGGGAGGTGGCATCAGCTCTGTGACCCACAGCCAGGCTGAGAGCTGCCATATGCTCCTGCCTCCATCCCACCTCCTGCTGTTCACGAGGTGCCGGGGGACCCCCTTCTCCAGCCTCTGCCCAAGCACAGCCTGGATCTCAGGCTCTCCCCCAGCATGGCAGAGCATGACCCTTCCCAACTCCTTGTTCCCTAAGCCATGAAGAAAGGCATCTATGACAAATTTGGCGAAGAGGGGCTCAAAGGTGGCATCCCCTCGGAGTTCGGCGCCGAGAATCCCTGGACCGTCGGCTATGTGTTCCACAACAACGCTGACAAAGTCTTCAGGGATTTCTTTGGCGGAGACAACCCCTTTGCAGGTAGGTAGGGGGGCCCAGGGCCCCGTCTGTGGCTGCTGTGGTGCTGTGGCCACCGCCAGCTCGGAGCTTTTAAGCTTTACGGGGATGTTTCCGTGTCCAGCTACTCTCAGGTCCCTCTGGGGCTGCTGGTCCGCAGTGCTTGGAGGTTACATCCTGACTTCCCCCAGTCCCGGCTGGGTGGGAGGCCTGGGGGGGGGGCATGTTCAGGCTGTCAGCTCCCCCCCAGCTACTCTTGTGACCCTTTTCTTGGCGGATTTCCCCCAAAAAGAGGGCTCAGGTTGGTGAGACTGCCCTAAACACGTAAGCAAGATAAAAACACCTCGGCTGGAGGAGGAAGGTGGTCCCAGGCAGAAGCAGATGGGAGGTTTCTGGGTGCAATATTTGGGGTGCTCAGCTTCCACGATAAGGAGACCCCAGGGGAGCTCTCTGACCTCTGATCTGAGTGAGGTGACCCCCCTCTCTTCTCTCTCACGCAGAGTTCTTTGACGAGGACGGCTCGGAGTTGTTCCTGCCCTTTGGAGGGCTGCGAGGCCGAGGAGCCGTGAAGCAAGACCCCCCGATCGTGCGGGATCTCTACCTCTCCCTTGAAGACCTCTTCTATGGCTGCACCAAGAAGATCAAGATCTCCCGCAGGGTAGGGGCAGGGGGGCTGAAGGGGCAGCGCGCTCGGCAGGGTGGGGAATTTGGGGCTGGACTCGCGGTGTAGGATGTTTCCACAGCAAAGCCTGAGCCTTTTAGGGCTGGTTCTGCACAGGGGGCCCAGCAGACCACGGCACTCTACGTCTGTGCCGGGCAGAGGGACCTGAACCAAACCGAGCCCAAACGCCGGCAGGATCTGAACCTGTACCCTCCTCTTGGGGCTTGTCAAAGGGAATTCATAGAATCACAGAATGGTTTCGGTTGGAAAGGACCTTTAAGACCATCAAGCCCAACCATTAACCCAGCACTGCCAAGGCCACCACTAACCCATGGCCCTCAGCACCACATCTACACGGCTTTTGAATCCCTCCAGGGATGGGGACTCCACCACGGCCCTGGGCAGCCTGTGCCAGTGCTTGACAACCCTTTCCATGAAGACATTGTCCCTGATCTCCAATCTAAACCTCCCCTGGCACAACTTGAGGCCATTTCCCCTCCTCCTATCGCTTGTTACCTGGGAGAAGAGACCGACCCCCACCTCGCTGCAACCTCCTTTCATGTAGTTGTAGAACTTTCATCTAGTTGAAGATGTCCCTGCTCACTGCAGGGGGTTGGACTAGATGACCTTTAATGGTCCTTTCCCACCCAAACCCTTCTGTGATTCTATGACAGACTGGGTGGCAGCCCAGAGGTGACTGCCCCATCTGCGGAGCTATGTCCAGCACCACAGGGTCATGATCCAGCCTGAGGGCTGAGCGCCACCATGGATGGAACCAGCACCTGGTGCTGGCTGCTCTGATGACAGAGCAGGGCAGAGCTCCCACCTGGCCACAGAACCACCTCTCCAGACAAGACTCAGCTCTTCTAACCCCTTTGTCCACCCCCCAGGTGATGAATGAAGATGGTCAAACAAGCACCATCAGAGATAAGATCCTAACGATCGACGTGCAGCCAGGGTGGAAGCAGGGCACCAGGATCACCTTCGAGAAGGAAGGAGACCAGGTAATGACGGTGGGGTGAAGTTCTGGGCCTGGTTTCCTTGGGACCCACTGTGCATTCTTTGCAGGTTTTATAGCATCACGGAACCATTTTGGTTGGAAAGGACCTTTAAGATCATCAAGTCCAACCGTTAACCCAGCACTGCCAAGGCCACCACTAACCCATGGCCCTCAGCACCACATCTACACGGCTTTTAAATCCCTCCAGGGATGGGGACTCCACCACTGCCCTGGGCAGCCTGTGCCAGGGCTTGACAACCCTTTCGGTGAAGACATTGTCCCTGATCTCCAATCTAAACCTCCCCTGGTGCAACTTGAGGCCATTTCCTCTCGTCCCATCACTTGTTACCTGGGAGAAGAGACCGACCCCACCTCGCTACACCCTCCTTTCAGGCAGTTGTAGAGAGCGAGAAGGTCTCCCCTCAGCCTCCTCCAGACTAAACCCCCCCAGGTCCCTCAGCCGCTCCTCATCACACTTGTGCCCCAGACCCTTCACCATCTTCGTTGCCCTTTCCCTGTGTCACCTTTCCCCGCATACAACCACTTGTGTTGCACCAAACCATTTCCAGGTATCTTTATTTGTTTCCCCCCTTTATTTTTTAGGGCCCAAACATCATTCCAGCTGACATCACCTTCATTGTCCAAGAGAAGCTCCACCCGAGGTTTAAAAGAGCCAACAACGACCTCGCTTACGTTGCTACCATCCCCCTGGGCAAGGTAAAGAGCTGAGCGAGGGGACAGAGCTTCTGTTTGGGGCAGCAGATGCAGCTCCGTGTCCCGCTCCGTGCCTCGCAGGCGCTGATCGGCTGCACGGTGGACGTGAGGACGCTGGACGGGAGGCTGCTGAACATCCCCATCAACGACATCGTGCAGTAAGTGCTGTGGGGCAAACGGCTGGGGGGGTCAGACGGGGGCTTTCTCCAGAGCTTGTTGGCCAAGGAGGTGAATGGGTGCTTGGGAAGAACCTCAGTCTTGGCCTGTTCGCCTTGGCAAGAGCCCAAGGACGTTGCCTGAATTGCCAGGGTGGTTCAAAAGCTTTTCACAGAATCACAGAATCGTTTTGGTTGGAAAAGACCTTTAAGATGATCAAGTCCAACCATCGACCCAGCAATGCCAAAGCCACCACTAACCCATGTCCCTCAGCACCACATCTACATGGCTTTTAAATCCCTCCAGGGATGGGGACTCCACCACTGCCCTGGGCAGCCTGTGCCAGCGCTTGACAACCCTTTCCATGAAGACATTGTCCCTGATCTCCAATCCAAACCTCCCCTGGCACAACTTGAGGCCGTTTCCTCTTGTCCTATCACTTGTTACCTGGGGGAAGAGACTGACCCCCACCTCGCTACACCCTCCTTTTTCCAGCAGGTTCAGGGTGCCCCAGCCTGGAGGAGGAAGAGGATGCCCACCATGGGCTACTCTTGGGTCACGTTGCTGGTAGCAGATGCCAGGAGAGGGCTTGGTGTGGGTGGGTTGAAGCCAGGAGCGAGGTGAGGGCTGGATGGTAGAGCCTGCGAGGCCAGGAACCTGGGGCCAAGGCTGGCAGAGGAGGGTGGGACAGCAGTTGAAGCTGGAGGAGCAAGAAACCCGCTCAGAAGCGTGCGTGGGGCTCTGCAACGTGGCCCCATCGGGGCTCGGTGCCGCATCCCCCATGTCGGACTCATCCCCCGGCTCCTTCTGTTGCTTTGCAGCCCCACGTACTGTAAAGCGGTGCCAGGGGAGGGGATGCCGCTGCCCGAGGACCCCCAGCGCAAGGGCGACCTGCTCATCTATTTCAACATCCTCTTCCCCAAGAAGCTCACGCCTGACAAGAAAATGCTCTTGCAAAGCGCCCTCCTGGCCTAGGGCTCGGTGACCTTCCCCAATAAACCCTTGGAGCCACCACTGGGACCGCGTGGAGGGTGTTGCCGGTACCGAGCATCCTACAGCCCAGCACCCTTGAGACTGTTTCCCCTGGGATGCGGCTCCATCTTGTTTTCCAGAGTCTTCTCCGTAGCTGCCACCCCACAGCAGTGGCATGGAGGGTGATGGAGGATTTTGGGGTGGGGTTGGAGTCCTCCCAGCTCGTGTGTGGGAACAGTGATGGTTTGGGGGTGACTGTGCACAGAGGGGTGAGGGGAAGACCCCAACTGGGGAAGAAACAACGGGATTTACTCAAAGCTTCGCTGCTGAAGGTGGCGATAGCAGCGTGGGGCTCAGGAGGGGACATCCCGCCAGCTGCCTGTGCCTGTTGTACCCCGTTTCTGCTGCACATAGGTGACAAATATCATGATGTTCCAGGAGCTGAGCTGCAGGAACGAGGGCACGACCCTGCCGGCACGGCCAGCATTGGGCTCCACATGTCCTGTGTATCACAGAATCACAGACTGGTTTGGGTTGGAAGGGACTTCAAAGACCATCTAGTTCTAACCCCCTGCCACAGGCAGGGACACCTTCCACCAGACCAGGTTGCTCCAAGCCCCATCCAACCTGGCCTTGAACACTGCCAGGGAGGGGGCAGCCACAGCTTCTCTGGGCAACATGGGCCAGGGTCTCACCACCCTCACAGTCAAGAATTTCTTCCTCAGATCTCATCTCAATCTCCCCTCTTTCAGTTTAAAACCATTCCCCCTCATCCTGTCACTCCATGCCCTTGTAAAAAGCCCCTCTCCAGCTTTCCTGTAGGCCCTTCAGGCACTGGAAGGTGCTAGAAGGTCTCCGCGGAGCCTTCTCTTCTCCAGGCTGAACAGCCCCAACTCTCTCAGCCTGTCTCCAGAGCAGAGGGGCTCCAGCCCTCTGAGCATCTCCGTGGCCTCCTCTGGACTCGCTCCAACAGCTCCGTGTCCTTCTTGTGTTGGGGCCCCAGAGCTGGACGCAGCACTGCAGGGGGGGGTCTCCCAAGAGCGGAGCAGAGGGGCAGAATCCCCTCCCTCGCCCTGCTGGCCACGCTGCTGGGGATGCAGCCCAGGACACCGTTGGCTTTCTGGGCTGCCAGCGCACGTTGCCAGCTCATGGTGAGCTTCTCGTCACCCATCACCCCCAAGTCCTTCTCCTCAGGGCTGCTCTCCATCCATTCTCCGCCCAGCCTGTGTTTGTGCTTGGGATTGCCCCGACCCACGTGCAGGACCTTGCACTTGGCCTTGTTGAACTCCATGCGGTTCGCACAGGCCCAGCTCTCCAGCCTGTCCAGGTCCCTCTGGATGCCATCCCTTCCCTCCAGCGTGTCACCGCACCGCACAGCTCGGTGTCATCCCAAACTTGCTGAGGGCGCGCTCAATCCCACTGTCATGTCACCGACAGAGATGTTAAACAGGACCAGTCCCAATCCCAACCCCTGAGGAACGTCACTCGTCACTGGTGTCCACTTGGCCATCGAGCCGTTGACCGTAACTGAGTGCGACCACCCAGCCAGCTCTTTACCCACCGAGTGGTCCATCTGTCAAGTCTGTGTCTCTCCAATTTAGAGACAAGGATGTCGTGTGGGAACTCGGCGTGGTTCACTGCGGGTGACGGGGCTGCACCAGCTCTCCACAGCCCACAGCCACCCTCCTCCTTGGGGACAGTCCTGTAGGCGTCCACAGTGCCCTGGTGGTACTGCAGCCCCCCTTGGCCTGCGCTGCACCCATGAGCTTCACCGTGGGGGGAGAAAAATGGGGTGAAGTGGATTTACATGGGTGTGGGACCCTCCTGGGACTGGGGGATTTGGGGTAAGAATAGGAGAAAAGCTGAGTTTTGTGTCCCCACCCCATGTGTCATCGGAGCGGGTTGAAACAAGCTGCCCCCTTCGGCCTCCCCATCCTCTTCCTCTCCCCGCCTGAGCTCCGCTTCAGCCCCATCCCACTCCCCAGAGACCAGGACCCCTGTGGGGTCTCCGCTCCCCACAGCTGGGGCTGGCGGTGGGGGACAAAACCGGGGTCACCTCAGGCGCCACCACAGCTCTGCCCGCTCTGACTCGCTGCGGCACCTCGGGGACTTCAGGGTCCCCCAAAGGCATCGGGGGTGGTTCGGGCAGCTGCTCCCTGGTTCTTGGGGGAGCCAGTTTTGGGGGGGGTGGGGAGGAGAGGGGTGGGAGATGCCCCCCCCGTAGGTGCCACGGTCCCCCTGGGAGGTGGGAAGATGCAGGTTGGGGTCCCCAGCTGCAGGGATTGGGGGGGGGGTGGTTGTGGCCAGGCATCCCCTGCACACACCCCACTGCATTGTGGGGAGGGGGCTTGGGGAAAAGGGGGGGACCTCCTGCCTGCACCCCACTCAGGGCTGGTGGAGCAGGAGCAGCTGGGAAGAGGATGGGGGGAGGCTGGGGGACCCCCAAGGCAGCCAGGAGGGGACAGGGGGCAGCCAGGGAGGGGGGGGGACCCTGGAAGGGGATTGGGGTTCCCCAGGAGGGGACTTGGAAGTCCCCAGATGACCCTATGTGGGGGGGGAGGTGTGTCCCCCCAGCAAGGACATGGGGATCCCCGGGGTGGGGGGGTCCCCAGCACAGCCCTGGGGACCCACCTGCTGCTGTGGGGCCAGTAACGGGGGACAGAGCGGGAGGGACGGCGGGAGGATGCGGGTTCGAGCCCCCGTGACGGCAGGTTGGACAGGGGTGAGAGTCCCCCGTGATGGGGGGGCTGGAGGTCAGCAGCACCCCAGGGCTGGGACAACAACCCTACCCTCCCTCCCCTCAAAAAAAAACCCCCAGTGAGGGAGCCCCGAGACCCGCCGCGCTCAGACCCCATAGGGGCAGTTTATTGGAAGCATCGGTAGGGACGAACAGGGATCGCCGCAGCCCCCGACCCAACGTGCCCACGTCGCTCGCGTTGTTCCCCCCGCTGCTGGGGAGCCACGCGCCTCCCAGCTGGAAAAACTCTCTGAACACAGAATCCCAGACTGGTTTGGGTTGGAAGGGACCTTAAAGATCATCTCGTTCCAACCCCCTGCCACGGGCAGGGACACCTTCCACCAGACCAGGTTGCTCCAAGCCCCATCCAACCTGGCCTTGAACACTGCCAGGGAGGGGGCAGCCACAGCTGCTCTGGGCAACCTGGGCCAGGGTCTCACCACCCTCACAGCCAAGAATTTCTTCCTCAGATCTCATCTCAGTCTCCCCTCTTTCACTTTAAAACCGTTCCCCCTCATCCTGTCACTCCATGCCCTTGTAAAAAGCCCCTCTCCAGCTTTCCTGTAGCCCCTTCAGGTGCTGGAAGGTGCTAGAAGGTCTCCCTGGAGCCTTCTCTTCTCCAGGCTGAACAGCCCCAACTCTCTCAGCCTGTCTCCAGAGCAGAGGGGCTCCAGCCCTCTGAGCAACTCCGTGGCCTCCTCTGGACTCGCTCCAACAGCTCCGTGTCCTTCTTCTGTTGGGGGCCCCAGAGCTGGACGCAGCACTGCAGGGGGGGTCTCCCGAGAGCGGAGCAGAGGGGCAGAATCCCCTCCCTCGCCCTGCTGGCCACGCTGCTGGGGATGCAGCCCAGGACACCGGTGGCTTTCGGGGCTGAACATCTTTTTCTTCCTCCCAAACTCCTCTCTGGCCACCTGCGCTCGCCCACGTCCCTCCACAAACAGCATCGTTTCTCCTTCCATCTCACCGGTCCTTCTTGGGGGGTCCCCATCGGGCTGGGGGGGGGTTGTTTGGCGTTGCTGCTCCCCCGTTGCTTCGGTAATTAATATAATTTACTCTTGTGTCTCGCCAACGCTGACGAGAGAGGCCGGGGTGGGGTGGGTCAGGATTGGGCCAGCGCCACCACGCGCTGCAGCTGCTCGTAGGAGATGAACATCACGATGTTCCAGGAGCCGAGGCGCAGGAAGGAGGGGACGAACCTGCGCCGGGAAGGGCAGCGCTGGAGGGGACATCGCAGGGGGTGGGGGGGGGGACACCCCTGCGGTCCCCAGAGCCCTGCCCGGTGCCTCGGTGGTGGCACACGGGTTAGGACAGTTGGGGGTGTGACACGGAGCCGGTCCATGGCGGTGTCTGTGCACATGGTTGCACTGAGTTTGGGGGTGCTCAGCGG
Organism: Nyctibius grandis; assembly: GCF_013368605.1. Taxonomy (NCBI): domain Eukaryota; kingdom Metazoa; phylum Chordata; class Aves; order Nyctibiiformes; family Nyctibiidae; genus Nyctibius; species Nyctibius grandis. The sequence goes on from NC_090659.1 coordinate 126,115,678, forward strand.
GGACACGTCCCCTAAACTCACCCCTTGTAGCAGCCGGCGAGGCCGTCCTGCATGAGCAGGGCCAGGAGGCAGCTGAGCACGTTGCGGTACTGCCCGGGGCCGGCGTTCATGTACCGCGTCTTCACCACGTCCACCGGCGACGCCACCACCGTGGCGCAGAAACCGGCCCCGAAGGCGGCCACGAAGTGGCAGGGGACATTGTCTGCGGGGCAGAGCCAGGGTGTTGAGGGTCGTGGGGACAGGGACGGCGCCCGGCTGCGTTGTCCCCACCCCGGCACCGTCCTCACCTGTCATCAGCTGCGCCCGCAGCAGCGCGTCCTTGATGAGGTCGTAGGTGACGAGCTCCCCGCAGTTGACGATGGCGTTACGGGCGATGTTGGGCAGCGTCCCTGCGCAGGAGGGTGGTGGCCTCAGGGCTGGCGGTCGCAGCACCTCCGGGAGCACCCTGGATGGGTGTCCCAGCCCCGCTGTCCCCGTCCCCACGTGCCCGTACCTCTCCAGAGCCCGCGGACGCCCTCCTCCCTGGCGATGGTGCGATAGGCATCCACGGTGCCGCTGTACCGGCGGGCGCCGTCCGGCAGCGCCACGTTGGCTTGGAACCGGACCTTGACCACGTCGGTGGGCTGGGCGCACGTCACCGCCACCGCCCCCGTCGTGCAGCCCGCCAGCAGCCGCGCTGCCAGCCCTGTGCCTGGAAGAGGGCAGCTGCTGGGACCCCCCCCTTGGGGACATCCCCCCCAGCCCTGTGGGGACCCCTGGCTGTGTAGGGACCCTCCCTGGGGTCCATCTCCTCACCATCTCCCCACCATCTCCTCACCATCTCCCAACCATCTCCCCACCGTCTCCCCACATCTCCCCACCATCTCCTCACCATCTCCTCACCATCTCCCCACCATCTCATCACAATCTCCCCACCATCTCCTTACCATCTCCCAACCATCTCCCCACCATCTCCTCACCATCTCCCAACCATCTCCCCACCATCTCCCCACATCTCCCCACCGTCTCCCCACCATCTCCTCACCATCTCCCCACCGTATCCCCACCGTCTCCCCACCATCTCTCCACCGTCTCCTCACCATCTCCCAACCATCTCCCCACCGTCTCCCCACATCTCCCCACCATCTCCTCACCATCTCCCAACCATCTCCCCACATCTCCCCACCGTCTCCCCACCATCTCCCCACCATCTCCCCACCATCTCCCCACCATCTCCTCACCATCTCCCCACCATCTCCCCACCATCTCCTCACCATCTCCCCACCATCTCCCCACTCACTCTCGGCACCCTTGGGGGTGTAGAGCTGCTTCACGGAGTCGTAGAGCCCGATGCGGATGGAGGCGAAGCTCATCTGCCGCTGCAGCCCGGCCACCAGCCCCCTGTAGAGGCTGCGGGGTCCCTCCGTCCTCACCATGGTGCTCAGCGTCCCCAAAACACCCCGGTACTCCACGGTGCCGCTGCTCCGAGGGATCCGCACCTCGCCTTGGATCTGCGGGGTGCCGAGCGCGTCACCCTGCCCTTTGCCCACCCCCCCCCCCCCCCCCCAAAATGCCACCAGTTCTGGGGTGCTGACGTGCACCCCACCGTCGTGGCTGCTCCCTCCGCCTGGGGGATTTTTGGGGGGGCCAAGGGGTGGTACCTGCAGCCGCACTTTGGCGGTGTCCAGGGGGAAGGTGCAGAGGTCGGCGATGCAGGCGGCCATCCCCGCGCTGACGAACTTCGTGGCAGCCGTCGGGGGCACCTCGGGGGGCTTCAGACCCACCATCGTGGCGGAGGGGCTGGAAGGAAATGGGAGGGGGCAGTCAGGCTGCTGCGTCGGACCGGCTTCAAGCAGGTGTCTGGTTTAGGGACAGTGGTGACGACGTGCTGGGGTGGCTTCGGGCAACCCCGAAAGCCAAATCCTGCCCCATTTCCTCGCTTGTATCCCTGGGGAAACTGAGGCACGGCGCTTCCTCGTGGGATTCACCAATGCCCACCCCTCCCCGTCCCACCCAGGCCCAAACAGGGATGCTGGGGGAAAGCATCTCCCCCACCATGACCTGCCCAGGGCTGAGTCCCCCACGTCCTCACCGAAGGGACCTCGGCACCGTGTCCTGGCTCCGGCCTTACACCCCTCTGCGCGCAGCCATTGCCCTGAGAGCCACCTCCTTGGCCCCCGCTTATATAGCACCCACGAGGACATTCCAGCGGCCGCAGGGATCAGGTGACAGTGACACCCCGTTCCCTCGGTGGCATTTGAGCCGATGAGAGCGGGGCCACCCAGCACCCGTGACGTGGTGGCTGTTTCAGCCCTCTGCTCCCCCCACGAGCTCGCACACCCCCGTGAGAGAGGGATTGTGGAGGCATTTCCCTCCGCTCTGGCGTGGGAGAGGGATTTCGAGCTGGTTTGACACCTGAAGCCACCTTTGCTCTGTCGAACTCCAGACGCTCGTCTGGCGCCAACAGCCCTCTCCAGCTGGCTGCTCTCTTGTTTTCCTGGCTGCACCGTGCTCTGCAGCTGCCCTAAATGCAGCAGGAAGAAGCTGTTTATTATTGACATCCAGAGGGACCTGGACAGGCTGGAGAGCTGGGTCTGTGCGAACCACATGGAGTTCAACAAGGCCAAGTGCAAGGTCCTGCACATCGGTCGGGGCAATCCCAAGCACAAATCCAGGCTGGGCGGAGAATGGATTGAGAGCAGCCCTGAGGAGAAGGACTTGGGGGTGATGGGTGACGAGAAGCTCACCATGAGCCAGCAACGTGCGCTGGTAGCCCAGAAAGCCAACGGTGTCCTGGGCTGCATCCCCAGCAGCGTGGCCAGCAGGGCGAGGGAGGGGATTCTGCCCCTCTGCTCCACTCTCGGGAGACCCCCCCTGCAGTGCTGCGTCCAGCTCTGGGGCCCCCAACACAAGAAGGACACGGAGCTGTTGGAGAGAGTCCAGAGGAGGCCACGGAGATGCTCAGAGGGCTGGAGCACCTCTGCTCTGGAGACAGGCTGAGAGAGCTGGGGCTGTTCAGCCTGGAGAAGAGAAGGCTCCGGGGAGACCTTCTAGCACCTTCCAGTGCCTGAAGGGGCTACAGGAAAGCTGGAGAGGGGCTTTTTACAAGGGCATGGAGTGATAGGATGAGGGGGAATGGTTTTAAACTGAAAGAGGGGAGATTTAGGTGAGATATTGGGAAGAAATTCTTTAGTGTGAGGGTGGTGAGACCCTGGCCCAGGTTGCCCAGAGAAGCTGTGGCTGCCCCCTCCCTGGCAGTGTTCAAGGCCAGGTTGGATGGGGCTTGGAGCAACCTGCTCTAGTGGAAGGTGTCCCTGCGTGTGGCAGGGGGTTGGAACTAGATGATCTTTAAGGTCCCTTCCAACCCAGGAAGGTTGACACCAGCCCCCAGCCCCACCATCTTCCAGGAATCATTCCTCCGACGTCCCCTCCCACCTGGCTCCGGGGCAAGGAGTCCCCTCCACCTGTTAAAGACAGGCTCGTGACCTGGCAGCGGGACGCTTGGCACCAGCCGACAAGAAACCAGGGACATTTTATTGAAACACAAACACGATAGAGCAGGACAAAAATAACGGCGCTCGTTTTGCATCCAAGGCCGTTCTCCGCAAGGTACCCGACATAAAAATGTACAAAAATAATTTAGAAATATAAAAGTTCCATAGTTTTAGTAAAACACCTCAAAAAAATCCTCAAAATGGAGAAGCTGGAGCCCAGGTAACAGCTCATCGGTTACCTGATGTGGTGAGTCTCATTGAAGGACCCGCCCTTGCAAGACACACGGTCTCCCAGCTCCCCTTGGTTGACCACCAGGCTCTGAGTCCCTCTAACGAGGTACCAATTAGGCGAATTAAAAATCAGAGCCTAAGACCTACGGCTTCCATCTCCTCTTCCCCGGAGGAGCCGGCGTTTGCGGCCGCGTCGGGCCGTGGCTCGGCCTCTCGCCAACGCTATTCCTTCTTGGAGAGCTGAGCAGAGAAGATCTGGGCGATCCTTTTGGTTTCTTCTTCGGAGAGATGGGCCGCGGGCCTGGGACGATTCGGCCTTCGGTACGGGATGCCCCGCGGCACGGCTCCGCTCCTGCTCTGCGGAGAGAAGGAGGAAGGTGTTAGTGATTCATAGATGTGGGTAATTCCAGTACTCACAGAATCAATGAGGTTGGAAGAGCCCTCTGGGCTCATCGAGTCCAACCATTGCCCTGACACCACCATGTCAACTAGACCAGGGCACTAAGGGCCATGTCCAGTCTTTTCTTAAACCCCTCCAGAGATGGTGACTCCACCACCTCCCTGGGCAGCCCCTTCCAATGGCTAATGACCCTTGCTGAGAAGAAATGCTTCCTAATGTCCAACCTGAACCTCCCCTGGCGAAGCTTGAGCCTGTGTCCTCTTGTCCTATCGCTGGTTGCCTGGGAGAAGAGGCTGACTTCCCCTGCGCTACAACCTCCCTTCAGGACCTTGCATTTCCCCCCGACGAGTTTAGAGCCGTGTTGTGCCCGTGAAGCACCACAGAGAGAAGACATCCAGCTTCAGCTGTCATTAGAGGCTGAAGCAAGCTGTGCTGTTTCAGGACGCGCCGCTCCTCAGCTGCGGGGTCAAGAAGGTCTCCTGAGAGTGGGGTTTGTTTCGGAAAGCCGATACACCAGCCCGGCCTTTCGCCTACATCGCTGGGCTGCTTCTCCGTCCCACCCAGGCTCAGCCTCGCCGGGCACAGTCGCGGTGGAAAGGTCTCCTAAGGTGATCAGCTCCCTCCCAAGAGAAACAGCGACAGATCCCCATTCCTGCATGCCCCCCGCTTTGATGTGAACCATTTGGGGAGGGAAAGGGCTTTATTAGGAATAAGTGGGTTTGGAATCATAGAATCACAGAATCACAGACTGGTTTGGGTTGGATGGGACCTTAAAGACCATCTAGTTCCAACCCCCCCTGCCACGGGCAGGGACATCTTCCACCAGACCAGGTTGCTCCAAGCCCCATCCAACCTGGCCTTGAACAATGCCAGGGAGGGGGAAGCCACAGCTTCTCTGGGCAGCCTGGGCCAGGATGTGTAGATCAGGGTGTGGTATTTATCTACAGGGTCTTTTCCCATCAGGGTCTTCACCAACAATGCTGTCACATGGTTAATACTCAACGTGCTCGTCATCTGAGCCCATAACCAGATAACCAAACACAAGACATCTCCAAAGCATCCCCAGCAGCGTGGCCAGCAGGGCGAGGGAGGGGATTCTGCCCCTCTGCTCCGCTCTCGGGAGACCCCCCCTGCAGTGCTGCGTCCAGCTCTGGGGCCCCCAACACAAGAAGGACACGGAGCTGTTGGAGCGAGTCCAGAGGAGGCCACGAAGATGCTCAGAGGGCTGGAGCACCTCTGCTATGGAGACAGGCTGAGAGAGCTGGGGCTGTTCAGCCTGGAGAAGAGAAGGCTCCAGGGAAACCTTCTAGCACCTTCCAGTACCTGAAGGGGCTACAGGAAAGCTGGAGAGGGGCTTTTTACAAGGGCATGGAGTGACAGGACGAGGTGGAACAGTTTTAAAGTGAAAGAGGGGAGACTGAGATGAGATCTTAGGAAGAAATTCTTCGCTGAGGGTGGTGAGACCCTGGCCCAGGTTGCCCAGAGAAGCTGTGGCTGCCCCCTCCCTGGCAGTGTTCAAGGCCAGGTTGGATGGGGCTTGGAGCAACCTGGTCTGGTGGAAGGTGTCCCTGCCCGTGGCAGGGGGTTGGTACTAGATGATCTTTGAGGTCCCTTCCAACCCAAACCATCTGTGATTCCATAAAGCTGCTCTAGGATGATTTTTCCTAAACCAAAATGCAAGAAGTCGAGAGACATTAAACGCAGACCTGGCAACATCAGAAGCTTAAAAACCAGCAGAGAGAGATGCCTGCTGGCCAAACCACCTCCCTCTGACAGCGTGTTCTGCTCAAGGTTGTCCAGAGAAGACTGGGTCAGTAGCTGATTCTTCCCATGCTATTTCTGTGCCAACTGTCTATGAAACAGCTGAAACATTAGTAGTGGCCGGAGATGGACAGTAACCAGCTCCCGCTGGCTCGGTGCTGGTCCCTGATCTCTGCACAGCATTTGTACGCAGTTCGTAGAGAAAAAAATGTTCAAAGCGAAAGCTCGGAGGGCTGGTGAACGTCTGAGGGAGCTGGGGTTGTTTAGCCTGGAGAAGAGGAGGCTCAGAGGTGACCTTAGTGCAGTCTACAACTACCTGAAGGGAGGTTGTAGTGCAGTGGGAGTCGGCCTCTTCTCCCAGGCAACTAGCGATAGGACAAGAGGACACAGCCTCAAGCTGCACCAGGGGAGGTTTAGGTTGGACATTAGGAAGCATTTCTTCTCAGCAAGGGTCATTAGCCATTGGAAGGGGCTGCCCAGGGAGGTGGTGGAGTCACCATCTCTGGAGGGGTTTAAGAAAAGCCTGGACATGGCACTTAGTGCCCTGGTCTAGTTGCCATGGTGGTGTCAGGGCAATGGTTGGACTCGATGATCGCAGAGGGCTTTTCCAACCTGGTTGATTCTGTGATTCTGTGATTCTGGTTTCCAGTGCATCAAGGAGCGTTCGCTTCTGAACAGTGGTTTCATATATTGGCAAAGAATTAGCATGGAGCACCCTGTCCCTCAGCCCCTGGAGGAGGCCACACCGCTAACACACCTACAAAAGACCGTTTGCACAATGACATGCACGCAAAAAGCTTGCAGGAACTACCAGCAATATTAAACCAGAAGCAGGTTTACACCGTAGCAAGCGCTCGCTATCAAACTCCACAAATCATCCAATTAACCTGATTTCAAAGGGTCATGAAACAGCTCTTCCTACCTCTCCCGGTTCCCCTCTCACGGGTACTTGTGCTACACACGTCTTCAGAGAATCACAGCATCATTTTGGTTGAGAAAGACCTTTAAGATCACCAAGCCCAACCGTTAACCCAGCACTGCCAAGGCCACCACTAACCCATGTCCCTCAGCACCACATCTACACGGCTTTTAAATCCCTCCAGGGATGGGGACTCCACCACTGCCCTGGGCAGCCTGTGCCAGTGCTTGACAACCCTTTCCATGAAGACATTGTCCCTGATCTCCAATCTAAACCTCCCCTGGCACAACTTGAGGCCGGTTCCTCTCGTCCTATCGCTTGTTCCCTGGGAGAAGAGACCGACCCCCACCTCGCTACACCCTCCTTTCAGGCAGCTGTAGAGAGCGAGAAGGTCTCCCCTCAGCCTCCTTTTCTCCAGACTAAACCCCCCCAGGTCCCTCAGCCGCTCCTCATCACACTTGTGCTCCAGACCCTTCACCACCTTCACGCACAGCTACGAACTGACCCAGCAACTCCCATTTCCAACGTAAGGAATAAACAGAAATGGCTTTCACTGACCCAACAGGACTTTTCTAACGATTTTCAGTGGGTGCAGCTGCAAATCCTACAACTCAGAAGAGAATATAACAGACCCTGTGGGTAAGGAAAAGGCAAAGAGAATAAAATTGCCCTGAAAATCCCAGATCCACCAGAGACAGCAGCTAAGTATTTGTGCAGAAATGAAAGGACTTTTTTTTTTGCCTTGCACTAACCCAGTGACCCAAACCAGCTGTAAAATAATCTTACCCTGGGTGTAAGAATTTTTAGAATCGATTCTAAAGGAGAAATTAAATGCGATTTTCTCCTTTGTTCTTAGAGTGAACAATCTGGAGGTACTTCTCCTGCCTCAGGTGGAGCCAGGGGCACGTCACAAACTTGAGTTGTTCCTGATCTGCTCTGGAAACTGCTGCAGAAAACGCTGCCCCTCGCTCACATTTTGCCATCAGTGTAATTACATACCCCGAAAGAGCACTGTACTCTGGAAGTGAAAATAAGAGAGAAGAGCAGGTGTCAGCTGCTATCAGATGACACCGAGGTGATGGACAGCACTTCGTACGCTCCTGACTGCCAGTAAACAAGGTGTGCTTGGAAAACAGACCACTTCCACGCTGTTTCATGTAGAAGTGGCTAAAATACTCCTTCCATTTCCACACCGTGTTCATTTGCAGCAACGCAGGGATGTTAAGATGCACGTATCTACCCCAAGGACCTTCCTAAAAATGAACCTCCAGCCACAGGAAAGGTTTAGCAGCTCTTCTTGTTATTCTGTGTGCACAGATGTGAATTAAAATGGGAGAAGTTTAAAAGCACAGTTAATGCTCCCAGCTCGCAGAGAGGATCAGAAGCCTCATGAAATTAGAATCATAGAATCACAGACTGGTTTGGGTTGGGAGGGACCTTAAAGATCATCTAGTTCCAACACCCTGCCATGGGCAGGGACACCTTCCACTAGACCAGGTTGCTCCAAGCCCCATCCAACCTGGCCTTGAACACTGTCAGGGAGGGGGCAGCCACAGCTTCTCTGGGCAACCTGGGCCAGGATGTGTAGATCAGGGTGTGGTATTTATCTACAGGGTCTTTTCCCATCAGGGTTTTCACCAAAAATGCTGTTGCAGGGTTAATACTCAACGTGCTCGTCATCTGAGCCCATAACCAGATAACCAAACACAAGACATCTCCAAAGCATCCCCAGCAGCGTGGCCAGCAGGGCGAGGGAGGGGATTCTGCCCCTCTGCTCCGCTCTCGGGAGACCCCCCCTGCAGTGCTGCGTCCAGCTCTGGGGCCCCCAACACAAGGAGGACACGGAGCTGTCGGAGCGAGTCCAGAGGAGGCCACGGAGATGCTCAGAGGGCTGGAGCCCCTCTGCTCTGGAGACAGGCTGAGAGAGTTGGGGCTGTTCAGCCTGGAGAAGAGAAGGCTGCGGGGAGACCTTCTAGCACCTTCCAGTGCCTGAAGGGGCTACAGGAAAGCTGGAGAGGGGCTTTTTACAAGGGCATGGAGTGACAGGACGAGGGGGAACGGTTTTAAAGTGAAAGAGGGGAGATTGAGATGAGATATTAGGAAGAAATTCTTGGCTGTGAGTGTGGTGAGACCCTGGCCCAGGTTGCCCAGAGAAGCTGTGGCTGCCCCCTCCCTGGCAGTGTTCAATGCCAGGTTGGATGGGGCTTGGAGCAACCTGGTCTGGTGGAAGGTGTCCCTGCCTGTGGCAGGGGGGTTGGAACTGGATGATCTTTAAGGTCCCTTCCAACCCAAACCAGTCTGTGATTCTGTGATTTTTAAGATCCTCCTTCAATACATCGAATGGGCAGTTTCAAACAGAGTTTTAACCTTCTGCGTATTTCTGAGCGCACACATCTGAAATGTCATGTTTACACCATTCCTCGCCTCCAAAACAGGCCTTGCCAGCTCAGACCATGACCCGAGCACAAGCAGTGCTTTTCCTGGGCTTCTCCCTCTCTGTCTTTAAGCCAAGACAGTCACAGACTCTGAGTATCTGATGCTCGGCCACGAATCGCACAGGTCTCATCTGAAAGATGGAAGAGGAAGGAGGACTTAATGCACAGGAGATCACGTTTCATTTTCCTTTTTATAGAAATGGCAGCGACACGACAGGACACTTAAACCAGCCGAGGATTATCCAGTCGCCGTGTGCCAGGGCCTGGAGAAAGCAAACAGATTTATAAGCATTTTATAGGTCTTGGGGGGATGACTTATTTCAAGGTCAAAGAATTCTGGTAACTGAGGTGGAGAATGTTTCAGCTCCGTGGCTCAGCAGGTTTAATGGGTGGGTTTGTTTGTGCACAGTGATGAAGGAGTGAAAACAGATCTGTGTTAACAGGGTAGAACCTGGGGTGACCTCGCACCTACTTCTTTCGGGACAGGAAAAGGTTTACATTAAATCACGGACCACAGCCAGCACCTCCGAAAGGGGTGTGAAGAATAGAACCACCTTTTCTTCTTTTGCTGATGGTGAAAATGAAAGAGAAGGTCAGCTTTGCTGGTCAGCAGGGTGGGAGGAGAAATTCAGTGGGCAAAACAGAATCACAGAATCAACCAGGTTGGAAGAGCCCTCTGGGATCATCGAGTCCAACCATTGCCCTGACACCACCATGGCAACTAGACCAGGGCACTAAGTGCCATGTCCAGTCTTTTCTTAAACCCCTCCAGAGATGGTGACTCCACCACCTCCCTGGGCAGCCCCTTCCAATGGCTAATGACCCTTGCTGAGAAGAAATGCTTCCTAATGTCCAACCTGAACCTCCCCTGGCCAAGCTTGAGGCTGTGTCCTCTTGTCCTAGCGCTGGTTGCCTGGGAGAAGAGGCCGACTCCCACTCCACTACAACCTCCCTTCAGGTAGTTGTAGACTGCACTAAGGTCACCTCTGAGCCTCCTCTTCTCCAGGCTAAACACCCCCAGCTCCCTCAGCCGTTCCTGGATCTGTTCTCTGGGGAAGCTGAGTAAGGAAAAAGAAGAGCTTTAGTGGCTGTGACTGAAATGGAGCAGATCAAGAAGAGACATCACAGCTGAGAAAGGACGTTTGGACCGTTGCTGACCTTTTTAGAGCAGATGAAAGCCTGTTATTCTGAATCTGAAGTCTGTGTTATAAAAGCGTTATATTTATGCTAAAGGTAAATCCATGTATATATAAATATTAATTATCATGAGTAAAACCGGTTTCCGTATAAGTTTCTTATCCTTTTGGGATATTCATAGAGGTGAGCGGAAAAATAAATCAAGATATTTTAATGTAAAGTTTAACTCTACAATTTTTTAAACACTTCCTCCTGCCCACCAAAAACCCAGCTTCATTACTGGGCCAACTCTGAAAGGCAGCAAGCCTCACTGTGCCCTTCCCAGCCAGCATCTCACTGGAATCACATTGAAATAGTTTCACTCTAGCGTACGGTTGCCCCAAACCCTGACCAGAATCAATGGTGCAGAGTCTTGTGTGTGAAACAACACACCTAGAGATTAAATTTTTGCCCTGAAAAATCAGCAATAGCATATAAAATCATAGAATAGTTTCGGTTGGAAAGGACCTTTAAGATCATCGAGCCCAACCCTTAACCCAGCACTGCCAAGGCCACCACTAACCCATGGCCCTCAGCACCACATCTACACGGCTTTTAAATCCCTCCAGGGATGGGGACTCCACCACTGCCCTGGGCAGCCTGTGCCAGTGCTTGACAACCCTTTCCATGAAGACATTGTCCCTGATCTCCAATCTAAACCTCCCCTGGCACAACTTGAGGCCGGTTCCTCTCGTCCCATCGCTTGTTACCTGGGAGAAGAGACCGACCCCCCCTCGCTACACCCTCCTTTCAGGCAGTTGTAGAGAGCGAGAAGGTCTCCCCTCAGCCTCCTTTTCTCCAGACTAAACCCCCCCAGGTCCCTCAGCCGCTCCTCATCACACTTGTGCTCCAGACCCTTCACCAGCTTCGTTGCCCTTCTCTGGACTCGCTCCAGCACCTCAAGGTCTTTCTTGTCGTGAGGGGCCCAAAACTGCACCCAGGATTCGAGGTGCGGCCTCACCAGTGCCGAGTACAGGGGGACGATCCCTGCCCTAGTCCTGCTGGCCACACGAGTGGTGATCCAGGCCAGGATGCTGGTGGCCTCCTTGGCCACCTGGGCACACTGCTGGCTCATATCCAGCCGCCATTGACCAACACCCCCAGGTCCTTTTCCCCCAGGCACTTTCCAGCCACTCTCCCCCAGCCTGTAGCGGTGCGGGGGGGTTGTTGTGTCCCAGGGGCAGGACCCGACACTTGGCCTTGGTGACCCTCACACAGTGGCCTCGGCCCATCGCTCCAGCCTATGGAACATATGAACACAGCTAAAGCAAAGAGGGATGAGAAGGGAGGGGGCAGGGGCAACAGTCAGAAATAATTTGGGTAGTAACCTACACCATGGTGTTTGGTGGCCACCAAACCAAATAATTTGGGCCACCTACACCATGGCTCTGACTCATTTCAAAACCAGTTGTAGCTTTACAGTAAATACGATACAGTGTTGGATGCTGTTAAGTTTAGCCATGAACTTGGATAGTTTTCCCTAAGTTGTATCAGGAACTGCCTGGAAAAGGACTGGGAGGAGTAAAGGACAAAGCTGCTCGCGGAACATGAAAAGTGGCAAAAGTTGAACCAGGGCTGCTGGGTCAGACAGAACAGCGGTGACCAGTGTGGGAGAGGAGAGCTGGGCAGGACCTCAAGAACTAAAAGCCTGAGCCTGATGGAATGGAGAAAAAAGATCAAAAAATTTTAGATTTCGTGAGGCTCTGCAAAACTCAGGTCCCTGGAAGGTGGCCACAGCATCCAGGCTGAGGCCTGAGCTGCTGGGGCACCTTCTCACATTCCCATGTCCTCGCAGCACGAGCTGAGACGACCCACAGAATCACAGAATCACTGAGTCTGGAAGAGCCCTCTGGGATCATTGACTCCAACCATTGCCCTGACACCACCATGTCAACTAGACCAGGGCACTAAGTGTCACATCCAGTTTTTTGGACCCTTTTGTCTCAAAATGCTGCCAGCTCCTTTGACATGACTGCCCGCTTCACCTTCTTGCCGTTTCTTCATCAGTTTGCGGAGGAAGACAGTGAAATTTAATGAAATATAACAAGGGCAAGTGTAGAGTCCTGCATCTGGGCAAGAACAACCCCATGTATGAGTACGAGTTGGGGACAGACCTGTTGGAGAGCAGCGTAGGGGAAAGGGACCTGGGGGCCCTAGTGGACAGCAGGATGACCATGAGCCAGCAGTGTGCCCTTGTGGCCAAGAAGGCCAATGGCATCCTGGGGTGGATTAGAAGGGGGGTGGTCAGCAGGTCAAGAGAGGTTCTCCTCCTCCTCCACTCTGCCCTGCTGAGGCCGCATCTGGAATATTGTGTCCAGTTCTGGGCCCCTCAGTTCAAGAAGGACAGGGAACTGCTAGAGAGAGTCCAGCGCAGAGCCACGAAGATGATTAAGGGGGTGGAACATCTCCCTTCTGAGGAGAGGCTGAGGGAGCTGGGTCTCTTTAGCTTGGAGAAGAGGAGACTGAGGGGTGACCTCATTAATGTTTATAAATATGTAAAGGGCAAGTGTCATGAGGATGGAGCCAGGCTCTTCTCAGTGACATCCATTGACAGGACAAGGGGCAATGGGTGCAAGCTGGAACACAGGAGGTTCCATATAAATATGAGGAAAAACTTCTTTACAGTGAGGGTGACCGAACACTGGCACAGGCTGCCCAGGGAGTGGGGGAGTCTCCTTCTCTGGAGACATTCAAAACCCGCCTGGACGCGTTCCTGTGTGATATGATCTAGGTAATCCTGCTCTGGCAGGGGGTTGGACTAGATGATCTTTAGAGGTCCCTTCCAATCCCTGACATTCTGTGATTCTGTGATTCTGTGAAAGCAGGGAGTCAGACCCGACAGGGAGAGGTCTCAGGAACACTAGGGAGGCCAGGAGAGAAGTTTGCCAGCTGCCACGTGAGCGAGAGGGGACTGCTGATCTTCGGATGAGAACAGCTCGGATTTCAGCCTTGCTGTCACGCTCGGTGTTTGCTGAACTGTGCAGAAACCAAACAAACCCAGATTTAGAAACTGATGTTCTTAAGGCTAATGAAGAACAAAACAAAAAGCCGTTTTTCCTGAACTCTATTTTACCGTCAGTGAAAACCTCCTTGTTCTTCATGCTGGGTGTTTGATGCACAACACAAGGCACAACCGAGTCCTGCCTCAACAGACCCCTACAAGTGCCACTGCGAAGGATTAGCCGTAGCTAATCCTGGAATTAGGCTGGTTTAAGGTCAGCTATATGCAAATAGTGCCTTGCTAATATTGTCCCTAATTATTAATCACTTTCAGGAGTGCGTTTCCAGCCACTAAGCTTAGCACTGCAGAGAGAGGGAATTCAAGGAAAGCGGGTTTTCATTTTAAACCGTAGGTTTGAGTGATGACTTGAAGAGGCACAGAAAGACACGGTGCTTCCGCAGGAAGAACCAGAACTAACTCTGCAGAGAAAGCAAAACTCAGAAGCGGGGGCATAACAGCACAACAGAGGGGAAGAGGGTATCACCAGGGGAGGTTCAGGTTGGACATTAGGAAGCATTTCTTCTCAGCAAGGGTCATTAGCCATTGGAAGGGGCTGCCCAGGGAGGTGGTGGAGTCACCATCTCTGGAGGGGTTTAAGAAAAGCCTGGACATGGCACTTAGTGCCCTGGTCTAGTTGCCATGGTGGTGTCAGGGCAATGGCTGGATTTGATGATCCCAGAGGGCTCTTCCAACCTCATTGATTCTGTGATCGGCGATGGACAGAGGCGAAGACGGAGAATTTGAAGGAGATTCCAAAGGAGAAACACATCTGAGATTCTGCTTCTGATTTCCTCCAAAATATTTACACACAGCATGAAAAGTATGTTTAACAAGCACTAAGACACACTGCAGTCTAGGTGTTACAATGAAGATACATCTTAGGATCCTTGAAGCATGCTATGCCCAAGACTCACACACACAGAATGGTTAAGGGTGGGAAGGGACCTCTGGAGATCACCCAGCCCAACCCCTGACAAAGCAGGGTCACCCAGAGCATGTTGCACAGGGTCACATCCAGGTGGGTTTGAATATCTCCAGAGAAGGAGACTCCCCCCCTCCCTGGGCAGCCTGTGCCAGGGCTCTGCCACCCTCACAGCAAAGAAGTTCCTCCTCATATTCAGATGGAACTTCCCATGTTTCAGCTTGTGCCCGTTGCCCCTTGTCCTGTCACTGGGCACCACTGAGAAGAGTCTGGCCCCATCCCCTTGACACCCCCCTGAGGTATCTGTGAGCACTGATAAGATCCCCCCTCAGTCTGCTCTTCTCCAGCTGAACAGCCCCAGCTCCCTCAGCCTCTCCTCGTAGCAGAGATGCTCCAGCCCTCTGATCATCATCTCCTCTGACAGGGGTTTGTACTTTCATCAGGAGCAAGTTTCAAGGGCTTTAGGGAAAAATAATATTATGTAAAATTAAAAAAAAAAATCATTATTACAACACAAACCAGCAAAAAGTGAGGTATTTTACCTGAGCTGTAAACATGTTTATTAATTTAAAGTAGTTTCCATTACTTCAGAGCTATTAGATCCTGCCTGTTTCTGTACTGTTTAATCAAGGAAGCTGTTTCTGATCACATCAACGTTCCTTAGAGCGTTTCTTTCATCGGTCATAAGGAGGGGAACCAACACATTATCTTTCCTGGGAGTGGGAAACAAACAGCCCAGCTGGCGCAGCACCCAGATCCACATCAAAGCTGTGGCTGGAAAAGGATAATAACGTAGACCTTGAAATAACAGAGCCACAAAGAAATGTTTATGCACATAAAACCACCTGTGAAACAGCAAAAGGGATCAGCAGCTTCCCTGTATGAGGAACGAGCACTCCAACTATTCTACTATTCCCTCCGTTGAGGAACAGTTATGTGATACCTCGCAGGGAGAGGCTCCTCGCTGCAAACTCCCTCCCTTCATCCTGATCTAAAAGATGTAAATTGGAGTCAGAATTACAAGTTACAGCTCGAAACTGGGCAGTTTACTTCATATTAAAGCACAAAGAAGTGCGGAGGGAGCACCTGCCACTTCCACTGACCCCAATGGAGGAGAAGAGCAACATTCACTGTTGTATATAGACAAACTGATTAACATAAATGCATAAGTATCACTGACGATGCAGCCATGAATGGTGGAAATGATTCTCACAGAGAGAAGAGGTATCAGATTCTCCTTGACTCGATTTGGAAGCCATCACTTCTAGCCTGAGTGCTGACAGGCAAAGACAGGGAGAAGTACTTCCATTCCTGCTTTAACGAGCGGACACCGTTAAGCTAGGACGATAAAGGATGTCCCATACTTACTTTCAGAGCTGTGGAAGGATCAGAAGAAATGCTGAGCAGTCTCATGGAGGCCTCCATCTCCTGGGGTGGAAGGAAGAAGTTGGGAAGAACAACAGGATCAGATCTGAGCAGGATTGTTAAGGAACAACTGTTGGCAGCGTGTAGTTGCGCAGAGCTCCACAGGAGCTGCAGATGTGGAATGAGCCTCACTCTAACAGAATCACAGAATCACAGAATCAACCAGGTTGGAAGAGCCCTCTGGGATCATCGAGTCCAACCATTGCCCTGACACCACCATGGCAACTAGACCATGGCACTAAGTGCCATGTCCAGGCTTTTCTTAAACACCTCCAGAGATGGTGACTCCACCACCTCCCTGGGCAGCCCATTCCAATGGCTAATGACCCTTGCTGAGAAGAAATGCTTCCTAATGTCCAACCTGAACCTCCCCTGGCCAAGCTTGAGGCTGTGTCCTCTTGTCCTATCACTAGTTGCCTGGGAGAAGAGGCCGACTCCCACTCCACTACAACCTCCCTTCAGGTAGTTGTAGACTGCACTAAGGTCACCTCTGAGCCTCCCCTTCTCCAGGCTAAACACCCCCAGCTCCCTCAGCCGTTCCTTGTAGGTCAGACCCTCCAGACCCTTCATCAGCTTGGTCGCCCTCCTCTGGACTCGCTCCAACACCTCAACATCTTTCTTGAAGTGCGGGGCCCAGAACTAGACAGCTGCTAATGGATCCCAGATGGTGAATCTCATTAATTTTAATCAATATACTATTGTTCTGAACACTTGGTTCTCTCACCTGGCCTCACAAAACATGGGGCATCAACCTGCTTTACAGTAATACCTCACATATTTGTAGTACTTCATCTGTTAACGGTTGGACTTGATGATCTTGAAGGTCCTTTCCAACCAAAACGATTCTATCCTGCAAAAATTCCAACACAACTTAATGAAACTGAATGTGAGATTTGGGATCCGTGCAAGAAACATGGGAAAGTATTTTAAAAGCAAACTAAACTGCGTGTCTTTTAATACAGAAGAAACACAAGAGCTGTAACACATGGAGAAAACCAACATGGGGAAAAAAATCATAGAATCATAAAATGCAAGAAGATACTTTGAAACTACCCAAAACTAAATAACTCCCATGGATCACAGAATATATTCGTTACAAATGGTAAGGAAGTCAGCACTAGAGTGTGTGAAACACAACGCAACAGGGTCTTCCAACACCTTCCCAGGTCACCCATTCTACTCATCTTACAGGGAAGAGCTCCACACAGGGAATTTCTCTTTCCTGAGGCCAGTGAGATTCTAGCCAAGAAATAGGACATGGTCCTTGAATGCAACATGTGTTTAAGAAAAGAGAAAAGAAGGATACAAAACAATTTTTGGTTTGACAGATTTTTCTGACTCTTCCAGTGGGTCTTCACTACTGTCATCAGAAAAACCTTCATTGTTTCCTTCCGAGCCTGCTTGGGCTGATAGACTCTTAACACAGATCTCATCGGAGCCACTTTCTTCCTTGCCTTGATGACCTTCATTGGCAACTTCACCATCTTCCTCCTTCTTTCTTTCTGTGGTTTTTGGATTGGCCAAACCAACATCTGGCGGAAATCCCAGCAGTTCTTCAGGGGCTGCATGAAACTCTACAGTTTGCTCTATAAGTTTAGTGTTAAATGCTCTACCCCAATCACAATTTCCATTTTCTACGAGGCCATTGGCTGTTTGATGCACTTCTGACAAATGAGCAGGCTGGAACAGCTCCTTCCCAGTTGTTTCTGTGCCACTATTCAAGCTCTGAAAGCCTTCTGTTACTGCCCAAGGACTGCTCTCGTCTGCATGGAGGCTTACACACGGGCTAAGGGTCGTGAGCGTGCTTTGGTTGTCACCTTGAAGGATGCTGGACAAGGTGCTGCTCCATCTGCTGTTCCCTCTTCGGAAACAATCTATATCCACTGAGCGCTGATCTTCAGGCCTCAAGTCTGTGGGCTGCTGGTCAGCACCCTGCTCTGCTTCGGACAGCACGCTGGACCAGGGACTAGTTTTGTCCGTTATAGTTGTTATTTCGTTCAGAGTTCGTGGTTCTATAACATCTTCTTCATATTCTTCTTCACTGGGTGGCTGGACAGCAAAAGCACCTTCATCATCCTGGATGTAGCCCACTGGCAACGGATGCTCATCTTCAGGGACAGCTTGGTCTAGAAGTTCATGCAACATGTGTCTCTCAAACACAGATCTCCCAAAGGAGCACGGCTGCTGCGTATCACTGCGAACGCTGGGCGAGTCCAACTCGAGTTGGCCTTGACCTGCTTCGGTTCTGGCTTCTTCATCCTCCTGGTTGGGTACATGTGTAGCACCCAGCTTTCTGCTGGTGTCTTGATGCACATGAGAAGATTCTTTACTATTTTTAGTTACAGTCTGTAAGTCTGATTAATAGAAAACAGCATCAGTAAACGCACGGAGCAACAATTCACCTTTTATCTGATTTATCTGGGCTTTTTGCGGAAAATCATATATGTAAGAATGGCGAAGAGTTAAACATAGAACCACAGGATCACTGTGATTCTATCTGGGCAAGAACAACCCCATGTATGAGTACAAGTTGGGGACAGACCTGTTGGAGAGCAGCGGAGGGGAAAGGGACCTGGGGGTCCTAGTGGACAGCAGGATGACCATGAGCCAGCAGTGTGCCCTTGTGGCCAAGAAGGCCAATGGCATCCTGGGGTGGATTAGAAGGGGGGTGGTTAGTAGGTCAAGAGAGGTTCTCCTCCCCCTCTACTCTGCCCTGGTGAGGCCGCATCTGGAATATTGTGTCCAGTTCTGGGCCCCTCAGTTCAAGAAGGACAGGGAACTGCTAGAGAGAGTCCAGCGCAGAGCCATGAAGATGATGAAGGGGGTGGAACATCTCCCTTATGAGGAGAGGCTGAGGGAGCTGGGTCTCTTTAGCTTGGAGGAGACTGAGGGGTGACCCCATTAATGTTTATAAATATGTAAAGGGCAAGTGTCATGAGGATGGAGCCAGGCTCTTCTCAGTGACATCCCTTGACAGGACAAGGGGCAATGGGTGCAAGCTGGAACACAGGAGGTTCCACTTAAATTTGAGGAAAATCTTCTTTACGGTGAGGGTGACCGAACACTGGAACAGGCTGCCCAGAGAGATTGTGGAGTCTCCTTCTCTGGAGACATTCAAAACCCGCCTGGATGCGTTCCTGTGTGATATGGTCTAGGCAATCCTGCTCCGGCAGGGGGATTGGACTAGATGATCTTTTGAGGTCCCTTCCAATCCCTGACATTCTGTGATTCTGTGATTCTGTGATCACAGAATCAACCAGGTTGGAAGAGACCTCTGGGATCATCGAGTCCAACCATGGCCCTGACACCACCATGGCAACTAGACCAGGGCACTAAGGGCCATGTCCAGTCTTTTCTTAAACCCCTCCAGAGATGGTGACTCCACCACCTCCCTGGGCAGCCCCTTCCAACGTCTAATGACCCTTGCGGAGAAGAAATGCTTCCTAATGTCCAACCTGACCCTCCCCTTGCGAAGCTTGAGGCTGTGTCCTCTTGTCCTATCACTAGTTGCCTGCAGCTTTGTCAAACACTCTGCTGCTGTGATCACATCCTGCTCTCTTTACCCTTGAGAAGGCCAGGAGAAGGACAGAAATGCTAAGGAAAAAAGGAAATGTTCGGGATGAAATTACGGGGAAATAACTAGAAACACCTACACCAATGTAAAGAAAAATTAGACAGTGAAAATGCTCTGATATACAGAGTACACCTAAAGCAAATGGAAAAATACCTATTGCTTGGAGTGGCTAAAACCAGCTTGGACAGTTGGGACCACGTGGAAAGGAGAGAGGAATAATCTAGACAGCAAAGACAGATAATCCAACCACCTTTTCCTCTTATAGCTTCCCCAGTTTTACCGTAGGGGCCCAGAACACACAGTTGCTACTGCTATTCTCCAGCTTTCAGTTCAATTTACCAACTCGAATCAAATGCCAGACAATTCTTAATTAAATATTTGTAAAACAGAAATTCACTCAGGACTAACGCTCAGTTGTGGTGGTAAAATTATCAAGTCTGAAACCAAAGTGAAAAAACATATATCTGAAAACAAAGTGTACAAAGAGAGAGGATTTCCTTCCCTGTTGGGTCAAACTCCATCCTTATTGAGGATGTCACTCTGTGTCCAGCAGCACTAATAGGAGGGAAAATTAATTGCACTGATGCCTCTAAAAGAGGAAATGTATTGAATGTGATAAAGAGAAAAGCTGAGGCTTACTAAGAGCTTTGTCTTACCTATTCTAAAAGAGCCTTATTTTAGCTATTCATAGGGCACAAATTTCACCTGAAAACAGAGATATGCCAAATCCTATTACGTTGAGGTGTTGGAGCGAGTCCTGAGGAGGGCGACCAAGCTGGTGAAGGGTCTGGAGGGTCTGACCTACGAGGAACGGCTGAGGGAGCTGGGGGTGTTTAGCCTGGAGAAGAGGAGGCTCAGAGGTGTCCTTAGTGCAGTCTACAACTACCTGAAGGGAGGTTGTAGTGCAGTGGGAGTCGGCCTCTTCTCCCAGGCAACTAGCGATAGGACAAGAGGACACAGCCTGAATCTTGGCCAGGGGAGGTTCAGGCTGGCCATTAGGAAGCATTTCTTCTCAGCAAGGGTCATTAGCCATTGGAATGGGCTGCCCAGGGAGGTGGTGGAGTCAGAATCTCTGGAGGTGTTTAAGAAAAGACTGGCCATGGCACTTAAGTGTCATGGTCTAGTTGCCATGGTGGTGTCAGGGCAATGGTTGGACTCGATGATCCCAGAGGGCTCTTCCAACCTGATTGATTCTGATTCTGATTCAAAGAACCACAGACTCCATTCAGCACCGTTCTAGGGATTGTTTTTCCACAAGACCTTCCTTTTTCTCCTGAGCAGACATTGAAATTTAAGTAGAATTTAGGCTATCTTGAGAGGGTCTTAACTCCCACCTAATCTGCCTTCTGAATGTTCCAGTTCAACACTACCATTACTGAAGGGAGGCTGAAAGTCCCTCTGAAGCACTCTCCCAGTGGTACACACGCTGACTACCAACACCAGGAACTGGTCCCAATAATGTAAGAAATCTGAAGATACTTTAAGGCAACTTCTGCCAACAAAACTCCCAACCAAGTGACAACTTACCATTGATTAGGCTGCTGACCTGAGACACCAGCTGACTGGATTTTTCCAAAAGATGGCATTCATTGGGATCCACATCTCGGCTCATCAAGCCCCGATGATCACTCTCCTGCTCCTCACAACTTGGTTTGGATGTGTTACCGTAACTGAAGTCAGGAAAAGATCTGGTCAGCTTCTGACTGAAGTATCTTTGAACCTCATCCAGCTCACTCAAGTTTTTTCTGTAAGATGTGGTAAGAAATTTGGTAAGAGGAGAAAAAAACCTGGGGCAGACTGATTCTATTTGTATTATTCTAGTCAACAGCATGTAAATATGCAAACATAAGATTAAGGCTGCCCAGGGAGGTTGTGGAGTCTCCTTCTCTGGAGATGTTCAAAACCTGCCTGGACACGACCCTGTGCAACGTGCTCGGGGTGACTCTGCTTTGGCAGGGGGTTGGACTAGACGATCTCCAGAGGTCCCTTCCAACCCCAACAATTCAGTGATTCAGTGATAGTATTGAAAAACTAGATCAGTAGGTGAAGTGTTGAGGTTGCTCTGTCTAAGCAAGAGGATAACACTCAAGAACAAATGACAAATTAGCTATGAAACTTAGGCTGGAAGTTAAAAAAAAGAGCTAGTTTTAAACGTACTTAATCGAAGGAGTTGGATTTGAGATTACCTTCCTATAGAAGTCATAAAGGCAAGAATATTAACTGCCTTTATAACTGAGCTTCATAAACATCTGAGGATATTTACCTGCTTAAGATCTAAGGATTTTATGATATATTGCTTGTGATAGCAGGGGAAGGGATGGAATGACTCAGTCTCTTTCAGTCTTACATTCCTACAGATAATAAATACTCTTCTCCTAAAGTTTATACCTGATTTAAACCTAGAATATAGTCAAAAGAAAAGTGCTCCTAGCAAGGAGAAAGGCATCATGTTGGGAAAGGACATCCTGTTGTGAAAATGCTTACAGGCTTCTTCTTGTATCTCTGAAAACCATCTCAGAGGACTATTGGATTAATAGTGTGAGTTGCGTTATAGAATCACACAGAATCACAGAATCAATGAGGTTGGAAGAACCCTCTGGGATCATCGAGTCCAACCATTGCCCTCACACCACCATGGCAACTAGACCATGGCACTAAGTGCCATGTCCAGTCTTTTCTTAAACCCCTCCAGAGATGGTGACTCCACCACCTCCCTGGGCAGCCCCTTCCAATGGTTAATGACCCTTTCTGAGAAGAAATGCTTCCTAATGTCCAACCTGAAGCTCCCCTGGCCAAGCTTGAGGCTGTGTCCTCTTGTCCTATCGCTGGTTGCCTGGGAGAAGAGGCCGACTCCCACTGTGCTACAACCTCCCTTCAGGTAGTTGTAGACTGCACTAAGGTCACCTCTGAGCCTCCTCTTCTCCAGACTAAACAAAGATGTACAAAGATGTACAAAGGTGGATAAAGCAAAGCATTCCATCCAGACTTAAAAACACTGCTGTTGCTGTTTGACTTCAGAAACTCACAGCATTGTTAGAGCACCTCAGTCCTGACGCAGAGTTGCCCCCCTAGTCCCTGCTTTTCCAATCTCATCTCATCCTGCTGTAAATTACACTGGGTTAAAAACTGGCTGGATGGGTGAGCCCAGAGAGCGGTGGTGAATGGGGCAAAGTCCATTGGAAGGTGCTGCCCAGGGAGGTGGTGGAGTCACCATCTCTGGAGGGGTTTAAGAGAAGATTGGACATGGCACTTAGTGCCATGGTCTAGTTGACATGGTGGTGTCAGGGCAATGGTTGGACTCAACGATCCCAGAGGGCTCTTCCAACCTCATTGATTCTGTGATTCTGTGATATCCCACCGATACCTCTTCATCACTTATTGTATATTTTCATTTTAATTTGGAAGAATTCTTCAGTTTCAAGCTCTGCTTAGCAAACCTAAGGCTTTGCATTACCTTGCTGCCTATAGCTCTGCATTACCTGAGAGCAGTTAGAAGAGAAGCGCGCGATGACAGCGATAACGAGTCCTTCTTTGCCGCCCGGTGCGCGTTGCCTTCCGCTTGCTGCAGGCATTCGTGAAATCTGCGCACGTTCTGCATGTGCTCTTCATGACGAGGCGTGTGTGTTCCAGGGGGACTAATTCTGCTAGCAGCAGACCTATGTTTAACAACAGAAAACAGTTCAAAAACTGTAATTGTGAAAAGTCTGCCAACTAAGAATATCCAACATCTTTAAATGCATAAAAGAGCGCTTCAGGACATGGTTTAGCGGGCATGGTGGCATTGGGTCGATGGTTGGACTCGATCACAGAATCAATCAGGTTGGAAGAGACCTCTGGGATATCGAGTCCAACCATTGCCCTGACACCACCATGGCAACTAGACCACGGCACTAAGTGCCATGTCCAGTCTTTTCTTAAACACCTCCAGAGATGGTGACTCCACCACCTCCCTGGGCAGCCCCTTCCAATGGCTAATGACCCTTGCTGAGAAGAAATGCTTCCTAATGTCCAACCTGAACCTCCCCTGGTGAAGCTTGAGGCTGTGTCCTCTTGTCCTATCGCTAGTTGCCTGGGAGAAGAGGCCGACTCCCACTGCACTACAACCTCTCTTCAGGTAGTTGTAGACTGCACTAAGGTCACCTCTGAGCCTCCTCTTCTCCAGGCTAAACAACCCCAGCTCCCTCAGCTGTTCCTTGTAGGTCAGACCCTCCAGACCCTTCACCAGCTTGGTCGCCCTCCTCTGGACTCGCTCCAACACCTCAACATCTTTCTTGAAGTGCAGGGCCCAGATCTTTTAGGTCTTTTCCAACCTTAACGATTCTATGATTCTATGGTTCTATGACGGATGAAACTAGCTCTTCCAAGGGACAGAAAGCAGGAATTACTGCAGGATATCTGATGGTCCTAGTCCTGGAACGTGCAATACTACAGCATTTTCTACAACTACCTGAAGGGAGGTTGTAGTGGAGTGGGAGTTGGCCTCTTCTTCCAGGCAACTAGCGATAGGACAAGAGGACACAGCCTCAAGCTTGGCCAGGGGAGGTTCAGGTTGGACATTAGGAAGCATTTCTTCTCAGCAAGGGTCATTAGCCATTGGAAGGGGCTGCCCAGGGAGGTGGTGGAGTCACCATCTCTGGAGGGGTTTAAGAAAAGACTGGACATGGCACTTAGTGCCGTGGTCTAGTTGCCATGGTGGTGTCAGGGCAATGGTTGGACTCGATGATCCCAGAGGGCTCTTCCAACCTGGTTGATTCTGTGATTCTGTGATCTAAAGGACCAACAGCCAGCTGACTTACCGCTCTCGAGTAGGAACACCAGCTTCCTTTGACAAGGCGTTCAACTTCTGCTTGGAAAAGCTTGTAGCATTACTGGGAAACGTTGGAAAGCTGGGTTTCACCTAGAAGAAAGAGGAACACCACACATAAACACTCCCCAGCAAGAAAATAGAGAAATTAAAGTAGTATCTTGCTGAGCTACCAAACAAAAACTTAAGTTTTCTAAATAGCTTTAAATTTTCAAAGGATTTTCCAGCACTGAGCCAAAGCACCATTTCACAACACTCTTAATTCAGAAACATTTGTCAATTCCCCCCACACTACTGAAGAGTAAACCAATGGGAAGTAGGGCACAAGGGCTCCATTATACGTGTAAATCACACCCCAGTGTAACTGGAAAGTCTAGAGAATTAAAAAAAAAAACCACAAGAAATGCCAAATCTTCCAGACAAATTAATTTCTGCCAAATTAGAAATTTCCTAACCAACAAAAGGCTGAATTTACAGTGGTTCTGGGCATCAGCTGCCACCCAAAGCAGCAACCAGAACAATGCCAGGCTCCCAGACATCCAAAACCACAGAATATTCTCCTAACAATAAAAAAATCCCCAAACACCCACAAAGGAACAACATAATGAAGACACTGGAGATGTTCATGATCTAGGTTTGAATGAGCGCTGTAACTAGTGTTGGCCTGCAGCTACCATGGAAGTTCTTTCCAGCAGAATTCTTGAACAAGGAATTTTAAGTGTTTCTGGTACATTTACACAGACTGATCCGTTACAGTACTGTGAATGTGCTACAGAATCATGGAATTGTTTTGGTTGGAAAGGACCTTTAAGATCATCGAGCCCAACCATTAACCCAGCACTGCCAAGCCCACCACTAACCCATGTCCCTCAGCACCACATATACACGGCTTTTAAATCCCTCCAGGGATGGGGACTCCACCACTGCCCTGGGCAGCCTGTGCCAGCGCTTGACAACCCTTTCAGTGAAGACATTGTCCCTGATCTCCAATCTAAACCTCCCCTGGCACAACTTGAGGCCGGTTTCTCTCGTCCTATCGCTTGTTACCTGGGAGAAGAGACTGACCCCCCCCCCTCGCTACGCCCTCTTTCAGGCAGTTGTAGAGAGTGAGAAGGTCTCCCCTCAGCCTCCTTTTCTCCACACTAAACACCCCCAGGTCCCTCAGCCACTCCTCATCACACTTGTGCTCCAGACCCTTCACCACCTTCGTTGCCTTTCTCTGGACTCGCTCCAGCACCTCAAGGTCTTTCTTGGAGTGAGGGGCCCAAAACTGAACACAGGATTCGAGGTGCGGCCTCACCAGTGCCAAGTCCAGGGGGACGATCCCTGCCCTACTCCTGCTGGCCACACTAGTGCTGACACAAGCCAGGATGCTGGTGGCCTTCTTGGCCACCTGGGCACACTGCTGCCTCATATGCAGCTGGCCATCGACTAACACCCCCAGGTCCTTTTCCCCCAGGCACTTTCCAGCCACTCTCCTCCCAGCCTGTAGCGCTGAGGGGGGTTGTTGTGCCCCAAGGGCAGGACCCAATGTTGCTCATTACTTCAGAAACCCTCAGAGTCAGCGGTGATTATTAGGAATCCAGTCAGTTATGCACAGAGGAGGAAACTGAAGTACGTACTGAAGAACCTGGTGGCTGGGTCCGGATCCTTGCCTGCCTTTGTTCTTTGAGATTATTTAGATTTTGAAGAGGGGAAACTGCTACTTTGATCTGCCCTCGGCACTGTCCACTGAAGTCTGTAATATTGTACCACCCACACACGAGCTGGAAGCCAGAAAGAAGAGGAGAAAGGTCCACTGATGCAAATCCTATCACTCGCTCAGTCTCTGGGGAAGAAGAATATGAAGCACATATTAATTTAAACTGCATGTAGAAAAAGTATTTTCAGGGATGCTAAAAATCAGTCCATTTTACAGCCCTTGAAATCTTTATAGAGGGAAAGACATCTTATAAAACTGGAAAAATGGTTTAAAAGCTGATAGCTCTTATGAGGTAAAGAGCAAGTGAAACATGGAACAAAGAGGAAAAATTGTTTCAAGCAATTAAACCAGCTTCTTCCCTCTGGGTTTGCCAAAATAGCTGTCGCTCTTGCAGCTGTTGATAACCTGAACACCTACATCGGTCATAATTCACAGCAGAATAAAGGCCTCGCCGCAGGTGTGGAAAGGACGTGAGGGTTACGTACCCTATGCAATACTTAATCAGAAGAATTAGTTAAGCAAGGGTTGTAATAAAGGGAAAAATATTCAGCTTGAAAATGGGCTAGAAATAAGAGACAATCGGGCCCCACACTTCAAGAAAGATGTTGAGGTGTTGGAGCGAGTCCAGAGGAGGGCGACCAAGCTGGGGAAGGGTCTGGAGGGTCTGACCTACGAGGAACAGCTGAGGGAGCTGGGGGTGTTTAGCCTGGAGAAGAGAAGGCTCAGAGGTGACCTTAGTGCAGTCTACAACTACCTGAAGGGAGGTTGTAGTGGAGTGGGAGTCGGCCTCTTCTCCCAGGCAACTAGCGATAGGACAAGAGGACACAGCCTCAAGCTTCACCAGGGGAGGTTCAGGTTGGACATTAGGAAGCATTTCTTCTCAGCAAGGGTCATTAGCCATTGGAAGGGGCTGCCCAGGGCGGTGGTGGAGTCACCATCTCTGGAGGGGTTTAAGAAAAGACTGGACATGGCACTTAGTGCCCTGGTCTAGTTGACAGGGTGGTGTCAGGGCAATGGTTGGACTCGATGATCCCAGAAGTCTCTTCCAACCTGGTTGATTCTGTGCTTCTGTGATTTATCTCTAGCATTCTTCTAGTGCAAGGTAAAATATGTCTTTACAATTCTACTCTCCAATGTACTTAATAGAATTTACTTTACTTATATTAAAAACAAGTCCAAGGAAAGGGATGCAGAAAAGACACTCAATACGGCACTACAAACTTTACCTGCTTTATGCCACACTTTGAAGACCAGGGTCTGCTGTGGATCCAGCAGGAGCTCTTTGGATAATCTGTTACGAACAATAATAATAATATTTCATGTAACGTAGGAAAACCAACAAGTTCTATGATTCTATGAAAAAAACAATAAATTGGATCAAGTCTTACTTAACCTTCCCAAGAATCCTTCAGCAATTAGCAGTTCCTTCCTCTAGATGGGGAAACTACAGATGGGTGGAAATGGACTGACTCACCCAAGGTCTTAAGTCACAATCATAGAACTACAGAATCAGCATTTTTAGCTGAGCGTACAGGGCCATCAAGTAGAAAGGCAATTCTAACTGGAAATGTCCTTTTCACATCTAGCCTGTCAGATCCCAAGTGAGTCTGTGCGAGTCCCCCTTCCTTACCTTGCTTGTTGCTGAAAGTCCCAGACGGGTGAGTCTGTATTTTCTATTACTGAAGTGGTTATTGGAGCATCTGCACCAGCAACAGCAAACGATACGCAGCTACTGGGTGCTGTTACTTCACGTTCTGTCAAAGGACTCCCTAAAATGATACAGAATTAAATACAGATTTTTTATTAACAATTAAAAAAATATCTAAAGGCAGTTCAGAAATTAAAATCGGATAATTAACAAAGAAATCCACCATCTAGGAAATCACAGAATCAACCAGGTTGGAAGAGCCCTCTGGGATCATCGAGTCCAACCATTGCCCTGACACCACCATGGCAACTAGACCAGGGCACTAAGTGCCATGTCCAGTCTTTTCTTAAACCCCTCCAGAGCTGGTGACTCCACCACCTCCCTGGGCAGCCCCTTCCAATGGCTAATGACCCTTGCTGAGAAGAAATGCTTCCTAATGGCCAACCTGAACCTCCCCTGGCCAAGCTTGAGGCTGTGTCCTCTTATCCTATCGCTGGTTGCCTGGGAGAAGAGGCCGACTCCCACTCCACTACAACCTCCCTTCAGGTAGTTGTAGACTGCACTAAGGTCACCTCTGAGCCTCCTCTTCTCCAGGCTAAACAACCCCAGCTCCCTCAGCTGTTCCTCATAGGTCAGACCCTCCAGACCCTTCATGAGCTTGGTCACCCTCCTCTGGACTCGCTCCAACACCTCAACATCTTTCTTGAAGTGGAAATACTCCTTTTCACTGGTGGAGCTGAAAATACTTTACATTTACAACGGGAGCAAATATTACATTAATGTTTTGCAGAGCAAAAACTGGAATATTCAAAGGAGAAATGGAAAAACCATTTGCCTAAGATCATCTGAGATGTCAGAGGCAAAGCTAGGAATAAAACCCAGGTTCCCAGGACCCTGTTGCAGTGCTTGATCTACCTTCCACGTGAGGCCACAGAGTTTGGCAATCCTAGCTGCAAACACAGAAAATATCCAGCGTTACAAAAGGCAGTTCGACTTAAAAGCTGGATTGTGGAGGTGAAGCTCACTCATGTTGACTGAATAAGAAATCACAGAGCTGGTGTTAGCGACAGTCCTTCTCTGGAGATATTCAAACCCCGCTTGGATGTGACCCTGTGCAACGTGCTCTGGGTGACCCTGCTTTGGCAGGGGGTTGGACTGCGTGATCTCCAGAGGTCCCTTCCAACCCTAACCACTCTGGGATTCTGTGATATTCAAGGATTAATAACCTTTTTTATAGCCTCTATTAGTTCATCTCAAAAAGACTGAAATAGAGAAACTTAACATTCCTGCAAGGTAGAAACAAGTACCACCCTCCTCAGAGGAATATCATTATGAGGAGTGGCTGAGGGAGCTGGAGGTGTTTAGTCTGGAGAAAAGGAGGCTGAGGGGAGACCTTCTCGCTCTCTACAACTGCCTGAAAGGAGGGTGTAGCGAGGGGGGGTCGGTCTCTTCTCCCAGGTAACAAGTGATAGGACGAGAGGAACCGGCCTCAAGTTGTGCCAGGGGAGGTTTAGATTGGAGATCAGGGAAAATGTCTTCCCCAAAAGGGTTGTCAAGCACTGGAACACGCTGTCCAGGGCAGTGGTGGAGTCCCCATCCCTGGAGGGATTCAAAAGCCGTGTAGATGTGGTGCTGAGGGACATGGGTTAGTGGTGGCCTTGGCAGTGCTGGGTTAATTGTTGGACTTGATGATCTTAGAGGTCCTTTCCAACCAAAACAGTTCTGTGATTCTATCATTTATGAGCCTCACATGGCCTAACGCAATGTCGCCCAAGGTGAAGGGTACAGCACTTGATGTGTTTTAAAGGGTTTAATTCATGTTTATCAAAGAGATTCATTTACAAACTGCAACTTGAGGGAAAAACAAACAGCCCCAAAAACCTGCAAATTCACCAATTCTGTTACATTGCTACACATCAAGAAACAAACATCACCTGCTGGGAAGGAATGGTTTAATACGCTTTAGCATCAATTTCAAAGCAAAGAGCAATTCTTTGGTGACCCTCAAGTAGCCACTAAACTGTAATCCCCACTCTGCAGAGCGGGAAGCAGTGTGTCAAGCCTGGGTGAGCTCAGACTGCTCTGCCCTTACATTGCCCTTCCTCACTGCTGCGTCTGGCAGTCTCCAGACAGCACGAGTAAGCCAGCTTTATAAATTGATTGTATGCTAAAAATGCAAATTTGCAAGAGTCGTTGAGATATGAGTGCGTTGGGGTTAAGTTATTCAGATAACGCTTAACTTCAGAATTCAGCTGTCATCTGTAATGGTGAACATTATTTATATTTTGGATTTTATTAATAGAGATAGGCTGAATAGTTTAACCTTCTGCTTCCCCTGTACTTAATCAATGATGCAATGCTCTCAGGGCTGCAACACTATGAAGCCAATTTCAAAAGCCATCACATCCATTCACTGTGTCGGAGTAAGTCTGAGGATTTGTTTTTACGTTGCTCCATGCAGTACCTGTTATGAACAGAATCACAGAATCAATCAGGTTGGAAGAGCCCTCTGGGATCATCGAGTCCAACCATTGCCCTGACACCACCATGGCAACTAGACCAGGGCACTAAGTGCCATGTCCAGTCTTTTCTTAAACACCTCCAGAGATGGTGACTCCACCACCTCCCTGGGCAGCCCCTTCCAATGGCTAATGACCCTTGCTGAGAAGAAATGCTTCCTAATGTCCAACCTGAACCTCCCCTGGCGAAGCTTGAGGCTGTGTCCTCTTGTCCTAGCGCTGGTTGCCTGGGAGAAGAGGCCGACTCCCACTTCACTACAACCTCCCTTCAGGTAGTTGTAGACTGCACTAAGGTCACCTCTGAGCCTCCTCTTCTCCAGGCTAAACACCCCCAGCTCCCTCAGCCGTTCCTCGTAGGTCAGACCCTCCAGACCCTTCACCAGCTTGGTCGCCCTCCTCTGCACTCGCTCCAACACCTCAACATCTCTCTTGAAGTGCGGGGCCCAGAACTGGACACAGGATTCAAGGTGCGGCCTCACCAGTGCCGAGTACAGAGGGACAATCCCTGCCCTAGTGAACAGATACCAGGGAAAAAAAAGGGAAGGAAAAAGAAAGAAGAAAAGGGGGTGGTGGTGGTGTTACCTTTTAAACTTAGATGCATTGCTCTTTCCACAAGGATATTGACAGCAACCGTGTTTTCCAGAAACATCATGTCATCTTCTTGTGGTTGGCCACCGGTGATTTCTGAACTTACAATATCCAGTTTCTGACTCTGATTTTCAGAGAGCTGTTGGCTCAGATGAGGTGCTCGCTCTGTGCCTTCATCTTCGCTGTTGCTGTATTCCTCAGCACGGTGAAGTCTGCTGGGCAGAGCAGCAGAAGTGGAAGAAAGGGCGATGTGAACACGTACAGCAGCTCCTGCAAGGTTTGCAGCATTGCATCGGAACAACGGATAAACCCCTGCAAGAGAATTCACAATCAACCAGCTAAATAAGTCAAAGAAAAACCAGGATCTTGGAAAACAGCTGGTACGGCTCATTACAGCAGAGATCTCACATCAGACCTCAGAATGAATTTTGATTTTCAATGTAATTTCTACGCACTCAGCGCACTGGTAGAGTAAAGGTTAAAAACAGTGACCAATCCCCCGAATTTGGTATATCTTCATTTTCCTACTGGCAGCTCTGATTTTAAATGAAATTTAAAATTTCATTTAAATTTAAATTGAGAAATTTAATGAAATATAACAAGGGCAAGTGTAGAGTCCTGCATCTGGGCAAGAACAACCCCATGTACCAGTACAAGTTGGGGGCAGACCTGTTGGAGAGCAGCGGAGGGGAAAGGGACCTGGGGGTCCTAGTGGACAGCAGGATGACCATGAGCCAGCAGTGTGCCCTTGTGGCCAAGAAGGCCAATGGCATCCTGGGGTGGATTAGAAGGGGGGTGGTTAGCAGGTCAAGAGAGGTTCTCCTCCCCCTCTACTCTGCCCTGGTGAGGCCGCATCTGGAGTATTGTGTCCAGTTCTGGGCCCCTCAGTTCAAGAAGGACAGGGAACTGCTAGAGAGAGTCCAGCGCAGAGCCACGAAGATGATTAAGGGAGTGGAACATCTCCCTTCTGAGGAGAGGCTGAGGGAGCTGGGTCTCTTTAGCTTGGAGAAGAGGAGACTGAGGGGTGACCTCATTAATGTTTCTAAATATGTAAAGGGCAAGTGTCATGAGGATGGAGCCAGGCTCTTCTCAGTGACATCCATTGACAGGACAAGGGGCAATGGGTGCAAGCTGGAACACAGGAGGTTCCACATAAATATGAGGAAAAACTTCTTTACGGTGAGGGTGACTGAACACTGGAACAGGCTGCCCAGGGAGTGGGGGAGTCTCCTTCTCTGGAGACATTCAAAACCCGCCTGGACGCGTTCCTGTGTGATATGGTCTAGGCAATCCTGCTCCGGCAGGGGGATTGGACTAGATGATCTTTCGAGGTCCCTTCCAATCCCTGACATTCTGTGATTCTGTGATTCTGTAAAGCACATGAACTTCCTGAGCTGGGAACAGTGCCTCTGCATAATTTTATACACGTATATGGGAAACACTGCACAAAAGCAGCATGAAATTTTGGTTTAACTCTTGTTCCTTCTCCCTTCCCTGTGCACACTCCGAAGAAGCGCCAATAATCTGTCCACAAATCTGCCTGCAAGCTGGTGGGTGGTGAATGCCACGTGGGTGATAGAAGCCTAAAGAATCATAGAATCATAGAATCGTTTTGGTTGGAAATGACCTTTAAGATCATCAAGTCCAATCGTTAACCCAGCACTGCCAAGGCCACCACTAAACAATATCCCTAAGCACCACATCTACTCGTCTTTTAAATACCTCTAGTAACTCCACCACTTCCCTGGGCAGCCTGTTCCAGTGCCTGACAACCCTTTCCATGAAGAAATTTTTCCTAATATCCAATCTAATCAATATCCAATCGAACAGAGCAGAAGCTTCCACGACCTTCTTGGTGTCTAGTCCTTTGCTCTGACTGCAGGCATTCAGCCTCCTTGAGAGACATTATTCTTACTCGTTCTCACGACGCCAAATCCATAATTCTGAAGAAACATTCTTCATCAGGCCATGTAGGCTAATTGCTCGCCCTGTTACTGGTCATCACTGCCAATTTTTCACCCATTTAAACTTGCTAAGTTTTGAATTCACAGACCCAAGCATTTGAACCTTGTTTATCTTCAGTGAAAGGAGGAGGTGAGTGCGTGTTGCATACAGAATCACAGAATCAATCAGGTTGGAAGAGCCCTCTGGGCTCATCGAGTCCAACCGTTGCCCTGACACCACCATGGCAACTAGACCAGGGCACTAAGTACCATGTCCAGGCTTCTCTTAAACCCCTCCAGAGATGGTGACTCCACCACCTCCCTGGGCAGCCCCTTCCAATGGCTAATGACCCTTTCTGAAGGGTTATTAGACATACAGGACAAATCAAAGCTGTAAATGTTTTGCTTAAAGTGACTAGAGAAGTAACTAAACTAAAACATCAACAAAGAGGAAACATGACAATGTTCTTTAGGAACTTACCACTAACACTTAATGTTGTCCTTGACCTCTCTGCTAATGCTGCGAGGTCAACATAGGCAGATCCAAGAAGACGATCTGTATCAAGTGGTCTTTCCACGTCATTTTCTTTACCATATGCCCACCACACCTGGATTTCTAATTTCTCCTCTCTGAAGAACCAAAGCAGTCCTTGGCTCCTTCTGAGAGTCACCTTGTTTGGTTTCTTAAAGTTCACTGTAACGTTCTTTGCGTCGTCACTCAATTTTGGCCTCCTAAGCAAAGTCCACATGGCTTCCTGATTATATAGCTTATATCTGAGGTAGCAATAAATGTTTTTATGTAGGTGTGTCTGGCCTGCAAGCAGCACGCAGTGGACTGGCAGCCAGACTCTTGGGGTTGAGATGGTCACAGTCACTGGATTGGCACTCTGCGCCCATTCGTCGCTATCATCCATGCTGTCTTCACGGCTCTCCTCACCGTTCCATCCGAAGAGCTCAGCCGCCTCCAAAACACGCTCTCTGTCATCCTGATGAGCAAAGGTAACAGAAAGTTCCAGTCCTCCCACAATGGCCTGCATGACGTTTGTGCAGTGTGAAGGCATTAAATCTTCAGACAGGGTGACGGGGTACCAGCCTGTAATACCTTCAGGAGAAGAGATCACAATTAGACTTATCCTACCTCTTGAAAAATGTCAGGAAAAAATCTTCCGCTCTCTGGTCATTAATTGAGGACCAGTACTTGAAGTGGTTATTTCTTGTGAAAGTCTGGAATTTGTCAAATCATTTCTAACCTGAAAAATACAGCAAATTGTTCGACCTCAGAAAACCTCAGCAGTAGTTCTGACCCCAAAGGCATTTTACTTTCCATTTCATTAATGATACTCATTGTACAACGAAACTATATCCCGTGCATCTCCAATTATAAAATTCCATGAATCTTCAATTATAAAATTAATAATTCTCTTTTTTTTTTCTCCTCTCTTCCCATTAAAAACAAACCCAAAATTTCACGTTGGAGAAAATGACCACTATACTGAGATTAAAGCAGAAATAACCAAGATGATAATGAAAACATTATTATAAGACATAATCATCACAAATTAACACTAGTTAGAGGAGATATTTTACATTTAGTTTAAAAAAAGTTAATCCAACTGCTTTTTAACCTATCTAAGCCTTTGTTTCCAGCTTTGACATCTCAAAAGCAATCATTAGTCCTCCACTGAACACTACTACTCTTGGACTTTCCATCTTAAGGTAGAAAATAAATGGCACTGAATAAAATACTAAGGAGGTTAATATTCGTTCAACTACTACACAACGAGGAACGGCTGAGGGAGCTGGGGGTGTTTAGCCTGGAGAAGAGGAGGCTCAGAGGTGACCTTAGTGCAGTCTACAACTACCTGAAGGGAGGTTGTAGCGCAGTGGGAGTCGGCCTCTTCTCCCAGGCAACCAGCGATAGGACAAGAGGACACAGCCTCAAGATTCGCCAGGAGAGGTTCAGGTTGGACATTAGGAAGCATTTCTTCTCAGCAAGGGTCATTAGCCATTGGAAGGGGCTGCCCAGGGAGGTGGTGGAGTCACCATCTCTGGAGGGGTTTAAGAAAAGACTGGACATGGCACTTAGTGCCATGGTCTAGTTGACAGGGTGGTGTGAGGGCAACGGTTGGACTCGATGATCCCAGAGGGCTCTTCCAACCTGGTTGGTTCTGTGATTCTGTGATCCTACACCCTGAAAACCAACCTTCAAACAACAACCCTTATATGAGTTTTCTAATACAGGATTTTTAATGAAGGCATGTGCAATGTCTGAGAGCGCTTTGGTCTAAAAAAATTACCAAAATCCTCCAAAATGTGAATGAAAATTGGTTTAAGCAATTACTGGAGCATTTAACCAGAATGTCAGCAGTGTAATGCTGATGTATTACCTGATCTTCTTCTCAGCAGGTCTCTGGTTGGAATTGTGACTGTCCCAAGAAGATAATCTCTTGATGTCCGAGCTGCCAAGGTCTCAGTGGCTGGAAAACAAATCATTTTGCAAATACACCAAACTGGAACGTAAGATTTAAAAGTGATTCAGACAGCATCTCCTTTGAAAGAAAGCTGTATCACCTCAAGAGCAAACAGCTCAGCTGTCATACTGAAAACACTTGTAACCCATGAGTAAAGGACAAAGTCAAAATCAATGACCCAGCACGTATCAGGCCAAAATCTGTGTGAAACAAGGGTGTAAACAAGCCCCACATTCATGACAGGATATATGCTCCACCACCACTGAATTTGGAGAAACTTTTAAGGAATATTTCCATAGATGAGCATTAGGTAACCAGTGGGGAGCTAGTGATCTACATTACTACTCAGTTACCCTAACAACATGCCACTCCTGACTCTTCTCCCCCAGGAGTAAAAAAACTACGCCATCTTTAGGTAAATTTTGTTTATACAGTAATTCTACAACCTGTTGTTATGTTGTAGAACAAACCTTCCTATCTGCCACTGGATCATTGGAGGATTTTAAGCTATCATTATTCTGAATCATAGAATCATTTTGGTTGGAAAGGACCTTTAAGATCATCAAGTCCAACCATTAACCCAGCACTGCCAAGCCCACCACTAACCCATGTCCCTCAGCACCACACCTACATGGCTTTTAAATCCCTCCAGGGATGGGGACTCAAGGAACCTCCATTACCTCTCATGAATTGGAGGCAACAAGGCATGCACATACAAAGGGAGGGTGCTCCAAGAGTCAAGCACTATTACTGTTAACAGCATTATCTTTTCATTTAAGAGATGATCTTAGAAACCTTAACTCTTTGCACAAGGGGAACAGCATCTCCCAAAGCCTTTCATCTATTAGCAACTACACAGAACAGTCCTTGGAAATATTCAATGCCAAGTTGGACTGGGCTCTGAGCAACCTGGTCTACTGGAAGATGACCCTGCTTACTGCAGGGTGGTTGGACTAGGTGACCTTTAAAGGTCCCTTCCAACCCAAACCATTCTATGATTCTATGTACAGTGTCTCTTCTAAACTTAAAATTTAGGGGACTGGATCATTCCTCAACAGCATTCAGCCATTGTAATCACTTGTCCTCCTTACCTGACTTTGTGCTTTGATGGTAGATAGAGAAGATGATATTGGCAGACTGCAAGAGTTCCCCCAGGCAAGAGGCTTCTCCACTACTTTTCTGAATGATGAGGTTACAAGTAAACTCTACATGGTGCTCAAACTCTGGGCAGAAAGTATGAGCCACAGCTCGTGTGTTGCGTCTCTCTGCCTCAGGTAGGAAGGAGAGGTGCACAGAGACATAAGCGTTGACTCCCACACCTGCGTAGTACTGGACTGAAGGGTTCCTTTGCGCCACAGCTCTTCGTTTAGTACGTAAAAAGAAAAGAAGAAAGCAAATTAATATAATGTACAAGGAAATTAGGAACCAACGTAATTAAAGCAAAGGTTTCAAGTCTTTATGGTGAAAAGATGGTACAAATAATGAATGTTGTAAGTCAAAACAGATGTGGGTTCTGGCTGCATATTATTTTTCACCATTTTTTTTCATCTAGGAACACATATGAAATGGTGAGAGGAACTATCACAAGGTCCATCAGTGGTGGCTGTGTCTTATCATTCTCAGGATCTGAGACCAAAGTGGTTGAGAAAGTCCTCAGCACCTTTAAAAATATCCCATACTGTAGAAAAAGCTGTAGGATAACTTCCCAGAGAACCTGCTCTAGAAGAAAGCAAAAGACCAAGACAAATTATTTTTATAGGCTAGTACTGACAAGCAAAAGGAGGTGAAATTATCAGATGGAATTATTTACAAGTAAAACAGACCCAGCTATTACTCAGGTCATACTTCTGAACAATGAGGAGTCTGAGGTCATTCCACTTAGGTCATTCCTTTCTTAACTTCTCCAAGCACCATACGGTAGTGATCCTCATCTTACAATGTCTACTTGAATTAAGATGGAGATGAGGAGCTCAGCAACACTGAGAAAGAGTCAGTGAGCACTGCTCTAGAATGACAGGAGCCATCCTTCTCTTATGGAATTCACTCCCTCTCTTCTAGCCTTTTCTTTCTTAATTCTTGAAAAATCGTACATTGGAACTAAGTTCAGGTGATACCATGCATTTAGAGCAGAGCCTTCAGGTTACAAGGAATATGTTTCATTTATTAGTTAGTTTATCAATGTTTCCACAGTAAAATTCAAGAAAACAAATCTCAGCTAGCTTTTCACAGAATCACAGAATCAGCCAGGTTGGAAGAGACCTCTGGGATCATCGAGTCCAACCGTTGCCCTGACACCACCATGGCAACTAGACCAGGGCACTAAGTGCCATGTCCAGGCTTTTCTTAAACACTTCTAGAGATGGTGACTCCACCACCTCCCTGGGCAGCCCCCTCCAATGGCTAATGACCCTTGCTGAGAAGAAATGCTTCCTAATGTCCAACCTGAACCTCCCCTGGCCAAGCTTGAGGCTGTGTCCTCTTGTCCTATCGCTAGTTGCCCAGGGGAGAAGAGGCCGACTCCCACTCCACTGCAACCTCCCTTCAGGTAGTTGTAGACTGCACTAAGGTCACCTCTGAGCCTCCTCTTCTCCAGGCTAAACACCCCCAGCTCCCTCAGCCGTTCCTCGGAGGTCAGACCCTCCAGACCCTTCACCAGCTTGGTCGCCCTCCTCTGGACTCGCTCCAACGTTTTAAACAGCGTCAGTAACACCAAGATCCAATCCCCAAATAGGTACCATTTTACATCAGCCAATTTTTATATCAGCTTTCGGTGTAGAAAAATGTGGAAATGTAAAAAAAATGTGCCCTTACAATCTCGATCCTGCTGCAGAATGAATGCTACCACACTGTACTGCAGCTTAAGGGACAAAAATAACCTTTGATGTTCTTTATAAAGTTATTTTCACTTCTGATCAGAACCCAGCTTGAACCTTGGTCTCTGCAGATGGGAAGTTGGCCAGTTACAATTTGTTCTGACCGAATGTCTCAGCCTGCTGCCTCCAGATAAAGCTATTTTAAGAGAAAAATCTTCCTTTTGGAATTAGGCTTTACCTAGCTGCTGCTTGCAAACCAGCTGCTCGGTGTATTTGTACAGAAAGAGAAACAGCTTGAGCAGCTACTCCTGCTGCTGGTCTCATGGATCGCTGGTATCTCATGCTCACGTCAAGCAAGCCTGGATTAAATGAAAGAAAGGAAAGAAATGTTCAGCTTTTTATCACAGAATCACAGAATCAATCAGGTTGGAAGAGCCCTCTGGGATCATCGAGTCCAACCGTTGCCCTGACACCACCATGGCAACTAGACCAGGGCACTAAGTGCCATGTCCACTCTTTTCTTAAACCCCTCCAGAGATGGTGACTCCACCACCTCCTTGGGCAGCCCCTTCCAATGGCTAATGACCCTTGCTGAGAAGAAATGCTTCCTAATGTCCAACCTGAACCTCCCCTGGCCAAGCTTGAGGCTGTGTCCTCTTGTCCTATCGCTAGTGGCCGACTCCCACTGCACTACAACCTCACTTCAGGTAGTTGTAGACTGCACTAAAGTCACCTCTGAGCCTCCTCTTCTCCTTATACAGTTACATCCAACATAATCAATACTCAGTTACACTTCTCAATACAAAACTTACTCTATTAATGCAGAAAAATAATTCCACATCCATTGGGACCGGCTGTGCAAGATGCTGTACTTCAGCCAAGTTACAGCCTGGTACAGGAGGCACAGAAGGAAATTTTAAGGGCCGCATCCTGCGACCTGACCTACCGGCAGTCAGATCAGATGGTCTTAACATTTCCTTCTTGTTGATGAATATATGGCAGAGTACAACCAGGAGAGGCTGTTTAACCCAGCCACAATCTCATGTGTGCCGCCCCTGTAATACTTTTAAGATCATAGAACCACAGAATGGTTTGGGTTGGAAGGGACCTTAAAGATCATCCAGTTCCAACCCCCCTGCCACGGGCAGGGACACCTTCCACTAGACCAGCTTGCTCCAAGCCCCATCCAACCTGGTCTTGAACACTGCCAGGGAGGGGGCAGCCACAGCTGCTCTGGGCAACCTGGGCCAGGGTCTCACCACCCTCACAGCCAAGAATTTCTTCCTAAGAACTCATCTAAGTCTCCCCTCTTTCAGTTTAAAACCGTTCCCCCTCATCCTATCACTCCATGCCCTTGTAAAAAGTCCCTCTCCAGCTTTCCTGTAGCCCCTTCAGGCACTGGAAGGTGCTAGAAGGTCTCCCCGGAGCCTTCTCTTCTCCAGGCTGAACAGCCCCAACTCTCAGCCTGTCTCCAGAGCAGAGGGGCTCCAGCCCTCTGAGCATCTCCGTGGCCTCCTCTGGACTCGCTCCAACAGCTCCGTGTCCTTCTTGTGTTGGGGCCCCAGAGCTGGACGCAGCACTGCAGGGGGGGTCTCCCGAGAGCGGAGCAGAGGGGCAGAATCCCCTCCCTCGCCCTGCTGGCCACGCTGCTGGGGATGCAGCCCAGGACACCGTTGGCTTTCTGGGCTGCCAGCGCACGTTGCCGCCTCATGGTGAGCTTCTCGTCACCCATCACCCCCAAGTCCTTCTCCTCAGGGCTGCTCTCAATCCATTCTCCGCCCAGCCTGGATTTGTGCTTGGGATTGCCCCAACCCACATGCAGGACCTTGCACTTGGCCTTGTTGAACTCCATGCGGTTCGCACAGGCCCAGCTCTCCAGCCTGCAAGATATCCTACTTGAGTATTTCAACACATCCTTTTTATAGCACCTCAGTGACAAAATCTTCAGAGAGACACATTTTCTGCTGCTGCATGTGTCTAACCTATTACAAAATAATCGAAGAATACTGAACTCCCTCTCCAGCCCCAGCTTGTTGTTTTAAAACTGGTTAGGAGTTTGAGGGGTCCTCATGTTTAATCACTGCTTCTTCACTAGGTATGGCGACAGTGAACGTTGGGAGGAAAAACACTCATGGTTGGTATCAGTTGCCAACACAAATCCATATTTTTATTTGCCTCAGAAGCAAATACATCGACTTTCATTTTTACATATAAAGTGAAAACCCACAAGTCTTCCTTACCTGAAGACCGCAGATGAAATTCCCCTGAAGAATCAGTCCTGGGGACCAACGGAAGATTAAAACTCTGTATCCCTATTTCTTCACGATGCTGCATAGTCACCATGGCACAGAGTCGTGACAAAGGCAAGGTCCCTTTGGCAACCATCTGGTCTCTGACATTTGGGTAATAATACCTGGGAAGATACAAAGAAGCGGCATCAGTCGTGCTGGTTTGATGATGACAAAATGATCATCATCGCCCTCAAGACTGTACATGAGTCAACTTCAATTTGTGTGTCTTCAAACACTAGTTAGTGTCCTGACATCCAAGGGATAAACGCAAGTAAGTGAATTTCCACAGATAAAAAACCCAGTAAGTGCTCATGTAGAGAAGACTTCTAGAGCACAAGTGTGATGAGGAGCGGCTGAGGGACCTGGGGGGGTTTAGTCTGGAGAAAATGAGGCTGAGGGGAGACCTTCTCGCTCTCTACAACTGCCTGAAAGGAGGGTGTAGCGAGGGGGGGTCGGTCTCTTCTCCCAGGTAACAAGTGATGGGACGAGAGGAACTGGCCTCAAGTTGTGCCAGGGG
Source organism: Nyctibius grandis (assembly GCF_013368605.1). Lineage (NCBI taxonomy): Eukaryota > Metazoa > Chordata > Aves > Nyctibiiformes > Nyctibiidae > Nyctibius > Nyctibius grandis. Next base: position 126,156,291 of record NC_090659.1, read on the forward strand.
AGGTTTAGATTGGAGATCAGGGACAATGTCTTCCCTGAAAGGGTTGTCAAGCACTGGCACAGGCTGCCCAGGGCAGTGGTGGACTCTTCATCCCTGGAGAGATTTAAAAGCCGTGTAGATGTGGTGCTGAGGGACATGGGTTAGTGGTGGCCTTGGCAGTGCTGGGTTAACGGTTGGACTTGATGATCTTGAAGGTCCTTCCCAACCAAAATGATTCTATAATGCTACAAAGGTACTTTTGCATTAGTCATAGCACGTCAACTAGCAGAAACTCTACTAAAAATCAGCACCCCAAAGAAAAAACAAGAGAAGGATCTGGCACCAAATATTCTCCACTCTCGATTTCAATTAATACACAAAAATGCTACTTGCAGAACAATTTGTGGGATCAGTTTGTAAGTGTAAAAAACAAGTCTAGACTGTTTCTTACTGTGCTGCTTGGCTTCAGATTCATCCTAAAGTGAGTTTTGGCAACAGGAGAAAGGCACCCACTGGGTTTTCAGCAGCAGTGACTGAGTAACGTGGTAATGCTATAGACGTGTGTTTCCCTTTCCATTTTGGGACAAATCCTGAACATTAATTGACTGTTCGAGTCTTGGGTAGAGCACTGCCTGACCAGTAGGCCCAACATCTTGGAATATTACACCTGTTGGTTTCTACTTTTTCCCCCATATGCTTCTAGGAGTAATTCAAGATGCTGACAGCATCATAGCAAGAACTCTCTTGATTTGGAATCTAGCAGCCAATATCTAATCTCCTTCCTAACAACAAGGATTTGTTACAGAATCACAGAATCACAGAATGTCAGGGATTGGAAGGGACCTTGAAAGATCATCTAGTCCAATCCCCTGCCGGGGCAGGATTACCTAGATCATGTCACACAGGAACGCGTCCAGGCGGGTTTTGAATGTCTCCAGAGAAGGAGACTCCACAACCTCTCTGGGCAGCCTGTGCCAGTGTTCAGTCACCCTCACTGTAAAGAAGTTTTTCCTCATATTTAAGTGGAACCTCCTGTGTTCCAGCTTGCACCCGTTGCTCCTTGTCCTGTCAATGGATGTCACTGAGAAGAGCCTGGCTCCATCCTCATGACACTTGCCCTTTACATATTTATAAACATTAATGAGGTCACCCCTCAGTCTCCTCTTCTCCAAGCTAAAGAGACCCACCTCCCTCATCCTCTCCTCAGAAGGGAGATGTTCCATCCCCTTCATCATCTTCGTGGCTCTGCGCTGGACTCTCTCGAGCAGTTCCCTGTCCTTCTTGACCTGAGGGGCCCAGAACTGGACACAATATTCCAGATGCGGCCTCACCAGGGCAGAGTAGAGGGGGAGGAGAACCTCTCTTGACCTGCTAACCACACCCCTTCTAATCCACCCCAGGATGCCATTGGCCTTCTTGGCCACAAGGGCACACTGCTGGCTCATGGGCATCCTGCTGTCCACTAGGACCCCCAGGTCCCTTTCCCCTACGCTGCTCTCCAACAGGTCTGTCCCCAACTCGTACTCATACATGGGGTTGTTCTTGCCCAGATGCAGCAGGCTTTTTCCATTTCAAATATTGCAAACTGGCAAGAGGATGTTTACAGAATTCTTAAAAGGCTTCTGGCTCAGTAATTTGCTCCTTTCACCCAAAAATTTACCAGCCACTATCAGTGAGTGGTTAGGGCAAGACTAAACCAAAGTCCATTTGTCCTCAGGAAACTGAACCAAGCATAATTATGCTTTTTAAAGCTACCTGTCTTCATGGTCTCTGCTTTCCATTACCAGTAATTAGTTTCAGTTGCCAAAGAAACTACACTTTAAGCTTACAAACATTTTATAGTATATTCTTTTGTACTCAGTGACTTGTATTAGGGAAAAAAAATCAAAACAATTAAATTATACTGCCAGGGGGCTATTAAGTCAAATTTAGATGTGCCAAGCGTTTAAACACTGCTTTTAGATCACTATGCTGATAACAAAGTGGAAGAAAGCAAACTAAGAGCATCCACTTTCTAATGAAGTTGTAAGAAGAAGAGTAATCAGCACTCTTGGGGGGAAAACAAGGCTCATGTGTCTTAAATGCAACCTTAAATGCACTTATTCATCACCAAATGTTGATGAGCTCACCATTTTTTCACTTATTATTAAATATCCATCCCACAGCTAGAGATTTTTCAATACCAGATATGTCTCTACCTGTATTGCTGTGACATCTACAAAGAATAGGATGTTATTCTGTACCTGCACCAGACTTCAAACTGGATTCCTCCTCCAGCCCCTCCTGGTGTCATAAATGCACTGACCAGAAGCCTCTGGACTGGGACATCAGCAGGAACCAACAGAGAATGATGACGCTCATCATTAAAGACGGGATCAGGGACGCACAAAGTGGTTGCTGTGCGAAACGGCTTTAATTTGATGCCTACAAGTGAAGCAGAGTTGGTTAAAAATGGTTTCATTTGGGGGTTTCAACCTTTTCCTATTTGCAGTCCTTCAGGAGGCAGGACCCGGGGACAATAAGGTCAATCCTCCTTCTGAGTTTCACTTCACAAATCTTTGACAAGCAATTCATGCAGTCCCATGTGAGCCACAGGCTGAAAACTACTGTTAAATGTGGCTGGAAGCTGACATAGTCCACAAGAGTTGCTGTGGAACAACGTTACTGACTGTCATTTTTCAGAGGAAATAATCTATTAGTGATTCAAAGCACTCGAAGTCAACACGAAGTCTTTTTCTACAATTGTAATTATTTAAATACTCCTTTATAATCCCAATGATCTAAACCAGGCAAGTCTTCTCTTGGTGCATCCATGAAAATGAGCACCTTGAAAGAATCACCGAATCACAGAATCAATGAGGTTGGAAGAGCCCTCTGGGATCATCGAGTCCAACCATTGCCCTGACACCACCATGGCAACTAGACCATGGCACTAAGTGCCATGTCCAGGCTTTTCTTAAACCCCTCCAGAGATGGTGACTCCACCACCTCCCTGGGCAGCCTCTTCCAATGGCTAATGACCCTTGCTGAGAAGAAATGCTTCCTAATGTCCAACCTGAACCTCCCACAGAATCACCGAATCAATGAGGTTGGAAGAGCCCTCTGGGATCATCGAGTCCAACCATTGCCCTGACACCACCATGGCAACTAGACCACGGCACTAAGTGCCATGTCCAGTCTTTTCTTAAACACATCCAGGCTTGGGTATATAAAGCTTTCGTTGAATTTAACCATATACAATCTTAATAATCCCTAAGAATCCGTTCTTGCAGGATCAGCTGGTGAAGCCCTCCAGGATCTTTAACAAAAAGGTATCACGTGAAGAGATTCAGAACTAGGTATCTTTTTTTTGCTGGGAACTTTGCCATCTGCCTCAGTCAAAGAAGGCTTTTAATTTACTAACGTAGCCCAAGAACAGTTGTATGAAGATCTTCTGAGGAAAGGACGCATCGGCTGCATGAAAGCTCAGAAAAACACCCCCCCTCTTACTTAAGCAGAGAGAACATGTGACGTTCTCGTAGATGTGGTCCTATGAAGGAGCAGACGTGGTGCTTAGGGATATTGTTTAGTGGTGGCCTTGGCAGTGCTGGGGTAATGGTTGGACTTGATGATCTTAAAGGTCCTTCCCAACCAAAACGATTCCATGATTCTATGATTCTAACATTACTAAATAATATTTAACTAAAGCAACACTCTAAATAAGGACACATTAGAAAAGAAACTTACCATCCTCATGCAGTTCAGTTCCTCGCAGTGCACCGCACCCAGCCTCTTGAACTGGGAAATAGTACTGGACGTAGCAGTCAGCCTCTCCCCAGACGGTGGACTGTAAGGGAGTGAGTCCCTTCACACTCTCCACATGGATCTCAAACACATGCTCCATCAGATCTTCCCCTTCTTGCTCTAACTGCTAATAAAACAAAGGAAATCCACATGGAAAGGATGACTTTGGGAAACAGCATACAAGAGGACTGGGAACATGAGATTCTAAAAAGCCTGAGACGAGAGGCTCAGAACCACTATCTGCTGTTTTCTCCCTGAAGTTCACAGAAACATCGAAAGCCTGACAGCAATTTTTTTTTCTTCTGCAAAAGCCAAAAATCACAGCATACAAAAAGCATGGAAGTTCCTACATATCCAACTCAAAGGTAGGGCAATACCTGTATGGTACAGAATAAGGCCGTGACAATTAAGATTTTCTATAATTTTGGGGTTTTCTTTACTGTACTTGTCAAGTAGATAGTGTAGCCAGCCGGTCTGGGGAAGTGATCTTCCCTCTGGACTCGGCACTGGTGAGGCTGCACCTTGAATCCTGTCTCCAGGTCTGGGCCCCGCACTTCAAGAAAGATGTTGAGGTGTTGGAGCGAGTCCAGAGGAGGGCGACCAAGCTGGGGAAGGGTCTGGAGGGTCTGACCTATGAGGAACGGCTGAGGGAGCTGGGGGTGTTTAGCCTGGAGAAGAGGAGGCTCAGAGGTGACCTTAGTGCAGTCTACAACTACCTGAAGGGAGGTTGTAGCGCAGTGGGAGTCGGCCTCTTCTCCCGGGCAACCAGTGCTAGGACAAGAGGACACAGCCTCAAGCTTTGCCAGGGGAGGTTCAGGTTGGACATTAGGAAGCATTTCTTCTCAGCAAGGGTCATTAGCCATTGGAAGGGGCTGCCCAGGGAGGTGGTGGAGTCACCATCTCTGGAGGGGTTTAAGAAAAGCCTGGACATGGCACTTAGTGCCATGGTCTAGTTGACATGGTGGTGTCAGGGCAATGGTTGGACTCGATGATCCCAGAGGTCTCTTCCAACCTGACTGATTCTGTGCTTCTGTGATAGAAGCAGTGGATATGCAGGGCAATAAAAAAAGCAATAATGTCAATACTGGCGAGAGAAAGCTGGTAAGAAAAGAGTACAAACAATATAATTCTGCGTAGAACGCGATTATTTATAACAAAATTGGCTACAGCATGAAAAGAGACTGGGGATCACTGGTCTGTTAATGAACCCACCCATAAAATCCTTTTCACATGTCCCTAACAGCAAGAATGGGCATTCACTGACCAATACCGTCGTGGGCATTGTAGGAGGAGGGTCCAGAGAGTGGGAAGGGCGCTGTGTGACGGGAGGGACGATTCCTTCTTCGTTTTTTAGCCTTTGCAGTGCCACTATTTGATCAGCTGATCCCATCGCCAGGATGACCCTCAAGCTTCCACTTCTACTACCAGTAAAAACATCTATCACAGGCATATAGCTGTCCACAGCAACCACGGGATATTGAGCTTGAAGAAGCAGGTGGGAAATCTTTGGATCTCTAGAATAAATTAAAAGAAAAAAAATAAAACAACAAAAAAGCCTCAGCATGAGAATGAGCCACCTGAATACGAACGTGATCACACAAAGCTCATTTTAAATGGGGCTTTCAATGCAGTTAGAAACCAATCTATCTCCATTCCTCCAAAATCCATCTCAATGACATTAGTCTTCACAAAGCACAGATCCACGAGCTGTTTTCAGCCATGAGAAAGAACAGCTCTCCAAAATCTAACACAGCCTTAGCTATAAGCCGGCCTAGAAATCCATAAGCGAGGTGATGAACTGGAACAAGACTTCTATTAATATCCTGTAGCCATATTATGGTTTTATGAGGCAGTTATGTGCCTTTGGGGATGGACTTGGGAAGGAAGAAAAGAAGGACCAGGGACAGTCTCCCAGAGAAGTGTAAAAACCTCTGATAATACACTGCAGATCTACACAAGCCAACTACAGTGGATTACTGAAAAAATCATAAAATGACACACTAATAATTAACAAAGTAGGGGCCAGTCAGTTCCAGCACCATCTGGTATCCACCTATCACTAGTCTGACCAACATAAAAGGAAGAACTTCTTTTCAGAAAGGGTTATTAGACATTGGAAAGGGCTGCCCAGGGAGGTGGTGGAGTCACCATCTCTGCAGGGGTTTAAGAAAAGACTGGACATGGCACTTAGTGCCCTGGTCTAGTTGACATGGTGGTGTCAGGGCAATGGTTGGACTCGATGATCCCAGAGGGCTCTTCCAACCTGGTTGATTCTGTGATTCTGATTCTGCGAATGAAGCCTTTGCATTAGAAAGAATCTCTTCTGTCCAGTAGTTTCATTAATTTAAAGTGGTTTATTTTATATTAATTGACTGAACAAGAAGCCAAAACACTGAACCAAAAAGAACAAAGAGCTCTGGAGAGACCCATTGGATAAGACAACAATTAAAACATGAAATATTTAGAGACCTTTTTGATACCACAAGCATTATGCTGTGCTGTGCAAAATGACAGCATCCCCTAGCAATGGGATCTATGCAGAGCACAGAGGAACAAAATCACTCAATCAGGCACAATCTTGGAAAATTACCAGTGCAAAGCCAGACTTAATTCTGCTGTGCAGTCACTTTGATATCTTAGAGTTCTACTCCTTCATGGGACCACAAGTTAAACTGGCTCCAAACCTGATGCAGTGTAGTGGCTTTATTTCTCACAGTCTACTTGTATTTCTGTACGAGGACAGTGTAACGCACCCATACACTGCTCAGTGTAGTAAAGTGCCAGAGGAAGCTTGGAAGGACAAAAAAGCCTTTTGCTATAGAATCATAGAATGGTTTGGGTTGGAAGGGACCTTAAAGATCATCTAATTCCAACCCCCTGCCACGGGCAGGGACACCTTCCACTAGACCAGGTTGCTCCAAGCCCCATCCAACCTGGCCTTGAACACTGCCAGGGAGGGGGCAGCCATAGCTTCTCTGGGCAACCTGGGCCAGGGTCTCACCACCCTCACAGCAAAGAATTTCTTCCTAATATCTCATCTCAATCTCCCCTCTTTCAGTTTAAAACCGTTCCGCCTCATCCTATCACTCCATGCCCTTGTAAAAAGTCCCTCTCCAGCTTTCCTGTAGCCCCTTCAGGTACTGGAAGGTGTTAGAAGGTCTCCCCAGAGCCTTCTCTTCTCCAGGCTGAACAGCCCCAGCTCTCTCAGCCTGTCTCCAGAGCAGAGGGGCTCCAGCCCTCTGAGCATCTCCGTGGCCTCCTCTGGACTTGCTCCAACAGCTCCGTGTCCTTCTTGTGTTGGGGGCCCAGAGCTGGACGCAGCACTGCAGGGGGGTCTCACGAGAGCGGAGCAGAAGCTGGGGGGTAAGTTTAATTAAGAACCCTCCCACACAAACCCCAGACACCATCCGTGACTTCCTTCTCCGAGCATCATTTAGGATATTTCCCAACCCAATAAAATATGGTACCAAGATGTTTACTTGAATGAGATGTAAAACTGATGCAGAGGAAGTTTCACTAATCCCAGGAGTCTGTCGCAGCCAGGGCTTCCCATCTTGTTCCAGGCTTCAATAACCATGACGTTGTTCTTTAGCCGCTCCAAGCGTTTGGAAGTCAATGAAAAAGGCATCACCTGAAAAAGTTTAAGGCAGAATTAGTACACAGAATACACTGGAAGCTGTTTGCTAAGTACAGAGCATTCTGGTAACGCTACATTATTCCAGTCTACAGCATTGTGCTCTTTAGATATGGAAATTAAAAATTAAATGCATACTTGCCTAACAAGTTTCAGAAAACTGGTAGGCTTGGAAAAGAGCTAGCCAGGAAAATAAATGCAATTTATTTAAATTTAACATAATAGCCTAAGATTATTAAATGCCTGAAATTCTGCTGTTTGCCAGGGGAAGGCTCTGGCCCATATTAGGACAGTAACCCCCACTTCTGTGCTGCAATATCCATTGAGAAGAAAAAGAACACTGAGTAATGGAACAAACCAAAAAATTCTATATTTAATTATCAGGATGCCATCAACAATAGGTTTTCTTGCCAAAACAGAAGAAAACCACAGAATCACAGAATCGTTTTGGTTGGAAAGGACCTTTAAGATCATCAAGTCCAACCACTAACCCAGCACTGCCAAGCCCACCACTAACCCATGTCCCTCAGCACCACATCTACACGGCTTTTGAATCCCTCCAGGGATGGGGACTCCACCACTGCCCTGGGCAGCCTGTGCCAGTGCTTGACAACCCTTTCGGGGAAGACATTGTCCCTGATCTCCAATCTAAACCTCCCCTGGCACAACTTGAGGCCGGTTCGTCTCGTCCCATCACTTGTTACCTGGGAGAAGAGACCGACCCCCCCCTCGCTACACCCTCCTTTCAGGCAGTTGTAGAGAGCGAGAAGGTCTCCCCTCAGCCTCCTTTTCTCCAGACTAAACCCCCCCAGGTCCCTCAGCCGCTCCTCATCACACTTGTGCTCCAGACCCTTCACCACCTTCGTTGCCCTTCTCTGGACTCGCTCCAGCACCTCAAGGTCTTTCTTGTCGTGAGGGGCCCAAAACTGAACACAGGATTCGAGGTGCGGCCTCAGGGAAAGGAAAAATCAACTTTTTCTTCAGTTTTAACCTAAACTTTTCTGACTATTTTTCTTTTGTACTGCAAAAGTCTCATTTATTATTTGGATGATTCAAGGACTGCATTGCAAACTACGCAATGCAGCCAAAACTATTGAAAATACTTTTAATATACTGGACAGAGCCCAGGAGAGAATTTCCTACATATATAAAAGTAATTTATCTTTGGAATATATTTCTCAACGCGGAATCACAGAATCAATCAGGTTGGAAGAGCCCTCTGGGATCATCGAGTCCAACCATTGCCCTGACACCACCATGGCAACTAGACCAGGGCACTAAGGGCCATGTCCAGGCTTTTCTTAAACACCTCCAGAGATGGTGACTCCACCACCTCCCTGGGCAGCCCCTTCCAATGGCTAATGACCCTTGCTGAAAAGAAATTCTTCCTCATGTCCAACCTGAACCTCCCCTGGCGAAGCTTGAGGCTGTGTCCTCTTGTCCTGTCGCTAGTTGCCTGGGAGAAGAGGCCGACTCCCACTTCACTACAACCTCCCTTCAGGTAGTTGTAGACTGCAACTATGGAATGGCACATTTCAATCAGTGTGAAACAGCAGAACTGTGACTTGCCTGAGAAAAATTAAAGGCAGGTTGTGTCGTGCCCCACATGACAGCAGATCTCGTGGCCTCCTCAGTGCTGAGCAGCTTGCAGTTTAAATACACATTACAAGAACTGTGGAGCCCATAGTCGTCAGCAACAAAATCCTTTCCATCAGGTACCATCAACAGCACATGCAATAATAACCCATCCTCTTCAGATGCAGTTATTTGCGTCATCAGATTACGGGCTACAGAGGTTGGTACAGCCCGCGGTGGCTGCACGATGTTTATGCTGCCTGCTCCTGTCTTCTGGGAATCCTCGTAGTTAAGTTTCAAGCAGCGAGGGCTTTCTGCATTCACACTTTTCCTGTTGGGCTCCTGCAATTCCAGCCGGGGACTTCTTATGGCGTGAGCAGGGACTCGCTGCGCAGCCGTAGCCGACCTGGCAGCGGTGCGGGTGAAGTCTTTGTTGTCGGCTGCGAGCTCTAAGGATACCTGCGTTGTGCAAGGCAAGGTGGGCTGATCAGAAGACAAGCTCCATACACAGACGAGAGACTGCAACATAAACTCAGGAAAATACACTGTGTGCTTTGTTCAAGAACTGTGTTAGATCATCACCCAGAATCACAGAATCAAACAGGTTGGAAGAACCTCTGGGCTCATCGAGTCCAACCATTGCCCTGACACCACCATGGCAACTAGACCAGGGCACTAAGTGCCATGTCCAGGCTTTTCTTAAACACCTCCAGAGATGGTGACTCCACCACCTCCCTGGGCAGCCCCTTCCAATGGCTAATGACCCTTGCTGAAAAGAAATTCTTCCTAATGTCCAACCTGAACCTCCCCTGGCCAAGCTTGAGGCTGTGTCCTCTTGTCCTATCGCTGGTTGCCTGGGAGAAGAGGCCGACTCCCACTCCACTACAACCTCCCTTCAGGTAGTTGTAGACTGCACTAAGGTCACCTCTGAGCCTCCTCTTCTCCAGGCTAAGAAGAACCTTTAGACACGTGCTGGTTACAAGCTACAGCCGGAACTGCAAAATAAACTACCTGCTGTTGTATCAAATAAAGCAGTAACTGAAGTACCAAAACACACAATTACAGCTGAATAAATGAAACAATTAAAAGCAATCACAAAGCTGAACACCGATCTAGCCAAGGTGAAAAGTCCTGCGACAAAGTATCACAACTGCCATTTGCTCCACTTTGCTACAGCACTTGCTGCTTGAGAAAAATTATGAAAAAGTGTTTCTCTCTATGTGTTTTCTCTCGCTGCTCTTTCACTTTTACATTCCCTGCTGCTTTTAGCTGTCCCTAACTCCTCTCCCTTCTGTGAGCTCCTTTTTCTCTCCCGTGGTCTACATATTCCGCTACATTTGTCGTCTTTTTTTCTGAGGTTGGGTTTTTTTGGCTTTTGTTTTGCTTTTTAACGCTCCATCCTACATCTGAATTGTCTCTTCATGTTGTCAAGATTTGCAAGAGAAATAGTTAGACTGGTACGAATGAAAATGTGTGTGTGAAAACAATGAAAGAAACACTAGAACAAAGGTTAAAGGAATTGCAAGTGTTAATCTGCAAGTGTTAATTGCCGCAGAGCATCATAAATCTGCTGGATTCATTCACAGGACAAGACAGAAAGAAGGGGAGGAACAAACTGAAGCCCAGAAGATAAAGCAGCAGGATAAAGAAAAGGATTGGAGCCATAAAATGTCCAAATAAGGGAAAAAAAATAATCAGACTCAAGAATTTTGCCTATGAATTAGGAGTGATGAGACAAGATATTGCAGCAAAAGATCCCAAACAGTATCTGCTCCTAAAGGGTATAAAGAACATGTCCAAAGATGAGGAGTTCATGATCACCTGTCAGAAACTACCCAAGAAATGCAAAGTGGACTCAATAGCTGACATCCCTTATCCCCCATGCCCTGGCCAGAAGAGCTGGACCCACATTTATTGCTGTTCTGGCCAGGTATTACACTGAGCAAGTGAAACCTAAGAGACAGGGCGACCCAAATCAGTTTTCTTGAAGTATGAGCTTCCCCTTGCGTAAGTTCTTGCACTGAACTTCAGTTCATGAATTCTCCCCACCACCTCCTTCCACTCTTCTCCCCTCACACCCTGTTCTGCTCCATTCTCTCCCACACAACACACCATTTCTCCTCCCTGCCTTCAATTAGCTCCTCCCACACCTACCCTCTACATTTGATGTCTCACCCTTCTGCAGCTCCTCTACTGGCAGCTCTCCTGAATGGCTTCTCTCGAAGTTTCCCAGCCCCTGTGACAGAGAACATCGCTCATCCCGTGAACTACAAAGTGACAGAAGCAATCCATGCTCACGTTCGCTGGGAATAATTTAGGAGCTCTGAATGTAACATTCCCAAATACTCTCTTAAACCTTCACCTGTTAATCTAGAGAGCTGTTTATCCTCAGAACTGGCAAACCTCTCAAACCTGCTGTGCAGGACTGTTAGTCCTTCTCAATCAGAAGTTGAGCATGCTAGTAGAAACTTTGGCTGGAGAAGACAGAATCACAGAATCAACCAGGTTGGAAGAGCCCTCTGGGATCATCGAGTCCAACCATTGCCCTGACACCACCATGTCAACTAGACCATGGCACTAAGTGCCATCTCCAGGCTTTTCTTAAACACCTCCAGAGATGGTGACTCCACCACCTCCCTGGGCAGTCCCTTCCAATGGCTAATGACCCTTGCTGAGAAGAAATGCTTCCTAATGGCCAACGTGAACCTCCCCTGGCCATGCTTGAGGCTGTGTCCTCTTGTCCTATCACTAGTTGCCCAGGGGAGAAGAGGCCGACTCCCACTCCACTACAACCTCCCTTCAGGTAGTTGTAGACTGCACTAAGGTCACCTCTGAGCCTCCTCTTCTCCAGGCTAAACACCCCCAGCTCCCTCAGCTGTTCCTCATAGGTCAGACCCTCCAGACCCTTCCCCAGCTTGGTCGCCCTCCTCTGGACTCGCTCCAACACCCCAAAACAACTCCTAAAGTGACAAGGTGGTACAAATGACGGGGAGCATCAGGCCTCTGTGTCAGGAGAGACCCCAGCTCATGTCACATGTGGAGCAGGAGTCGAAGCTCCCAGCCCTGAACACACGCCACTCAAAATCTGTCTGGAGAGTGGTTTCTGTATCCAAGCCCTAGCCCTCGTTTTACCCCTGCAGCCAGGGCAACACAGCAACATCCTTAGATATGCAGAAGGTTCAAAATATTCCTCCAAAAGTCTTAAGGAAAAAAAAAAAAGGTTCATGTTATCTTGTATTGGTCTTACAACCCTTCATATCCAAGTCCTGGCAAATTAAAACAAACAGAGAAAGGAAAGAGGAGGAAAAATGAAGAGGAAAGAAAAAAAAGAGAGAAGATCCAACCAAAATTAGTAACAACAGGTGGTTGAACTCAAACCCTACATGGTAAACCACATACCTTCAGCGGTCCAACTTGTGTCTGACCTCTTTCTTTTTCCACGGGTATTTCACAGCTGACAGCGAGCAACTCTGACTGAATAACCTCGCGTAACTGCAGCACTGCTGAGCCAATGGCCACGGGCTGAGGGCAGAAAAAGAATCCATTTGGCAAGATTTCAGTCAGATTTAAAGAACTAAGGCCATATTGTGAAGAGAAAACCTTCTGGGAAGCCGTGCTCAGCCACTCACCCTCCCTATTCCTTTACGACTAGTTTTACCATGGGGGATTTGTAGGAAAGTTTCCCTTAGTTCCAATTTCAAGTATCACTAGGACAGCAGTAAGTAAAAATTCTCCCAGAAGCCCCAGTAAACAGTTCCAGGTTAATGCAAAAATGAACATCCCAAATCTTAGTAACCGAGTCAAATTTCTATACTTAAAGATGTAATTTATTCACTCATTAAAAGAGAAGCTCCTGTTAGAATAGATGGGCTGTTCCTTGCTGTTGATTGAAACAAGACACAAGCTGAGTTAACACCTCGCACTGACTTCATCATATGCAGATGATATGCAAATATTTTTAGCCAAACGAAACAGACATTTTTTCCCCTCCAAAGGCACAAGTTACACCACTTTCCCGCACTTCATCTTATCCCCCTTACTCTAGGCAGAGTCATGATATCAACTGCATCCATATTAACTCATTCTATATTGCTAAACGAGCCGTGTTCTCATTGAAGACTAATGCTTATCATAGAATCATCGAATGTCAGGGGTCGGAAGGGACCTCTGGAGATCATTGAGTCCAACCCCCTGCCAGAGGAGGACCAATCTAGGGCAGGTCACACAGGAACGCATCCAGACAGGGCTTGAAAGTCTCCAGAGAAGGAGACTCCACAACCTCTCTGGAGAGCCTGTGCCAGTGCTCTGTAACCCTCACAGGAAAGAAGTTCTTCCTCATGTTGAGGTTGAACTTCCTGTGCTCCAGCTTGCATCCATTGCCCCTTGTCCTATCGCAGGGCACAAGTGACAAGAGGTTGCCCCTTTCCTCTTGACACCCAGCCCTCATCTATTTATACTCATTAATCACATCCCCTCTCAGTCTTCTCTTCTCCAGACTAAAAAGCCCCAGGTCTCTCAACCTTTCCTCACAAGGCAGGTGCTCCAGTCCCTTCATCATTCTCATAGCCCTCCGTTGGACTCTCTCCAGTAGATCTCTGTCCCTCTTGAATTGGGGAGCCCAGAACTGAATGCAATACTCCAGGTGAGGTCTCACCAGGGTAGAGGGGGAGGAGGACCTCCCTCGATCTGCTGGACACACTCTTCTTCATGCACCCCAGGATCCCATTGGCCTTCTTGGCCACAAGGGCACATTGCCGTCCCATGGATAACTTGTTGTCCACCAGGACTCCAAGGTCCTTCTCCACGGAGCTGCTCTCTAGCAGATCACCTCCTAACCTGTCCTGGTGCATTTTATTACTCCTTCCCAGGTGCAGGACTCTGCACTTATTCTGGTTGAACCTCATTAGGTTCCTCTTTGCCCAGCTCTCCAGTCTGTCCAACTCACGATGAATGGCTGCACAGCCTTCAGGTGTATCAGCCAAACCTCCCAGCTTCGGATCATCAGCAAACTTGCTGAGAAGACACTCTGTCCCTTCATCAAGGTCGTTGATGAAGATGTTGAACGGGACTGGACCCAGCACTGGTCCTTGGGGGACTCCACTAGTTACAGGTCTCCAGCTGGACTTGACACCATTGATTACCACTCTTTGGGCTCCATTGTGTAGCCAGTTCTTAATCCATCTCACTGTCTGTTCTTCTACCTCACACTTCCTGAGTTTGCTCATGAGAATGTCATGGGAAACGGTGTCAAACGCCTTGCTAAGGTCAAGGTAGACTTAAATCCACTTTAATTGATCCAATATGCTTAAACAGCGAGAGATCAGTTTTAAAGATGAAGGAAGGACAATTTTTTTTGCCTGTTAGTCTCGAACTCAGGAAATCATTTAGTTGGGTGACAAGGTTGAACAGCAATTACTACAGCTTATAGTATCTGCACATAATGTCATTTCCCTTCATAACATCTGGCAATGGTCAATTAAGAAGTGGCTCAGTCAAGCCACGTTACTTTGTTTGCCTCTGATGGTGGGGGTAGCAGCAATTGTTCTCTGGGTACCCAGCCTGGGCACTGGTGAGGCCGCACCTCGAATACTGGGTGCAGTTTTGGGTCCCTCACAACAAGAAAGACCTTGAGGTGCTGGAGCGAGTCCAGAGAAGGGCAACGGGGCTGGTAAAGGGTCTGGAGCACAAGTGTGATGGGGAGCGGCTGAGGGACCTGGGGGGGTTTAGCCTGGAGAAAAGGAGGCTGAGGGGAGACCTTCTCGCTCTCTACAACTGCCTGAAAGGAGGGTGTAGCGAGGTGGGGGTCGGTCTCTTCTCACAGGTAACAAGTGATAGGACAAGAGGAACCGGCCTCAAGTTGTGCCAGGGGAGGTTTAGATTGGAGATCAGGGACAATGTCTTCATGGAAAGGGTTGTCAAGCACTGGCACAGGCTGCCCAGGGCAGTGGTGGAGTCCCCATCCCTGAAGGGATTTAAAAGCTGTCTAGATGTGGTGCTGAGGGACATGGGTTAGTGGTGGCCTTGGCAGGGCTGGGTTAATGGTTGGACTTGATGATCTTAAAGGTCCTTTCCAACCAAAACGATCCTATAATTCTATGATTGCAGAAGACTTAGAAAAGCCACTGCTGTCTGTGTAAGTATTTGGAAGAAATAGAAATGCAAAGAATTTCTTTGCTTTTCAATACACAAAGTAGAAACAACTTTTAATAAGTACCTTTTTCTGGGTGCTTTTTCTCATGTAGATTTTAAAAGCCAGGTCAGAGCTCCACCAGTGCTCTATCATCGTTCCACCAAAATGGACAGGGAACACAAACCGCTGTTGAAATTTCACCACTGCAAGGAAGATAGAGACTTGTCAGCTCTTAGCTGGATTCAGAGCTAACCTGTCTTTTGAGCTTGATCGGGAGCAGAGAAATCTTCAGTCTCTGCAGAGCATATAGAGGGTGAGGAGAGACCCATGAAGTTCAGAAGGCATGAGGGGAAAGTGATGGCACTTCTGAGAAGGATGGATAAACACACGGAGAGCATTTGCACATCTGCCAGAATCAGAGATCAAGCAAGGCTGGGAGCTGAAGGGGGAAGGGCTGTCACTGGAACCCTTACCAAGAATCTCTCGAGGTTTCAACCTATTAAATTATGTTACAATTCTGCAAGTAATCACACAGAATCACAGAATCAATCAGGTTGGAAGAACCTCTGGGATCATCGAGTCCAACCATTGCCCTGACACCACCATGGCAACTAGACCAGGGCACTAAGGGCCACGTCCAGGCTTTTCTTAAACCCCTCCAGAGATGGTGACTCCACCACCTCCCTGGGCAGCCCCTTCCAATGCCTAATGACCCTTGCTGAGAAGAAATGCTTCCTAATGTCCAACCTGAACCTCCCCTGGCCAAGCTTGAGGCTGTGTCCTCTTGTCCTAGCGCTGGTTGCCTGGGAGAAGAGGCCGACTCCCACTTCACTACAACCTTCCTTCAGGTAGTTGTAGACTGCACTAAGGTCACCTCTGAGCCTCCTCTTCGCCAGGCTAAACACCCCCAGCTCCCTCAGTTGTTCCTCGGAGGTCAGACCCTCCGGACCCTTCACCACCTTGGTCGCCCTCCTCTGCACTCGCTCCAACACCTCAACGTCTCTCTTGAAGTGCGGGGCCCAGAACTGGACACAGGATTCAAGGTGCGGCCTCACCAGTGCCGAGCAGAGAGGGAAGATCCCTTCCCCAGACCGGCTGGCTACACTATTCCTGATAGAGGCCAGGATGCCATTGGCCTTCTTGGCCACCTGGGCACACTGCTGGCTCACGTTCAGCCGGCTGTCCATCAGCACCCCCAGGCCTCTTTCTAACCACTCTTCCCCCAGCCTGTAGCACTGCAGGGGGTTGGTGTGGCCCAAGTGTAAGACCCGGCACTTGCTCTTGTTGAACCTCATGCCGTTGGTCTCAGCCCATCTATCCAACCTGTCCAGACCCCTCTCTAGGGCCTTCCTGCCCTCCAGCAGATCGAAGATACAAAAGAACTCAGAACTACTCAGAACTACCCCCAGATCTCTCAAGTGCCACCCAGAAAGACACAAAGCCAATGAATGACCATATGGGAGAGGCACCTGAAAGTCACCCTGGAATTCCCATTTCCGGGCAGAGAGGATCTTGCTCAGAGAGCATTCACTGCTCAGTGAGGAGAGAACATAACATAAATTCTCCTCAGGGATACAAACACTGGTGACTCGCAGTAAAGAGATTAATGTCTACTGATTTGAGCACAGGACTTGTCAAGATCTCTTGGATCCAGCAGACTCTCTGAGCTCTTGCAGATGTTATGTGACGTACTGCAGCATCTGGAAAAACCATTTATTTGAGCTATGAGTATCTCTGATATTTCTAAAAATACCTTACAATCTTCATACTATTGCAGAAATTATATTGGTTTTATGTTGACATGAAGGAATGGGCTTACCAACCTGCTATTATGTCCCTAGGAAATGAAATGTGAAAAAAACAATATGAATACTTCTTGGAAGAAAAAAAAAACCCAATCTTTTGGCTTCCTCCACCCTGAGAGGAGCATTCCACCACCTGCAGCACAGCAGCTCTGTTGGGAGAGGTGCCACTAATCATACTGTATTCTTCAGGCAGCAAAGAAAATACATAGAAATTGCTACTAAACAATTTTTAAGAGATGAAGGAGTCAACAACACTAAATACAAGGGGGAAAAATAATGTTCTTACCATCATCTGTGATTTTACTTGAGGCTATTCGAATTACTTCTGTTGTTAAGGAGACCTGTCCTTTTGCATCCTTGGAGGCTCCCAGAGGAAAGTGGTACTCAACAAAGAAGGTACTATAAATAAAAAAGAGAATGGATGATCACAATCCATCAAAAATCTAATGTACATAATGCAACTGAACATAGCAGGCAAGTTTCATATCTATAATTTATTACATTACTCTATTTTTTTAGAATAAATGAACTACCTATTTTATGAACTCCTTCAATAGATGATGTGTATGTCAGATTCTCCTCCAAAAATTAAAAAAACCTTTTGTTTTCAAGGTACAGCCATGCACAAAGCACATTTGTACTTCCCCCAAAATCCCAGAAAAAGCACAGCCTGAAGTGAGACCACATCTGGATAAATTATTGACATCTCCTATTTTGAGAAGTCCATGGTACACAATTTCCTGAGAGGAGCAGAGAAATGGGAAGATCTCAGAAGCCTGAGAGCTTTGGTAAGCTGGACTACACAGCAGACCTCAGAGAAATCTACCTCGAAGGCACAAGTAACAAGCTGGTCAGAAAGAATCCTCCTTACCACTTCTTAACTGATGCAGGCCTTGGAGGCTTCCCCGTTAAACCTTTCTTCCTTGTTGTAATCTGGATGATCTCAGGAGGGATTTGCAAGCTTTCAATGATGACTCTGGCTAGGTGGATTCGCCCCAGCAATGCCAACCTGTCTGCGCTCAAGGATGTGACATGAGCTGCTTCTGTGTGATCTTCTGGAGGAGGAAGTGGTCTAGTAGGAGAGAAGCTGAAGAGATAAAACTGAGAATCAGGACTACATGAACATAGAATCATAGAATGGTTTGGGTTGGAAGGGGCCTTAAAAGACCACCTAGTTCCAATCCCCCTGCCATGGGCAGGGACACCTTCCACTAGACCAGGTTGCTCAAAGCCCCATCCAACATCCAACAGGACATCCTTAACACAACCACGTGAAGGGAAAATTGTAGCTTGGTGGGATATTATTTAAAAACTGCTCAGAGTTCATTAAAATGCACATTTTAAATGTATTTTTTACAACAAATTCGGTGGTCTCTGTAACAGAAATCTTACAATATACAATATAACTGCCCAGGGAGGTGGTGGAGTCACCATCTCTGGAGGGGTTTAAGAAAAGACTGGACATGGCACTTAGTGCCATGGTCTAGTTGACATGGTGGTGTCAGGGCAATGGTTGGACTCGATGATCCCAGAGGGCTCTTCCAACCTGATTGATTCTGTGATTCTGTGATATCTAGGATACATAATTGAAAAGAAAAAAGTTCCACATTATTGGAGTTTTGAAAAAATCTTATGCAGTCTAACACTTCAAAAAGAAAAGCTTCATTTAACGTAATATACAAAAAAAGGGAGATTATACAGTTATACACATGGTCAAGTCACAGCTGCAGAGGAACAGCAACAGGGCTTTTGTCATAATTTAAAATCTCACGTGCACTTTATTTGGAAGAGTTGACTTGTAAATGGTTTTGCGCAGGTACCTCTGCAGATATGAATTTTACCTGAATGGAAAAATAGTAATATTTGTAAGAAAAGTTTCAGAAATAAGTGTTTGGAGTTAATTAAAAAGAAAAAAGTCATAAAACCTTAATACTAACTGGTATTGTGTAAGTAAAGCTTGGTTCTGTCATGGAAATCATAGAATCATGGAATGGTTTAGGTTGGAAGGGACCTTAAAGATCATCTAGTTCCAACCTCCTGCCATGGGCAGGGACACCTTCCACCAGACCAGGTTGCTCAAAGCCTCATCCAACCTGGCCTTGAACACTGCCAGGGAGGGGGCAGCCACAGCTTCTCTGGGCAACCTGGGCCAGGGTCTCACCACCCTCACAGCCAACAATTTCTTCCTAAGATCTCATCTCAATCTCCCCTCTTTCGGTTTAAAACCGTCCCCCCTCGTCCTGTCACTCCACGCCCTTGTAAAAAGTCCCTCTCCAGCTTTCCTGTAGCCCCTTCAGGCACTGGAAGGTGCTAGAAGGTCTCCCCGGAGCCTTCTCTTCTCCAGGCTGAACAGCCCCAACTCTCTCAGCCTGTCTCCAGAGCAGAGGTGCTCCAGCCCTCTGAGCATCAAATAAGGAAATACAATTTAGATCAGGTCAGAAGAGAAGTTGATTTCCTATAGCTGTAGGAGAGAACATAGATCAGCAAAGAAAGACTCTGTTGATATGAACTCTATCCCTGTAAAGTAGATACAAATTTTATACACTTAGAGACATAGTGCAAAGAGAGATAATAGGATGAGAGTTATTTAACATCTGTTACATATACATTTTTCAGCACAGGGACTAATTTAGCATGAAGGTTACACAGTGATTATTGTTTCAGGAGAAAGGGTGAGAGTTCAGTTGAGAGGCCTGCTCAGGCTTTAGCATTTCTGCTTCCACAGTTCAAAACGTTATTACTAGGCTTGTTGCAGTTTTGGCAAACTCGTGATTTTAATTAATTGCATCTCAATAGTTTCTTTAAAAACATGGAGCAATTCCTGGGTGATGCTGATGCTCCATCATTCCCAGAGATGCTGTGTTGGGTCACAACAACCCCCCCGCACCGCTACAGGCTGGGGAAGAGTGGCTGGAAAGTGCCTGGGGGAAAAGAACCTGGGGGTGTTGGTCGATGGTGGCTGAAGATGAGCCAGCAGTGTGCCCAGGTGGCCAAGAAGGCCACCAGCATCCTGGCTTATGGCAGCACTAGTGTGGCCAGCAGGACTAGGGCAGGGATCGTCCCCCTGGACTCGGCACTGGTGAGGCCGCACCTCGAATCCTGGGTGCAGTTTTAGGCCCCTCACTCCAAGAAAGACCTTGAGGTGCTGGAGCGAGTCCAGAGAAGGGCAACGGAGGTGGTGAAGGGTCTGGAGCACAAGTGTGATGAGGAGCGGCTGAGGGACCTGGGGGTGTTTAGACTGGAGAGAAGGAGGCTGAGGGGAGACCTTCTCGCTCTCCACAACTGCCTGAAAGGAGGGTGTAGCGAGGTGGGGTCGGTCTCTTCTCCCAGGGAACAAGTGACGGGACGAGAGGAACCGGCCTCAAGTTGTGCCAGGGGAGGTTTAGATTGGAGATCAGGGACAATGTCTTCATGGAAAGGGTTGTCAAGCGCTGGCACAGGCTGCCCAGGGCAGTGGTGGAGTCCCCATCCCTGGAGGGATTTAAAAGCCGTGTAGATGTGGTGCTGAGGGACATGGGTTAGTGGTGGCCTTGGCAGTGCTGGGTTAATGGTTGGACTTGATGATCTTAAAGGTCCTTTCCAACCAAAACGATTCTGTGATTCTATGAAAATTCCCCACCAAAATGGTTATTCAGTGAATTGTGTGATAATGACGGGGCACAATAACACAGTGTGATTCTTGTTAATACTGACTTAGAACAAGCCAGATGCTGCAGAACAAGTCATTTCATGTTGAGTATTTACCTGGGTTTAATTTCTGTCACCTTCTGATCCCAATCAAAAGCATTAGAAACCTTTTGTGGATCCATTGGATCAGCTTTCTTGAGAGTTTCTTTCTTGGTTACTTTTTTGGAGAAGTTAACATCATCATCACTGAGGAAATCACTTAAACTGGAATCAGATTTCTGAAAGGGAAATAATGCACAGAAAATAAGAAGTTAAATATCATTGTCAAGAAAGATACATAACAGTCATGATACAGAAAGAAAAAACACTTGCAGATTGTATAATTTAAACAATTAAAATTGTATCAAAATTTTTCATAGCGGTATTAAAAAAGTCTTCATGGACAGTCTCAATCCCAGCAATTTCCAAACTGACTGCTTGACTTTATAGTCTTAATAGCATTATTTTAACGATATTAATTTTAAGCAATGCTCTCACAAGCTTCTATATGATACTTAATGCTTAATTAAGCCTTACTAATACTGAAATCTGTAGCTGCTTTTTATTTTTGATGCAGACTTCTGATTTTCTTCACCTTAGGGACTACATATTAACATCTTCCTTTTGCTCTCCACTTACAGGAGTCGTGTAAAAAAGACTTTCGAGCAGACTCTGGTCGTAATGGGGATCATTGAGTTCACTGTCATACGCTTCACTCCCGAGAGAGAGAGAATCCAAAAGGGAACCTGTCCGATCCCAGAAATGCCCAGGAGATAAATCAGTGCTGCGGACACAAGAGAAAGAAACACAACTTAGTGCTGCAAGTTCTGCAGTCAATGTCTTATGAATTACAGAATCACAGAATCAATCAGGTTGGAAGAGACCTCTGGGATCGAGTCCAACCATTGCCCTGACACCACCATGGCAACTAGACCAGGGCACTAAGTGCCATGCCCAGGCTTTTCTTAAACCCCTCCAGAGATGGTGACTCCACCACCTCCCTGGGCAGCCCCTTTCAATGGCTAATGACCCTTGCTGAGAAGAAATGCTTCCTAATGTCCAACCTGAACCTCCCCTGGTGAAGCCTGAGGCTGTGTCCTCTTGTGGTATCACTAGTTGCCTGGGAGAAGAGGCCGACTCCCACAATACTGTCTATTCCAGACTGTTATATTGGCTCCAGATACAGCCCAACTGTACTTAGAATCATAGAATCACAGAATGGTTTGGGTTGGAAGGGACCTTAAAGATCATCTAGTTCCAACCCCTCTGCCATGGGCAGGAACACCAACTTACACAGCACTGGGCTCAACCTACTACACGTCTGTGACCCAGCCTGAGTTATCTTGTGATAACGGCCTCAGGTTGTGCCAGGGGAGGTTTAGATTGCAGATCAGGAAAAATGTCTTCACCAAATGTGTTGTCAAGCACTGGAACAGGCTGCCCAGGGCAGTGGTGGAGTCCTCACCCCTGGGGTTATTTAAAAGCCGTGTAGATGTGGTGCTGAGGGACATGGGTTAGTGGTGGGGTTGGCAGTGCTGGGTTAACGGTTGGACTTGATGATCTTGAAGGTCCTTTCCAACCAAAACGATTCTGTGAAATTCTATGAAAACATCTCTGAGTCCAACCTACAAGAAGTGCATGTGAATATATATCCACAGAATCATGGGACAGTTGAGATTGGAAGACATCTCTGGAGACCATCTAGTCCAACCCCTGCTCAAAGGCAGAGTATGTAAATAAGAAAACTGTCCAGTCCGACTCTGAATATTTCCAAAGCTGGAGATTTCACAATCTCTTTGGGCAACCTGTTCCAGAGCTTGATGACCCTTATAGTAAGAAATATCTATTAATATCTACCTATAATATTTATCTATAAGTACTCCATCACTTTTGGAATGCTTTAAGATATCAGTAATACTTAAGGACAATTTACTTTAATAAAAAATAAATACCAGCTATATCTGAGGAGGTAAACACAAGTATCTTTAGAACATGGCTGGAGCAAGCTGGGTTTGGTTTGGTTTAAGGGTTTTCTATCTGTGCTGTGAGTTCAAAACCATTTTATGATCTGCAAACACTTCAGTGTCATCCAGTGATAAAGCACAAGGAAAATTAAGTGCAGGGCACAAGACATATGGGCTGAAATTTTGGACCATATCTGACACAGAAGCTTTATGCATCATACCCCTGATGTGGATAAAGACAACCCAAGCATCATTTATACTCTTACTACTCCTCACAAAACGAGAGAAAATGGTCAATTTAATATTGGGAGAAAGATTAACAATAATTATTGGTTCTCTCTATTTTTAATTTACAGCCTGCAAGTTCTTCAAAGAAACCCTGTATTTGTTTTATGTACTACTTAACATTTTAGAACACAACAGTTACAACTATTAAATAACTTCATTTTATCAAAGATTGTGGTTAATCTTTCTGACATAACTTTTTTCCAAGGAGCTGTCTAGGTTGTCATCCAGTAAAGCTGAGTGCAAGCTGAGGTATAAAACACCTCCAACGCTTGCACGTATGATTCACTGGTTACACTTTCAGAAACGGGGAGAACTTGGAAGAGTTCTTAGTGCCATGGTCTAGTTGCCATGGTGGTGTCAGGGCAACGGTTGGACTCGATGATCCCAGAGGTCTCTTCCAACCTGGTTGATTCTGTGATTCTGAGTCAAGAGACATTTTTCAGTATGAAGTGGCCAAACAAGGACAATTTTGCAGTAACCCCCAGCACATTACACTCACCTGCCCAACAGTAACTGTATTGTTCTCTCTTCAGAGTTTAAGTCAAATTGCTGACCTGAAACTTCAGATGGAAAGAGATGGGGATCTTGAGTGGGCACAAAACTTGAGTTCAAGCCTTTTGGGCTCCTGGAGAACAGCAGCACAGAGAGCAGTAAAAGGAAAAATAAAGATATTAAGGTACATTCAAGATTAATCCATCAAGGATAAAAAACAAAGGTTATGTACAGCCTTCTCCAGTTTGTAGCTTAATCTCTAGATACACAAAAACTTTCTGCAACCCTGCAGTCTGCTGCAAGTCACATCCCAAATCTTTGTCACAGAATCATAGAAACATTTAGGTTGGAATAGACCTTTAAGATCATCGAGTCCAACCATAAAGGTTGGCCCAGTCTCGCAGCTTAAGCACAGTTGCTGCCAACAAGGAGAGGGCCTGAGAAAGACAAGCAAGATGTTTATAAATGATGGTCTATCAGTTTTTCCTGGAAAGTCCAAAATCACCTACTTTTAAACAAATCGGAATAGTTTGAGCAGAAATAATTTAAACTGTGTTGCAACAGCATCATCGACTGTCAGACAATGATATTATTCTTTGTTTTATAGAGGAACAAAAGGCAATATTCATATTTTTCCAAAAACAAGGAATTGAAGTTTCTCCTGTAAAAAACATGCATTTACCTTAATACTTCTAAATTTCAGTTTCACTCAACTGAGAGCATTTACTAAGCCTAGTACCAAAGGTGGAAGTAGAAGTTGAAAAGGCACAAACACTTATTTTTTTCAATCTGCTAAGATCATATGGCAGAAGATAATGACTACTAATTCTGAGAACATGGTTAGAGATGCAAATTTTCATGGGTATTTTGGCACCAAGCGATACAAACCAGAATATGCAAAAGTACTTAATTTATGTCACTAATTACTTACATTTCTTTGAAAACCTGCTCTCTGTGATGAAGCACCATTTAATTTGCTATGTTCCTGACATTGCTCTTATTCCTTATCAACATTTAGTATTTCCTTATCAAATAACTCTGTACTAAATACAAATATACTGTGAAACGAAATTAAATCTGAATTAAAATTAATTTAATCTAAATTAAAATTAAAACCATCTCTGGATGTGTTTAAGAAAAGACTGGACATGGTACTTAGTGCCATGGTCTAGTTGACATGGTGGTGTCAGGGCAATGGTTGGACTCAATGATCCCAGAGGGCTCTTCCAACCTGGATGATTCTGGGATTCTGTGAAAATCAACGACTTAAATCAAGTCTTACTACATAATGATTAAAATCAATTTGCAAAATTTAGGCTTTTATTCACAAAAATAAATTAATTTCCCATTTTAATAAGAATCCTAAAATACATCACATGAATCTCAGTACTTAAAGTTTTCCTGATAAGGCCTCAAAATTTATGGTTTGGAACTTAATCTCATTTCCCCCCTTCCCAAGCTCACTTTGCTGGTGCTTTGAAATCATCTCTCTCTATAAAAGGAGACACTTCATTCAGTTCAATCTCCATGTCCAGGCTAGATTTCATCGCAGAAACAACCATGGCATCACGAAGTTTATTGCCTTGATCCAAAAGAGCTGAGAAATAAGCAGAAGGATTAAATCACAGCATTCAAATGCAATTTAAAAGCAATGTGTAAACGCAATAAATGTGCCAGCTACAGTCAAGAAACTTGTTTTCTGCTGTTATAAAGAGATCCTGACGTACTGGAGATTAAGTGTGTGCTATACACCATAAAACAGACAGCACAGCTGGGAGTGAGTGAAAGTAATCCTCTATCAGTCTTCCACTCAGAGCCATACAAATAATTCATCTGCACACACCGAGTCAGGCATTAGAGGGGCGTTATTAAGATACAGCAGAAAGCTTAATTTATGGAAGAGCAGCTTGTCACCTTAGGATGTCTCAAGAGCAGTCTCATTTTAGGTCTTCTCTGTAAATAGAAATCTAACTCAAAAGACAACACACAGGGAAATGTGCCATGTTTTGATGCTCATTTGAATCGAGTCCAGGTGGTCTGTGATCTAAAAGTGATGCTAATTGGCAGGTGATGGAAAATAAATCATTTTCTATCTGAAATTCTCCCAAGACCTATTTGAACGTGAGTGGCACCTTTGATGGCCACCTTGGAAGACGTGTCAATGGTTAAACAGCCTGTGAAGCTGAACTTGCTTTTCTTTTATCCCTCCAGGTCAGAGCTCAGGCATACTGCTAGGGCAGCATGTTTTGCCTGATCTGGATACTCAAGCCACCTTCCAACAAGACTAAATCAGTACTTTTTAAGTCAAGACCTTTTTATTATCATTTGCTGTTTGAAATAATACAGTGAGAGCGTGCAAAGTAACACTTCTCCTTAAGTTTTTATCTCTAAAACCTGAAATATTATCAAGAACTATTTATTGTGAAATCTAAAAGATGATGCCAATGGTGTACAAACCTGAGAGCAGGTCTTTTGTAGCTGGGTTATGCAAAGAGAGGACCCGTGTGTTTGTTCTAGAAGGTGCTTCAGGATCGGTGTTGGTGGGAGACGACACTTGCTGCTTTGAAGGATTCACTTTCAAACATTCATCTGGTAAAATCTGACGGTGATGAGAAGCAGAAAAAGCGTCCTTTATGTTTTCAGAGTCCTCTTGAAAGAGCAAATGGTCCTTTCCTCTATTGCAAAATGAAATATTATTTCAGTAACAACTAAAGTGGATTGGCAAAGGGATTCAAACCTCCTCAGATTCTCCCTAGCACTGCAGCTGCTCCCCTTCAGTAAATGCTCCAAAAAGAAATGTGCCGTGTTATTTTATTGACTCCTCATCTTCCACTAATACCATCAGAGAGACCGACTCAAGCTGTAAAGAAAAGATTTGTGGCACCTCTTGTCTCAATTAGCATAGCTTGAACTAAGTCAATGTAGGATGCAAATTTATATCAGATGAGAAACTGTCCCTGTAAGCTCTGAAATGCTGAATGTTCTGTATTTTGTATAAAATGCACATTCAAAAAGATCGAGCATTCCATAACCCACAAGTGTATAGCCTTAAAAAAAAGGGTGTGAACTGCAAAATAAACCAGAATTTTGTTATGGGGAAAAAAAAAAAGGTACCTGGGAGTTGTGGCTCTGCTATTGTGAACGGACTCTTGGTCAGCAATAGTCACCCGTGTTTGCCTGGAGTGCTGTGATGGAGCAAGAAACTGGGGCTTGCTGCTTCCCTGAGCAGGAGCAATATCTAAACTTGCATCTGTGGTTGGGACAGAGCTCCTGGCGTCATACAGTTCTGGCAGAGGTTCTAGAGCTAGTGAGACCTGAAAGAATGTGAAAATACTATTTCATTCTTTTCTTAATTAAGTGCAACACACACACTATTCAATTTTGCAATTCACACTATGGAAAAATGTTGCTTTTCTATACAAAGTAATATTTATATCATACAGTTTGGTAACATCGTAAAACTCTGACATATTTACACCTACTTATTTCACATCCTGTCTTTTCAAATCACAGGTAACTATCTTTCAGCACAAATTGTCCAGAGCGAGGGCTGCAAAACACAACATCACCTTCTTAACCGCCGATTTCAAAATCTTTTACAATTTCAGCCCAGTGAGGCTCTGGAGATGTGCTAGAACTGAGTATCTGTTTTTAAATCCGCTGTTAAAACTCACTCGCAGCGTAGAGACCACAAATTTTCTTCCTCAAGTTGAACTACCAATGCCACACATCCTTCTAAACAAAACAGAGTCAACACCATCAGTATTCGTTTTTCATTTGCTACCTTAGTTTATGAATGCCTTGGACAGAGACCAGGTCTGCAGTGCACCTCTCACAGCTTGACCCTGGCATCCGATCACACCAGTAAGCATTACAGCAACACAATTTATAACAAAGAGCAAAGACTGTAAGGACTACCTGCAGCTCTCCCAGTTTATCAGATGTTGGTGAAACTACAGGGAAAGACCCATCGATGGGATGGCTGGGAGTGAGCTGGGACAAGCCGGTGATTTGCACTCTGCCAATAGGAAGATGGTCAAGTTTGGTCACTACCTCCAGGACAAGCACACCCATATCTGCAAAAATTAGGAACAGCTTCAATTCAGCCTGACACAACGTGGTCACAACCAAACACAATTAAAACTTTTCTGTCAATGACAGAGATGCTAGAAGTTAACATAATGTCATATCATGAAATTACGATAATGAGGCAGCTGGTAAAGAAGTGTTATACTGGTAATCATAGAATCACAGAATGGTTTGGGTTGGAAGGGACCTTAAAGATCATCTAGTCCCAACCCCATGCCATGGCTTACAGGAAAGCTGGAGAGGGGCTTTTTACAAGGGCATGGAGTGATAGGATGAAGGGGAATGGTTTTAAACCGAAAGAGGGGAGATTTAGATGAGATCTTAGGGAGAAATTCTTGGCTGTGAGGGCGGTGAGACGCTGGCCCAGGTTGCCCAGAGAAGCTGTGGCTGCCCCCTCCCTGGCAGTGTTCAAGGCCAGGTTGGATGGGGCTTGGAGCAACCTGGTCTGGTGGAAGGTGTCCCTGCCCGTGGCAGGGGGGTTGAAACTAGATGGTCTTTAAGGTCCCTTCCAACCCAAACCATTCTATGATTCTATGAGTAGCAATAGCAGGCACAAGTTTTACGGACAGACTCTAGACATCAGGCTTGTATTAATTTCCTGCTCATCTTTCACTGAATTACAGAATCACAGAATCAATCAGGTTGGAAGAGCCCTCTGCTATCATCGAGTCCAACCATTGCCCTGATACCACCATGGCAACCAGACCAGGGCACTATGTGCCATGTCCAGGCTTTTCTTAAACACCTCCAGAGATGGTGACTCCACCACCTCCCTGGGCAGCCCCTTCCAATGGCTAATGACCCTTGCTGAGAAGAAATGCTTCCTAATGTCCAACCTGACCCTCCCCTGGCCAAGCTTGAGGCTGTGTCCTCTTGTCCTATCACTAGTTGCCTGGGAGAAGAGGCCAACTCCCACTTCACTACAACCTCCCTTCAGGTAGTTGTAGACCTTAAGTACCTTAATAACATTACAAGCTCATCTGAGTATTGTTTTATTCTTCATGCCCTTAGAACACTAAAAAGCCTGTTTAATATGATATGCCTAATACTAAAAATCATCTGATCTTGACACGATGGGGACTACAGGAGACTTCAATCGTTTGCAGACCTGAGTGCTAAACCTGACTACTACAGAGACTGATACCAGCAATTCCAGGCTGAGATCAAAAGCCTCCAGAATCAGGAAAACGCCCTAAAAAGCCATAAATGAAAACAGCACTGGGGTTACTGGGCAGGTGAGTAACTCCTCGGCTTTTGCGGAGCTCCCCACAGCTCCGACCCTGACCTGCCTTGACCAGGGCGAAGCAGCTCTACCTGTCAGGTAGGCAGCGAACTGCCGGGGCCCGCAGCGGACGGCGTAGCGGGCGGTGGTTGCCCCCGCCGGTTGCCCCGGCCGGGAGGTGGGCTGGAAGACGGTGCCGTCGGAGGTTTCCCCCCACCACCTCAGGCGGACGAGGACGGCGGCGGGGGGCTTGGAGGCCGTCCATAAGACTCGGGAGACGGTGCAGCGGAGGAAACAACGCAGCGGGCCCTCCACTAATGGCGGCAGGCTGGTGGAAGCGGGGATGTCGCCGGTACCTGCGGGGACGAAGGACCGAGCGGCGTCAGGTGCCCGGCACGACGCTCGCACCCCTCGCCGCCGCTCCTACCGCCCTCCATCCCACCCCGCGGCCTTTCCTTCCCGCCCGGGCGCTGCCCACCTCCCCTCCGCCGGGAGCCCCCCGCCGCCGCCGCCGCCGGGTCCAGCGCCCTCGGCCTCCTCTGCCGCATCCCGCCTCGCCTCGGGCCTCCCGGGGCAACCGCCGCCACCGCGGGGCGCCAAACTGCGCTTCCGGGACTACAACTCCCGTCATGCACCGCGGCCCCATAGCACCACACGGAGACGCGGACTACATTTCCCAGAAGGCCACGGGAGGGCGCGACGGGTGACGGCAGCCGGAAGTTCCCGTGATGCCGCGCGGCGGTGCTGGGAGGGGAGGAGGCACTTCCGGTGGGGCGGAGCGGGGGCCGGCGGCGGCCGGGGCCGGTTGTGGGGGGAGGATCGCGGCGCGTCGGCTCCTCGTTTCGCCGTCATGTCGGCCCTGGAGAAGCAGCTACATCTGGGCCGCCTCCCGCCCCGGCCTCCTTTGCCCGGTGGCGGCGGCCAGTCCGGCTCGAAGATGCGCATGGGGTAGGTGGGGGAAGGGCAGGAGCGGCTGAGGGGACTGAGGGGGGGGAGGGTTGGGGGGGGCAGGAGGGGAAAGGGGCTACAGCGGCTGGGGGGGTGAGGGATGCTCATTCCTGTGGGCCTGAGGGTCTCAGTGGTAGTTTGGGGGGGGACTCGTTACTTGGGGGGGCTCTGGAGAGAGGGGGTGCTCGTTATTGGGGGTCTGGAGGGAGGGGTGCTCGTTATTGGGGGTCTGAAGGGAGGGGGGTGCTCGTTATAGGGGGGATTTAGGAGCAGGAGGTCCTCTTTGCTGGAAGGTGGCAGGAAAGGGGAGAGGGGCCACCCTTGTGCGGCCAGGTTGGGGTGCCCTGTACAAGGGAGGGGTGCTCAGTCCTGAGGGGAGCTGGGGGTGTATTTGGAGGGGGCTTGGGGGATGGGTTGCTTGTTGCTGGGGGGATAACGGGGGCTGGGGTGTCTGCTGACGAGGTATTTGAGGGTGGGAGTGCTAATTGTTGAGGGGAGGCTGTGGGAGAGGGATCTTCATGGGTGGGATGCTTGTTTCTTGGGGGGTTGGCAGGGAAAGGGAGCAAAGCGGGTGCTGTTTGCTGGGGGTTTAGGGTGAGGGGATCTTTGTGCGGGGGTGGCAGCCCAATGGAGGTGGCTGACAGCGTGGTGGGTCTCCTTGGATGGTGACATGATGCGAGAGGCCATCACGCCCCCGGGCTGGCCCTGCTGCGTGCTGGAGTGCTCACCAGTGCCCTGGGAGAGCAGCGTCTGGACCGGGCTTCTCCAGCCGCCTCCTCCTGGCAAGGAGACAGGCAAAGGTGTAACTGCACAAAGAGTATCCTCGGTGTTGGGGGAAGGTGGCTGGTGCTGGCAGTGCTCTTCAGCCGCCCTTTTCTCTGCGTCCTTTTGCCGTCTGTGTTTGAAGGGAGGATCTAACGCGTCGTGATTTATCTAGGTGGCACCTCAAAGCCGGTGAAAGCATGGTTGGGGGAGAGAGATATATTTAAATGTTATTTCTCAGCAGCAGACACTTAGGTGAAGCTGTGTAGTAGGTGAATTCTGCCAAGTGACTTAAATCCCTGCTTCAGGTGATTGTAATATTTCAGCTGGGAGAGTCTGGTACGGTGCAACACAGAACTCCAAACGTGGAGGCAGGAGTGAGAATGTGTTTTAGAAACTGTGAGAGAAGATTGACCAGTGTCTGTGTGAATGGCAACTAAAAAGGACTGACTGGACAAGAACAACCTTGGCAAAAGCTTTATTCTTTAGCGATGAGTCAGGGGGAGAAGATGGGTTGCAAATGGGATGGCTTTGAAGGGAATTTAGTAATTTCACCTCTAAAGGTGCGAGGGAGAAGCTTGTCTTCCAAGCAGGTACCTGGTTATTGGTTAAAGGAGAGCAAGGTGATCTTAGCTGGTGATAATCCTGCACGATATGAAGTGCTCTATTTGGAGGATAAAAATATCTGACAATTCCTACAGGAAATCTCCTTTGCCTTGATGCATGAAATCAGATAAGTAAAAGAACTAATGAAAAAGACAGCTACTCCGCTGTGCCTGAAATAAACTGTTTAGGTAGGCATAGAAATCAGAAAGAAGTGGTTTTGAATGACTTTTGGAGGGGGTTGCTCTCTCTCAGGGCTGCTGTCTGCTCTCCTATATCTCTTGTTTATCTGCAATTGAGAGTTGGAACTCGTGGGCTCTGTTTCCTGACGTTGAGTTGAACCGTGGGGTTACAAGCAAGTCGTTAAACCTCTTGTTTCCTGGTTTGTGTTGTGGAGAGTCTGGTATGTCACAGGAGTTTGCTGAAGGTTATTTGGTACATATATAAGACTAGATTTAATGTTAAATATATTATTTAATTATGCTGGCTCTGTTCAGAACAGACTTAATGAAGCAAACCCTTATGCTGTACAGAGTCTGCCAGACACACAATCCTTCTGTCTTCATAGAATCACAGACTGGTTTGGGTTGGGAGGGACCTTAAAGACCATCTAGTTCCAACCCCCTGCCACAGGCAGGGACACCTTCCACCAGACCAGGTTGCTCCAAGCCCCATCCAGCCTGGCCTTGAACACTGCCAGGGAGGGGGCAGCCACAGCTTCTCTGGGCAACCTGGACCAGTGTCTCACCACCCTCACAGGCAAGAATTTCTCCCTAAGATCTCATCTCAATCTCCCCTCTTCCAGTTTAAAACCATTCCCCCTCGTCCTATCACTCCATGCCCTTGTAACAAGCCCCTCTCCAGCTTTCCTGTAGCCCCTTCAGGCACTGGAAGGTGCTGGAAGGTCTCCCCGGAGCCTTCTTTTCTCCAGGGTGAACAACCCCAACTCTCTCAGCCTGTCTCCAGAGCAGAGGGGCTCCAGCCCTCTGAGCATCTTCATGGCCTCCTCTGGACTCGCTCCAACAGCTCCGTGTCCTTCTTGTGTTGGGGGCCCCAGAGCTGGACGCAGCACTGCAGGGGGGGTCTCCCGAGAGCGGAGCAGAGGGGCAGAATCCCCTCCCTCGCCCTGCTGGCCACGCTGCTGGGGATGCAGCCCAGGACACCGTTGGCTTTCTGGGCTGCCGGTGCACGTTGCTGGCTCATGGTGAGCTTCTCGTCACCCATCACCCCCAAGTCCTTCTCCTCAGGGCTGCTCTCAACCCATTCTCCACCCAGCCTGTGTTTGTGCTTGGGATTGCCCCGACCCACGTGCAGGACCTTGCACTTGGCCTTGTTGAACTCCATGCGGTTCGCACAGGCCCAGCTCTCCAGCCTGTCCAGGTCCCTCTGGATGCCATCCCTTCCCTCCAGCGTGTCACCACACCGCACAGCTCGGTGTCATCCCAAACTTGCTGAGGGCACAAGAAAAAAATTTTGCGTGAAGAAATAAAAGTTTTTGTTTCTTTCTCTTGTTTTATCCTGTTTAACTTAAAAGTCTCATCCCTTGCAGTTGGTTTGTGTCCCTTTGAATGTACTTTATACTGGTTTCATGCATTGTGAACTTTGTCAGCACCCCATCTAATTCTTTCCATACAACGATGACACTGTAAACAAACACTGTGACACGTTGCTTGCTCAGTCAGGTGCTCCTTCTTTAATAATAAATATAAAAACTTCAAACAACAGCGTTAAGATGGCCTTAAACAGGCTGAAAATCAGTTTGCAGTTTGTCTTGCTGCTGCTGTCACGTTTTGTCACTTCTTTCCTGAAGGCAGGTGTCTCCGTGTTAAATAAAAAGGTAAAAAATTAATTTCCTGCAGCGTAGGGTGATCTGCTGCGAGACCTCGGAGGCAGTGAGCTGAAGGAGCTGATGTGGTTTTCCTGTGCCTCTAGTTGTGTTCTTCCAAAATGATGCCGTGCTGCTGGATGTTTTTTCCACGCCGGTGTTGTTATTTCTGTAAATCCATCCTTGTGATAATTTTTATTAGAAAAATAGACAAAATAAAGGGTGTTAAGTTATTAACGTAACGAGGTGCTGACAAAACCCCCGTGATGTTTGTTGCTTCACTTACTCATCGCAGGTAAACAAACAAATGACAATTGAGCATTTCCAGGGCTTTTAAAATGGATTTTATGTATGCCTGTGGAGTATTTTTGTAGTTCAAGGATATTTATGCTTGTGCCGTGCTCGTTAGTAGCAATCCTATATAGTAATTTATATAATGCTTCCTATGTTGCCGATCTTTGGAGGGTTTTTTGAACGTTCTCTGTTAGGGAAATGATTATGAAGGGAAGTTTGTTTTCTATTGTTCTCTAATGCCCTTTTTTTTTCCCTTTCAAATACTTTCTGAAAGCACTGATGTGAAATCCGACGTTGGGGTTAAGGATGAAGAATTCCCCCGTCCTTCCCCTTCGAAGCAGCAGGGAATAGTTTGTAATCGCGTTGTCGTGGCGTAGCGCAGTAGTATTTTTGGTTTGCTGCTCTGACATGGAGTAAATCCCTTTACGGGTGATGTTCCCGTTGTGCGAGGAACTGCACGTCTGACACGAGAACAGCGTCACCCGGAGATACTTGTGACTTAAGTGAAAGAGCCCTGGGGGTGCTGATCGACAGCCGGCTGAACGTGAGCCAGCAGTGTGCCCAGGTGGCCAAGAAGGCCAATGGCATCCTGGCCTCTATCAGGAATAGTGTAGCCAGCCGGTCTGGGGAAGGGATCGTCCCTCTGTACTCGGCACTGGTGAGGCCGCACCTTGAATCCTGTGTCCAGTTCTGGGCCCCGCACTTCAAGAGAGATGTTGAGGTGTTGGAGCGAGTGCAGAGGAGGGCGACCAAGCTGGTGAAGGGTCTGGAGGGTCTGACCTCTGAGGAACAGCTGAGGGAGCTGGGGTTGTTTAGCCTGGAGAAGAGGAGGCTCAGAGGTGACCTTATTGCAGTCTACAACTGCCTGAAGGGAGGTTGTAGCGCAGTGGGAGTCGGCCTCTTCTCCCAGGCAACCAGCGATAGGACAAGAGGACACAGCCTCAAGCTTGGCCAGGGGAGGATCAGGTTGGACATTAGGAAGAATTTCTTCTCAGCAAGGGTCATTAGCCATTGGAAGGGGCTGCCCAGGGAGGTGGTGGAGTCACCATCTCTGGAGGGGTTTAAGAATAGACTGGCCATGGCACTTAGTGCCATGGTCTAGTTGCCATGGTGGTGTCAGGGCAATGGTTGGACTCGATGATCCCAGAGGGCTCTTCCAACCTGACTGATTGTGTGATTCTGTGAAGTGTAAAAAGGAGACAAGAAGAAGTGGAATATGGAGGCAGCAAAGTACAAGTGATGGGGAGGGGAAGCTGTCGCACTGTAGACACTTTTATGGCTGTTGTCGCAAAGGAGGGCTGGAAGGTGGATGTGGCAAGGTGGGGAGGTGGCTTTTTAAATAGGGTAGGGAGGGTGGTGCATCGGAGAGCCCCAACGTTGCTCTGAAGATGGAGTGTGGGTAATGGATGCTGGGCTTAGTGGTGCAGCAGGCACTGCGGCTCAGATTCTTAGTCAACGCTTTCAAATGCCAGAACTGTATGGAATTGTATTTGTGAACCTGTTTGTGGGATGGTGTCATTCACTTGTCTCTGGTTGCTGATGAAGCTTACAGGAGTTAAGGGTGGCTGGACGTCAGCATCATCTAGACCTTTGCTTCATAGAATCATAGAATCATAGAATGATTTGAGTTGGAAGGGACCTTAAAGACCATCTAGTTCCAACCCCTCTGCCACGGGCAGGGACACCTTCCACCAGACCAGGTTGCTCCAAGCCCCATCCAACCTGGCCTTGAACACTGCCAGGGAGGGGGCAGCCACAGCTTCTCTGGGCAACCTGGGCCAGTGTCTCACCACCCTCACAGTCAAGAATTTCTTCCTCACATCTCATCTAAATCTCCCCTCTTTCAGTTTAAAACCATTCCCCTTCGTCCTGTCACTCCATGCCCTTGTAAAAAGCCCCTCTCCAACTTTCCTGTAGCCCCTTCAGGTACTGGAAGGTGCTAGAAGGTCTCCCCGCAGCCTTCTCTTCTCCAGGCTGAACAGCCCCAACTCTTCGGAGCCTGATCAGTCAGTAGACTCAATACTTCGCTCCTTTAACCTTTTCCTCTTCCCCCAAGATCTCTGATCTCTCCTCATCTTAAGCCCATTTTCATTTTTTGACAGCAGTGCCCAAAACTGTATGTGGAACTTCAACAGGGGCTTTTGAAGCTTTCAGAGGAACTTCAACAGAGGCTTTCACACACCTGTGAACTGGAAAGATTATTTCATCTGCATTAGTAGATGATAATTTCATTCAGTCTCAGCAGAACTGGGGTTTTCTTTGCCCCCCTGCTCAGGTTGTGGCCTACAGTTCTGCTACGTGGCTGCTTGCATCTTGCCTGCATTCGTTTAAGTTATTCCTACCAAGGTTTAGCTTAGGCTTGGCTAAGTTTGGCCTTAGCAGGACGCAGTTCAATACAAACAAGTGCAAGATTCCAGAGTCAGGCCACCAAAAGAGAATGTGATTAATTATACAGAGGAAAACGAGTGTGTGACTTGTGATGCTGGCGAGTGTACAAGGCTGTACTGAAATAGTCCTTTAAAATTCAAGCTTTTACAGGGAACAAAAATAATTAAACTTAGAGAAGCACTTGTTTGCTGTGTTAAGCATCTCATGTTTATAAATCGGTTTTATTTCTATGCTTTGAATTTCTTGAATTGGAAGCAGGGCCATTAAAGTGCATTTAAACTTCATATCCCACAGTGGCAAGTTGATTTTTCCATGGCTAAAGGCTTTGCTTCGTATTCACCGATCCTCTGACTAGCGTGGTGGGCACTCTCTTTTTATTCTTTCTTTTTTTATCAACCAGGCAGGCCACGTTAATGTGACTGTGTGGTGTGTTGAAAGCAGATCATAAGAAGCAGAGGGTGGAGCAAGTGATATTGATGTAGGAAAATAGAAAAATAATTTACTGTGGCACTGAGATTTCTCAAGTTTCAGTCATCCATGAGTGGAAAGGCAAGTTACGGGGTAGGATTGGCACTTAGTGCCATGGTCTAGTTGACATGGTGGTGTCAGGGCAATGGTTGGACTCGATGATCCCTGAGGTCTCTTCCACCCTGGTTGATTCTGTGAGAATTCTGTGAGGATGCTATCTTCAAA
This sequence comes from Nyctibius grandis, assembly GCF_013368605.1. Taxonomy (NCBI): domain Eukaryota; kingdom Metazoa; phylum Chordata; class Aves; order Nyctibiiformes; family Nyctibiidae; genus Nyctibius; species Nyctibius grandis. Next base: position 126,192,431 of record NC_090659.1, read on the forward strand.
ACATCGTTTTTAAACTTACTCGGAGATTATTCATTTTGCAGAGATGCTTTTGCCATTTATACTGAGGACTCCTTAACCAAAATAAGTCTTGCATCTTTTTGGTAATACATTGTTAAAAGGTTAATCCGTGTTTCAGTAGTTTGTAATAAAATGGCACCTATTACTGCATTGAAACAGGTGAAAATAGACTTGTTTCTCTCATTTTTTTTATTTTATTCTTTTTTTTGACATTTTCCGGTATGATCACAGAATCAATGAGGCTGGAAGAGCCCTCTGGGATCATCGAGTCCAACCATTGCCCTGACACCACCATGGCAACTAGACCAGGGCACTAAGTGCCATGTCCAGTCTTTTCTTAAACCCCTCCAGAGATGGTGACTCCACCACCTCCCTGGGCAGCCCCTTCCAATGGCTAATGACCCTTGCTGAGAAGAAATGCTTCCTAATGTCCAACCTGAACCTCCCCTGGCAAAGCTTGAGGCTGTGTCCTCTTGTCCTATCGCTGGTTGCCTGGGAGAAGAGGCCGACTCCCACTCCACTACAACCTCCCTTCAGGTAGTTGTAGACTGCCCTAAGGTCACCTCTGAGCCTCCTCTTCTCCAGGCTGAACAACCCCAGCTCCCTCAGCCATTCCTTGTGGGTCAGACCCTCCAGACCCTTCCCCAGCTTGGTCGCCCTCCTCTGGACTCGCTCCAACACCTCAACATCTTTCTTGAAGTGCGGGGCCCAGAACTGGACACAGGATTCAAGGTGCGGCCTCACCAGTGCCGAGTAGAGAGGGACGATCCCTTCCCCAGACCGGCTGGCTACACTGTTCCTGATAGAGGCCAGGATGCCATTGGCCTTCTTGGCCACCTGGGCACACTGCTGGCTCATGTTTAGCTGGCTGTCGATCAGCACCCCCAGGGCTCTTTCTAACCACTCTTCCCCCAGCCTGTAGCGCTGCAGGGGGTTGTTGTGGCCCAAGTGTAAGACCCGGCACTTGTTCTTGTTGAACCTCATGCTGTTGGTCTTGGCCCATCTATCCAACCTGATCACTCCCTTAGGTGTCTTTACTTATTGGAGAAGTCAAAGCGGCCAAAGCAGATCGCTGTGCTGTGCCCATGGGACTGTCACACAGAATCAGAATCAACTAGGTTGTAAGAGACCTCTGGGATCATCGAGTCCAACCGTTGCCCTGACACCACCATGTCAACTAGACCAGGGCACTAAGTGCCATGTCCAGGCTTTTCTTAAACCCCTCCAGAGATGGTGACTCCACCACCTCCCTGGGCAGCCCCTTCCAATGGCTAATGACCCTTGCTGAGAAGAAATGCTTCCTCATGTCCAACCTGAACCTCCCCTGGCAAAGCTTGAGGCTGTGTCCTCACTGTCTCATAGTGCTCTGCTCCTGCGAACCTCAGCTCTGCTTGCAGCTGCAACCTCTTCCACTTGTATATCGAAGGAACGACACGTGTGAAAACGCAAGCAGTGGGGCTGTTGAATCCTTGTTTGTGTGGAACGCGGGTATTAATATTTAAGTAAAACCACTGACTGGTTAAAATGGCTGCTGCGACGTAGTTGTGACTGGCTTTTGTGGCGGCACAAGATGAATTTCATCGTATTTCACAGCACATCACATTGATTTCTGCTACTTTGCTTCCTATAAATTACAGCCCTCTCCCTTCTTCAGACACACGTGTGCGTGCACCCTTCCAGCCATACCCTCCTTTGCTAGCGGAGCGCTCTCCTGCCTGGATTGAAGCGCTCTCCGACAGAATTGTCCAACTGAATGATGTTACCAAAAGGCTGGTTTTTAAAGGAAGATGGTGCTTCTCTTCAACTCGACCAGTATGTGAAAATCACAGCACCAAGAGGAACTTGAACTTCATTTTTCAATGGCCATTTATTTTAAGGAGCAAATCTGGTTAAGGTTGTGTTTGAAATTGCCTGAGCGTTGATAGTGATTCATTTGAATTGGTCGGTTGCAATGGAAATAAAATCATACTTTATGGTCAAGAGTTCTTTGGGGAAATCAAATAATGGAGTTTGTAAAATTACTAGTGAAGCAAAAGGACCGAGACCCACAGAAGCAGCTCCTGACAGCTGTAACAGCTGATGCATGTGCTGTCTTATTTCATCGGAAGTTTTTCACTAGTTTGCTTACAGAACTAACTTATTCAGAGCTGAGAATCCAGATGGGATTTAGAAATGAAGAAGAATTTGCTCTTCTCTTCCAATACGCAAATAAAAATTATGTAGGATTTTCTAAGATCTTTTAATTATCTAGAAGGGCTTGATTGTCAGGGCAATGGTTGGACTCGATGATCCCAGAAGGCTCTTCCAACCTGATTGATTCTGTGATTGGATCTGTTGTGTGATTTGATCATGACAATTTCAAATAATTTCTCCCTTTTTAATAAACTTTTTTCCTGAAACTTTTTTAAAGAAAGAAGCATTTTGTGTATTCAGCATCTTTAAGGCAGAACTTAAAATACTGTCCTTGTTAGGAGAGCGACCAAGCTGGTGATGGGTCTGGAGGGTCTGACCTACGAGGAACGGCTGAGGGAGCTGGGGGTGTTTAGCCTGGAGAAGAGGAGGCTCAGAGGTGACCTTAGTGCAGCCTACAACTACCTGAAGGGAGGTTGTAGTGGAGTGGGAGTCGGCCTCTTCTCCCAGGCAACCAGCGATAGGACAAGAGGACACAGCCTCAAGCTTCGCCAGGGGAGGTTCAGGTTGGACATTAGGAAGCATTTCTTCTCAGCAAGGGTCATTATCCATTGGAAGGGGCTGCCCAGGGAGGTGGTGGAGTCACCATCTCTGGAGGGGTTTAAGAAAAGCCTGGACATGGCACTTAGTGCCCTGGTCTAGTTGCCATGGTGGTGTCAGGGCAATGGTTGGACTCGATGATCCCAGAGGGCTCTTCCAACCTCATTGATTCTGTGATTCTGTCAATTTTTAGATTTTTTAAATACAACTTGTCAGTTGTAGCAGTTTGTACATACAGATTATGTTTGATTTGCTTTGGTCAGGTTCAACTACGGTGCAGGAATTAAGTACCTTGATTGATGCACATGATGTTGTTTAATTGCATTAGTAGTTCTAAATACGGGCTCCCAGTCAGCAAAAAAAAGGCATTTCTAAAAATTATTCCTCCTGCTTAGTACAACCTTTTGGTTTTTTTCCTTTTAAGAAAGATACCTGAAAGAAAATCCTTTTAAAAAATTGATGAGAGATTTGTTGAGCCGCGTGGGTTGCTGGTGCTCCGGGATCGTTTGCAGTATGTGCACATTTTCAGGACGTGATGAAGAGGACAAACTGCACAATAGGATAAAACTAGCTGTAGAGGGTGCCCAGAATTTGTTTTGTGATTCCAGTTTAATACGCTGCCTGGCTGGCTTGGACTTTAAGGATCATTCTAGAAAAGTTATTATGTTGGTTCCGTTTCTGTTTTGATCTGCCGGATACTTTAAAAAGCCGTAATTAGTTCTGTCAGTTGAAATATTTGATCATGAAAATACTTCTTCGGCATAGAAAGGTGCAAAATCACAGCTGCTGTTTGTCGGGCTTGCTTCTAATTTTGAATGTGTGTTGAAGTATCGCTAAAAAAAGAAGCTCTAGGAAAAAAATAACAAATCAAAGATACTCATTCTTCAGAGAAATGGTTCCCTGAAATCAGCCGCTGCGCAGCCTCCTGCGGTCACCAGGGGGTTTGTGGAAAACTACGTGTTTATTCTGCCCTTTTTGGGGTTCACTGTTAAATGAGAGATCACTTATGTTTTCTTAAGCGTTGTTTGGAGGGAAGTATTTTGCTTTAAATGACAATTTGCATATATTTGCATTGGAGGTGACAATAGTTTTTAACTCCTGGCTCCTCTTTGCTTTCTGCTCCAATTCCCCTGCAAACAGGAGTTTTGGTATATTTACCCCCCGCACCGCTACAGGCTGGGGGAGAGTGGCTGGAAAGTGCCTGGGGGAAAAGGACCTGGGGGTGTTGGTCGATGGTGGCTGGATATGAGCCAGCAGTGTGCCCAGGTGGCCAAGAAGGCCACCAGCATCCTGGCTTGTATCAGCACTAGTGTGGCCAGCAGGACTAGGGCAGGGATCGTCGCCCTGGACTCGGCACTGGTGAGGCCGCACCTCGAATCCTGGGTGCAGTTTTGGGCCCCTCACTCCAAGAAAGACCTTGAGGTGCTGGAGCGAGTCCAGAGAAGGGCAACGGGGCTGGGGAAGGGTCTGGAGCACAAGTGTGATGAGGAGCGGCTGAGGGACCTGGGGGGGTTAGTGTGGAGAAAAGGAGGACTCGACTTGAAAAATACATGGCCCAGGCAAGGGAGATATGATGGGGTATATGCAGTCATTGATATTGTAGAGAAGAACAGACAAACATTGTCACAGTGTGGGCTTGAAAGCAAACAGAACTAATCCTTTTTGCTAAAAGCTTCACTAAATCATGGCACCGTTGTCACAGATGTTGTGAGAGTAGCTCTGGCTGGAAGTGACTTGTATTTTATGTGACGAGCTACTGGAAACTGTCCTCCCTTGATGTCCCTCCCTAAGTGCTGAGGATGCAGCCTCTGGAGATCCCCATCCTGCTTAGAGTGAAAATTTGGAGGCAGGTCATACCCTGTTCCCTTCTTAACCCTTCCCAGAGCACTTGCTGTGCTGGCATCCCTCGGTGACACGTTGCAGAACTGGATGGACTTTCGCTGTCTCTCGTCATGCTGATTCTTGAGGTCCTTGTGGATAAACCAGTTGTAAGTCAGGTAGCTTGAAGCTCTTATCAATAATACAAGTTTGCTGTATTTTATATGAAATTCTTGCTTATGAAAATCACAGAATCATAGAATCATGGAACCATGCAATGGTTTGGGTTGGAAGGGACCTCAAAGATCATCTAGTTCCAACCCCCTGCCACAGGCAGGGACACCTTCCACCAGACCAGGTCGCTCCAAGCCCCATCCAAGCTGGCCTTGAACACTGCCAGGGAGGGGGCAGCCACAGCTTCTCTGGGCAGCCTGGGCCAGGGTCTCACCACCCTCACAGCCAAGAATTTCTTCCTAAGATCTCATCTCAATCTCCCCTCTTTCACTTTAAAACCGTTCCCCCTCGTCCTGTCACTCCATGCCCTTGTAAAAAGCAACTCTTCAGCTTTCCTGTAGCCCCTTCAGGCACTGTAAGGTGCTAGAAGGTCTCCCCGGAGCCTTCTCTTCTCCAGGCTGAACAGCCCCAACTCTCTCAGCCTGTTTCCAGAGCAGAGGTGCTCCAGCCCTCTGAGCATCTCCGTGGCCTCCTCTGGACTCGCTCCAACAGCTCCGTGTCCTTCTTGTGTTGGGGGCCCCAGAGCTGGACGCAGCACTGCAGGGGGGGTCTCCCGAGAGCGGAGCAGAGGGGCAGAATCCCCTCCCTCGCCCTGCTGGCCACGCTGCTGGGGATGCAGCCCAGGACACCGTTGGCTTTCTGGGCTGCCAGCGCACGTTGCCGGCTCATGGTGAGCTTCTCGTCACCCATCCCCCCCAAGTCCTTCTCCTCAGGGCTGCTCTCCATCCATTCTCCGCCCAGCCTGGATTTGTGCTTGGGATTGCCCCGACCCACGTGCAGGACCTTGCCCTTGGCCTTGTTGAACTCCATGCGGTTCGCACAGGCCCAGCTCTCCAGCCTGTCCAGGTCCCTCTGGATGCCATCCCTTCCCTCCAGCGTGTCACCACACCACACAGCTCGGTGTCATCCCAGACTTGCTGAGGGCGCGCTCAATCCCACTGTCCATGTCACCAACAGAGATGTTAAACAGGACCAGTCCTAATCCTGACCCTTGAGGAACACCACTCGTCACTGGTGTCCAAGTCAGCATTAATTGATTTTTTTAATCTTGACCCACGCTGGGAGTTTTTGTGTTTATTTTTTTCCTAGCAGGATGTTTTATCAGTGTCACAGCAGATGTCTTCTCCATTCCTTGGATACTCAGACACCTGTGCAGGTGTGCTTGCTTCTTCCCAATAGTACAACAACTTGTCATCTTGATATTACATCGCTCTGTTCTTCCTGATCTACAGCAGTCTTTGAAACGCTGAGGTTTGAATGATTTTTTTTCTTTGATCAGAGAACGAGATTAAGCTGAGGCAGTAAGAGAGAGTAATATTTGCTGGATTACGTCGGTATGTGACATCTCCCTTGATTTAATTGAAATCTGACTAGAACAAGACTCAAGTCTGGAAACCCACAGAAGAGAATTTGGACCCTTCAGGGGGTGGTTGTTTTATATTTCATATTCTAGAAATATCAGGGGAAATAGAAGCTTTGTTTCTACATAATTGAAAAGCTGCTTTGTCTGTTCCTTTCTGTTTCTTTAGGAAGACAAGAATTCAGGAGAAACTTCCTTCAACAGAGGAGATTTTTCTTCTGTGAAGGTCTTTCACCCCCCACGCCCATGCGTGATTTTAATATCGTGCTCTGATTCCCTCCCCCAGAAGAGCTGAAGTGCAAAAAGCCAGTTAAAATGGTGCCCAGTTACTCATCCTGTGTACTGGGCTCCAATCTAGCCTAATTATATCCCTGCCAAAATTAAGCACTACTCTTTTAGCCTCACTGAGTGAGTATCGGTCTGAGAAACAGATTTTACATCAACTGAGTCATCAGGAAAATTCTGATTGCGGAGCCTTTTGTTAGTGATGGGGTAGAAGGAGAGGGCACAGCTGCACCTTTTGATGGAAGTGAAAAATAAATTGGTGTCAACTGGGCACCTCTGGGAGTCCTGGTTTATACAGCGTCCACAGAACAGGTCTTCTGCATTCACCCAGTAATTTAGGGGAATTGCGTTCCTTACGGTGCTGGATACAACCTGACATTAGTACTACAGGAGCAGCTAATTTAAGGCAAGACTTAAATGAAGGCAAGACAAACTGCAGCAGAAATTAGCTTTATTATAAGGAGGAGATGAGTCTCACTGCTTAGGGGGAATAACGACAGTGATTCACGTTTTGGAAACGTGTTATTGGGAAAACCAGACTTTTTTTCCCTGCCTCTGTTGAGGTTTAATTTCCTGGGCGTGCAGAGCAGTGGCAGGAAGATGCCAGCTTGTAGAAAAGGAGGAAACCCCTCCAGGTAGAAGCAGTTACTAGATGCGAAGCAGCTCGCAGGTAGCACCGATACCCCAATCTTTCATCACATCGAGTCCTCTTTTAACACAACAGTTTTGGTCCATCTCCAAAGCACCTTCTCTTCCCCTGGTGTCCACCATTACGATTTTCTTGCCCGTGCAGTGCTCGTTCATCAGTATTTGGCAAATTATATTATAGAAAAATAAATGTTGCTTCTGGGCACTAGCTCCCTAATTTAGAGAGCGGCCCGGCGGAAAGAGACCTGGGGGTGCTGATGGACAGCCGGCTAAACATGAGCCAGCAGTGTGCCCAGGTGGCCAAGAAGGCCAATGGCATCCTGGCCTCTATTAGGAATAGTGTAGCCAGCCGATCTGGGGAAGGGATTGTCCCTCTGTACTGGGCACTGGTGAGGCTGCCCCTTGAATCCTGTGTCCAGTTCTGGGCCCCACACTTCAAGAGAGATGTTGAGGTGTTGGAGCGAGTCCAGAGGAGGGCGACCAAGGTGGTGAAGGGTCTGGAGGGTCTGACCTACAAGGAACAGCTGAGGGAGCTGGGGGTGTTTAGCCTGGAGAAGAGGAGGCTCAGAGGTGACCTTATTGCAGTCTACAACTACCTGAAGGGAGCTTGTAGCGGAGTGGGAGTCGGCCTCTTCTCCTGGGCAACCAGCGATAGGACAAGAGGAGATGGCCTCAAGCTTGGCCAGGGGAGGTTCAGGTTGGACATTAGGAAGCATTTCTTCTCAGCAAGGGTCATTAGCCATTGGAAGGGGCTGCCCAGGGAGGTGGTGGAGTCCCCATCTCTGGAGGTGTTTAAGAAAAGCCTGGCCATGGCCCTTAGTGCCCTGGTCTAGTTGCCATGGTGGTGTCAGGGCAATGGTTGGACTCGATGATTTATTTATTATAACTTTAGCCTTTTGGACTCATTGCCTTATACTTGCGTTGCTGGACTCGATAGCATCTTTCCTAACGAGCTGGGTTTATTATAGGATATTTTCAGAATCACAGACAGTTGCTGTGCTCTAAGAACGCGGAGGAAGGCAGCTTGAGGAGTGTTTATTGGTCTTTATTGCGATGCTGTTCTCATGGTCCTTGAGTATAACTGAGGCAGGATAGATATGGAAGCACAGACTGAATTAATTTGGGCTTGTTCTTTTCCTTCACAGTCCTGATGTTGCCCTACATACGGTGTTTAAATACTACATCTGTCTACAAATATGTTGAAGTTTTAACCGTTGTGATAAATTCCAGGAAACTTGAGCTGTAATTAAAACTTGCTGCTGTTAAATTAAAATTCATCAGGTTTAAGTTATTCTGCTCCCAACAACGTTTCTAAGTTTCTTCTATATACCACACTGTTCAGTTCTCTCTGTAGTTTTCCTACCAGCCACTCAGCCATCGGGGCAGGTTGACTTTCTGTTTGAATGGTATTTCTTCCAAAAATTAGAGATTTCTAGGAAAGTTGTAATCTCATGACACGCAGTACATGCTAAATTAGTAGTAACCTTCAGTAAATAGCTTACACTCAGCTTTTCAATACTGTGGTGTCAAGGTGACTTCAGAGAGGGACATATTCTTTTTTTAATTATGATTCATGGCCTGAGTCATAAATTGAGGATGGCTTCGTGTGTTCCAGGCACTGGGGTGCTCCCAGGCGTGGCAGCGTCAGGCTTGCTTTAAGGCTAGAGCAAGACCATTAAATACAAAGATATTTAATGACTTTTGAAGCGCCTGATCTGTGGGTCATAGAATCATAGAATGGTTTGGGTTGGAAGGGACCTTAAAGCCCATCTAGTTCCAACCCCCTGCCATGGGCAGGGACATCTTCCACTAGATCAAGTTGCTCCAAGCCCCATCCAACCTGGCCTTGAACACTGCCAGGGAGGGGGCAGCCACAGCTTCTCTGGGTCATTGCAAGTTGGAAGATTGTGCTGGGACAGTATCACTATGTGCCCTGTTCTCTTTCTTCTCCCTTGGATTAGGTCTGTGGAGTCAAAATCACCATTGTTCAATCTTCCTTGATTGCTTTATGAGGAAAATCTTCTCTTTGTGTCTCAACTGGTTTCCCTGTTGGTCTTTGTGATCTCCTCAACAGAAGCAATAATTAGGGAGGAAAAGGGGGATTTCCTTAATGACCATAAAACTGCCAATATTACAGTTGTGTGGGAGTTTCACCAAAGCATCATTTGCTTCCAGTCCTAAACTGTTGTGTAACACCGGTGTATTCTCTTCACTGTATGTAACGATGCCTGCATGCCAATTTAAATGAAAGATTTTAAAAATACATCTTACTGAATTTGTTTTGTGTCTTACAGCCCTGGAAGAAAGCGGGATTTTTCGCCGGTGCTTTGGAGCCAGTACTTTGAATCTATGGAGGACGTTGTGGTAGAAAATGAAACTGGCAAGGATATATCCTTTCTTATTCTCAGTGACTGGGGCATTACCATGTTTAAGTTTGTCGTTGAGTTTATTGGGGTTCTCTTCAGCTTTTTCATCTATTTCTTCTCATCTTCCATTTTTCCTTTTGTAGAGAGCAAGATCAGTAACTAGAGCTGTCCCTTCTAAGCTGACAGTTAAGGTGTACCTAGGCCAGGTCAGTTCCTGGCATGGCTTCTTTAGTCATCATTAATTTAAAAAAGTGTTTCCAAGAGCTCAATAATGTATTTTGCAGGGAAATACTCATCAGAGAGGGTCTAGTGGTGGCCTTGGCAGTGCTGGGTTAACGGTTGGACTTGATGATCTTAAAGGTCCTTTCCAACCAAAACGATTCTATCAGTTCCCATAGTTCAAACCATATCAGGATCAAAGCTGTTTATTGATTTTTATTAACAACAGGTAGTTAACTGGCAATCAGTGAACTGTATGTTCAGGATCAGTATCAGCAGTACAACAGATAAACCTCAACACCAACCTCTTTAATGTTAATAAATACCTGCACATTTCTAAATGCCTTTTACAGAATCCCAGAATCAACCAGGTTGGAAGAGACCTCTGGGGTCATTGAGTCCAACCATTGCCCTGACACCACCATGGCAACTAGACCATGGCACTAAGTGCCATGTCCAGGCTTTTCTTAAACACCTCCAGAGATGGTGACTCCACCACCTCCCTGGGCAGCCCCTTCCAATGCCTAATGACCCTTGCTGAGAAGAAATGCTTCCTAATGTCCAACCTGAACCTCCCCTGGAGAAGCTTGAGGCTGTGTCCTCTTATCCTATCGCTAGTTGCCTGGGAGAAGAGGCCGACTCCCACTTCACTACAACCTCCCTTCAGGTAGTTGTAGACTGCACTAAGGTCACCTCTGAGCCTCCTCTTCTCCAGGCTAAACAACCCCAGCTCCCTCAGCCGTTCCTCGTAGGTCAGACCCTCCAGACCCTTCACCAGCTTGGTCGCCCTCCTCTGCACTCGCTCCAACACCTCAACATCTTTCTTGAAGTGCGGGGCCCAGAACTGGACACAGGATTCAAGGTGCAGCCTCACCAGTGCCGAGTACAACCTTTCTGCAGCTAATCCCAGGCAGTTCTGTTCCTGTACAGACACAAACATACATGCACAGTCATATGCACCCCTGAGAAGTGTGGGTTACAAGCACACACGGGCTCTTCTGGGACTGCAGGATCTCCTGTGGGAAATGTGGATGCGACCTACACTGCTCCCACTAGTACAAATGACACTGAGAAAACACTGCCTGAGGTCACGTACATACACCCAAGGTGTGGGTCCCTACTTGTTGCACCCCAAATTCTCAGCCCACTACCTGGTGTGCAGACAAGCTTCTCCTTCTGGCCAAGGCAGAGGTGGTGATGTCAGCAGAGAGTCTTCTGGTAGTGTCAGACCAGGTTTTGGCTGCAGCTGGTTCCTCACAGAGATCTCTGCCCCCTTTGCCAATGTTCCTGTTGCTTTTATACTTCTTTTCAAGCTCACTCCTCTTTGCCAGTCTTCCAGTTACTTTTTTTTTACATTTAATCCAGCTGGTGGCAGTCATGTCCTTTGACATGCTCAAACCGCTGTTGTTATCCAGGCCATTTGCTAACTGGGAGCTGGTTCTGGGACAAGACTTCCCAGCAGTCCTACCTCTGCCTATAGCTCTGACCAGAATCACAGAATCAACCAGGTTGGAAGAGCCCTCTGGGGTCATCGAGTCCAACCATTGCCCTGACACCACCATGGCAACTAGACCGTGGCACTAAGTGCCATGTCCAGTCTTTTCTTAAACCCCTCCAGAGATGGTGACTCCACCACCTCCCTGGGCAGCCCCTTCCAATGGCTAATAAACCTTAAGGGGTTATTAGCCCATTCTACTACCTGTAGAAAGGCATTCTAATAACCCTTAAGGGGTTATTAGCCCCTTCCAATGTCTAATAACCCTTAAGGGGTTATTGGACCCTCCAATGTCTAAGACCAAAGCAGTTTGAGAGGTACTTCCAGGTCTTTTGACCTAATTACAAAATGAAAACATTTTAATCTATGTTCAAATAACACAACCTTGTAATTTTGCATAGTTTTTTGCATAGTTTGCATAGTTTTTAAGCATGCATGTTCTAGCTTGCCCCATGAGGAAAACCAAACTTCCAAGCTATTTCTGTCCAAACACCAATTTACTAATTACTCTCTAATGCTGGTAGCATGTGATGCTTTGAAATGAGAAAATTCTCTCTCCTTGTTGTTTTGCTCAACTTGTCATTATTTTATGTTTATTAACTGCATTTTTCCAATTGATCCTATGAATTCTTCATGGTATGCAACCTTGTCTGCATTTGATGTAAGGGTCGTGCACACCCCTGAGGCAGACCCTTGCAGTCTACAACTACCTGAAGGGATGTTGTAGTGAAGTGGGAGTCGGCCTCTTCTCCCGGGCAGCTAGCGATAGGACAAGAGGACACAGCCTCAAGCTTCACCAGGGGAGGTTCAGGTTGGACATTAGGAAGCATTTCTTCTCAGCAAGGGTCATTAGCCATTGGAAGGGGCTGCCCAGGGAGGTGGTGGAGTCACCATCTCTGGAGGGGTTTAAGAAAAGACTGGACATGGCATTTAGTGCCATGGTCTGGTTGCCATGGTGGTGTCAGGGCAATGGTTGGACTCGATGATCCCAGAGGTCTCTTCCAACCTGGTTGATCCTGATTCTGTGAGGCTTCATAAATAATAAAATAAAAAGGATAATGGACCTATTCGGACAGGTGGTGTACGTAAGCATCCTAAATTTAAGCAAATATTAGTTATTTGGGATTTATTGTGTTACCTATGAACTTTAACAGAAGCTTGAGCTGCTACATGATAGGTTGTGGACAGATGTGTACTGTGGGAGGAGCTGAATTAATGAATGGAGTTGGTGCCCCCTGTTGTGCCCCAGCTGCCTGTTACTGCTCCATCAGATCTCCTTGTGTGGACAAAGCCCAGCTGCTGAAACTGTTCAAGCTGACACAGCTCTCTGTAACTGAAAGGGTGTAGGGAGCACCTGCGTGAACTGTTTGCAACCAGCAGATCCAAAGGGCACTGTGGGATTCAGCAGAAAAACGATGAACAGCCTCATCAGCACGGTTAGATTCAGAGGAACATTTTTGTCCACCCCAAGGAAGAGAAGGAGAACGGCGGAAGGAGGTGAAGTGATTTGTCTGATCTGTTGGTCGCAGCTTCGGGCACTGAACACAGATCACAGAATCAGTGAGGTTGGAAGAGCCCTCTGGGCTCATCGAGTCCAACCATTGCCCTGACACCACCCTGTCAACTAGACCATGGCACTAAGTGCCATGTCCAGTCTTCTCTTAAACCCCTCCAGAGATGGTGACTCCACCACCTCCCTGGGCAGCCCCTTCCAATGGCTAATGACCCTTGCTGAGAAGAAATTCTTCCTAATGTCCAACCTGAACCTCCCCTGGCCAAGCTTGAGGCTGTGTCCTCTTGTCCTATCGCTAGTTGCCTGGGAGAAGAGGCCTCACGACTCGCAGTCTGTGGCTTTTCTGAAGTGACTTTGTTTTTAGTGATAGTTAAACTGATTTTTCTGTATCTAAATATATACTGTAAGGGGACTTTAGCTACCCTAGTGAAGCATATTTGCTGTATATGTTCCAGAGACTAATTACATTGCCTTAAAAATCTTGTTTACTGGCTTATCTGACATTTTTCCTTGGAAGTGATAGGGAAATACTCCAAAAGCACGTGCTTTGAAGCTGATCCTGGTTTAGTGTTTCTCTTAGGTATTCAATTTACTGTTGTGCACAGGGTGCAGGCAGGAGGTGTGTGGATTACAGGGAGGAGGGGACTTGGGCAGCAGGAAAACAACTCTTGAAGCTTAAGTAGCTTAAGTTTTGTCCAGGTCATGCTTGCGCAGAATCAGAGGGAGAAACGAGGCCTTGTGTAGAAACAAACCACTGTTGGGTATTGCAGATGCCCAAATACATTCAGCTAAGTTCAAACAACTCTCTGAAATGTCCTTAACTGTTCATACACTTTTCGAATTTACAAAAGCGGATCGGAGGGACCTGTCTTACTGCTGCTACACGGTGGAGGCCATTCTGCTCTTTCCTGGGCTGTATTTACTGTAAGTAACTGCTACTTTATAGAAGTATTTATGCGTGCAAATATAGTCCTCCCAGCATGGAAAGCAACTAACCAGCCGTGTTAATCACAGAATCACAGAATCAACCAGGTTGGAAGAGACCTCAGGGATCATCGAGTCCAACCGTTGCCCTGACACCACCATGTCAACTAGACCAGGGCACTAAGGACCATGTCCAGTCTTTTCTTAAACCCCTCCAGAGATGGTGACTCCACCACCTCCCTGGGCAGCCCCTTCCAATGGCTAATGACCCTTGCTGAGAAGAAATGCTTCCTAATGTCCAACCTGAACCTCCCCTGGCGAAGCTTGAGGCTGTGTCCTCTTGTCCTATCACTAGTTGCCTGGGAGAAGAGGCCGACTCCCACTGCACTACAACCTCCCTTCAGGTAGTTGTAGACTGCACTAAGGTCACCTCTGAGCCTCCTCTTCTCCAGGCTAAACACCCCCAGCTCCCTCAGCCGTTCCTCATAGGTCAGACCCTCCAGACCCTTCACCAGCTTGGTCGCCCTCCTCTGGACTCACTCCAACCCCTCAACATCTTTCTTGAAGTGCGGGGCCCACAACTGGAAGGAAAGTATGGGAAAATCAGTTCAGAAAACTGTCTTGTAGTGTGGTGCACTCCTGACTCAAGTCTTATAAATACTTCACTGTCAGTGTGTATATTAAATAGGCAAAGCACATGCAAAGGTTTATCATCTAGGTTTTAATTATCAGCAGTAACCAAAACTACGTCTGCCGAATAGCTTGCGTGTTTTAATGAAGAGCCAAGATGTTTGTCATCAGAGCACATCCATTTTTTTTCAGAAGGCTGCTTTTTCGTGACTACCAGTGAAAGTTCAACAGCTTTTATCTCATCGTAACAATATTATCTTTGCATGGTTGAGGTCCTGTTTGACTTGTCGAGGAATCTCATTTGCTGCTCAAGCAACTCTGAAACACGAACCGAGGTGGTGGCAATAGGAGTGAGTGTGGGGACTGACCAAACCAAAATTCCTCCTTCCTACACATTCCCTTTAAAAAATAAAGGGAGTTAAGGAAGAAAACCTTCAAGTAAAGGAAAATCACTTGCGGTGCGTGATTTTTATTGGGAACCTTTTTAATCCAGGAGCTCTTTAGTGCCCTTAACAGAAGGGTGCAATGGGATGACTTTCATGGAAGTGCAACTGGATAGATGAATTCTCTGCCTCTCCCCTGTGCCTTTGGCTGTATTTGTTACCTTTTAGTGGTTTGGTGCGCTGTAGATCACGTAGCCTTTAAGCAGAGGTTCAAATGAGTAACAAGAATGAATGTTTCAGAAGAGTCACTACCAACTGCTCTTGAATTCCCAACGTGACTACCGTTGAGTAATCCTGATGGAGTCATCGTAAACCACCTTACGGTATGATGAGGCACATCAGAAAAATCCCTTGCCAACTGGGCTGTAATTTTGGTATTTAATAGTAGTTTTACACCTAACAGTTCATTTGTAACTTTACCTGACCCACAGAGTGGTGAAGATACGTTGTTAAGTCTTAAATCTGTCGTACTAAATCCTGTAGTTACTTGCTTGTAGTTCACTAGTTGCCAAGATGGGCAGATGTCTTTTCCTCTCCTAGTTTAGTGTTTTTGTTATGATATACAAGTGCCTTAAACAGATATAATGAAGGTCACTGCTTTTAATTGGAGGCAGAGGTATGAAGTCATGTTTTTCTGAGTTAAGGGCTTCTTACAAGTCACTTCCACCCTCTCTAAGCTCTTTATTTCCAGTAGCAAAACCAATAGCATTCTTACACTTAAAAATCTCCAGAGTTGAATTTAGCAGAGTGATTGCAGTCATAACACCGTACCTTACAGTTACTGACTTTTCATGTTACTGTTAGCATTTTGAAATGAACGTTTGTCCCAAGCAATCAAGTGTTAAAAGTCTGGGATGAACCAGAACTTAACTTGAAGAAACAAAAAAAAAACCAAAACCAAACAACTCCTCTCCAAAAAAAACCCAAGAAACAACCCAAATTGGGAAGCGTGGAGAGTAACCATCTCTAAATAAAATAACAGCCTGCAGGAGCAGTGTGCTCCTTTCTTCTTGTGCTTATTGGCCTGGGAACTTCCTAGATGATGTGTTTGTATTTCTATTGGCCAAAATAGAATCATAGTTGGAAGGGACCTTAAAGATCATCTAGTTCCAACCCACTGCCACGGGCAGGGACACCTTCCACCAGACCAGGTTGCTCCAAGCCCCATCCAACGTGGGCTTGAACACTGCCAGGGAGGGGGCAGCCACAGCTTCTCTGGGCAACCTGGGCCAGGGTCTCACCACCCTCACAGGCAAAAATTTCTTCCTAATATCTCATCTCAATCTCCCCTCTTTCAGTTTAAAACCGTTTCCCCTCATCCTGTCACTCCATGCCCTTGTAAAAAGCCCCTCTCCAGCTTTCCTGTAGCCCCTTCAGGCACTGGAAGGTGCTAGAAGGTCTCCCTGGAGCCTTCTCTTCTCCAGGCTGAACAGCCCCAGCTCTCTCAGCCTGTCTCCAGAGCAGAGGGGCTCCAGCCCTCTGAGCATCTCCGTGGCCTCCTCTGGACTCACTCCAACAGCTCTGTGTCCTTCTTGTGTTGGGGGCCCCAGAGCTGGACGCAGCACTGCAGGGGGGGTCTCCCGAGAGCGGAGCAGAGGGGCAGAATCCCCTCCCTCGCCCTGCTGGCCACGCTGCTGGGGATGCAGCCCAGGACACCGTTGGCTTTCTGGGCTGCCAGCGCACATTGCTGGCTCCTGGTGAGCTTCTCGTCACCCATCACCCCCAAGTCCTTCTCCTCAGGGCTGCTCTCCATCCATTCTCCGCCCAGCCTGGATTTGTGCTTGGGATTGCCCCGACCCACGTGCAGGACCTTGCCCTTGGCCTTGTTGAACTCCCTGCGGTTCGCACAGGCCCAGCTCTCCAGCCTGTCCAGGTCCCTCTGGATGCCATCCCTTCCCCCCAGCGTGTCACTGCACCGCACAGCTCGGTGTCATCCCAAACTTGCTGAGGGCGCGCTCAATCCCACTGTCCGTGTCGCCGACAGAGATGTTAAGCAGGACCGGTCCCAGTACCGACCCCTGAGGAACGCCACTCGTATTGGGAGAAAGCTCAGGGCACTGGGCAGCTCCCCATTCTCCCTCGTCATGTTGATGATCCTCTTTCCTTACTCACTGCTGACAATAGTTTGATTTTTAGCAGCAGACTGTCTATCTGACTAGTTAAATTATTGCTTAGGTGCGTAAGTACCGTGCAGGTTGAGGTTGCGGGGTGTCTTTAGGGGCTCTAAAATATTCATCTGTGGATGCAGTGGTTTTTAGGAGAGCAAGTGCTGCCATCATTTAGGAGTTGAACAGCTGAACAACCAAAATATGGGGACTGGGGAGCTTTCATGTGCCCATTACGTAGGTGGTTCTGTTGAGAATCCCTCAACAAATTCCCCCACTCCTGCAGGACTGTTATTTAAATAATCAATGATTCCTTAACACCCAAGTCTTCCTTTCGACAAAGAATGCCACTTAATCGCTGTGATGCCTGAAATAACTTATGTAAATTGAGCTGTCGGGGACAAATAGAGCCATAATTGTATTGCAGCCCTTCCTTACTTTAAAAAGATTCCTCCTTGTTCCCCCCAACCTCTTTGGACTAATAAATTTTTCTACTTTTCAGCCTTACTGTAAAATTCTGTTCTTTTGAGAGCAAATTGAATGTGTGCTGCAAAGCAGCTGCTTCAGCTTCGTGTCTGCTGTATAGTCAAGACTAATTTTGTAACGTGTGGGGCTTGGGGCATTACTTTGGTGTCTGTGATCCCACTGCTGCATTGCAGGTTTTCAGAGGTGCTTCAGAGCTTGAATTCGTTATCTTTGGAAACTCAGTATCTTATGCACAGTGAAATAAATGTCCTCGGAGACGACGTGAACAGTGGTAGAAAGGATGGAGCTTTGGTTAATTAAGGGTGGTTTGGATGGAGCTTTGGTTAATTAAGGGTGGTTTATCTAGAGTATTACAGAATCACAGAATCAATGAGGTTGGAAGAGCCCTCTGGGCTCATCGAGTCCAACCATTGCCCTGACACCACCATGTCAACTAGACCATGGCACTAAGTGCCATGTCCAGTCTTTTCTTAAACCCCTCCAGAGATGGTGACTCCACCACCTCCCTGGGCAGCCCCTTCCAATGGCTAATGACCCTTGCTGAGAAGAAATGCTTCCTAATGTCCAACCTGAACCTCCCCTGGCCAAGCTTGAGGCTGTGTCCTCTTGTCCTATTGCTAGTTGCCTGGGAGAAGAGGCCGACTCCCACTGCGCTACAACCTCCCTTCAGGTAGTTGTAGACTGCACTAAGGTCACCTCTGAGCCTCCTCTTCTTCAGGCTAAACACCCCCAGCTCCCTCAGCCGTTCCTCATAGGTCAGACCCTCCAGACCCTTCACCAGCTTGGTCGCCCTCCTCTGGACTCGCTCCAACAATATTCCTGCTTTCTGTGACACCTCGTGCAATCCAGGTCCGGCCGCTTTGTTGGCAGCGGAGGGGTCTTGTGGCACCATCCGAGCCTTTGCTGTTATTTCAGGGAGTGCTTAATGTTGTTAATCCTGTTGTAGATGAGGTGTGGCACTTTGCAAATTATCTTCTCTTTGTCCCTTCTTGCAGTCCGCAATCATTAACAGGATTCAGTGTCGGATCGTGGCTTTAGATCTCCGAGGCCATGGTAAGTAAAATAAAGACATTTAAAATCATATAAGCATGTTACACGCTCTCGTTTTTTAAAGAAGGTGTAATGAATCCCTCCCAAGATGACTAAGAAAGCATCCTTCATATTTTCATAGCCTATAGGTGGTCTTTACCATTAGAAATAAGGTCTGTTCTTTAGGTTCAACATAACATTGCAAATATGGAACAGTTATGGGGAGCGTTTCCTACCCGTGAGCAATAATGCCATAAAGTCCCAATCATTCCTATTAATTCTGGGTTTCTTAATTATTCATGTTAACTGCAGTAGGCTCACTCTTAATGACCGTGCCAAAAAGCTTTGTACAGTTGCTGCTCAAAGTCCTGAGGGGTCTGAAGGTTCTCAGCTTATGTGAACTTAACTTTTTTTGCTTCTTTCAGGAGAAACAAAAGTTAGGAATCCTGAAGATCTGTCTGCAGAAACGATGTCAAAGTAAGGAAGCTTATGCTCTCTCTTCAGTGTGTCACTTTTCACAAACCTTTATTTTCTTTCCTTTATTGAACAATAAACTACTTGAGGACACCCAGCCTTCATTCAAGGGAGCTGGAAGGTAGTTTCAGTTCACGTGATTCTGGTAGTTATCCCTTCTTTTCCTTCCCTTTTGGGACAGTTTGAAATTTATTTGAAAATTATACCTCTTCCAGCTGAGTCAGCTTCCAAACTGGAATCGTTCTCTAGGTGCCCTCAGTTTTTAAGCTCAGAATCACAGAATCAACCAGGTTGGAAGAGCCCTCTGGGCTCATCAAGTCCAACCGTTGCCCTGACACCACCATGGCAACTAGACCAGGGCACTAAGTGCCATGTCCAGTCTTTTCTTAAACCCCTCCAGAGATGGTGACTCCACCACCTCCCTGGGCAGCCCCTTCCAATGGCTACTGACCCTTGCTGAGAAGAAATGCTTCCTAATGTCCAACCTGAACCTCCCCTGGTGATTCACTTTAAAGATCAATGTCTTCATTGCAGTGAACGCTTCAAACCTGCAACACGCTCTAACACTTGCTGGAGATTTCCTACTAGAAGGGGAATGCTTTCCTCGGACATGATCTTTAAAGTCTCTTCCAACCCAAACCATTCTATGGTTCTATGACCAACTGGGGCATTTGAACTTGAAATCACCAGTTTGGTTCTTCTTCGGCTCCTCCAGCAAGCGTTCAGAGCTGCCTTGGACTGGCAGCATCCCCAAATTGTGGGTCACAGACCGAGACTTTGAAGCGTGGAGGGAGTTGCTTTTTCAAACTACCATGACCTGCCTGGGGATGCAAATCCCCCTCTTGACTAAGCTGTAAGAAAAGCAAATACCCACTGCTGAGCACGTTATGTTCCGTCCACATTTAGTACAAAGAGACTCTTTGCTACGACTACAATTAAATCACGAAGGATTTTGTAACCTTCATGTGAACAAATCCACTTGGTTTGTTGTGAGGAGGCCATGTGTGAAATGAATTCTGACTTCCATTGTGTACCTTATTGCTATTGCTTAGGGCTTGTCAGATCCTGATGCGTTATTGTCCTGAGGAGATGCCGTATGAAATGATTAGGATTTTTTAAATCTGGAGCAGCACTACTGTGGGAGGGAAACAAGTTGCCTTTTGTTTTTAAACCTTCCTCTCCTCTTAGCAATGAGCTTGAAAGTTTTTCCTGAATAGCCTTTAAATGGGACCCTTAAATTATAGCTAGTTTTCTTCTTTTTTTTATCAAATCCTCAAGCAATTTTCTCTGACGGAGCAAACAGGCTGGTCGACCCACATGGAAAGGATGGGGAAATTGCCCTTTGCCTTGTAGTATCTACTCATAGAAAGTCTGAATCCTTTTGCTGGTGCTCAGTGGTGTTTATTTTTGCCTTGGTCAGTAGGGCTCAGTTATTTTCTCTCTTTAATTGCAGAAGGTTTCTCCTTTCAGAATGAGGAATTTCTTAGTCTACTCTTCCAAGCAAGAAGCATCTCACCTTTTATATAACATCTAATGTCAATGTAAAATGTTCTCTTCAGGGATTTCTTTTCATAGAATCACATAATCAACCAGGTTGGAAGAGCCCTCTGGGCTCATCGAGTCCAACCGTTGCCCTGACACCACCATGTCAACTAGACCACGGCACTAAGTGCCATGTCCAGTCTTTTCTTAAACCCCTCCAGAGATGGTGACTCCACCACCTCCCTGGGCAGCCCCTTCCAATGGCTAATGACCGTTGCAGAGAAGAAATGCTTCGTAATGTCCAACCTGAACCTCCCCTGGCCAAGCTTGAGGCTGTGACCTCTTGTCCTATCGCTAGTTGCCTGGGAGAAGAGGCCGACTCCCACTCCACTACACCCTCCCTTCAGGTAGTTGTAGACTGCACTAAGGTCACCTCTGAGCCTCCTCTTCTCCAGGCTAAACACCCCCAGCTCCCTCAGCCGTTCCTTGTAGGTCAGACCCTCCAGACCCTTTTAAATGAGCACTTTCTGTTAATAAAAAGGGAGGTGAGATGCTTGTTCAGGAAAGTATTGGCTTGAATGATTTCCTCTATTGGTGCCTAGATGAAACAGTGATAAGAGAATAAACCTGTCTCAAGTACCTGTGGGTTAAATGAGAGGATTTGGCGTCAGGCATCTGTCTTGGATCTGTACTTTCTCTTCCTATTGTACAAATCTGCTTCAGAAACGTGTCAAGGTAGAGATGCCAACCATGCTTTTATCTCCGTTTGGCAGAGACGTTGGAAACGTGGTTGAAGCTCTCTACGGGGACCTTCCTCCCCCTATCATGCTGATCGGGCACAGCATGGGGGGTGCCATCGCAGTGCACACGGCGGTCGCAAATTTGGTGCCAAGTTTACTGGGGCTGTGCATGATTGACGTTGTGGAAGGTAAGTGCGTGTGCCAGCGTTAAATCCCCAGGGAGCTCCAGCTCTCTCTGAGGCTGTTCCCTGGTAGCCAGTTCTGTACAGAGGGACGTGGCAATAATTTCATCATAAAATTAAAATACTTGTTTTTAGGTACAGCCATGGATGCATTGAACAGCATGCAGAACTTCTTAAGGAGTCGTCCCAAAACATTCAAGTCACTTGAGAATGCCATTGAGTGGAGGTAATGCATGGGCTTATGTCATCTCCAAAATCACTTGTCTTCATAGCTTGACTCCTGAAGGAAACAAAAACTGATAAAATTTGTCTGTTTTCTCCTTTGGCGCTCACTTCTCCAACTGTTGTCACCAGTTCCTTGGCTGATTTGACAGAGATAGGTCTCAAAGATAATTAATTTCCTGGGAGAGTTGGCTAGGCATTGGAGAAGGATCCTCTAAGAGCTTCAACTAAGGGAAAACTTCATGGTATGAATTGCAGCTTCCTTGTAAGTGTCCCAACTATTACAGCAGCAGCTTGAGACATCCATCCCATGTGTAAAAAACAGGACTTACTTGCAATTCAGCAAGAATTACTTCTACATTTGGTGGCTGAGTTTGAAAGGGAAAGGCCTTGTGGTTAAGTTTGTCAATTGGACTACAGAAAGCTCAGTTCTGTTGCCAAATACTCATGTATCATAGAATCGTAGAATCATAGAATGTCAGGGGTTGGAAGGGACCTCTGGAGATCATCGAGTCCAACCCCCTGCCAGAGCAGGACCAATCTAGGGCAGGTCACACAGGAACGCATCCAGACGGGGCTTGAAAGTCTCCAGAGAAGGAGACTCCACAACCTCTCTGGAGAGCCTGTGCCAGTGCTCTGTAACCCTCACAGTAAAGAAGTTCTTCCTCATGTTGAGGTTGAACTTCCTGGGCTCCAGCTTGCATCCATTGCCCCTTGTCCTATCGCAGGGCACAAGTGACAAGAGGTTGCTCCTTTCCTTTTGACACCCAGTCCTCATCTATTTATACACATTAATCAGATCCCCTCTCCGTCTTCTCCTCTCCAGACTAAAAAGCCCCAGGTCTCTCAACCTTTCCTCATAAGGCAGGTGTTCCAGTCCCTTAATCATCCTCATAGCCCTGTGTTGGACTCTCTCCAGTAGATCTCTGTCCCTCTTGAACTGGGGAGCCCAGAACTGAACGCAATACTCCAGGTGAGGTCTCACCAGGGTAGAGTAGAGGGGGAGGAGGACCTCCCTCGATCTGCTGGACACACTCTTCTTAATGCACCCCCCGACACCATTGGCCTTCTTGGCCACAAGGGCACATTGCTGTCCCATGGATAACTTGTCCACCAGGACTCCAAGGTCCTTCTCCACGGAGTGGCTCTCTAGCAGATCACCTCCTAACCTGGACTGGTGCATTTTATTCCTCCTTCCCAGGTGCAGGACTCTGCACTTATCCTTGTTGAACCTCATCAGGTTTCTCTTTGCCCAGCTCTCCAGGCTGTCCAAATCGTGCTGAATGGCTGCACAGCCTTCAGGTGTATCAGCCAAACCTCCCAGCTTCGGATCATCAGCAAACTCGCTGAGAAGACACTCTGAAAGGTTTAGGGAAATCGTGAGCTGTAAAGGATTTTTGCTTCTGTTTCTGGGCCTGCTAGTTCCTGAATCTGTTTAGTAAATATTTCTGCCCTTCTTATGCTTTTTTTTTTATTATTTCCTAGTGTAAAAAGTGGACAAATAAGAAATCTGGAATCTGCCAGAGTTTCTATGGTCGGTCAAGTCAAACAGTAAGTGGGTTTTGGTTTTTTTAAAGCTCTTAAAATCATCTTGTTAGTTTTACAATACTCTTACTACAGAGCATAAATGCACCTGGAAGTGAAAATTTCTTCTAGCAAATACAAATTTCTTCTCATTTGATCACAGTTGATACTGGTGGCAGCACTGAATCACAGAACCACAGAATCAATGAGGTTGGAAGAGCCCTCTGTGATCGTCGAGTCCAACCATTGCCCTGACACCACCATGGCAACTAGACCAGGGCACTAAGTGCCATGTCCAGTCTTCTCTTAAACCCCTCCAGAGATGGTGACTCCACCACCTCCCTGGGCAGCCCCTTCCAATGGCTAATGACCCTTGCTGAGAAGAAATTCTTCCTAATGTCCAACCTGAACCTCCCCTGGCGAAGCTTGAGGCTGTGTCCTCTTGTCCTATCACTAGTTGCCTGGGAGAAGAGGCCGACTCCCACTCTGCTATATCCTCCCTTCAGGTAGTTGTAGACTGCACTAAGGTCACCTCTGAGCCTCCTCTTCTCCAGGCTAAACACCCCCAGCTCCCTCAGCCGTTCCTCATAGGTCAGACCCTCCAGACCCTTCCCCAGCTTGGTTGCCCTCCTCTAATTATCTGTTGCGTTTCGGGAGGGATCTGAGGTGGGTTTGCAAGGATCAGAGTAACCTGCTTGTGCCACTCTAATCCTTGACATACCTGGAGCCTTTGCAAATGTCTTGTACTCCGTTAAGAAAAGCTGTTGTGGATTGTTTGACCACTTCTGCCTTCTTTAAGTAGCTGTTTGCATTTATTTGTGCCCTGGGATACATGTGCTGCACAGTCATGACTGTATCTTTCATCCACAGCTACTTTAAACTTGAGAAGATTTTTTTGCAGCCAGTATCTGCGAAATTGTTGAACACTTTAGCTTAAAACCTGTTATTTGTTTTTGTTTTGGCAGGGAATCAGTTTCTGGTTTTATTTTCACAGGTGTGAAGGAGCTGCCAGTCCTGAATGTCCTAAAGCCATAGTGGAGGGTATTATTGAAGAAGAGGAGGAGGAGGAAGAGGATGAGGAAGGGGGAGGCTCTGTCAACAAAAGGAAGAAAGAAGATGACACAGAGGTAGGGGAATTTCTTGCTGTGTTTTTCCCCTGCCAGAGTAGCCACCAGTAGTTACAGAAATCATTCTGATATAAAAGGGAGCAACTCCAGGGACCAAAAAGTTTGTATTTTGGCTATTGGGTTTTTTTTTTGGCTATTGTAGGTCCTGCTGATTTTCTTGTTCCCTACTCGTGTACTTTGGCTGTGATTTGGAGAGAAATTGAAGAGCAAGGAGGGTCATCCCCTGGAAATGTGTAATCCACCAGAGGGAGCCAGTATTTTTTATATATATGCTTGCAAGTGGCACTCTGACTTCCTCTTATTTCAGCTGGTTTACTGATAACTAATGCAGAGCTCTCTCTCCTCCCTGCAGACAAAGAAGGAGCACTTGTACACGTGGCGAATTGAACTGGCGAAAACAGAGAAGTACTGGGATGGCTGGTTCAGGGGGTTATCTAACCTCTTCCTAAGCTGTCCAACTCCAAAGCTTTTGCTTTTAGCTGGTACGTGTCTCTTCCAGTCCTCTTTAGGTACAGAGGCTGTTCATTCCAGTCCCACTCGTGTTTTAGAGACTAGGGTCAGCATTTGGCTAATGTCTTTCTCTGAGACAGGCAGATTTGTCTCTGCCACCCTGACTTTTCGATGTATCTTGAAATACCATAAACCAGTCCATTTGATCCGTGGAGATCTGAAATTGGTTCAGAGCCTTTAATATCAAAATAAGCACGTAATGGCATCCTGTGTATTGCTGCTGTTGAGTGAGGGTTCTTCTTGTATGATGGGGAAGAAGAGCAAAGAGGATGGATCCAAGCTGCCCTTCAGCCTCCACTGCTACGATATTTTCCTACAGATACGGGTGTGATTTGAACTTTTCAACTGAAAGTCAAATTATCAATGTTCTAGAGCCAAGTGTAAGCCCTTTTTGTGCCCTGATAGGAAATTAAGTGTGTAACCAAGATAAATACCCTTTTTAGTTGTAGGGAAGGATGTGTTCTTGCATTTTTGGCTGGGATTCTTTCCTGTCAATTTACTTTCTTGAGGTGCAGCAGTGAAAAGTCCTTGTGGGTGTCAGAGATGATGTTTCTTTCGAGTTTTTCAAGCCAAATGTCTCCTTCAAAATGTTGAGTCAAGGCCTGCTTAGACAGTCATGTTCTCTCTGGCTTTTCTCCAATACATCTCTTTGTTTGATTGTAGGTGTTGACAGGCTGGATAAAGATCTAACAATTGGACAGATGCAAGGTAAATATTTAAATTGTTACTCTATCCTTATTCAGCATCTCCATTAATGTTTTGGGTTTATGGTTGGTTTTCCCCCTGTCCCAGCTTCATTGATTTCCAGAGCAACCAGTAGTATTGGGTAGCAGGACAAACATTATGTTAAGGTAGATCTGATAACGGTTCCAGCTCTGAAAGGTGGTCTCACCTGCGTCGAGAAGCTCTAAGAAGTTCAGCTTTGTTTTAACTCCTGGGACCCTGCTCTAGACTCCTGGGGAAGATGAATTAAGTAGCCGGTTCTTGATTTCTTTTGAAACCGTCTGCTGTGTGAATTGTACAGTTTGCTTTAGACTCTTGTGCCTTTCCTGGTCCCTCTTTGCCTGATGCGTATCTCCCCCTATCCTGAGCACTGGTGAGGCCGCGCCTCGAATCCTGGGTGCAGTTTTGGGCCCCTCACTCCAAGAAAGACCTTGAGGTGCTGGAGCGAGTCCAGAGAAGGGCGACGAAGGTGGTGAAGGGTCTGGAGCACAAGTGTGATGGGGAGCGGCTGAGGGACCTGGGGGTGTTTAGACTGGAGACAAGGAGGCTGAGGGGAGACCTTCTCGCTGTCTACAACTACCTGAAAGGAGGGTGTAGCAAGATGGGGGCCGGTCTCTTCTCCCAGGTAACAAGTGATGGGACGAGAGGAAACAGCCTCAAGTTGTGCCAGGGGAGGTTTAGATTGGAGATGAGGGAAAACGTCTTCCCCAAAAGGGTTGTCAAGCACTGGCACAGGCTGCCCAGGGCAGTGGTGGAGTCCCCATCCCTGGAGGGATTTAAAAGCCGTGTAGATGTGGTGCTGAGGGCCATGGGTTAGTGGTGGCCTTGGCAGTGCTGGGTTAAGGGTTGGGCTTGATGATCTTAAAGGTCCTTTCCAACCAAAACGGTTCTGTCATTCTATATAGTGAGGTTTAGTGAGGTTTGTTTGTGAAGAATGTGAGATCTTTTTTCGAAGAATTCATAAATTCGCAGTGCTTTTAAGGGTGCAGTGTTTGATGTTTCCTGTGTACACAAGAATTGCTTACCTAAACCATTGCTGTGCCCAGGTGGCCAAGAAGGCCAATGGCATCCTGTCCTCTATTAGGAATAGTGTAGCCAGCTGGTTTAGGGAAGTGATCGTCCCTCTGTACTCGGCACTGGTGAGGCCACACCTTGAATCCTGTGTCCAGTTGTGGGCCCCGCACTTCAAGAAAGATGTTGAGGTGTTAGAGCAAGTCCAGAGGAGGGCGACCAAGCTGGTGAAGGGTCTGGAGGGTCTGACCTATGAGGAACGGCTGAGGGAGCTGGGGGTGTTTAGCCTGGAGAAGAGGAGGCTCAGAGGTGACCTTAGTGCAGTCTACAACTACCTGAAGGGAGGTTGTAGCGCAGTGAGAGTCGGCCTCTTCTCCCAGGCAACTGGCGCTAGGACAAGAGGACACAGCCTCAAGCTTGGCCAGGGGAGGTTCAGGTTGGACATTAGGAAGCATTTCTTCTCAGCAAGGGTCATTAGCCATTGGAAGGGGCTGCCCAGGGAGGTGGTGGAGTCACCATCTCTGGAGGAGTTTAAGAAAAGACTGGCCATGGCACTTAGTGCCATGGTCTAGTTGCCATGGTGGTGTCAGGGCAATGGTTGGACTCGATGATCCCAGAGGGCTCTTCCAACCTGATTGATTCTGTGAACTCAAGACCACTTAAACAGCGGCTCCAGTGATGACTCTCTTGATCCGCAGGGAAGTTTCAGATGCAGGTCCTCCCCCAGTGTGGCCATGCAGTCCATGAAGACGCTCCAGACAAGGTAAGCCCCACTGTGGGGTTGAAGCTGGATAAGTCACAGTCTTCACAGCTTCAATGCTTACTGTGAAGCAGAGATTATACTTCAGGGGCGGTTTTTGGCACGACATCTTAACTGGCTATTCACAAACCAACTTGGATTTAATCACGTTTTTAAGCTGGCTGGAAAGACTGGGCTGAGATGTTACACGACACAGGGCTTGGCTAGGTTACAGATTTAACTCAGGCTAGTGGTGATGTAACTAACTCTGGATTTAATCTTCAAACCTTTCCTCATGAAGTTCTCCACTCTCCCTTGTTACTAAGCTGCAGCTTTTGGAGTTGTTCTCTGTTTTTCTGAGTTGGGTGGGTCAGGTTTTCCAAATACAAAGCAAATATTCCTGCAACAGCTTAAAGACTGCCAGAGCAGTGCTGCTGCTGGGTGCTGCTGAGGTCAGCGGCCAGATAGGAGGAGGAATGTGGTGCAACCAGTGGAGCCTGTGGTTGGCAACACGTCTGGTTTTAAAGCTTGTTCTACACTGACCACCGTGAGTGTAAAACAAACTCAGCCTTTCTGTGCTTCTCTTTGCCAATCTGAAACAGGGATTGATTCAACAAGAGGGTCCTGAGGACACAAACTGTAGTTGGAAATGCTGCAGGCTTTGAAAACCACTGGATTTCTTGTTCTCTTCGTGCCCCTTTAAATTGTGACCGATTTTTTTTTCCCTTCCCTCAGGTTGCTGAAGCTGTTGCGACCTTCCTGATCCGTCACAGGTTTACAGAGCCCATCGGTGGATTCCAGTGGTAAGGCTCTGTGGGTGTTAGAGCTGTGCAGTCCTCGGGCAGAGCTCTTGCTCTTACTGCTTGTTTGGCTCTCGATGTGGGAGGTTGGACTTTTAGCATAATGCTAAAAACCACATGTAAACAAACAGCTTGGACTCACAGCCAGTGGTGTGTTTGATGAAGGACGTGGAGCTCTTGGAGCGACTCCAGAAGAGGCCTCAAAGATGCTCAGAGGGCTGGAGCCCCTCTGCTGTGGAGACAGGCTGAGAGAGCTGGGGCTGTTCAGCCTGGAGAAGAGAAGGCTCCGGGGAGACCTTCTAGCACCTTCCAGTACGTGAAGGGGCTACAGGAAAGCTGGAGAGGGGCTTTTTACAAGGGCATGGAGTGATAGGACGAGGGGGAACGGTTTTAAACTGAAAGAGGGGAGATTGAGATGAGATCTGAGGAAGAAATTCTTGCCTGTGAGGGTGGTGAGACACTGGCCCAGGTTGCCCAGAGAAGCTGTGGCTGCCCCCCTCCCTGGAAGTGTTCAAGGCCAGGTTGGATGGGGCTTGGAGCAACCTGATCTAGTGGAAGGTGTCCCTGCCCGTGGCAGGGGGGTTGGAACTAGATGATCTTTATGGTCCCTTCCAACCCAAACCATTCTATGATTCTATGTTTATGTGTTCTCTCTAAACTTCTCGTGTATTAACTTGTGCTAATGAAGCCTCCTTCCTTGGAGGGGAGGAGCGAAGCGGATCCTCCCTAGCTGATTCCTTTCTTCATAGCCTGCCAGAAGGCAGAATGAGAAGCTTTATGGTATTGAGTTTAAATAGCATTTTATTTAAGTAATCAAGCCCTGGTGAGGCCACACCTGGAGTAACTGTGTGCAGTTCTGGGCCCCGCAGTTCAAGAAAGACAAGGAACTACTGGAGAGAGTCCAGTGGAGGGGTACGGAGATGGTCAGAGGGCTGGAGCATCTCTGCTGCGAGGAGAGGCTGAGGGAGCTGGGGCTGTTCAGCTGGAGAAGAGCAGACTGAGGGGGGATCTTATCAATGCTTACAGATACCTTAGGGGGGGTGTCAAGGGGATGGGGCCAGACTCTTCTCAGTGGTGCCCAGTGACAGGACAAGGGGCAACGGGCACAAACTGAACCATGGGAAGTTCCATCTGAATATGAGGAAAAACTTCTTTGCTGTGAGGGTGCCAGAGCCCTGGCACAGGCTGCCCAGGGAGGGTGGGGAGTCTCCTTCTCTGGAGATATTCAAAACCCGCCTGGACACGACCCTGTGCAACGTGCTCTGGGTGACCCTGCTCTGGCAGGGGGTTGGGCTGGATGATCTCCAGAGGTCCCTTCCAGCCCCAGCCACTCTGGATTCTGTGACTGTACCACATTGTAACGTTGAATCTCCACCAGCTCTTTGGCAACCTGTGCTCTCTGTGAGTCTTTGAAGGAACTGTCCTGTTGCTCCTGCCGTTACGGTTGTAGCAAAAGCAGCTTTAAAAGAAGCAGCTTGAAGGAAGTGAAGTGGCTTTGCTGCCCTTATGGTGTCCTTAAGCCATAGACAGCACCATGTTAAGCTTTTATGTGTATCACTATTACATAGCCTACAAGTTATTGTTGAAGGCATCAATGCTGCTTTTAACCTGCGTGACAGACTCCTTTTGGCCTTGTTTCATCTGGGGTAATCAGCTAAATTTAGGGTGTTGCAGAGTCAAATATCTGCAGAGAAGACCTTGATTTTAACATGTGACCTCTCTTCCACTCTTCTTTTTCCCTCCTAGTGTGTTTCCTGCTTGTTAATACCCCGGTGTTCTCCAGCACTGAATCCTGTTGTAAATAAACTGCACCAGAGGCCACTGTGATGTATCCATATCCTTTCATCTCTCCAGTTCAGCAGCAGTGAGAAGTTGGTGTGAGATTCATCCCCTAGAACTAGTTCTCCAGAATGTGTAAATGCTTAGGGACTTCCTTGCTGGGAAGCAGCTTGTTCTGAAGACCATGAAAAGCTCTTCAGGCCCTTGGAAGTGGGCTCCTCTCTGCTGCCACAAGGAAAGACCTCCTGAAATCCCAAGTAGTCGATCATACCTATCTCCATCGATTCTCAGGCTTTCTTGGACCCAACTGCAAAAGGGACCGTTGGCAGTCCAGATCCACCGAGGGCATTGCAGCGTAGCCAAAGGCTTCAGGATTGCTCCGTGGAATCATCTAATTGTCTTTGAAGTGCCCCTTAGGTTTGGTTTTTTTTTATATACACATTTCTTTCCCCTAAAGCAGACGAGGAATCGGCTTCGTTGGGAGCTCAGGCTTCGTCTCAGGCTGGCGCCTTATGAGTTAAGCTGTGGGAACAGCCTAGATGCTCCTTCCCTGTGCAAAGTTGGATGGGACTGTAAAACAAAAAGGTGAGGGGGGACCGTGAGCTCCATTTCAGAGTCGTTTCAAGTTCTCACTGAGAAAAATAGCCTGGATAACTCTATCTACTGCAGACACATAAGAGGCAGGGGACTCTGGGCCTGCCTTCACGGGGAAGACCCAAGAGCAGCAGTAACACCGTGGCCTGCAGGCAATTTGCCTGTGCCTGGAATGTGTTTATGCTTGTAGCTGCTACACACAACTGAGCA
This sequence comes from Nyctibius grandis, assembly GCF_013368605.1. Classification (NCBI taxonomy): domain Eukaryota; kingdom Metazoa; phylum Chordata; class Aves; order Nyctibiiformes; family Nyctibiidae; genus Nyctibius; species Nyctibius grandis. The sequence continues at coordinate 126,222,851 of NC_090659.1, forward strand.
GAGATCAGGGCCTTTGGATGAAAAAAAAATACCATAGATAAAACCCTGGAAGAGTTTGGAGTCCAAGCAGAGGAGGAAAGACCTTGTTTTCACCATCACTTCCTAGATCCTTTCGCTCCCTGCCTTCCGTATCTCCACATAAATGCAGTAGACACCCAGAGAGCTTTTCTTCAGGGTTAAATTACCCACAGCCAGCTGTCAGGTTGCTTTCACCTCAGAATCACACTTGAGCACAAGAGCAGACACGGTTTGGAGCAGTTTTCCTCAATATTTTTGCTGGTGGATGTCCAAAATCTGTCTTTTTTTTTGCCTTGTGTCCATAACCCTTTGCTGTAGGCTGAAAGCAGTATTCTAACGCTGTTTTGCTGAGGCAGAGTTCTGCTGCTGGCCTGGTTTGGGAGCTGCGATGTGTGTCTGCGTCCTGGGACAAGAGCCAACGTGAATTCTTGGCACTTGTGAGGTGCAGGTGGGGAGACGACACGAAGAGGTGGCAAAGCCCGGTTTCACGTTGGCGTTCACCCTGGTGAAGAGCCACTCACCTCCTCTGATTCATTCACGTGTGAGTCCTGGACATGGCAGTCGTGGCCGTGCTCCAAGTCCCTTCCCTGACACATCAGGGTGGGGAAAGGCCTGGGTTAGAGATAAGAAAGTTTTGTTGCAGAGAGCTCTCCTCTCTCCTGGCGCTTCGGCCGTTGACACTCAGGTGTTAAAAGAGCAATCGCTGGCTCCCTGCGCTTCCCTTGTAAGTCACCGTGTTAATTATTGTGTTAATTTACTGTGACTTTGATGTGATGTCCACCCCTGGTTTAATTACTGACGGGATTAAATGGATCTTCAGTCGCTGAGATGCAAAACAGCACTTTCCCCAGCTGTATCCTGAAGATTGGCATCATTTTTGGTCCTTTCCAGATGACTCCTGTGGTCAAATTGTTAGAGACTGAGCTAATAGTGTGTGTCCAGAGTCTCACTCACAGGATAGTTAAGCATGTGCGTGTCCTACTCATGAATGATCTCGGTGAAGTCACATTCCTCCGTGCTGAAGTAACTTGGAGGATGTGGCTTTGAGTGATTCGTTGCGGTAACTCCTGGCGTTTGCCTCTCGTGTTATCCCTTTCATTTGCTTTTCCAGTTTGCAAGATATTAAAAAAAAATCCCCAAAACCAAAAAACCCTCCGTGGAAAGCAAAAGAAAATGGGTTTTGTGTTCTGTAGAAGCACCGTTGGAAAACAAATGACTGTTTCCCAATCCTGTGGGCTCCCCAGAATAATATTTTGTTGTTAATGTCTGAGAAGTGAGTAGAAAAAATAAATATTTCAACAGCCTCTTTAATGTGGCCTCGCTCCGTGCCAAGCTCTCAGTCCTGACTTGCGCAGAGTAGGTTCAGGGACTCGTGTAGTTGCTGGCTTCAAAAAAACAAGGTGACTACAGGGACAGCGTGTGGGTGGGTGGAGGGGGAATTAGAAACCTCTTTTGCTTTTGTTCCAGTTGTTGGATTGAGGGTCAGTGGCAGCTTTCACGATGGAATATCCCAAGGCTTGGCAGGAGCTGAAGGTGCAGTTTGGGAGGCTGGAGGGAAGGGATGGCATCCAGAGGGACCTGGACAGGCTGGAGAGCTGGGCCTGTGCGAACCGCGTGGAGTTCAACAAGGCCAAGTGCAAGGTCCTGCACGTGGGTCGGGGCAATCCCAAGCACAAATCCAGGCTGGGCAGAGAATGGATGGAGAGCAGCCCTGAGGAGAAGGACTTGGGGGTGATGGGTGACGAGAAGCTCACCAGGAGCCGGCAACGTGCGCTGGCAGCCCAGAAAGCCACCGGTGTCCTGGGCTGCATCCCCAGCAGCGTGGCCAGCAGGGCGAGGGAGGGGATTCTGCCCCTCTGCTCCGCTCTTGGGAGACCCCCCCTGCAGTGCTGCGTCCAGCTCTGGGGCCCCAACAGAAGGACATGGAGCTGTTGGAGCGAGTCCAGAGGAGGCCACGAAGATGCTCAGAGGGCTGGAGCCCCTCTGCTCTGGAGACAGGCTGGGAGAGCTGGGGCTGTTCAGCCTGGAGAAGAGAAGGCTCCGGGGAGACCTTCTAGCACATTCCAGTACCTTAAGGGGCTACACGAAAGCTGGAGAGGGGCTTTTTACAAGGGCATGGAGTGACAGGACGAGGGGGAACGGTTTTAAACTGAAAGAGGGGAGATTGAGATGAGATCTTAGGAAGAAATTCTTGACTGTGAGAGTGGTGAGACCCTGGCCCAGGTTGCCCAGAGAAGCTGTGGCTGCCCCCTCCCTGGCAGTGTTCAAGGCCAGGTTGGATGGGGCTTGGAGCAACCTCGTCTAGTGGAAGGACAAAACCCTTGGTGACTTGTAGGTTCCAGGAGCATTGACATTGTTGGGTACAGATACGTACAGACGCAGACACTCGGTGTTCAAACCGCTGCCGAATCCCGTTGTTGGGAGCTCGCCTTTTTTTTTTTGAGCCTTGTCTTTTTTTGTCTTCAGCCTGCCCTGGTCCGGGTGTGGAGTGAGTGGGAGATGATACCAAAGCCAATTAAAAATACCGACGCTTCTTGTGACTGGAGGTCACTTTCTGTGCAACTGAGACACCCTCTAAAAAAAAATAGGGGTTACAGTGAAACATGGAGTGATTCTAAACTGAGCTCATGGTTAAGGAGCTCTCAGAGGTCGTGTTCTTGTGAGGGATCGCGTTGGTAACACCAGTAGCGCCCAGTAAGTACCACACTGGGGCAGGTCAGAGTGAACCTCCTTGCTTTTCCTCTCTCTGCAGGGCAGGGCTGAGCCGTTGCAATAGGGCAGAGGCGCTTGTTGGCTTCTCGTTCAGCGAGACCATCCCAGGACCCCAAGAACTTCATACTGCCACATTCAACAGGGTCTTCAGTGAATGGGGGAGCACCCAGCAGGTGTTGGAACACCCCAGCTTCACCAGGGGAGGTTCAAGCTTTGCCAGGGGAGGTTCAGGTTGGACATCAGGAAGCATTTCTTCTCAGCAAGGGTCATTAGCCATTGGAAGGGGCTGCCCAGGGAGGTGGTGGAGTCACCATCTCTGGAGGCGTTTAAGAAAAGACTGGCCATGGCACTTAGTGCCATGGTCTAGTTGACATGGTGGTGTCAGGGCAATGGTTGGACTCGATGGGCCCAGAGGGCTCTTCCAACCCGATTGATTCTGTGATTCTGTGGAACAGCAAACAGCTTTGTGCTGGTGCTTTCCACCTCCTCAACTTTAGCCCTGGTGTTTCTCCTCCCCTCCTCTACTGCCCTTTGTCTTGGGTGTTGAAGGGTGTGGGAGGAGAGATCTTCGGAGGTGTCTGGCAATCAGCCATTCACTGGTTTGAACTGGCGCTCAACGCTCCCAAAAATCTAGACCTAGATCTTCAGGTAAGGTCAAAAAAAATAGTTTATGGGTTGCCATTTCCAAGACAACTTGGCCCTGGTGCATCCTAACACCCGTCTTTGAGCCTGGCGCTCTGCTCACAACCTGAAGCTGCCGTTTGTGTTGTCCAAACCTGCTCCCTTGGCCGTCATTGTCCCCCTGATCCGTCCGGTACCGCTGCACCCTCAGCACCTTGGCCCTAAGGCATCAAAACCTGCGGGATAGCGCTCGGCTGGTTGCTCCCAGCTTTGCTGTTGGATGCTTGGCTGGTTTAGGCCAAGCTTTCCCAGGCTGGTGAGGTGACCCCTTACCACGTGCTGCTGTTTCCAAAAGGAAAATGTGTGTGTGTGTGTGTGTGTGTGTGTGTCAGTTCTGCGGAGACCGCGCGCCGTGTCCCGTGTCAGCATCATCCTCTTCGTGTCTTGTTCAGTGTCTGTTTCTCTCGCCTCCAAATAAAGCATTTGTGAAAAGCCTGGGGTAGGAACTTCTTCTTTCATGCAGGTCCTGCACGTGGGTCGGGGCAATCCCAAGCACAAACACAGGCTGGGTGGAGAATGGATGGAGAGCAGCCCTGAGGAGAAGGACTTGGGGGTGATGGGTGACGAGAAGCTCACCATGAGCCGGCAACGTGCGCTGGCAGCCCAGAAAGCCAACGGTGTCCTGGGCTGCATCCCCAGCAGCGTGGCCAGCAGGGCGAGGGAGGGGATTCTGCCCCTCTGCTCCGCTCTCGGGAGACCCCCCCTGCAGTGCTGCGTCCAGCTCTGGGGCCCCCAACACAAGAAGGACACGGAGCTGTTGGAACGAGTCCAGAGGAGGCCACGAAGATGCTCAGAGGGCTGGAGCCCCTCTGCTCTGGAGACAGGCTGAGAGAGCTGGGGCTGTTCAGCCTGGAGAAGAGAAGGCTCCGGGGAGACCTTCTAGCACCTTCCAGTGCCTGAAGGGGCTACAGGAAAGCTGGAGAGTTGCTTTTTACAAGGGCATGGAGTGACAGGACGAGGGGGAACGGTTTTAAACTGAAAGAGGGGAGACTGAGATGAGATCTTAGGAAGAAATTCTTGACTGTGAGAGTGGTGAGACCCTGGCCCAGGGTGCCCAGAGAAGCTGTGGCTGCCCCCTCCTTGGCAGTGTTCAAGGCCAGGTTGGATGGGGCTTGGAGCAACCTGGTCTGGTGGAAGGTGTCCCTGCCCATGGCAGGGGGGTTGGAACTGGATCATCTTTAAGGTCCCTTCCAACCCAAACCAGTCTGGGATTCTTCCCCTCAGCTGCAGGACTCGGGCTCCTCAGAGCAGCCCGTGGAGGAGGAAGGGAGTCAATCCGGCTGTTCCTGGGCCAGTCCCAGGGCCAGCCCCAAGCCTTGAGTTTTTCCAGTGACTCATGGAAGCGTCTCATCATCTGAAATATTCCCCCATCCCTTCTCTGTGCTCCGAGGTGGGGAGGATGCGGGGGAGGGGGGATACTTTAGCCACAGCTTTTGCTTTTTCCCCTCCCCTCCATGACTGCACTGGAGGAGGGGGCTTGAGGGTGCTTTTAAGGTCCAGGTTGGAATCAGGGGTGGGTGGGGGGACACAGACACACGCCCCCCCACATCATCCCATCAGGGTGTTTCCCCCAGACTCCAGTTTAGTGTCGTTTGACTTTATTTTCACCGGATTGGCCACAGCTGAGCAAGTGCCACCACCCCCCTGCACCGCTGCCACCCCCTTCCCTCCCTCCTCTTGCTGCGGCCTTGGGGACACGCCGCGTCGTGGTGGCTTTGCCACCCATGGGTGCCACATCCTGGAGCCCACAGCAGCTCAGTCCTGGGGGTTGGCGCTGCATGGCCGCCGAAACTCCTGCCCGTGCTCGTGGATCCACTTATTGGCCACTACAAGGGACAAGGACAAGGACCCCCCGTCTGCCTCCGTCCCCCTGCGCCCCTCTCCGACCCCACTCCGGTATCGGTGACTTTTTTTTTCCCTGATTATCCCGGATTTTTCTGGGTTCCCAGCCCCTCTTGCCCCCCCCACCAGCAGAGTCACACCAGGGTGACACTGGCCACCATCTCACCCCACTTGTCCCCAGCCAGGACGGGGCAGCCGGCATGCAGAGTGTCCCCGTCACCGTCCCCGTTCCTCCGCAGGTTCCACCAGAAGAGAGCCGCGTTCTGCGGAGGAGAGAGGGGTTTGGCACCCCAAAACAGAGCCAGGAGCCCCAGAATTGGGGTTTGGAACCCCCAGAACAAAGCTGGGAGCTCTGGGGTTGGGGTTTGGCACCCCAAAACAGAGCTGGGAGCCCCTGAACTGGGGTTTGGAACCCCTAAAACAGAGCTGGGAGACACAGAATTGGGGTTTGGAAACCCTAAAACAGAGCTGGGAGCTGTGGGATCAGGGTTTAGCACCCCAAAACAGAGCTGGGAGCCCTGGGGCTGGAGTTTAGCACCCCAAAACAGAGCTAGGAGACCCAGAATTGGGATTTGGCACCCCTAAAACAGAGCTGGGAGCCCTGGGGATTGGGGTTTAGCATCCCAAAACAGGCAGAAGCCCAAGGGTTGGGGCTTGGAACCCCTAAAATGGAGCTGGGAGCACTGGGGTTGAGGTTTGACACCCCAAAACAGACCTGGGAGCCCTAGAATTGGGGTTTTGAACCCCTAAAATGAAGCTGGGAGCCCTGGAGTTGGGGTTTGGTACCCCTAAAACAGAGCCAGGAGCCCCAGCATAGGGCTTGGCACCCCAAAACAGAGCCAGGAGCCCAAGGGCTGGGGTGGGACACCCCTAAAACAGAGCTGGGAGTCCTGGGGTTGGGATTTTGGCACCCCAAAATAGAGCTGGGATCCCCAAGATTGGCTTTTTGGCAGACCAAAACACAGACAAGAGCCCCAGGATTGGGGTTTGGAACCCCTAAAACAGAGCTGGGAGCTGTGGGATCAGGGTTTAGCACCCCAAAACAGAGCTGGGAGCTCCAGAATTGGGATTTGGCACCCCAAAATAGAGCTGAGAGCTCTGGGGTTGGGGTTTGGCACCCCTAAGCAGAGCTGGGAGCTGTGGGATCAGGGTTTGGCACCCCAAAACAGAGCTGGGAGCTGTAGGATTGGTGTTTGGCACCCCCAAAACAGAGCTGGGAGCTGTGGGATCAGGGTTTGGCCCCCCAAAACAGAGCTGGGAGCCCTGGGGATTGGGGTTTGGAACCCCAAAACAGAGCTGGGAGTCCTGGGATTGGGGTTTGGAACCCCAAAACAGAGCTGGGAGCTGTGGGATCAGGGCTTGGCACCCCAAAACAGAGCTGGGAGCCCCTGAATTGGGGTTTGGAACCCCCAAAACAGAGCTGGGAACTGTAGGATCAGGGTTTAGCACCCCAAAACGGAGCTGGGAGCTGTAGGATTGGTGTTTGGCACCCCTAAAACAGAGCTGGGAGCTGTGGGATCAGGGTTTGGCACCCTAAAACAGAGCTGGGAGCTGTGGGATCAGGGTTTAGCACCCCAAAACAGAGCTGGGAGCCCCGAGGTTGGGGTTTGGCATTGGGACAGGCTCCGCCACAGCTCCCTGTGAGAGATGAGACACCAGAGAGCAGCATCCTCCCCACCTTCCCCGCTCTGGGGGGGGCTTGTGTGGGTCCCCCCCTCACCTTAACCACGGGCACACTGAAGTTGGCGTGGATGAAGGCGGTGGAGCCGCCAGCCTTCACCGAGCTCAGCTGGAAAAGGAGCAAAAATATGAGCCAGGGCCCTCCCCCTCCCCTGGGATACGGCTGCTTCGCGTAGGGAAACTGAGGCACGGACCCTCCCATGGTCCCCCACCGCGCTTCCCTCACTACAGCGTGGCCCAAGCTCTTAAATACTCCACAGTTGTTGTCATTTCACACCCCACCACGGGCTGATTTAGGGCTGTCCCCCCCCATCTCAAATCCCGTTCACTCTGAACCCTACTGATGACCGTGCAGGTTGGGGGACACTCACGTAGATCATGACCGTGGCGATCCTGTTGCCCGACTTCATTCTGTAAAGGGGGCTCTTCCTGGACTGCCCCAAGAGCGAGGAGGTGGGGACAGTCAGTCCCGTGGGGACAGTCAGTCCCACCTGACCCGGCTTGGCCTGGAGGCACCTCACGCCCTACCAGAGCTGATGGCTCTGAGCCACCCCTGGGGAAATCCCTCCCTCTCCCTTCTTCTCTCTCTCCTTCCTTCCATCCTTCCTCACCTCCTTCCTCCCTCCCTTCCCAAGGACCATCCCAGGGATCACCCCTGGCAACCATCCCAGGAGCACCATGGGGACCACCCCCCAGGGGGACCATCCCAGGGTCCACCTCCAGGAACGTCTGAGGGACCATCACAGAGACCACCCTAAGGACCACCTCCAGGAACGTCTCAGGGAACATCCCAGGAGTCACCATGGGGACACCACCAGGGACCATCCAGGGGCCTCCCCTGGAGCACCATGGGGAGCACCCCAATAACCACCTCCAGAAACATCCTAGGGCCACCCCAGAGATCACCCCATGGACCACCTCCAGGAACATCCCAGGGATCACCCCATGGACCACCTCCAGGAACATCCCAGGGATCTCCCCATGGACAACCTCCAGGAACATCCCAGGGACCACCCCAGGGATCACCCCATGGACCACCTCCAGGAACATCCCAGGGATCTCCCCATGGACCACCTCCAGGAACATCCCAGGGACCATCCCAGAAGCCCACCCTGGTGACCATCTGAGAGACCACCCCAGGAACCATCCCAGGATCACCCCAAGAGCACCGCAGGAACCACCCTGGCCACAATCCCACGAGCACCCCAGCAGCTCCCTAACCGTGGCGTGGTCGAAGTGTGGCTCGTAGTGGCCTCCCAACCCATAGTTGACCACCTGCAGGTACTCGGCGTAGGGTGGCCGCAGGTCCAGGCCGGTGACTGCAGCAATGCGCTGCTCCAATGCCCTCACCGCGGGGTCAACGGTGTCCTTCAGCCAGGCGCTGTGGGACCACCCCACCTTCAGCCCCCCCCAGGTCCACGTGTGGCTGAGCTTAACCCTCACAGCACTGCTGGGCGTGGAGGACCCAGGCCTCTCCAGCATGGCTTCACTGCCACCTCGGTGGTGGCACTGGGGCCATGGTGGTCCCGCTGGCTGGAGGACAAGGTGGCGGGGTGACTTCTACCTCTTGCTTATCCGGTACTCGGCTTTCTGCTGCTTCTCCCCAGAAGCGACCACGGACCTCTGCAGCTGGAGGACACATGGTGGAGGGGGATGTTGGTGCAGATGGGGACCCCCCACCCCAAGCAGGAACCCCGGTCGGGGTCAAAATTGGTGGGTTTATACCAAACATCCCCACCCCGAGGTGTCCCACTGGGGTGATGGAAGCAGTGGGAGCAGCTGGATCCAACGCAGTTGGGTGTCACCAAGTCCAGCCCCTCATTTAGGGACATGCATGGACCTGGTTTCTCCCCAAAATCTTCTGGAGGGCTCAGATGGAGCTAAGCTGGGCTCATCCTGCCCAGGGTCTCACTGCAGAAGGCTTTAGCTAAGCCCTGGCTTAAAACCCCTCCTATTTCTGCATGCTCAGGGTGGTCCACCCTGGACCACCAGCTCTTGGAGCACCCTGCTCCAGGAGAAGGACATCCCTGGGGATGGGGACAGCTCACCCAGGGCCCTGCCAACCCCTTGATGGTCTCAGCCTCGGCGTCGCTGATGAAATCGTGGTACAAAGCCACGTAGGGTTGGATCTGGACCATCTCCTTCTTGGCAGGCTGGAGGAGGAGGTAGGGGCTGCCGTTGGTCTCGTAGGAGCAGCTGAGGTGCGGGAGACGCTCTGGGGTCGGCTGGGGAGAGAGAGGACCAAGGAGGGCGTGAAAGGGGGGACAGCAGTGGGGTGGGGGACCATGGCACCCCCTTGCCAGCCCCACCTGCCCCGCCGGGCGCTGGCACAGCTCCTCGTAGGCGTCGCGGCTCTGCAGGCGGGTGCCGTTGGGGCGGCGCAGGGGTCCGGCGCTCTCCGCCGTCCCCATCTCCAGCAGCTTCTCGTACTTGACCACGTTCCTCGCCACCCTTTGGTTACTGGGGTCTGCCGGAGAGGTGGTGTCACCCGAAACGCCGTGTCCCCATCACCCCCCTTCCCTGGCATCGGCCCCTGGAGAATTACCCCACGTGGGGGCAAGAAATGGGGTGAAGGAAGCTGGTGCCACGCAGAGGTGATGGGGACACCCCAAAACCTCTCCCCTCCTCCTGCTGCATCCGAGGTTGCCCCACATACCGTAGTGGAGAAACTCCCTGGAGAGGCTCAAGGCGTGGGAGATGTTTCCAGCCTGGACAGGGGGAGCAGAGAGCCCGTGAGCATCCACCTGCCCACGGTTCGGCTCCACCGAGCACCGGGGTGGTGGGGATGGGGCTCGTGGCCGTACCATGAAGTAGGAGAAGGCAAGATGGTCCAGAGCGTCCTCCAGGCTGCTGCGGTCCTCGGGGTTCCAGCTGCCGTAGGAGAGGCGGAAGAGGCTCACGGCCTCCTCCAGCCACGCGATGGCGTGGTAGTAGTCGCCCATGTCGTAGGCCACCTGCGAGGCAGCGCAGCGCCCGGAGCCACCGGCTGGGCCAGCCTGGCCTGCATCCCGTCCCCACCCTGTCCCCTCACATCCCATCCCATCCATCTCATCCCTTTAAGGTTGGAAGGAACCTTAAAGATCATCTAGTTCCAACCCTCCTGCCATGGGCAGGGACACCTTCCACCAGACCAGGTTGCTCCAAGCCCCATCCAACCTGGCCTTGAACACTGCCAGGGAGGGGGCAGCCACAGCTTCTCTGGGCAACCTGGGCCAGTGTCTCACCACCCTCAGAGTCAAGAATTCCTACCCTGTCTCATCCTGTCCTGTCCCATCCCATTCTATCCCATCCCCATGCCATGTCATCCCATCCCATTGCAATTCCCACCCATCCTGTCCCATCCCCATCCCCATCCCCATCTCTATCCATCCCACTCCATCCCCACCTCCATCCCCATCCATCATGCTCCATCCCCATCTCCATCCCCACCCCCATTTCCATCCCCATCCCCAATCCCCATCCCCACCTCCATCCCCTTCTCCATCCCCATCCATCATGCTCCATCGCCGTCCCCATTTCCATCCCTATCTCCATCTCCACCTCCACCTCCACCTCATCACATGTCATCCCATCCCATCCCACCCCACCCACCCTGTCCCACCCTATCCCACGTTCTAACACTCCAGCCCAGCTCTGCAGTGACACTCAGAGGACTCTGCCCTGATCAAAAACCTCTATCAAAGCACCCAAATCCTCTCCCAGGGATTTATGGACCCACTTTTACCCCCGGGCAGGGGCTGACCCCATACCCAACCGGGGTGCTGGGGCAGGAGGTCTCCCCCAGGCCACCAGCTCATCTCTTCCCTTCCCCAAGCCACAAAGCAACAAGAAGCCCTGTTATTGGGCGAGAGCCAAGAGGCAATGGCAGGTGGGTGGATGCCTGAGGGCTGAGGCAGAGGGGCAGGAAGAAAACCCAACATCTGCCCCTACGGAGGTGACATCCCAGGCTGGAAAAGCTTTGTGGGGGTTGATGGGGTTCACCCTCACCTTGCCCACGTGGAAGCAGTCATCAGCGGAGAGGGAGACGCGCCGGCGAGGGCTGTAAAGGGGTGGGCGGGTGGCACCAGCTCGCTGGAAGACTCCGTTGACCATGCCCTTGACGCTGAGTGCATAGACGTCCTGCAGCCGCATCAGTGCCCGGGCAGCCCCGTCCAGGTCCTCGGCTCCAGGCAGCTCCTTCTCCACCTCCTTGAAGCCAGCATGGAGTGCTGAGGGCAGGTAATGGGGTGCATGGAGGGGGATTAATGAGCTTTTGGGGTGCAATCACCCTTAGCAGCCCTTCTCCATCCCTGGGGACCCCACATGCTGCTCTTCCACCCATTCTCCTGCTCCACCACCAGTTCTCCTGCTCCTCCACCCGATCTCCTGCTCCTCCACCCATTCCCCTGCTCCACCACCTGTTCTCCTGCTCCTTCATCCATTCCTCTGCTCCTCCACCCAGTCCCCGTCACCTCCCGGCTCTCTCCAGGTGAGAGAGAGGACACGCGGCCGAGCATCACCCCCATACCCTGGGTGTTCTCGGTGGCCTCGTCACTGTAGATGATGTTGGGCCAATCGGAGTGGAGACGCTTGATGAGGCCGAAGGCCAGCAAGGGGTTGTCCACCAAGGCCTCAGGGTCCTGGTGCAACGCCTGCACCTTCTCATAAAACCTAAAAGGCACCCATTGAGTGACACTTTGAGTGATGCTCCTGGGTGGTGACACCCCTGCGGTAGGGTCTGGGGTCTGAGCCCCCCCCATAGTGGGGCAGCTTTGCCCAGCACTTTTTGGTCAAGCCAGAGGTGGGGAGTCATCAAGGTTGGTCGACCTCATCCCTGGTGGGTACGTGGGGATAGAATCACAGAATCGTTTTGGTTGGAAAGTACCTTTAAGACCATCAAGTCCAACCCTTAACCCAGCACTGCCAAGGCCACCGCTAACCCATGTCCCTCAGCACCACATCTACACGGCTTTTAAATCCCTCCAGGGATGGGGACTCCACCACTGCCCTGGGCAGCCTGTGCCAGTGCTTGACAACCCTTTCCATGAAGACATTGTCCCTGATCTCCAATCTAAACCTCCCCTGGCACAACTTGAGGCCGGTTCCTCTCATCCCATCACTTGTTACCTGGGAGAAGAGACCGACCCCCCTCGCTACACCCTCCTTTCAGGCAGTTGTAGAGAGCGAGAAGGTCTCCCCTCAGCCTCCTTTTCTCCAGGCTAAACACCCCCAGGTCCCTCGGCCGCTCCCCATCACACTTGTGATCCAGACCCTTCACCAGCTCCATTGCCCTTCTCTGGACTCGCTCCAGCACCTCAAGGTCTTTCTTGTCGTGAGGGGCCCAAAACTGCACCCAGGATTCGAGGTGCGGCCTCACCAGTGCCGAGCACAGGGGGACGATCCCTGCCCTAGTCCTGCTGGCCACACTAGTGCTGACACAAGCCAGGATGCCATTGGCCTTCTTGGCCACCTGGGCACGCTGCTGGCTCATATCCAGCCTTGGGGATGCCGTGACCCACATCCTCAGTCCCCAGCCCAGGGTTGCGGGGGGGGCACCACGTCCCCCTCCTGCGACATGGGGTGGGCACCCACGACACCCTCAGGTCCTATTTGGGGGCACCCCCAAAAATTAGGTGCTGGGGTGGGGGTTGGGGGGGGTGGGGGTGCGGTACCTGGCGAGGCGGCGCAGGCGGGCGCTCTCCCCCCGCACGTAGCTCCGCAGCCGGCCCAGCAGGCGGCCCTCGGCGCCCAGCGCCCCCCGCACGCTCCTCAGGGCCGCGAACGTGTCGGCGGGGGCGGCGGGGGGGGGCGGCAGCACCAGCGCCAGCACCGCCCCCAGCCCCAGCGCCCCCAGTGCTCCCAGTGCCCCCAGTGCCCCCAGCCCCAGCGCTCCCAGTGCCCCCCCAGCCCCGGCGCTCCCAGTACCCCCAGTGCCCCCCGCCCCAGCGCCCCCAGTGCTCCCAGTACTCCCAGTTCCCTCAGCCCCACCGCCCCCAGTACTCCCAGTGCCCCCCGCCCCAGCGCTCCCAGTGCTCCCAGTTCCCTCAGCCCCAGTGCTCCCAGGCTCCCAGTACTCCCAGTGCTCCCAGTTCCCTCAGCCCTAACGCCCCCAGGCTCCCAGTACTCCCAGTGCTCCCAGTTCCCTCAGCCCCAGTTCTCCCGGTGCCCCCCGGCTCCGCCCGCCGCCTCCAGCAGCCGGGAGAGGGCGGGTGGGGGGTGGGGGGACGGGGAGGGGCGGGGAGGCCCCGCCTTGGGGGGAGGGGGGTGGGGGCTGGGGGGTGCCCCGGATCCGCCACGCTGGCTGGGGGTGAGGGGGAGGGTGCTGCTGGGCCCCATCGTGCCCCGGCCCCACCCTGATTGTCCTTGTCCCTGTCTCCATCCCATCCTGTCCCCATCCTGTCCCTGTCCTGCTTGTCCCTGTCCCCATCCTGCCTGTCCCCATCCTTCCCTGTCCCCATCCTGCCTGTCCCCATCCCATCCTGCCTGTCCCTGTCCCCATCCTGCCCTCCCCTCATCCTGCCTGTCCCCCTCTTGCCTGTCCCCATCTTGCCTGTCCCCATCCTGCTTGTCCCCATCCCATTCTGTCCTGGCCTCATCCTGCCTGTCCCTGTCCCCATCCCATCCTGTCCCTGTCCTGCTTGTCCCTGTCCCCATCCCATCCTGCCCCCCATCTTGCCTGCCTCCCTCTTGCCTGTCCCCATCCTGTCTGTCCCTGTTCTATCTGTCCCCATCCTGTCCCCACCCTCCCGGTCCTCACCCTCCTTATCCCCACCCTGCCCACCCCTATCCCATCCTGTCCCCATCCTCCCTGTCCCCATCCTGTCCCCACCCTCCCTGTCCCCATCCTTCCCTGGCCTCACCCTGCCTGTCCCCATCCCATCCTCTTCCCCTCCTACCTGTCCCACTCTTCTCTGTCCCTATTCCATCCTGTCCCCATCCTGCCCTGTCCCCATCCCATCCTGTCCCAGTGGGGTGAGGGCGGTGGGTCGGGGACGTCCCGCTGGGTTCCCACCACCACCGCAACCACTTTCTCACCCTGGAAAAACCCCGTTTTTGCAGAAGACCTCAGCAGAGCAGGGACGCAGGTGTCACATCTGCAGGGACAGCGCTGTGGTGGCACCCCAAAATACCTCCCCAGCCCATGGCCACCCCAGAGCCTTACAGGGAAACTGGGCCAGAACTGGTGGCATTCCCAAAGGAAATGTGGGTTCCTCCCAGGGTGGCTGCGCCTGCGCCCAGGGACCGGGAGGGGCCAGCTGGGTCCTGCCCCATGGGGGGTGACGGGTGCAAGGGCATGATGGGTGCAGAGCCTGGGGTGAGCATTGCTCTGAGATCCTCCACTCCAGGGTCTGGGTACCACGTTCCATCACTCAGCCATGTCCCATGTCCTCATCGCTCAGCCGTGTCCTTTGTCCCCATCATTCCATGTCCCATTGCTCAGCTGTCCCTGATGTCCCGTCACTCAGCTGTGTCCCACGTCCCCGTCACTCCCCCATGTTGCACGTTGCCATCACTCAATGTCCCACATGCCCATTGCTCAGCCACGTCCCCATTGCTCCATGCCACACATCCCCATCACTCAGCCATGTCCCATGTCCTCATCACTCATCCATGTCCCACATCCCCATCACTCCATGTCCAATGTCCCCATCGCTGCATGCCACACATCCCCATCACTCAGCCATATCCCACATCCCCATCACTCCATGTCCCACATCCCTATCACTCCATGTCCCATGTCCCCATCACTCTGCTCTGTCCCATTTCCCCATCACTCCATGTCCCACGTCCCCATCACTCTGCTCTGTCCCATTTCCCCATCACTCTTTGTTGCTTGTCCCCACGACTCAGCCATGTCCCACGTCCCCATCACTCCATGTCCCACATCCCCATCACTCCATGTCCCATGTCCCCATCACTCCATGTCGCACTTCCCCATCACTCAGCCATGTCCCACATCCCATTGCTCAGCCATGTCCCATGTCCCCACGACTCAGCCATGTCCCATGTCCCCATCACTCCATGTTGCATGTCCCCATCACTCTGCTCTGTCCCATTTCCCCATCACTCTTTGTTGCTTGTCCCCACGACTCAGCCATGTCCCATGTCCCCATCACTCCATGTCCCACATGCCCATCACTCCATGTCCTATGTCCCCATCACTCTGTTCTGTCCCATTTCCTCATCACTCCATGTCACGTCCCCATCGCTCCATGTCCTACGTCCCCATCACTCAGCCATGTCCCATGTCCCCATCACTTCATGTCCCATGTCCCCATCACTCCATGTCCCACATCCCCATCACTCAGCCATACTCCACGTCCCCATCACTCAGTCATGTCCCATGTCCCCATCACTTCATGTCCCACCTCCCCATCACTCAGCCATACTCCACGTCCCCATCACTCCATGTCCCATGTCCCCATCAGCCATATCCCATGTCCCCGCACCAGTGCCCGTCACTGCTGCCAATTGTGCTTCACCCATGAGACCCAGCGGGGACTTTTCAGCTGTCCCCAGCGCTACCGGTAAGACGGGGATACTGGGACCAACCTCCCCCCCAAAAAAAACCCCAGTAACCCCATGACTTTTGGGGAGGGTCGTCTTCTCTTCCAGGTGCTGCGTCCCCAAAATGTAGCGGTGGGACAGAGCTGGAGGTGACAACGCTCAGGGCCACCCCGCATCCTTCCCCAGCAGGGTCATCTCCCTCAGGATTTTCCCAATATCAGCTGGATTTCACTTATTTTGGGAGGATTTTATTTGGGGACATGAGGTCACCGTTGGCATGTCACAACCTGTCCCCTACAGAGCAGAATAAACCCCCCCTGCCCTGAGATCTGAGTGCTTTTTCCCCTGAACCTGGAATGTGAAGAAAAAGGGATTAAAAATGGTGAAAAAGGGATTAAAAATGGTGAAAAAGAGATTAAAAATGGTGAAAAAGAGATTAAAAATGGTAAAAGAGGGGAATTCTCTCTCTGCCCCATGGGAGGGATATGGGAATAGCTGATTTTTTTAACTAAACCATTTTTGGGTATTTTTTCCCCAAGGGACCGG
The DNA here is from genome assembly GCF_013368605.1 of Nyctibius grandis. Taxonomy (NCBI): domain Eukaryota; kingdom Metazoa; phylum Chordata; class Aves; order Nyctibiiformes; family Nyctibiidae; genus Nyctibius; species Nyctibius grandis. The sequence goes on from NC_090659.1 coordinate 126,238,817, forward strand.
CTGTTTTCAGTGGCACCTTCGGCTTTTTTGCTGCTATTGGGGGAAAAACGCTGATTTTTGGTGAAGCTGTGGTATTCCGGGTGCCGTGCCAGCGTCCGCAGCGGCTCCTCCACCTCCTCCCACGTCCCCAACCGCATCTATCCGCTGGGTAATTAAAAAGCCGAGCGTTAATTAAATAAAAGCTACGTGGCACTGAGCCTCCTGCGCATCCCAAACGTCCCTGGTGAGGTCCAGAGTGATCCCCCGCCCCTAAAATGGGTCCGTTTTAAAAAGCTTTGAGGTTCTGCTCGAGGGCGAAGAGGCAGAAGGCGATTTCCTCGCAGGCGCTGGCGGCGCCGCACTCGAACAAGCACCCGAAAACGCCGCCGGGGCAAACGGCCAGGTCCGAGTAACCGGCCGGCCCCGGGTGCAGCACCCACGGGTGCCACCACCCCGCCCCGTCCAGCGGCGACGGGTTCACGTAGATGCCCAAATCGCTGCGCCGGCGCCGGTTGGTGGGATGGGAGTAGAGTAACCAAGTGTGTCCGTCCTCAGTGGTGAAGGTCACCACGCTGCCCTGGCACCCCCGCGGCGGCTCGGCCAGTGCCGGGCACCGCGCCGAGCGCCCGAAGCTCGCCCCGCCGTCCCCGCTGAACGCCACGGCCCGGCACCGCCGCGGCGCCCGGGCGTTGCAGTAGAGCAAGGGCTGGCGGGCATCGCTCGCCCCGATTTCGGCTACCTGGCACTCGCCCGTGCGCCCGCCGCCCACCGGGCCGCCCTTGCGCCAGCTGCGCCCGCCGTCGTCGCTGTAGAAGACGAGGGCGCGCTGGCGGGTGCAGCACGGCAGCGGCACGACGCCGCGCGCCGAGTAGGCGTAGGCCGGCACGACCAAGCGCCCCGAGTCCAGCTGCACCCCGTGGCCCGGCCCCACGGCGAAGGTGGCCCAACGCGACAGGTCAGCGCCGACGGCTTCGTCCGTCACGTCCCGCAGCGGGCTCCAGGCGCGGCCGCCGTCGGGGCTGGCGGCGTAGCAGAGGCGGGCGGCGCTGCGCCCACGCCAGATCTGGCACCGCTCCGTCTTGCCCCGCTCCACGCAGATGCAGAAGAGGAAGACGGTGCCGCTCGTCGCGTCGTAGAGGGGACAAGGGTTCATGGTGCGGCGGCCGGGCAGCGCCAACGCCGACAGCTCCTCCACCGGACCCCACTGCGGGCGAGGAGGGACGCGGGGGCTCAGCCACGGGACGCAGCGGTGTCACCGGACCCCAAAACCACCCGCCATCGCTCCCGGCTTGTTCCTACAACCCACGTTGGGTTTTTTACCTCGACGGAGGAGCCGTGCCGCCGGCCCCGGCGCAGCACCAGGTACTCGGCGTCCTCGTCCCTGGGCGAGGAGCGTTTCTCGGCGAAGGCCAGGAAGGTGGCGGCGGGGGGGACGTAGAGCAAAGCCGGGATGCGGTAGGTGACCCCGTTCCCCTGCCGGAACAGTGTCTCCCGCGGGGATCCCGGTGATGGTGGCGGTGGGGGGGGGCTCTCCCCGCCATCCCCCTGCTGCTGGTGGGGTGGGAAGGGCAGATGGGAAAGGGTTAAATGCTGTAAAAGGTGGGGGTGGCCCTCGTGCCCCCCAAGATGGGGGACAGGGACAGGACTCACCTTGAGGCAGGTGATGGGCTGGGACATGGTGACCTCCCCAAGGTCCCCGCTGCAGTGGAAGGGTGGCGGGGTGAGAGCGGAGCCCCTCGGCGGGGTCACCCCCCCATCTGTGGTGTCCCCATGTCACTCTGTCCCACAGGGGCTTCCCTCTGCCCATGACCCCCCCAGTGCCACCCCCCAGGCTGTCCCTAAGGGCTCCGCACCCCCAGGGCCCCTTCAACACCCCTGGTGGCCCCATGCCTCCCCCCATTCCCCACACACCCCCAATGCCCCAATCCCCCCACACCCCCCCCATTCCCCACACACCCCCAATGCCCCAATCACCCCCATGCCCCCCCCCCATTCCCCACACACCCCCAATGCCCCAATCACCCCCATGCCCCCCCCCATTCCCCACACACCCCCAGTGCCCCAATCCCCCCCATGCAGCCCCTCCCGCTCGGACCCCCCCCTGCACCCCTAGAGCCCGAATCCCCCACACCCCAGCGCAATCCTTCCACACGCCCCCCCCACATACCCCGATCCCCCCACCCCGTGCATTCCTCAATGCTGGGACCCCCCCTGCATCCCCCATGGCCTGTCCCCCCCACACCCCTGCACGTACCGATCCCCCCGTACACCCCCCAGGCCTGGACCCACCTGTACCCCCCTGCACCCCCCCAGCACCCCCATAGCCCGACTCCCTACATGCACCAATACCCCCCCCCAGGCCCAGACACCCCCATACATCCCCCTGCACCCCCCATAGCCTGACTCCCCACAAGCACCGCACCTCCCCCATGCCCCTCACCATGCCCGGACCCCCCTGCACCCCCATAACCCAACTCCCTACATGCACCCATTCCCCCCGTGCCCCCCTCCATGCCCAGACCCCCCCCCCCCCCCGCACCCCATAGCCCAACTCCCCACATTAACCCACCCTCCCGTACCCCCCCGCACCCCACAGCCCAACTCCCCACATGAACCCACGCCCCCATGTCCCCCCCAGGCCCAGACCCCCCCATACATCCCCCCGCACCCCATAACACAACTCCCCACATGCCCCCACACCCCCTCATGCCCCCCCCATACCCGGACCCCCCCCGCACCCCCATAAACCCAACTCCCTACACTCACCCACCCCCCGTGCCCCCCCCTACATCCCCCCGCACCCCATAACCCAACTCCCCGCATCCCCCCATACCCTCCCCGCACCCTCCGACCCCCCCCAAACACCCCCCCCCCTCACCGCCCGCCGCCTCCGCCGCGCCGGGCCCGCTCCGCCCCTGCCCGCCCCTTCCTGCAGCGTCGGGCCCGGCCCCGCCGGGGGGGGGGTGGGTGTTAACGGGGATCCCCCCCCCTTTGCCCCGAGCCCCGAAACGCCCCAAAGACGCTGGGCGGGCGGGTGGCGTCAGTTCTTCCCTTTTATTGAGGAAAAACAAGGTTTTATTTTAGAAAATGGTATTTTATAGCGGGGAGGAGCGGGGACAGCGACAGCCCCGACAAGCCCCTCGCTTCCCTTCTTACCACCTTATAGATGAGCATCGCAGCATAATACAGCATTAACATATTTAATTCTCCCCCCCCCCAACACATAAAAGGCTTTTATATAAAACAATCCCCCTCCCCAATTAGATAAATTTAAAAAATAAAGAAAAACTTGTTTGTGAGCGGCCACTTTTACAGATTTTTTTGTCCTGAATTCCTCAAGCAAAAGGTGACGGTGGTGGCATGAGAATGGTAAAACACACTCGTGGTGTGGAGATCTTTGGGGCAACGCTGGGGACAGTCCCCCCTCCCGAGGGTCCCTGGGGGCAAATCCCAGAATCAATCAGGTTGGAAGAGCCCTCTGGGATCATCGAGTCCAACCATTGCCCTCACACCACCATGGCAACTAGACCATGGCACTAAGGGCCATGTCCAGGCTTTTCTTAAACCCTTCCAGAGATGGTGACTCCACCACCTCCCTGGGCAGCCCCTTCCAATGGCTAATGACCCTTGCTGAGAAGAAATGCTTCCTAATGTCCAACCAATCCTCCTGGCAGAGCCCATGGCTTCAAAAAAATCTTGGATCCGAGATTAAAAATCCCCCTCCTCCACCCCGGACTAGAATTTCAATACAAAACCAGAGGCAACGATTCAACATTCTTCGCTATTTTACTTTATTTGTGTTAATTTAGCACATTCCCAAGGGGCAGGAGGCAGCAGAAATCATTTGATTTTCCTCTCCAGGGCCAGGCTATCGTGGAGTTTGGACACCTCGGGCTCGTAGGCCTCCATGACTAACGTCCCGTTGTTGTCGAAGAATCGCCCGATGGATTTGGTGAACTCGGCTTCCCTCTGCTGTTTGGTTTTCCCGCTGATGAAAGTCAGTTTGAGGGTGTACTTGTCATCAAACCTGCGGGGGAGGGAGTGAAGAGCAGAATTTAAGCCTGGCTCAGCTGAGAATGCCAACGAAAAGCTAATGAGAAATGTTTGGTAAAGGGGGAAAGCCCCCAGGAGCGGAGCTCCCCCCACACAGCATCCCACATGCAACATTCAGGCGTTAAATTAATCACAACGAGTATAAGAATCTTTAATTATGTTATAATTTCACACCCTCTCATTTAAAGAGAAGCGAAATGTGAATATTCGCAGCAGAAAAGTGCTTGGCACCACTCCTGTTTCTACACCAGGATGTCGATTTTGACGGGAGCAAAACATATTTGGAGATATAAAAATAAAGGAAAAATTTTAGCGTGATCCTACGGAGTTGGAAATGGTGCACACGAGACCAGCAAGCCCGTCCCAGATCACTTCTGAGTAATAATATTCTACTTCTGAGCAATAATATTAACCACGAGTTGCCTGGGAAGCCACAAAGATCACAACACAGCAGCCGATCCTTTGCAGAAAGCTCGTGTCCCCGCTGCAGAGACACCAATATCATAGAGACACTGATATTTTCCTCCATTTTGAGTTACCAAAACAGTGTTTTTTTGCCCAAAGGTGGGGCACGGGGTAGCTACAAGCCCACCGAAGCCGTGTCGGTACCGCCCCACCACGCTGGCCAAGCCCGGGCGGCCGGAGCGCCGGTACCGTTTGAGGCTGGAGGAGAGCTGCCACACGTCGTCGGGGTCCATCCCCACGGGGTCTTTCCTGTGAGCGACGAGGAAAATACTCTTCTCTTTGTACGAGGTGTAGATGGTCAGGATCCCCATCATCACAAAATACGTGCGGAAAAAGTTAAGGGAACTAAGAAGTTGCAATTAAAAGTAGAAATTAAGCAGAGAAATTCCTTGGATCTCCTCAGACACCATCATTTAACCTTCTCGCAGGACACTGTCATTCCAAAGAGGACGCTTGGCTGACACCTCATTAGCGTGAGAAGTTAAATAATAATTGGGACGTTTTCAAAACTCTTTGCTGTTGCACAAGAGCATTAATCAATGCCTGGAAGCGGTGGGGAAAGCGAGGACTCCCTAACGATAGGACAAGAGGACACAACCTCAAGCTTCACCAGGGGAGGGTCAGGTTGGACATTAGGAAGCATTTCTTCTCAGCAAGGGTCATTAGCCATTGGAAGGGGCTGCCCAGGGGGGTGGTGGAGTTACCATCTCTGGAGGGCTTTAAGAAAAGACTGGACATGGCAATTAGTGCCCTGGTCTAGTTGCCATGGTGGTGTCAGGGCAATGGTTGGACTCGATGATCCCAGAGGGCTCTTCCAACCTCATTGATTGATAACACGCTTTCCTGAAAGGGCCTTCTCCAGCCACATAAAACGCTTCGTTCGTGAAACCATGAAGTGGGAAAACATGACAGCAAATGAGCCACAGAATTAATCGCTGTGCATTCCTCCTAAGCACAGATCAAGCAATTAATCTTTCTCATTTTTGGAATTAAATAATTTTAAGTGCGGCAAGATGAATTATCTCAACGTTTGTGCCTAAAGCCAACCAGATCTGTAGCCTGGAAGAACGAAATGGCTTGCCCAAGATCACACAGCTGTGAGCAGTGACTCCCAGGCTGGCAACAAGCTTCCAGGAGACGAGTTCCTGCTGCCTCGCTGGTACCATCCAAACTGCCCTTGAAACTGGGCCCAGCGGCAGCTCTTGGGAAGCACCACTCAGCTGTTGCCCACACTTCAGTTGTAAAACCTCTGCTGGCGTCTTATCTTGGAATCACAGAATTGTTTTGGTTGGAAAGGACCTTTAAGATCATCGAGTCCAACCGTTAACCCAGCACTGCCAAGGCCACCACTAACCCATGGCCCTCAGCACCACATCTACACGGCTTTTAAATCCCTCCAGGGATGGGGACTCCACCACTGCCCTGGGCAGCCTGTGCCAGTGCTTGACAACCCTTTCCATGAAGACATTGTCCCTGATCTCCAATCTAAACCTCCCCTGGCACAACTTGAGGCTGGTTCCTCTCGTCCTATCGCTTGTTACCTGGGAGAAGAGACCAACCCCCCCTCGCTACACCCTCCTTTCAGGCAGCTGTAGAGAGCGAGAAGGTCTCCCCTCAGCCTCCTTTTCTCCAGGCTAAACCCCCCCAGGTCCCTCAGCCGCTCCTCATCACACTTGTGCTCCAGACCCTTCACCACCTTCGTTGCCCTTCTCTGGACTCGCTCCAGCACCTCAAGGTCTTCCTTGGAGTGAGGGGCCCAAAACTGCACCCAGGATTCAAGGTGCAGCCTCACCAGTGCCGAGTCCAGGGGGATGATCCCTGCCCTAGTCCTGCTGGCCACACTAGTGCTGATACAAGCCAGAATGCTGGTGGCCTTCTTGGCCACCTAGCCACACTGCTGGCTCATATCCAGCCGTGCACTGACCAACACCCCCAGGCCCTTTTCCCCCAGGCACTTTCCAGCCACTCTCCCCCAGCCTGTAGCGGTGCGGGGGGTTGTTGTGCCCCAAGTGCAGGACCCGACACTTGCCCTTGTTGACCATCAGACATGATTTGCAGCGCCACCCTCTTAAATGCAGCATCTGCTCCTCTTCGGGGGAGCTGTTGACAAGAGTTACCTCCATTTTACTCTTCAGTCTCGGTACCTGATCTGTCCTATTAGGAAAGGGCAGGTGTGTCTGTCACCAGGCTATAGGTACAATTAAAAAAAAAAAATAACCTAAACACAAAACAAACCCTCGAAGCTTTCAAGGGCTGATCTTCAGTTTGAGATTAACACACTGAAGCGGATTCTCTGCGCAGTCGGTGTCTGAGATCTGGGAAATCACCTCACACATTCAGGAGCTTGGAGAGCAGATCAGCTGCCCAGGCAGCTGCTGACTCCTCTGACGTGAGCTGAATTGCTGTCCAGGCTTCTGTGCCGCTGCAGGGGAAGGCTGGACCCCCCAAATCACCCAGATTTGTGTGGGTTACAGCCAGCCAGGCAGGAATTTTGCCATCACATGAAAACTACTTGATTATCAGCTGATCTCCACAGTAAAATTCCCACAGGCCTGAAAATGGGAATATAGAGAAGGGTTTTGTTGTGCTTTATGGGGAAAATAAAACCCTTTCACAGAATCACAGAATCAGTGAGGTTGGAAGAGCCCTCTGGGATCATCGAGTCCAACCATTGCCCTGACACCACCATGGCAACTAGACCAGGGCACTAAGTGCCATGGCCAGTCTTTTCTTAACCCCCCCCAGAGATGGTGACTCCACCACCTCCCTGGACAGCCCCTTCCAATGGCTAATGACCCTTGCTGAGAAGAAATGCTTCCTGATGTCCAACCTGAACCTCCCCTGGCAAAGCTTGAGGCTGTGTCCTCTTGTCCTATCACTAGTTGCCTGGGAGAAGAGGCCGACTCCCACTCTGCTACAACCTCCCTACAGGTAGTTGTAGACTGCACTAAGGTCACCTCTGAGCCTCCTCTTCTCCAGGCTAAACACCCCCAGCTCCCTCAGCTGTTTCTCATAGGTCAGACCCTCCAGACCCTTCACCAGCTTGGTCGCCCTCCTCTGGACTCGCTCCAACACCTCAACATCTCTCTTGAAGTGCGGGGCCCAGAACTGGACACAGGATTCAAGGTGCGGCCTCACCAGTGCCCAGTACAGAGGGACGATCCCTTCCCCAGACCGGCTGGCTACACTATTCCTAAGAGAGGCCAGGATGCCATTGGCCTTCTTGGCCACCTGGGCACACTGCTGGCTCACATTCAGCCGGCTGTCGATCAGCACCCCCAGGGCTCTTTCTAACCACTCTTCCCCCAGCCTGTAGCGCTGCAGGGGGTTGTTGTGGCCTAAGTGTAAGACCCGGCACTTGTTCTTGTTGAACCTCACGCTGTTGGTCTTGGCCCATCTATCCAACCTGTCCCGATCCCTCTGTAGGGCCTTCCTACCCTCCAGCAGGTACAAACTCCCTTTCGGTACAAACGAGACAACGTACGTAAAGGATATGATACAACACAGAAGGCCAGAACAGGTTTGGATTCAGGAAAGGGGTGCAGGTAATCCCAAATCAAAGCTACGATGGCAAAGAGACAAGAGATGGTGCAGATGATGAGGCGGCCGTCGATCAAACGGAAATTTTCGACATACTTGTACTTCTCCAGGAGAACCTGCGGGAGAAACAGGCCGACGAGTTTATTTGGTGCTTTTCACACGTTTTACAAACTGCTTCTGGAAAGGATTTAGATAAAACCACCTCGATTATACGGGTAAACTGAGCAGAAAGTTTAGACAGAATTAATGTCTGCATCGGACATCGTACTAATTGCTGATGCTCTAAGCACAAACACTGCTTTAGCCATGGGGATCACAAGACGTGCTACAGAACCAGCATGGCCACAGACACTTCACAATCAAACCAAAAAAGTTTATAGAGTTTTTACACTAAATGCAGACACCTAAGAAATCAGAGCGTTCCCCAAGAGGGGGAAACCAGCAGTCACACAATGTACCTTTTTGGCAGAGTCGTCCAAAGAATTTTTCACAGCTGAACCGTCCCATTTGTCAATTTTTACCGGCTTGTCGTCGATCTTCCACTGCAACAGAAACCAAAGGGGGTTAAGAGAACGTGGCACGGGTTTAGCTTTTCATTTTAACACGCTTGTTCCTCTCGTCAGCACAAAGATAGGAGAAAACCCCGAAAACATCGACCTGTTTGGGAAAACCTGACCAGAGACGGAGGGAATCCGGTGTCACAGAGCTGAATCGCACCAAAAGCCACCTCAGCACCAACCCACCCACTGCCCCTCCAGATTTAAGCTTATACATCTCATCACAGGGACTGAAACAGTCGCTGAAGTGACTTTTTACATCAGTTTTATTCTCATTTCCATTCTGCATTTGCTGCTCCTGCCGCCATCCACCGAAAGCATCAGCTGTGATTTAATTCTTGCCTGTGAGGAGGAAAATTTCAAGGCACCCTTAACAATCCGGGTACAAGGGGAGAATATAAAGGCACGACGAAGAAATGAAGCTTCACTCAGACCAGAATGAAACCAAAAGACTCCGTCGCTCTTCTCTATTCAGATTTTCCTCAGAAAATATTTTCCTTCATCAATTATTAATCTCAGATGCTTGTCACAGGGATTAACCTTCCTCTGAACAATAGGACTTTTTGGGGACACTATTCCTTTTAGCCAGACCTGTGAGCTTGAGCCCTGTGTATTTTAAGTCATCAATTATTTCAAACAGTTGAGTGACCTGAGCTCATATTTTAGCTGCCATTAGAAGCAATTCTCACCTTCGCTCGTGTTATTTCCTGCTCCTGAAGGAAAGTTGGATTTATTAACTACCTGTCAGAAGAGCTCATTTCCCTTCTCTGGCAGGAGTAAAACAAGATGTAAAACCTGATTTACTTGCCCAGGGAAAAGCCCAGTTCTCCTTCAGGCTCTGCAGGAATGAATTATTAGGTGCTCAGTAAATGTCACCGCGCGTCCACATGCAGGAGCTCGTTTACAGAATCACTGAGGTTGGAAGAGCCCTCTGGGATCATCAGGTTCAACCGTTGCCCTGACACCACCATGTCAACTAGACCAGGGCACTAAGTGCCATGTCCAGTCTTTCCTTAAACCCCTCCAGAGATGGTGACTCCACCACCTCCCTGGGCAGCCCCTTCCAATGGCTAATGACCCTTGCTGAGAAGAGACGAGGGACAAAAACCATCCAGAAGCATTTAAAACTCACAGACAACTGGGACAGAGCTCTCACACCGGTGTAAGTTACAAAATATTTTAGGCAGCTACTTGTTTGTAGCCCTCATTTTTGTCTAGGGTTAATTAGCACACAGGACAATCGAAAGCCAAACCATGTGCCATGAAAGAATACAGAAGGATTCTTTCAACTATTCATATTTCCTTATAAAAGCATCTGCAACAGTTTATTTCTTGCCCTTTGGGATTCCCAAAGATTAAAGTAACAAGAGCTAGACCAGGGAGAGGAAAAAATACACCTTTTTTTTCCTCATTAGTGAACTGGAAGTCAGAAGTCTAAGTACTAAGACCAACACCCAAGCCCTCTTTCCTATCCCACAGCTAGATCCAAACAGCTTTGAAGAAACCCATTCAGACTTGACCTCACCAGTCCCAGGTGCGGCCTCCGTTTCTCACAAGGGAGCAGAACGAAATGCAACGAGCCTGGTGATGGGGAAATGTTCTCTGCTTAGCAAAACCCTACACCAGGGCACTGCCCTGAAACAGCACCAGCTGCTTCATAGAATCACAGACTGGTTTGGGTTGGAAGGGACCTTAAAGATCATCTAGTTCCAACCCCCTGCCATGGGCAGGGACACCTTCCACCAGACCAGGTTGCTCCAAGCCCCATCCAACCTGGCCTTGAACACTGCCAGGGAGGGGGCAGCCACAGCTTCTCTGGGCAACCTGGGCCAGGGTCTCACCACCCTCACAGTCAAGAATTTCTTCCTAAAATCTCATCTAAATCTCCCCTCTTTCAGTTTAAACTGTACCCCCTCGTCCTGTCAAGGCCAAGGGCAAGATCCTGCACGTGGGTCGGGGCAATCCCAAGCACAAATCCAGGCTGGGCGGAGAATGGATGGAGAGCAGCCCTGAGGAGAAGGACTTGGGGGTGATGGGTGACGAGAAGCTCACCAGGAGCCGGCAACATGCGCTGGCAGCCCAGAAAGCCAACGGTGTCCTGGGCTGCATCCCCAGCAGCGTGGCCAGCAGGGCGAGGGAGGGGATTCTGCCCCTCTGCTCCGCTCTCAGGAGACCCCCCCTGCAGTGCTGCGTCCAGCTCTGGGGCCCCAACACAAGAAGGACACGGAGCTGTTGGAGCGAGTCCAGAGGAGGCCACAAAGATGCTCAGAGGGCTGGAGCCCCTCTGCTCTGGAGACAGGCTGAGAGAGCTGGGGCTGTTCAGCCTGGGGAAGAGAAGGCTCTGGGGAGACCTTGTAACACATTCCAGTACCTGAAGGGGCTACAGGAAAGCTGGAGAGGGGCTTTTTACAAGGGCATGGAGTGATAGGACAAGGGGGAACGGTTTTAAAGTGAAAGAGGGGAGATTGAGATGAGATATTAGGAAGAAATTCTTTACTGTGAGGGTGGTGAGACACTGGCCCAGGTTGCCCAGAGAAGCTGTGGCTGCCCCCTCCCTGGCAGTGTTCAAGGCCAGGTTGGATGGGGCTTGGAGCAACCTGGGCTGGTGGAAGGTGTCCCTGCCCGTGGCAGGGGGTTGGAACTAGATGGTCTTTAAGGTCCCTTCCAACCCAAACCGTTCTGTGATTCTATCAGTAAAGATGCTGCCTGCAGCTGGACTGCAGCAGGGCAGCATTCTGTGTTAGCTCCAAAAAAAGGGACAGCAGAGCAAGTGCTTGCTTTCAGAGCAGACACCACAGGATCCGAGTGCTCGCAAGGCTCATTTCTCAAACTACCACCTTCATTTCAACCCCTTCACAAAGCTCCCTCACAAGCAGGAGGCACGGAAAAATCCTACAGGAGAAATTTCAAGATGTTCGCATCTCAGAAGAAAGACACACCACAAACAACTTTTTTTTCCCCCCTGCCTTATTCTTTCTGCCACTACCATCAGCCTCATTTATATCATGACCAACTTTAGCTGCAACATCTTCTGGGTAGCTTGTCTCTTCAAACATCGCTCTGAAGTTTACAGCACACTTTGGGAATTACACACGTTAATAATCAAGTCGTACAGTAAAAAAGATTTGTTGCTACTGCAAGAGGAACATCAGTCAGCATAGATGATATGAACTCTTCAAGGGGAGTAACATTTCTGCATTGAATCTGTTTTCTGTTACAAGGATGAAAAGAAAGTAACCTCCCCTTCCTAAATCCTACAATCAGAAACTCTTCAAAGCGGGACCCACAACGCTGCAGCCACGGGAGCTTGGAAGAGCCTCAGCAGATGAAGCTCATCGACTCCCTTGAGGCACAGAGCTGACGCTGCAGCTGACAGAGCAGCAAGTCCCAAACCACAGGTCTCCACCCCTCCACGTAAATCCTAAAATAACGGGGCCATTGCACACCACGAGCCTGGCAGAAGCAGGATTTGCAAGTGGCAGAGTGCAGGGACACCTCGCTGCACATCAGTTCCCTCCTCTTCCTCTTGAAGGAAGAGTTGTAGCAAACTCCAGTGAGTCAGCGTGGCCCTTCTCAGCTCCAACTAGCTCAGCCTCTGCCTTGGAGGAAGGAATTCAGGACCTCACTCTCCCCTAAATACCAGGGCTGCCAGGCTGTACTCACAGCCAACATCCCCCAGTACCAGAGAGCTCCTTCTGGGGCACAGGAGCAGAAGGCAGTTGCAGCTGCTGGTATTCAGGAAGTGGTTTTAGTCCTGGAGCTTGCAAAACCTTCGAAGGTTTTGCTCTAGTAGCAGCAGAGTGTGGTTAATAACTTAGTGTTGAGCTAAATGGGTGAAGTCTCGAGGTGTTTGAGGGGATTGCAGCCACTGCTGGACACCAGTTTGAAGACCTTATAGCAGCCTTCTAGTACCTGAAGGGGCTACAGGAAAGCTGGAGAGGGACTTTTTACAAGGGCATGGAGTGACAGGACGAGGGGGAACAGTTTTGAAAGAAAGAGGGGAGATTTAGATGAGATATTAGGAAGAAATTCTTGGCTGTGAGGGTGGTGAGAGCCTGGCCCAGGTTGCCCAGAGAAGCTGTGGCTGCCCCCTCCCTGGCAGTGTTCAAGGCCAGGTTGGATGGGGCTGGGAGCAACCTGGTCTGGTGGAAGGTGTCCCTGCCTGTGGCAGGGGGGTTGGAACTAGATGGTCTTTAAGGTTCCTTCCAACCCAAACCCTTCTGTGATTCTATGAATTCAGTGGACACTATTAGGTGGTCCTGGTTAAGTCGGGAAAGGCCAGGAGGAGCTACCTGATTATCACAAACATTTAAAAGAACACGAGAAAGACAAAAAATGCGATAGCTGAAACACAAAAGGATTCAGCTCCTGCACCAACAGCGCGTTTCCCTTATCAACAACTCCTTTTCCTTCTGAAATAACCACCCCTCAGCACCCACAGAACGCAACGGGGGGAGCAGGAACGCCTCGAGTGCACGATACTTTCCAGAGCTCTTGACGTTTAACCGCAAAGCGCCGTCATTTCAAAACCAAAAGCTGAGCACATTTGCAGAAGACAGTCAGGGACATTTCATCAGTACACCTTCCCCTAAAAGCATTCGCTCCACAACTTCATCTACTGTTCTAAAGAAAAGCCACCAACTTCTTAGGGATAGTAAGGATAATTTAATCTCAGATGCAAGAAAACTATACTCTTTAGAAGTTATGAATAGACACGTATCAATGAAAATCAAAGTGTTTTCAACTGCAGTCATCCATATTTTGAAGTTCAGTGAGATGCCAACTACACTGCTCTGAATACACCCTCTCGCACCCAGAGATACAGACACAACTATTTCCATCTTCTTGTGGACAAAAAAAATGCCTCCAGGTCTTTAGTTTCAGCTCCCAGACTGTCAAATACTGCAAAGAGAAACATCCGACCACTTCAAACCAAGCTGAAATCAAAGCCACTCTACAAACAAGGTCCTTTAAACTACTGAGACAAGACTGGACTTATCAGCAGCCTTTTACAGCATGCTCTGCTCCACCTGACATAGAATCATTTTGGTTGGAAAGGACCTTTAAGATCATCAAGCCCAACCGTTAACCCAGCACTGCCAAGGCCACCACTAACCCATGTCCCTCAGCACCACATAGAATCATAGAATCACAGACTGGTTTGGGTTGGAAGGGACCTTAAAGATCATCCAGTTCCAACCCCCTGCCATGGGCAGGGACACCTTCCACCAGACCACGTTGCTCCAAGCCCCATCCAACCTGGCCTTGAACACTGCCAGGGAGGGGGCAGCCACAGCTTCTCTGGGCAACATGGGCCACTGTCTCACCACCCTCATAGGCAAGAATTTCTTCCTCAGATCTCATCTAAATCTCCCCTCTTTCAGTTTAAAACCATTCCCCCTCGTCCTATCACTCCATGTCCTTGTAAAAAGTTCCTCTCCAGCTTTCCTGTAGCCCCTTCAGGTACTGGAAGGTGCTAGAAGGTCTCCCTGGAGCCTTCTCTTCTCCAGGCTGAACAGCCCCAGCTCTCTCAGCCTGTCTCCATAGCAGAGGTGCTCCAGCCCTCTGAGCATCTCCGTGGCCCTCCTCCTCATATCTACACGGCTTTTAAATCCCTCCAGGGATGGGGCCTCCACCACTGCCCTGGGCAGCCTGTGCCAGTGCCTGACAACCCTTTCCATGAAGACATTGTCCCTGATCTCCAATCTAAACCTCCCCTGGCGCAACTTGAGGCCGGTTCCTCTCGTCCCGTCACTTGTTCCCTGGGAGAAGAGACCGACCCCCCCTCGCTACACCCTCCTTTCAGGCAGTTGTAGAGAGCGAGAAGGTCTCCCCTCAGCCTCCTTTTCTCCAGGATAAACACCCCCAGGTCCCTCGGCCGCTCCTCATCACACTTGTGCTCCAGACCCTTCACCAGCTCCGTTGCCCTTCTCTGGACTCGCTCCAGCACCTCAAGGTCTTTCTTGCAGCGAGGGGCCCAACACTGAACACATCTCTGCCACGTCCAGCGTTACTCTCCTGGCAAAACACCCCCCGGGAGGAGGCAGCCGCACCCCCAGCCGGCTTCCTTTTAGGACACCTGGGCTAAAACCAGCAGAAAATAAGAACAAACCCAGAAGCGGTCTCGCAGGGCAGCCCCCGCGGCACGGTACCTTATCGAGGAGCCCGTTCCGGCCGCCTGTGGCCGCCATCTTCTCACCGCCCTCCGCCCCCGCCCTCACCGCGCGCGACCTGTTCGCTCCTGATTGGCCCCGCGCGAAGACTGACGGGAGAGGGCGGGCACAAAAGCCCCGCCCAGTTCCCCCTCCCCCCTTGCCGCGGTGCACGCTGGGAAGTGTAGTCCGCCCCGCTCGCGGCCCGCGTTACCATGGCGACGGGGCGGCGCGGAGGGGAGGGGGCGGTGATGGAGGCCGCGGTGCGGGGCCTGCTCGAGGAGTGGTGACGGGCCAGCGGCTGCGGCGGCCCCCGGTGTGTGGGGTGAGGGGCGGGTGGTGCCGCCCGGGCGGGCTGAGGTGTCTGGGGTCCGGGGAGGGTGAGCGGGAGACGTGTGCGGGGCCCCTCTGGGCCGTGGAGGACCGTGAACTCTATGGTCGTCGTGAGGTGGGGGGTGAGAGGGTGTCTGTGAGGGGGGTGTCAGGAGTGGGGGTGTCTGTGGTGTCGTGGGGGGGTGTGCGGGTGTGTTGGGTGTGCGAGTGGGGTGTGGGAGGGTGCCCACGGGGGTCTGCGTGGGGTGGGTGCAGTGTAAGTGGGGTGTGGGAGGGTGTTCGTGTGGGGGTAAGTGGTTGTGGGGGTCTGTGAGGGTGTGGAGTGTGTGTAGTGGGGTGTGTGAGGGTGTTTGTGTGGGGGTAGGTGGTTGTGGGGGTCTGTGAGTTTGGGGGGTGTGTGGTGGGTGTGTGAGGGTGTTTGTGTTGGGGTAGGTGGTTGTGGGGGTCTGTGAGGGTGTGGAGTGTGTGGAGTGGGGTGTGTGAGGGTGTTTGTGTGGGGGTAGGTGGTTGTGGGGGTCTGTGAGGGTGTGGAGTGTGTGTGGTGGGGTGTATGAGGGTGTTCGTGTGGGGGTATGTGGTTGTGGGTGTCCTCCAGTGTGGGGGGGGATGTAGTGGGGTGTGTGAGGGTGTTCGTGTGGGGGTAGGTGGTTGTGGGTGTCCTCCAGTGAGGGGGGGGATGTAGTGGGGTGTGTGAGGGTGTTCGTGTGGGGGTAGGTGGTTGTGGGTGTCCTCCAGTGTGGGGGGGGATGTAGTGGGGTGTGTGAGGGTGTTTGTGTTGGGGTAGGTGGTTGTGGGGGTCTGTGAGGGTGTGGAGTGTGTGGAGTGGGGTGTGTGAGGGTGTTTGTGTGGGGGTAGGTGGTTGTGGGGGTCTGTGAGGGTGTGGAGTGTGTGTGGTGGGGTGTATGAGGGTGTTCGTGTGGGGGTACGTGGTTGTGGGTGTCCTCCAGTGTGGGGGGGGATGTAGTGGGGTGTGTGAGGGTGTTCGTGTGGGGGTAGGTGGTTGTGGGGGTCTGTGAGTTTGGGGGGTGTGTGGTGGGTTGTGTGAGGGTGTTCGTGTGGGGATAGATGGTTGTGGGGGGTCTGCGAGTGTGGGGAGTGCGTGTGGTGGGGTGTAGTGGGGGTGTTCATGTGGGGGTAGGTGGTCGTGGGTGTCTGTGAGTGTGCGGAGTACGTGTCGGGGGGTGTAGTGAGGTGTGGGAGCGTGTTCATGTGGGGGTACGTGGTTGTGGGGGTCTGTCAGTGTGGGGAGTGCATGCATGGGTGTACGTGGGGTGTGTGAGGGTGTTCGTGTTGGTGTACGTGGTTGTGGGGGTCTGCGAGTGTGGGGAGTGCGTGTGGTGGTGGGGTGTAGTGGGGTGTGGGAGGGTGTTCGTGTGGGGGTAGGTGGTTGTGGGTGTCCTCCAGTGTGAAGAGTGTGTGTGGGTGTACGTGGGGTGTGTGAGAGTGTGCGTGGGTGTTCGTGTGGGGTGTGCATCGTTGTGGGTGTCTGATGGTGTGGGGAGTGGGTGGGTGAGTGTACGTGGGTGTCAGTGTTGGTGTTTTGGGGTGTTGAGGACGTGGGTTGTGTGCGTGCTGGGGTGTATTTAGGAGGTGTGTGTGAGGAGCGTGTGGGTGTGTTGATGTGTTGGGTGTGTATGGGGTGTATATGTGGGTGTGAGTGGGGTGTGTGAGGGTGTTCTCCTCATGTGTCCCTGGCACCGTTCCTTTGCCTACAGGCTGACACTTAATTAACTCTTGGAAAGAGATGTTAAAGCAAAGTAATGTTAGAGGCAGTGAAAATTTTAACCCATTTATTTCTTTCTCACTCTCCCCAGGAGCACTGCAGTCAAGTTGACTACAACAGGACTGTATAAAATGGGTGATGAAAGAAACTACCCAACGAACCGCTTCCCCGCCAGAAAGATTTTGAGTGCAAGTAAAGAAAGTGAAACTTCTTTCTGAAGGGTCTGGAGGGTCTGACCTCCGAGGAACGGCTGAGGGAGCTGGGGGTGTTTAGCCTGGAGAAGAGGAGGCTCAGAGGTGACCTTAGTGCAGTCTACAACTACCTGAAGGGAGGTTGTAGTGGAGTGGGAGTCGGCCTCTTCTCCCAGGCAACCAGCGATAGGACAAGAGGACACAGCCTCAAGCTTGGCCAGGGGAGGTTCAGGTTGGACATTAGGAAGCATTTCTTCTCAGCAAGGGTCATTAGACATTGGAAGGGGCTGCCCAGGGAGGTGGTGGAGTCACCATCTCTGGAGGGGTTTAAGAAAAGACTGGACATGGCCCTTAGTGCCCTGGTCTAGTTGCCATGGTGGTGTCAGGGCAATGGTTGGACTCGATGATCCCAGAGGGCTCTTCCAACCTGGTTGATTCTGTGATTCTGTGATTCTTGGAGTGCTGCTGGTGAAGTCTTCCTGCAGAATAATGTTGTGTCCTTGGGGGAGGTCCACCATCCACCCTGTTGTTGGGCTAGATAGAGGGCACATTCGGCTGTGGTTTCTTAGATCACCATCACAGCTGATAACACTGATAACAGTTGATAACAGAACTTAAAAGGGTGCTGAGAAAGTCTTAAAATAGTTTAAAAAGTCATTGGAATGAAGAAGGCGGGTTGTCTAGAAGGGTCCAGCAGCCATCTCCACATGCCAGCAGGAGGGAAGCTTCAGGCAGGCACGTGGACAGCACAGCATGGTTCTCCAGCAGCTCTTCTGAGCTAGAGCTTCTCCTTTTTCTCTGGGCTTTGAGAGTCACGTCTGTAAAATGCTTAGAAATGGCAGAAATGTCTTCTAACACTTGAGAAGTGGTGGAGAGCTGTACTAGGCTGGTCAGGGGTCTGGAGCACAGGACCTTCTAGGAGAGGTTGAGAGTGCTGAGCGTGTTTTTTACCTGGCCAAGAGGAGTCCAAGGGGAGATTGTGGCTTACAGCTACCAGAAGGAGAGCTACAAACTCTTAACAGTGGCAGATGGCATAACTAAGCCAAAAATTTCACCTTGGTAGGTTTAGGTTGGCCGTTAGGAGGAACATCTTTGCTGGGAGGAGGTGCAGCTCTGGGCCAGGTTACCCTGGGAGGTGAGGGAATCGCTAGACAAAGCCATGACTGACTGATGGAACGTTGCTGATGGTCCTGCTTTGGGTGGGAGGTTGGATTGGAGATCTCCAGAAGGCTCTTCCAGCCCACGTTTCCATGTCTGCAACCCATGGCTCTACTAGCATCTATAAAATAGATGCATGTTTCTCCTCTTCCATGGCTCTGGAATGTTCCTTTCTTAAATTCATGGTCACTGAAGATTTTATACTTCAGTATTTCCCCATATAGGGGATTTTAAAGGGATGGATTTCACTGCCGGGCTGAAACACCAGGCAGAGTGCAGCTACTTTGAGAAGGGCACATTTGGAAGGTTGCGTGCTCATCTTGCCATCTCCTTTGCCACGGTCCATCGCCGTGCCAGGGTCTGGGCGCTGGGTGCTGGTACACACAGCTACCCCAAGGGCTTGGACTGAGAAGGGGACCTCCGGGAAGACACCACAGCAGAGGAGAAAGCCCCCAAAGTCTGTCCCCATGGAAGAAAATAAAGAAGACCATGTCCTAGATGAGGCATTTCTGGTGAGTGCAGATTTCCTCTGTTATGACCTAAACTTTTGTGGAGCTGGGGAGATCCTGCTGGTGGACGGACTCTGCAGCTGCCTCTCCCTCCCCATCTCTGTGCCACCTTCTCACGATCCAAGGCACCAGGTGCCCCCCTCACCTGGGGGCATCTGGTTTTGGGGCTCAGGTCCTAGGACATGACAGACAGGATTGCTGTAGGACTAACCATTTCTGTTTGGTTTTTTTTCCCAGATGAAGAACTCCTCTTTGAAGAACCCCTCTGGCCTGTGCTCTGTGAACATAAGCAGCCAAAATCTGGTCTCTGTGAGTATCAGAGACTCAAGAAATATTAGGGAACTTCCTTAAAAGTTGAAAATTTTGCCACATTAGCACATGAATGTCCAGAGATCAGTGAAGACACACATTAGAAACAGGCATATTTCATGCACAGGAAGGTGAGCCAGCCAGCTGTGAACAGCCTTGGAGCATTTGTCCTACAAACTTTTGGATTGTGTCTTCATAACCAAATTAACTTGGTCTTCATCAGTTGTAGACCCTTCCTCACTTACATCCCCTCCCAAAATGCTGTTCTTTGGGATTAGGGGTAGAATGGTAGAATCATAGAATGGTTTGGGTTGGAAGGGACCTTAAAGATGATCTCGTTCCAACCTCCCTGCCATGGGCAGGGACACCTTCCACTAGACCCCAGGTTGCTCAAGGCCCCATAATGTTTATCTCAACTATGGCAGGAGTTCACCTTCAGCTTGAGAAGTGACTTCTGTTTGGATTCATGACTAACTTGCAATGCAAAGAGAAAATGAGCTGAGGTGCTGATAGGTTTTTAGTGTCCTTTTAGGGTTCCCTCATGGTGCTGTGAAGGATAGATGTGGTAAATTGTAAGGTGGGTCACACTTGCTGGGTCACACTTAGGTATGAGATATGGCCCAGGAGCCCTGCGACACAAGCAGGGGAGAAAGGTCAGTAGTGAGGACACAGAAAGGCCTTGGCTTTGGGGCTCAATTAATCCAGGTCTTCTGGAATGTTTATTTTTTCTCTATTTTTCAGGCTAAAGAAGATGATTTTGAGAAATTTGATCGTCTTGCTTATATAAATGCTTCTGAGAACCTGCTGACACTAGGTAAGGGATTGCATTACCAAAAAATAGATGCCGCTTTTCGACCCAGGGAAGATTATGCTTCTCTGAACACAGGTCTAGAGCTTTACAGAGAGGTTTAAGATACATAAGTGGCACTTCTTTGCAGAATTGCTTCCTTCCTGTTACTGAGCTGAAATCCTTGCGCTAATTCCCTTTATTATAATGATAATTGTGTGCCACTGTGGTGTCCTTTTCATTATTAGAAAACAAAGCTCTTTACAAAGAAAATCCTCATTTAATACATAGAAGCGTGGAATAATGAAATGGGAGGTTCAGGTTGGACATTAGGAAGAATTTCTTCTCAGAAAGGATCATTAGCCATTGAAAGGGGCTGCCCAGGGAGGTGGTGGAGTCACCATCTCTGGAGGGGTTTAAGAAAAGCCTGGACATGGCACTTAGTGCCCTGGTCTAGTTGCCATGGTGGTGTCAGGGTAATGGTTGGACTCGATGATCCCAGAGGGCTCTTCCAGCCTGGTTGATTCTGTGATTCTGTGACTTGTCCCAAAGGCTCAGGAGGTTCATGGTAGAGCTGGGAGGTGAATCCAAATCCAGTGTCACGGGCTCAGTTAATTCGAAGAAGAAAAAAGGAAATCCGTTTATAATTAGTAAAATATAGAAGCTAAATGTGCCATCAGTGGCTTCAAGCAATAATCCAGTTTAGGGTAGGAGGAAATGCATGAAAGCAAAGCAGATGTCTAAGGAGTAGGCTGGTGGGGCATCAGGTGTTGTATGGACAACCATCTAACTGAGCTTAGTGCCATGGTCTAGTTGACAGGGTGGTGTCAGGGCAACGGTTGGACTCGATGATCCCTGAGGTCTCTTCCAACCTGGTTGATTCTGTGATTCTGAGCTGGCATTTTCTTCAAGCATGCCCACTGATGATACTGGTGCTCTCGTTCTTGCTGGTTTTGGTCCATTCCAGACCCAGACAAGACATGGTTTATTCTGTTCCTACTGTTCCTCACTCGCTGAAGCATTTCCTTTCCCACCCTTGCAGAGCCATTTCGGAAGTTTCCAGAACTGCGGGAACTGGAACTTTCCTTGAATGGACTAAGAAATCTGAAAATCACCGCTGGAGACTTCCTGCATTTGGAAGTAAGATGAGGGGGCTCGGAGACCTTATTCAC
This sequence comes from Nyctibius grandis, assembly GCF_013368605.1. Lineage (NCBI taxonomy): Eukaryota > Metazoa > Chordata > Aves > Nyctibiiformes > Nyctibiidae > Nyctibius > Nyctibius grandis. The sequence goes on from NC_090659.1 coordinate 126,259,745, forward strand.
CTCCCAACCATCATGCTGAAGCTTACACGTAGCGTTGACATATGTCCCTGCAGTGTGAGTTCTCTGAAACTACAGGGTCATTCTTTCTTCCTGCTTCCTTGTGACTCCAGAATGTCCTTTTTGCTGTGTCCCTCAAGGACCTTCACCTCTTGGGCTGCCCAGGGAGGTGGTGGAGTCACCATCTCTGGAGGTGTTTAAGAAAAGACTGGACATGGCCCTTAGTGCCATGGTCTACTTGCCATGGTGGTGTCAGGGCAATGGTTGGACTCGATGATCCCAGAGGGCTCTTCCAACCTGGTTGATTCCGTGATTCTGTGATTCTGTCTTGCTTTCTCCTGCAGAGCAATCCCTCGCAGATCCCCATTGCTCAGCCCCTTGCCACAGAACTCCTCGTTTCCCCAGTGATGGGCCACCCCCTTTGCTGTAGGATCCTCTCCCTGCAGTGTGTCAGTCACCCGTGGCATCCCTCACCTCCCTGGTGCTGTGTGGTCCCTGGCAGATCCCCATCCTCCTCCTCCTCTCCAGATAGGTGTGTGCAGTTTCCCCAAATTATGGGCTGCATTTCTAACACAGCAAAGGGGTCAGTTTAGGTTTTTTTTCTTTAAAGAAGAGGCAAAGAGGATTCTAAGAACAAGCAACTGTGCCTGGGATGATGGTTCAAGTCCTCTCCCTCCAGCTTGGAGGGGGTCTCTGCTAGGGAGAGCTCAGGCTCTGGCTCAGCTGTACTGACCTTCTCTAGGTTTGCTCTCTTTGAGGAGGCGTCCTTGCCTGGGTTTCTCTGGTTTCTGATTGCTGCTGGATATAAAGTTTTGTCTTAAAAGGTTTCTTGCTTCTTGTCTTATTTAAAGAATTGTTGGTGGCTCAGCTGTCAGCTCTGTACGCTTGGATCCTGGCCTCCTTCACCCCTTTAATCCTGTGTCCAGTTGTGGGCCCCGCACTTCAAGAAAGATGTTGAGGTGTTGGAGCGAGTCCAGAGGAGGGCGACCAAGCTGGGGAAGGGTCTGGAGGGTCTGACCTATGAGGAACGGCTGAGGGAGCTGGGGGTGTTTAGCCTGGAGAAGAGGAGGCTCAGAGGTGACCTTAGTGCAGTCTACAACTACCTCAAGGGAGGGTGTAGTGAAGTGGGAGCCGGCCTCTTCTCCCAGGCAACCAGCGATAGGACAAGAGGACACAGCCTCAAGCTTCGCCAGGGGAGGTTCAGGTTGGACATTAGGAAGCATTTCTTCTCAGCAAGGGTCATTAGCCATTGGAAGGGGCTGCCCAGGGAGGTGGTGGAGTCACCATCTCTGGAGGTGTTTAAGAAAAGCCTGGACATGGCACTTAGTGCCCTGGTCTAGTTGACATGGTGGTGTCAGGGCAATGGTTGGACTCGATGAGCCCAGAGGGCTCTTCCAACCTGATTGACTCTGATTCTGATTCTGCAGGCTTTGGGAGGTCCCTAAATCCATGAAATGTAGGAGAGCTTCTCCCATGTTTCTCCCATGCACTGTTGGTAACCCACTCAAGGGTTTGACTCAGTGGGCACGTGCCCAGGTGATGTGGAACCAAATTTCCAAGGCTCCTGAGCCCAGGGTTGATCCTGTCCATCCTTGTGTGCCTCCACGTGAGCAGCCTTGTCACTGGCATCAGCTACAAAAGGCGAAGAGTCCCACTGCTGTAAGTGAAGTCCCTGCAAGTCAGAGACGCTCACAGTGTCACTGTGGGGCAGGTGGTAGCAGGACTGAAAGTCTCCTGTAAATATTTGTAAATATTGAAGTGTTCAAGGCCAGGTTGGATGGGGCTTGGAGCAACCTGGTCTGGTGGAAGGTGTCCCTGCCCATGGCAGGGGGGTTGGAACTAGATGGTCTTTAAGGTCCCTTCCAACCCAAACCATTCTATGATTTAATATCCACCTGGGGAAAGCCAACAGAGATTGTTCTTTGCTCCAGGGGATTGTTTCTTCTGTTTCCTTCAGGACCTGGATCTCTCCTACAACAGCTTGTCCCCCCAGGACATTTGGACATTGGGAGATTTGTCCCAGCTCAAAATCCTTCGTTTGACAGCCAACGAGCTTCGGTCCCTGCCTCCAGACCTGGCGGGCTCGTGGGAGTAAGTGCACAGCAAGTGCTGCTTGAGTTTGGTGGGGAGCTGCTGGCACACTGGTGGGGTGCACTGGGCAGGCAGGCAGGGTGATGGAGCAGTGGGGCTGGCAGCGAGGGTGGGCAGCCTGGGATTTATCAGTCTGGGCAGCAGAGCTCTTGCCTTGCAAACTGGAAGATCAAATAACCAACTGGTCGGTGCTGGGTGGCAGGGAAGTGTTACCCCAGCTCAGCCCCAGATCACCCAGGGTATCTGCTGTCACCAGCAGCTAGAGAGGAACCTCTGGGCAGGGATTCAGCAGCCCTGTCGGGTGGCTGAGCCACGTGAGGAGGATGCTGTTTGTTCATCGTTAATTAGACCCTTCACGTACAGCTTAGCCACAGTTGCCATGCCAAGGTATCCATCTTATCCTTGGAGATAAGATGCTGAGCTAGATGGTCGTTTGGACTGATTCAATTTAGCTGCTTTGAGGTAGGATATCAGAGGGCTGGAGCACCTCTGCTCTGGAGACAGGCTGAGAGAGTTGGGGCTGTTCAGCCTGGAGAAGAGAAGGCTCCGGGGAGACGTTCTAGCACCTTCCAGTACCTGAAGGGGCTACAGGAAAGCTGGAGAGGGGCTTTTTACAAGGGCATGTAGTGATAGGATGAGGGGAAACGGTTTTAAACTGAAAGAGGGGAGATTGAGATGAGATCTTAGGAAGAAATTCTTGCCTGTGAGGGTGGTGAGACCCTGGCCCAGGTTGCCCAGAGAAGCTGTGGCTGCCCCCTCCCTGGCAGTGTTCAAGGCCAGGTTGGATGGGGCTTGGAGCAACCTGGTCTGGTGGAAGGTGTCCCTGCCCGTGGCAGTGGGTTGGAACTAGATGATCTTTAAGGTCCCTCCCAACCCAAACCATCCTGTGATTCTATAAAAGAATGAAAACCAGTATCCCAGTGGATACATCTTCCCATGGTGGCAGCAAATGATGTGTTTTTCAGCTGTCTTTGCCCACGTGTGTTATTAATGAGCCTCTTTGTATCCGCAGCTCTGCTCATTTAAGGTTTCCATCTCTGGAGGTCTTGTTGCTGGATGACAATCGTCTGTCAGACCCAAGTGTCTTTGTGAGCCTGTCTCATCTCTGCAGGTAAGGAATCACAGAATCACAGAATCAACCAGGTTGGAAGAGCCCTCTGGGATCATCGAGTCCAACCATTGCCCTGACACCACCATGGCAACTAGACCATGGCACTAAGTGCCATGTCCAGTCTTTTCTTAAAAGATGTTGCCCTGGTGCTTCCAGTGCTACGAAGTGGAGGTGGGAACTGGGTCTGCCTTGTTGCCCTGGCTCTGACAAGACATTCCCAGAGGAAACTGCACTTTATCCACAGTGTTTGTGAGAGAGGAGAGGGAGTGGGTGAGGTTTAGGCACGAGATTGCAGGGCTGGAGTGTGCAGGTTTGGGTTTCTGCTCTTTCCTAAGCTGTCTTGTGGCCTTGGTGATGTTCTACTTCCATGAGAAGGTGGAACATCATTAGGGAATCCCTGCAGGACTGCAGCTCGTCAGAGCCCTGGGTGATTTAATGAACTGCCAGGATGTCTCTTGTCTTAAATTCTCACCAAGAGAGGAGCTTAGGGCTAGGTGACCCTCAGGCTGGTGTGGGGGACTGAGGTCACAGGCTCCAGGGGCAATGCTGGGCTGTGCCAAGGACTGAGCCTGTGCTTGGAGTTTGGAAAGGAGGGGGAATGGGGCAGCGAGACGGGGGTGTCGTGGATGCCTCCGCACTGCTGCTGGGCAGCCCAGCGAGGAGGCAGGTTGAGGGCCAGCTCCCTGCCCTGCGGGTGCCAGGGTGAGCAGATGGCCGGGTGCGTGCACCGATAGCAGTCATGGAGACACCGACAGCAATCATGGGGTTTCTCATGCATTTCCTCTTCCCATAGCCTGAGGGAGCTGAATCTGGATGGGAACAGGATTTCAGCTGTCCCCTACCTGCACCAAGCAGAGAGCAGGCAGTTCTCCCTCCACCCCGCGCTGCATGACGACAGCTTCAGGGCAGAGTGGTACAAGTCCCTGAGCAGCCTCCAGCAGCAGCCCCGGCCACCTCAGCAGGAGGACATGGAGATGCCAGCAGAGCTGGAAGCGAAGGAAGGACAGCTTGAACATGTCATGCTACAGAACGACAGGGATCCAGACAGGACGGGTGAGCAGCACCTGCCTCTCCCTGCCCACACCGAAGCCGTGGGGCTCAGTTACGTCAGGGTGAGGATCTGCTAGATGTTTACTAGTGAGTGAAGCAGCTTGACATAATTAAAACAGTGAGGGAGGAATATGTGGAACCATTTTTGACATCTCAGCTAACCTGTACAGTCCCTCTGTAATTACTGGGAGCTTACTGGACATACAGAATCACAGAATCAACCAGGTTGGAAGAGCCCTCTGGGATCATCGAGTCCAACCATTGCCCTGACACCACCATGGCAACTAGACCATGGCACTAAGTGCCATGTCCAGTCTTTTCTTAAACCCCTCCAGAGATGGTGACTCCACCACCTCCCTGGGCAGCCCCTTCCAATGGCTAATGACCCTTGCTGAGAAGAAATTCTTCCTAATGTTCAACCTGAACCTCCCCTGGCGAAGCTTGAGGCTGTGTCCTCTTGTCCTGTCGCTAGTTGCCTGGGAGAAGAGGGTCTAAGATGAAACCAAGTATTTATCCAAACCAAAATCTACCTGTGGGGAGCTCCTGGCTGCCCTGAGGCCAGTCGCAGGGTTTCTGCTGTATTTGAGGGATGTGGATGTCACCTGGAGCGATGGGGCTGTCAGCAAGCCTGCTACGGTGGGCCTGATCCCCTCTCACCTTGGGCACGTCTTGCCATTGAGCCAGATCCTGTCTGATGCTGATTTGCTTTTCCAGGGTAATTCCAGCCTTGCCATGGCTGGGGCTGGCCCAGCGCTCGGCTTCACGTAGAAACCCTCCCTTTGCTTGTGTTTTGTTGCAGGGGTCGTTTTTAATTCTGGCTCTCAGGAACACTCAGCACTGGTAAGATCTGTGATTTGGGGTGTAAGCTCCAAAACTTCCCTTCCTCAAGTCTCTCAGCTGAATTTCAATAAGCCTGTGGGTACAGCCAGGACTCTGGGTGCCTGCCAGGCTTGTAGTGAGTATCTTCTCTCATCAAGAAAGATCAGGAGCAAATTTCCCCATAACCAAGGGACACTGGAGCTTAAATTTATCAGTTTCAAGTAAAAGCTGGGTTGCCATTTGCTTGTGACTGTGTGCCCCCTCTGTTCTGCAGCTCAGGTGGGGACTGAAGCTCAGGAGCTGGGAGTTCATTCATTCTTAGCCCTGTAATCTTTTCTTTGGAGCCTCTGGAGTCGTGCCTCTGCTCACCCTCTTCCTCTCTCTTTAAGGTTTCTCCCAGGGAAGGAGACCCATCTGCCTCTAAGACTCTGCCGGTTCCCCCTATGCGCAGGGACGTTTGTGCTCCCTTTCCTGAACTGAAGCATCTCAGCCTGGCCTTCAACAAGGTGATTTGGGTCCTGTGGCTCTGGAGAGGTGTAAAGATTGAGCTGCTTGAGCCTGGCATTAGTTCCCTGGGAGACAGCCTTGGTCTTTAGAAGGGAACAGCTTCCCACTGCAGAAGGGAACAGCTCTCCTGGGCTTGTGTGTCCATCTGCCAGCCCCCAGGGATGTGTCAGATATCCAGGATCTCTCAGGTGGGATAGGACATCTATTTAGGCAGCTGAATTGCACCCAGCTTGTCTAAACCTTTGCATATTCGGGGATTTCATCAGAGAATATATCCAGGATCTCCCCCTGGACTGATCCTTTGCTGGAGCTGCCTGGTGGATGGTGATGTCTCATCAAGGACATTGCTGGTTTACTGCCAGGTTATACCCATCTGCTGAGCCACAGCGGGTTCTCAGTGTGCCCCAACAGACAAGTAACATGCAACAGCATTTAAGCTTCTCTTCCTGGTGCTTTTGGCTCCTGCCCAGGGCTCAATTCACGCTGCGTCCCAGCCAGGTGAGCTGGCAGTGCCCAGTTACCGCTGCTCAGTGAGGGGCATCCCCCTGGGACGTGATGGGGCAGCAAAGCGAGCTCTGCTGCTGTGCCCTGTGTGTCATCTCCCTCTTTTAGGGCGCTGCTTTGTCGGTGAGATGGTTTCTGGCTGCTGTGCCCTGGCCAGGCTGTGGTTTGGACCCACAGGGTAGAGAGGCAGGACTTTCCTTCCAGGAGGCACCAGTCCTGTGGCTGCAGCATGCAGGAGGGAGAGGGGAGCGCTGCCTCTGTCCTCTACACTCACAGGCAGCAGAGCTGCTGGGCATCTCTGGTTAAGGGATGTCATCTCCTTCCTCCTCCTCCCCACTGCACGCACCTGCCCAGTGCCAGGCTCCTGTTTTGGTGGGAGGGTTGGGATGAAACTCGACAGCCTCTGGCACGACTCAGTGCTTAAAGCAAACAGTAAACTATTTTCTCTTGCAGATTGCAGATGAGGCAGCTCTCTTACCCGTGGCTTTCTTCCCATGCCTGCAGGAGCTCACATTTCACAACAACCCTCTTACCACCACCCGGAGCGGTACAGTATGAGCCCAGCTCTGCAGGGCACTCCTGCTCTCTCCCTTCTTCCCTGGTAGCTCTCTGGGACAAAGACCACGCTGCCTTTTGGTGTCTGGACACTCCTGCCACGCTGGCTCTGGCCCCCAAAGAGGTGCTTTAATCATTTCTGCTCACTAAAGAGCAACACAGATGAGCACCGCTCTTGCAAATGCCATTAATGCTTTGCTCCCAGCCCCATGGAAGCCCCTAACAGCCCATCTTTGACTGCAGCAGTGCAGTCTCAGGCTAAATTTTACTCCCCAAATGGTGTTGTCTGAAGCCAGTCCAGGTTTTCTCCTGCAGCAGCTTTCTAAGCAGAGGGGATAAACCCCAAATGTGCCCGTGGCCTCGACAGGCAACATTTGAAGGTAGCCAGAAAGATGCTGCTGAAATGTTGTGATGGTTGTTGCTACCTGCACAAGCTACGTGTAGACTAGTAAATAAAACAGGTCAGGGATGTTCCTCTGGCCTTGGTGGCACGTAACCCAGTCTGGTGTGTGTCCTAAAGCATCTCCCTACAAAACAGGGTGGCTTCTACTCTGCTCCCTGGGCAATGCCATGCTCTGAGCTGAGCCTGGGGTTAGTTGGCACAGTGTGCTGCCAGTGACAGAGCAGGGCATGGGCTCTGCGCTGGCTGCCTGCAGCTCTGCTGAACCTTTTCCTCCAGGGCCGCCACCTCTCCTGACCTGGCTCCTCCAGCACAACCTGGGGATTAAACTTGTCCGACAGAAGAGCCCAGCTGTGAAGAAGTGGCACTTCTCCATCCCTCTCAAAGCCAGCCGCAAGGTAAGGCAGGGATGAAACCCTTGCTGCAATCCTCAGGGCAGGATTGCCCAGGAACTGACTTGCTGGGGAGCATGGGAAGAGCTGGTGGGACACATGGATCCCAGTGGGCTTGGAAGGATGGAGGGAAGGGTGGGAAGGACTGGAGGTATTTTGCTCAGGATGAGGCTGGGGAGTCCAACCACCCCCTTGTTGTTGCCCCAGGCAGGGTTTGTCACTGGGTTTTGGGGTGAGGGATCCTATGGGACTGAAGCTGCTGCCAGCGTGTCCCTGGAGCCGGGGCTGTCCTGGCACTCCCTGTCCCGTAAGGATCAGCCTCCAGCCGTCGTGCCTGACCCCACGCTGACACTCATGGCGGCATGCATGGATGTCCATGGAGAAAAGGAGGTTCAGAGGTGACCTTATTGCAGTCTACAACTACCTGAAGGGAGGTTGTAGCGCAGTGGGAGTCGGCCTCTTCTCCCAGGCAACCAGCGATAGGACAAGAGGACACAGCCTCAAGCTTCACCAGGGGAGGTTCAGGTTGGACATTAGGAAGCATTTCTTCTCAGCAAGGGTCATTAGCCATTGGAAGGGGCTGCCCAGGGAGGTGGTGGAGTCACCATCTCTGGAGGGGTTTAAGAAAAGCCTGGACATGGCCCTTAGTGCCCTGGTCTAGTTGCCATGGTGGTGTCAGGGCAATGGTTGGACTTGATGATCCCAGAGTTGTCTTCCAACCTGGTTGATTCTGGGATTCTGTGATTCTGCCCCTCATGTCCCCCCAGGTCACATTGCATCTCCCCAAAGTCAAAAAGCGTCCGCTGATGCTGGAAGCTCCTGCCAAGACCTTGCTGTGGAAACAGCTCCCAGCTGCAGTGGAGGCTGTGAGAGATGCTGCACCTCCGAGTCCAGCCCAACCACTGCCCCCCATCAGCTCTGAGACCTCAGCTGGCAACGAGCAGATGGCACTGGAGGAAGGGGAAGGTGTCTCCAGGCCTTCTCCTGGCTTAGCTGAGGACACTGCATCCTCCTTCATGACGCAGGTGAGGCCGGGCTGTAAGTGTTCAGGGCTGCAGGGCTTGTCCAGAAATGGTCCAGAGATGAATCTTCATTCCCCAAGTGAACAAACCTTGTGCACGCGCTGTGGGCACCGGTGGTTATAAACCTCCTTTGACTGCAAGGGATTTGAAGAAGGAAGCACCAGCAAGAAGCATAAATGCAACCTTGTGACCAAGAATGAGAATTGGTGGCCTGTTTCGCAGGGTGGCATGGGGCTGTGCTGGTTTGGTGGGTAGCCCCAGCTGCAGGAGCTCATCTGTCCAGCACTGTCCCTACAGCATCTGCTGGAAAACTCCCTCCCAGAACTCACCAGGGCAGCTTTTGGACTTGATTTCCTTGAAAATCTTGGAATTATGAGGGGAAAAAAAAAGTCTGTGCTGGGATGGGGATGGCCCCTTTCTGCCCTGTGCTGATCCTGCTGAGCACAGATGGGATGAGGTGGTGGCTGCGTGGCTCAGTGCCACCAGGAGAGACCTCTGGCCACAGCAGGACAGGCTCTGGCTGACTCCATCAGCTTGACTGGTAAGAAAGGGCTGCTGTGAATTCCTTTATTTTGCTGCTTTGAGGTGGAGGATGTGTCCAGCCCTCCGCTGAGACCCGTGGCAGAGGGCAGGCTGGAGAACAGGAGCGAGCAGAGCGGGGAAGGAAGCTCCGAGGTGGTTCCAGAGCGATACAAAGGCTACGAGGAGCTGCTCGGTGGAGACACAGACCCAGATTTTATTGAGCCAGTCGGTGAGTGAAGATAGCAGAGGGCTCTTACTTGGAAAAGCCTTGGCAGATTGATGAACACTATGTCCACTCTGACCAAGAAAGAAGCAGCAAAGGCTTTTGTTGTCCTATTTTCCCTCTGGTTCACAGGGATACAGAAGAACGTGCAAGCGCTGCACTACATCCTGAAACACCCCCTGGTTTACTGGGACACCAAGCCACGACTGGACAGCATTCAGAATCCCTACGTGCCTCAGAAAAAGGTAAAGAGCCGAAGCTCCAAAGGGAGAATGGTTGCCTCTGTATTTGGATCAACCCACGTGGTTGGATGGGTGCTGAGAGCCTGAGCGTGGGCTTGGCCCCAGTTCCCAATCCCAGCACCTCAATGTCCTCTCTCCCTCATGGCGTGGTGCGTGCAGCCCCCACGGGAACTGACCTGCAGGGATGGGGCAGCTGAGCACACCGGGGCTGGTAAATGGCCAAGAGCCATGATAGCCCCTGGGCAAGGCGGGGGGAACTGCTTGTCACCAACACCCTGGAGAAAGCCAGCCCCCTCCCAAGGGAGGAGGAGGAAACAGCCTCTGAGCTGGGTCTGCAGGGTGGGTTGAGTAGAATTACAGTCCCTGAATCCACTGCAGTCACAAAAAGCTGAGCCAGTGTTGCTCAATAATCTTAAACTGGTGTCTAAACTGGTCCAAAAAAGAGACTGTCTCACCTACCTCATGCAGAAGCATGAGCTTGTGTTAACTTGGGAGAGGGGCAGGAAAGGGAGGTGGAGGATTATCAGCCTGGAGGGTGGAGGGGTGGCACGCTGCAGCCTCCTGGTCTTCCTTGCAGCGTGGAAGGATGCCTGACCCTCCCACCCGAAAGACAAGAGCGGAGGTCCTGGAAGGAATCCTGATGGCCATGAGAAACACCTCGAACATCACTGAAGTCCCCTTGGGTATGTTCCTGCATTCCCAGCCTCTACTGTTGATGGCACCACAGAGGCAGGGGTGTCCTTGAGCTGGTGGGGCACCAGGGTATGGCTGAGGTGGGAATGGAGGGTCCCCCCCCATTGCAGCAGCCTCCCCCCATGTCCCTGGGGAGAGGACAAGGGCTTCACCTGCTGAATGCCCTTGAGGCCAACTGTGTGAGGTTCAGTAAGGCTCAGTGCTGGGTCCTGCCCTTGGGGCACAACAACCCCCCGCACCGCTACAGGCTGGGGGAAGAGTGGCTGGAAAGTGCCTGGGGGAAAAGGACCTGGGGGTGTTGGTCAATGGCGGCTGGATATGAGCCAGCAGTGTGCCCAGGTGGCCAAGAAGGCCACCAGCATCCTGGATTGTATCAGCACTAGTGTGGCCAGCAGGACTAGGGCAGGGATCGTCCCCTGGACTCGTCACTGGTGAGGCCGTACCTCGAATCCTGGGTGCAGTTTTGGGCCCCTCATGACAAGAAAGACCTTGAGGTGCTGGAGCGAGTCCAGAGAAGGGCAACGGGGCTGGTGAAGGGTCTGGAGCACAAGTGTGATGGGGAGCGGCTGAGGGACCTGGGGGTGTTTAGTGTGGAGAAAAGGAGGCTGAGGGGAGACCTTCTCACTCTCTACAACTGCCTGAAAGGAGGGTGTAGCGAGGGGGGGTCGGTCTCTTCTCCCAGGTAACAAGTGATAGGACAAGAGGAACCGGCCTCAAGTTGTGCCAGGGGAGGTTTAGATTGGAGATCAGGGACAATGTCTTCCTGGAAAGGGTTGTCAAGCCCTGGCACAGGCTGCCCAGGGCAGTGGTGGAGTCCCCATCCCTGGAGGGATTTAAAAGCCGTGTAGATGTGGTGCTGAGGGCCATGGGTTAGTGGTGGCCTTGGCAGTGCTGGGTTAAGGGATGGACTCAATGATCTTAAAGGTCATTTCCAACCAAAACGGTTCTGTGATTCTATGAGGTTGGACCCCGATGCTCTGGCTACTGGTTAATGGGGGTAAACGCAACACAGACACTGCTGGGACCCCTTGGATCCACAGCTGGATTAACCCCACCCCAAACCCAGCTGGTGGGAGACTGGCCTTGGAGCAGGACTTGAGTCTCTGAGCGTTGGCCATGTTTTATCTCCATCCCAGCCTCGATGGTGGTACAATCCTCAACTGCTAGTGCAGGCAAGACCTGGCTACTCTCCAGTGCTGTCCCTTTTCCCTGCACTGACCAGGGAAGCGAGGAGGAAAGAGAAGCAAGAAATTAAGGCACTTTTTGCAGGCTACAGTAAGAGCCACTGCCCAGGCTTGACCCCAGCACATCTGTCTTCACTCTTGAGTTGCTTGAGACCACCAGTGCCTTTGCTTTGGGGCTCCCATGTTTTCTGTGGGTGTCAGGATAGAGCTAGATCCCAGCAGCCACCTTTGTGTCCCTGCCATGGTGATGTCCCCATGTCGTGGGGATGGGGGAGAGGTGGGGCCACTGGTGGGCAGAGGTGTGGGAGGGGAGATGGAATACTGCAGCCAAGGAGCCGTCCCATCGCTCTCCTCACACCCCTGGCCTCTTCCAGTGTCTGTTTTACAGAAGGAAAAATCCAACCCCAAGGCATACCGGGAGGCACGGAGGCTGATGGAGGAATTCCAGGAGGTGTTTGAGATCCTTCCCGCAACCTTCGGCAAGGAGATGGCCAAGACCTTGGATGAGGCGCAGGTAGTAGAAGCCCTTCTCGCAGAGGCAACGGCCAAGCAGGGCAGCCCCAAACAGCTACAGCTGCCAGGGAAGAGAACGGCCAAGAAGGTGCCCAATGTTTAGTCCACCTTATAGGCAGGCATTGAATAAAGCATCCCACACCTTGGTCCTCTTGCATAAAATGTATGTTATTTTTTAACTTGTTTGGAGCCATTTTTCCCCTCCTGAGGTTGGAAAAGCCAGTGTGGTGGTAAGATTCACCTCAGGCTTTCAGGCAGTGACTTCCACCGACACAGCCACAACACTGCTCTGACAGCACATGAAAACCATGTCTGCTTGCTGTTGTGCTCTGCAGCCCTGAGGAGAAGGGCTTGGGGGGGATGGGTGATGAGAAGCTCACCATGAGCCGGCAACGTGCGCTTGCAGCCCAGAAAGCCAACGGTGTCCTGGGCTGCATCCCCAGCAGCGTGGCCAGCAGGGCGAGGGAGGGGATTCTGCCCCTCTGCTCCGCTCTCGGGAGACCCCCCCTGCAGTGCTGCGTCCAGCTCTGGGGCCCCCAACAGAAGAAGGACACGGAGCTGTTGGAGCGAGTCCAGAGGAGGCCACGAAGATGCTCAGAGGGCTGGAGCCCCTCTGCTCTGGAGACAGGCTGAGAGAGCTGGGGCTGTTCAGCCTGGAGAAGAGAAGGCTCCGGGGAGACCTTCTAGCACCTTCCAGTACCTGAAGGGGCTACAGGAAAGCGGGAGAGGGACTTTTTACAAGGGCATGGAGTGACAGGACGAGGGGGAACGGTTTTAAACTGAAAGAGGGGAGATTGAGATGAGATCTTAGGAAGAAATTCTTGGCTGTGAGGGTGGTGAGACCCTGGCCCAGGCTGCCCAGAGAAGCTGTGGCTGCCCCCTCCCTGGCAGTGTTCAAGGCCAGGTTGGATGGGGCTTGGAGCAACCTGGTCTGGTGGAAGGTGTCCCTGCCCATGGCAGGGGGTTGGAACTAGATGGTCTTTAAGGTCCCTTCCAACCCAAACCATTCCCTGATTCTATGATTTTATGAATAAAGCTGCGTCAGTGGGGTTGGGCCAAGCGATGGAGGATGCTCACTCCCCACTGCCCGCTCACCTACATGAAAAATATGTCATTATACTCACCTTTACCGCTTTTTTTCCCCCTGAAAACCACTACTCAACACCCTCACTCAGCCAGGAGTAACTGTAACCCGTTGGGGACAGGCAGCAGTAGGATCCTGCTTGTTTCTGAGCCCAACAACTTCATCAGAAACACGTAATTCACTGTCAGAACCTGTTTTTATTCTGTTTTAACGTCGCCCTTTGTCCCGCAGCTAAAAAGTCCTCGTCGCTGTTAAAATGTACACGTCATTTGTACACAGTTGGCATATTTCTGGTTTGTGACAATTTTTCACAAGCAGGATTTACTCTGGTCCAAATAACAGAAGCCACAACATGACAGCCGCCTGCATGTCATTTCACCCACACATTTTACACATGCAAGTCAAGAGTCCTTCAGGAACATCCATCGCTTTTGAAAACATTCAGATGAAGCCACGTTGGTTCAGCTGAGACCCAAAACGACCCGTTAAAAGTCTTTTACCACCCCGGTGCTCCGCTGGTGAGTTGAGAATGTGAAAGCACAACGATTTAAAGCATTATTGGAAAAAAAATGTAGCAACATCTAGATTTGTTTTAAAGTTTGACAGTAAACACCAAGGAAACCAGGCGTACAAACCCCCTCTGCACCGAGCTGAAGGTTTTGCTGTTTGCATAGTGAAGAGCTAATTCTAGAGCTGCTGCGTCGCGGGGTTTTAGACACGGGGAAGAGCAAGGTTTGTGTCTGACACGTGGGGATCATCCCAGCTTCCACGCTGGAGTTCAAGCCGGCATCGCGTCCCAGTTGCACCCAGCTGCCATCCATGGGGACATCCCACCACGCGAGACCGTCGCGTCCAACAGGCGTTAAGTTTTTGTCTTGGGTCCCCCAACAGGCGAGAGGGGATGGGGTTTCCTCCAATGCTTTCCCCCACGCATTGGCCAAACTCCTTGTCAACCTTTTGCTGGATAACTGGGAGATGGCCCAGGGCTGTCGGAGGGTCCAGGCGGAGCCCAGGGGTCTCGAGCGTTGCTAAAGGCTTGGTTTTACAATCAGTGGTGATAGTCTTTAAGGCTTCAACCTCCCCCTTTGCTTTCGTGGAGAAAAATACAAAGAAGTTCTTGTTCAAGCTACGCTTCATGACTACTGTGCACTGCATGTACAAGAGCGTCTGAAGAGAAATACTGACACTAGAGAACAACATTATACATTCATCTGCCATGATCCCTTCTTTTGGCACTTGTCCTTCATTTATCTGATCTCACTGACTCCAAACATGGACCTTTCCCTACGGCCCGTTTGGAAGGGGCTGCCCAGGGAGGTGGTGGAGTCACCATCTCTGGAGGGGTTTAAGAAAAGACTGGACATGGCACTTAGTACCCTGGTCTAGTTGCCATGGTGGTGTCAGGGCAATGGTTGGACTCGATGAGCCCAAAGGGCTCTTCCAACCTGATTGATTCTGTGATTCTGTGGCTTTTCCTGGGCAGAGAACTCCGGAGAGTCAGAAAGCAACTTTCCAGAGTCGGTGGCATCTTTGGCAGACACGGTCCTTTGGCCGTCAAACCAATCCCAGCCCCTCCAGCATTACCCTGCAGTGCAATCTCATGACCTGTTTTTCTTCTCGCAAGAGAAGACAGCTTCACATGTTGGGAGGATGCTCGCACACCCATGCTGTCCCACAGCCCACAAGGACTGCCTTCATCCCGGAGAGAAGGTGGCTGCAGAAAGGAGGAGGGTTAGAAATGACTTTCATGTAAGTGTAAATAAATCACGGAATCACAGAATCAATGAGGTTGGAAGAGCCCTCTGGGCTCATCGAGTCCAACCATTGCCCTGACACCACCATGGCAACTAGACCAGGGCACTAAGTGCCATGTCCAGTCTTTTCTTAAACCCCTCCAGAGATGGGGACTCCACCACCTCCCTGGGCAGCCCCTTCCAATGGCTAATGACCCTTGCTGAGAAGAAATGCTTCCTAATGTCCAACCTGAACCTCCCCTGGCCAAGCTTGAGGCTGTGTCCTCTTGTCCTATCGCTAGTTGCCTGGGAGAAGAGGCCGACTCCCACTTCACTACAACCTCCCTTCAGGTAGTTGTAGACTGCACTAAGGTCACCTCTGAGCCTCCTCTTCTCCAGGCTAAACACCCCCAGCTCCCTCAGCCGTTCCTCATAGGTCAGACCCTCCAGACCCTTCACCAGCTTGGTCACCCTCCTCAGGACTCGCTCCAACACTTCAACATCTTTCTTGAAGTGCGGGGCCGACAACTGGACACAGTAAATACTCGGTTTCATCTTAGACCCTCTTCTCCCAGGCAACCAGCGATAGGACAAGAGGACACAGCCTCAAGCTTGGCCAGGGGAGGGTCAGGTTGGACATTAGGAAGCATTTCTTCTCAGCAAGGGTCGTTAGCCATTGGAAGGGGCTGCCCAGGGAGGTGGTGGAGTCACCATCTCTGGAGGGGTTTAAGAAAAGCCTGGACATGGCACTTAGAACCATGGTCTAGTTGCCATGGTGGTGTCAGGGCAATGGTTGGACTCGATGAGCCCAGAGGCCTCTTCCAACCTGATTGATTCTGTGATTCTGCAGGTCTTATGCTGCATCCACCATTCAGCAAGAGGTATTTTACTTCTCAGCTGGCATTATTTGCAGCAAAGGTAGCGTCATACCCACCTTTAAGGGTGGAGGCTGGGAATTCCTGCTCTTTTAAAGTGTAACTATATACAATGATTTTTTTTTTGTGCAAACTTACACAAACTTACAGAGTGTTACATCAATAAAACATTCATCCTAGTTCCACATCGCCTCCGGTCTCGAACCCAACACCGCCTCGGGCGGATTTCAGCCGAGGGCAGTCATGCTCTTGCTAGCTCAGGAAGAAGGTGAGAAGGTCTAGGCTGGAAAATGGCCCATGTTTTCCCCAGTCCTTAAGCAACGAGATGCAGAAGCGAAGGCAGAAATGCAGCCAGCAGCTTCATCAGATTAAAAACCTGTGGGTGCACAAACCTCAGGAGAAAACATCGATCCCACCCTGACGCTTTACTGAAAGCTGTTGCGACCGCAACCCTTCCATGACGTGATTGCGACGCCACGTCCAAAGGTCTCCTTCAATGTGGACGCAACAGACCACGTGTGATGCTGAAGGAGCTGAGCAGCGCTGCCAGGACGTGGACTCTGTTTTGGGGAGAGTTGACTGCCCAGTGAAGGCGAGGTTTGGGAAGCTGGAGGCGTGAGGGGTCCCATCAAGCTTTTATTTTTGGCTGGGGACAAGCTCTAGCTCACCCGCGCTTCCGTCCAGCTCCGATTTAAAAGAGGAAATTAACACACAAAACCCCCTAAATATTTCTGTAATGTTTTAAAAAGAAGATTTAAGACACTAGCCTGGTGCGTGGGGCTCTGAAATCTATTTGAAGAGGGCAAAAGAGGATACATTCAGCGTGTAAATCGAGTTTTTTGGGGTGTAGGCTCGCTCAGAGAGCGCCCGGCAGCCCACGTCTGGATGAAAGTCTGTCTGTTTAAGACTAGACATGGCACTTAGTGCCATGGTCTAGTTGACATGGTGGTGTGAGGGCAATGGTTGGACTCGATGAGCCCAGAGGGCTCTTCCAACCTCATTGATTGATTCTGTGATTGATTGATTCTGTGAAACTCGCAGAAGCGCTGCGAGAAAGAAGGAAACTGTTTAGGGAAGTGTGACTCGGGCTCAAAGGATTAACCACGGGGAAGGGGCAGGGAGAAGGGGGCCTGTGAAAATAATTATAACTCTCGATGCACTCGGGAAGTGCAGCTTTAGCTCAAAATGCTGGGGAAAAAATGGCGTGAATTCGGAGTAAAAGCTGTGGGTTTCCCTCCTGAGCTTATTTCACCGTAAAGGGTCAAGAGGACACAGCCTCAAGCTTCGCCAGAGGAGGTTCAGGTTGGACATTAGGAAGAATTTCTTTTCAGAAAGGGTCATTAGCCATTGGAAGGGGCTGCCCAGGGAGGTGGTGGAGTCACCATCTCTGGAGGGGTTTAAGAAAAGCCTGGACATGGCACTTAGTGCCCTGGTCTAGTTGCCATGGTGGTGTCAGGGCAATGGTTGGACTCGATGAGCCCAGAGGGCTCTTCCAACCTCATCGATTCTGTGATTCTGTGATCGCTACTTCTCTCTGCGCCGCTCTTCTAGCTCCAGTCAAGGTTCTAATTAATTACTTAATTTCTTTCCAATTCACAGCTGGGTTACAGGAGCAGGATTCGGTTTGGGTCGAAAGCTCCTGCTTCAATCAGCACCTAACGAGGCTGCGGCACGGGAGAGGGCACAGAAAGCCATCGCCCACGGGCCGCAGCGGGGAGGCAGAGCAGGGTCTAGCTGGCCCTAGGTCCGACTTTAAACCTCCAGTAGTTTGTGTGTTAAGGAGATACAGAGATAGATATATATATTACGGAATCATTGCTATAGGATTTCTCAACAGGAAAGTGTCAATCTGTTGAAATATAGTATTTAAAATATATAAATTTTATCCATTAAAATATACGATTTCTTTTTTTTTTTTTAAAAAAAAATCCAGTTCAATTAGGAAAAAAACCCGCCAGGGTCCTTGCAGTTATGCAAGTATGCTGGGAGAGAAAAAGAAAACCAGTTCTCGGGGGTTTTTTTAACCGTTTAAGATAGAGGGAGAAATTCAACCATTTTTTAAAGAGGAGAAATTTGGCAACGACCATTCTCTTCGATCAGCTCCATCTGTTTAAACGCATCGGCCCTCCTCCCTTCACTCCACGGGTGATGGCAAGTTTGCCCCAGCACTGTCCTTCAGTTACATCCTGAAAATACCCCTCGTCACCTGGCACACGGGTCAGCAAGATCGTTACCGCCGCAGCCCCTCCGCCCTGGATGAAGGTCCCTGCGGGCACCGAGGGTCCCCAGTGAATACTCTGCAAGGCAGCTTTCAAGGATCAAGCTGAGCTGATGGTTTTGAGCCTGATTACTGGAAATAATCAATGAAATTATTGTGCTGCTAATGGATGATGGGGAAGAACGTTAGAAACATGAAGAGCCTGGAGGATGGGCTGCCACTGAAGGCCACATCTGGGTAGAGAACACACGCTCCACCAAACCCAGGCTCCCAGCTTGCTCTGGTCCATGCCCGCCTTCATGCCTTGAAGTGGAAATTGTTAGTGCATCGTTCACCTGAGCTTTCTTAGTGGTTTGAACGTGAAGACAGCTAGCTCGGAGCAGGGGCAGGGCAGGCTTGCATCACGCCGAGCATCCGTGTGCCCACAGGCCGGGAGGGCTGGGCTCCCGTCCCAGCTCTACCGCCAACCCGTTGGGTGCCTGGGAGAGGACAGCGATGCGTCAGGTACCTCGGGATGCCTCCTCGGGCCGCTCTTGGACATGTAAGAACAGGTCTTAGGTGTGCTGAGAGAGCTCTTAACTGAGCAAGAAGCTGCAGGGTACGTGTCAGCGGGGAAAACGTCCTTCCCGAAATCACCTGGCCAGCATTTCCCTTTCTAGATTTCAATGTTAGTGGGAAGAACACGAAACCCTCTTGCCTCCGAAGAGGCAGGGACTGGGAGAAAAGCTGCCTGGAGAAGAGGAGGCTCAGAGGTGACCTTAGTGCAGTCTACAACTACCTGAAGGGAGGTTGTAGCGCAGTGGGAGTCGGCCTCTTCTCCCAGGCAACCAGCGATAGGACAAGAGGACACAGCCTCAAGCTTGGCCAGGGGAGGTTCAGGTTGGCCATGAGGAAGCATTTCTTCTCAGCAAGGGTCATTAGCCATTGGAAGGGGCTGCCCAGGGAGGTGGTGGAGTCACCATCTCTGGAGGGGTTTAAGAAAAGACTGGACATGGCCCTTAGTGCCCTGGTCTAGTTGCCATGGTGGTGTCAGGGCAATGGTTGGACTCGATGATCCCAGAGGGCTCTTCCAACCTCATTGATTCTGGGATTCTGTGACTCTTTCTAGGACAGAAAAAGCCACTTTCCCCTCTGCAAGTAGAGCTCTGATTTCTCTTGGCATATTGAAGCGGCCAGGCAAGGAACAGACGAGGTCCTTATCCCGTACCTCATTTGCTGCTCACAGAACCCTCCTATCTGGGGTACCCAAACGCCACCGACTGCACGTAGAGGCGTTGCAGTGTATTCATGGGGACGACAGACGCTTCTTTCAGACCAACTGACCAGAAAGGCTGGAGGTTTTTTTTTCCTCATTCTCTCTTTTTTTTTTCTTAACCTGAAAGGACTCTGGCTTCTCTCTGAACTGGACCTACAAATGTCTTACCACCAAAATGAGAAAACCATTGTGTGGGTGGAAGTATGACAAAAAATAGTTTTCCTCTAAGATAATCTGATAAACCTCATTGTCCTCTAGAAAGGCAACATCGTCCACCAGCGCTACTTAGCACCCAACGTGCTCTTCGACCGCAGCAGATACCGATCGACTCTGACTTTCCGCCTCTCCACTGTCCTATTCTCGCTGTCGAAAATGCGCTGCAGATGCAGGGCCAACCTCCTGTCCTCCTCCTCTTGCTGGAGCTTCTGCTCCATCTCCCGTACCAAGCGATCCTCCGGAGGCAACCCCACCTCCCCCGCCGCGTGCCTCAGTCTTTTGACGGAGCCGTTGTGCTCCAAGTGCTTCGTTTTACAGCGTCTTTTCCGGCCCCGTCTCAGCGACGGGGGCTGTTCCCCGATGATGTTCTCGACGGAGTTGCAGGTGCTGTTCTGCACGTTGATCAACTCGCTGTTGTTCAGGTATTTCAGCTGCTTTTTGCCCGCTGGCTTGACGGGGACTCCTAGCGCGCTGTTGTCAGGCAGCGACGCGCTGACGCCCATGAGTCTTCTGCTCAGCATTTTTGGGCCAAGACTAAGACAGGATTTGTCCATGAGCGCGTTCGCTTTGAGGTCGGGGGCTTCAGCCACTCGTGTGTTTAGGGAGGCGACGTTCGATCTCGCATCTGGTTCAGCAGCGTTGTCGTCTATCGTTAAGGCTTGTGAATCTCTGTTCTTCTCACTCCCTCTTCCCAGCTTCGTTTCACTGATGGAAGGGAAGAAATCCAGCTCGGGGTGAGGGTCTCCTGTTGTGTCAGGTGGAAGGTGATCGTCCTGCATTTGTGGCTGCTCTTTAGTGCAAGTGCTGGAGTTGGTGACGTCAGGAACGGTAACGTCTTCCCCGGGCTCCGAAGCCAAGGACGTAAGGGTCGCTTTAGAGAGAGTCTTTTTGATCTGGCGCTCCTGAAATATCTGCTCCCATTTTTTCAGTATCCTAGGACTGGCCTCGTAGGTGGTCGGCTTCTGCAGGCTCCGGTTCAGGTTTCTCGGGGTGGACTTTATGATGAGAGGGCTCAGGACTCTGCCGTCAGGAAGCCTCTTTGGAGGAGTACACGGGGAGCAGACGATCGGCTTGAAGTGGTTGAGCTCTTCCGAGATGCTGTCGTTGCTCTCGGGGCTGATGGATCGCTCCGGCTTGTGCAGGGCCGAGAGGGACGAAACGGGGTTGAGAACCGGGCGTTTCTCTGCCGTCAGGTCTGGGGCGGAGAGGCAGCGGTTGTTTTGGGTGGACGACAAAACTCCAACCAGCGGCGTCGGCGTGCTGGTGATGGGTGGCACCTGCAAGGCAAGGCACCACAGCTCAAAATGATTGTCATTGAGAAGAATACAGATCAAGCATGCAGGAGGACAGGAGAACGTGTGGCTACCACGCTCAGCTCCTGCAGCAGACCAGCTGGAGAGCTGGAATAGCCGTGGCAGCCTCTGGTGGTCACAGCACCTTTCATGGCCAATCACAGAATCAGTCAGGTTGGAAGAGCCCTCTGGGATCATCGAGTCCAACCATTGCCCTGACACCACCATGTCAACTAGACCACGGCACTAAGTGCCATGTCCAGGATTTTCTTAAACCCCTCCAGATATGGTGACTCCACCACCTCCCTGGGCAACTACACCACCTCCCTGGGCATTACATAACCAGGGGACACCGGAGTCCAGCACGATCTGGGTCTCAAATTTATTTCAGTTTAAGAGCTGTTCTTGCCACAATGGCAACCACTCCGATAACAAAATGCTTGAAGCAAGGCAAGACAAGGAGAAGCCAAGAAACACCACCATGGTGGAAGGAAGCCACACTCTTCAAGGAAAATGATCTCCAAAGGGTTTTTTGCTCCCTACCAAGCCATAGGTGAGAAAGAATAAATACTTGGTCCAGGTTTAACACACTGCGCTGCAAAATGTCATGAGAAACGGTGTTGATGTGCCTGAGGCAGAGTGGTGGAACAACCTTGATGAATGGTCCCAGACCACACTGCGGCCACCGCACCGGACACTGCCTGAGACAGCCTCTAGCAGAGCTTAAGACCAGCATTTCTTGTCATCTTAGAATCACAGAATCATTTTGGTTGGAAAGGACCTTTAAGATCATCAAGTCCAACCGTTAACCCAGCACTGCCAAGGCCACCACTAACCCATGGCCCTCAGCACCACATCTACACGGCTTTTAAATCCCTCCAGGGATGGGGACTCCACCACTGCCCTGGGCAGCCTGTGCCAGTGCTTGACAACCCTTTCCATGAAGACATTGTCCCTGATCTCCAATCTAAACCTCCCCTGGCACAACTTGAGGCCATTTCCTCTCGTCCTATCGCTTGTTACCTGGGAGAAGAGACCGACCCCACCTCGCTACACCCTCCTTTGAGGCACTTGTAGAGAGCGAGAAGGTCTCCCCTCAGCCTCCTTTTCTCCACACTAAACACCCCCAGGTCCCTCAGCCGCTCCTCATCACACTTGTGCTCCAGACCCTTCACCACCTCCGTTGACCTTCTCTGGACTCACTCCAGCACCTCAAGGTCTTTCTTGGAGTGAGGGGCCCAAAACTGAACACAACATTCGCACTCACAGCTCTCATGATTTAAGCTCCTGCTGCCAGCCACCAGGATTCCAAGGGCCAGGGAGGCACATCAGAGAGGAGGCAGAGTACGGCCCCGGAGACATGAGATTAG
Source organism: Nyctibius grandis (assembly GCF_013368605.1). Classification (NCBI taxonomy): domain Eukaryota; kingdom Metazoa; phylum Chordata; class Aves; order Nyctibiiformes; family Nyctibiidae; genus Nyctibius; species Nyctibius grandis. The sequence goes on from NC_090659.1 coordinate 126,281,613, forward strand.
CACAAGAGCGAGCGTGCAAAATTTGCTTCTGCTGGCAGGGCCAAACAGAGGGGTCAGTGGTGCCACCAGGCACGGCGCAAGGAAAGGTGTTTGCAAAGGTCATCTCCAAGGACTGGGCGGTACCCAGTGATTACTGCTGGAAGAGCCTGAAAAACCTCCAGCTCAGATCTTCAGCGGTGCTTCGTGGTCACCGCTCATTTTGAAGCACTGCAGCACTGAAAACTTTGGCCTGTTGCACAGGGTAACAGATACGGTCAATTCACTCGGTGTGCTGGATGCGAGGGGAAGCGAGGCCAGGGCAGCTCTTCCTGTAGGGTGGAAGTGCAACAGAAAATATCCCAGCATGAAAAGCAGCGTGGCCAGCAGGGCGAGGGAGGGGATTCTGCCCCTCTGCTCCGCTCTCGGGAGACCCCCCCTGCAGTGCTGCGTCCAGCTCTGGGGCCCCCAACACAAGAAGGACACGGAGCTGTTGGAGCGAGTCCAGAGGAGGCCACGGAGATGCTCAGAGGGCTGGAGCCCCTCTGCTCTGGAGACAGGCTGAGAGAGTTGGGGCTGTTCAGCCTGGAGAAGAGAAGGCTCCAGGGAGACCTTCTAGCACCTTCCAGTACCTGAAGGGGCTACAGGAAAGCTGGAGAGGGACTTTTTACAAGGGCATGGAGTGACAGGACAAGGGGGAACGGTTTTAAACTGAAAGAGGGGAGATTGAGATGAGATCTTAGGAAGAAATTCTTGGCTGTGAGGGTGGTGAGACGCTGGCCCAGGTTGCCCAGAGAAGCTGTGGCTGCCCCCTCCCTGGCAGTGTTCAAGGCCAGGTTGGATGGGGCTTGGAGCAACCTGGTCTGGTGGAAGGTGTCCCTGCCCGTAGCAGGGGGTTAGAACTAGATGGGTTTTAAGGTCCCTTCCAACCCAAACCATTCTGTGATTCTATAAACATCAGGAGAACAATGAGTTTTGCTCTGTTTAAACAGCTTTAGAAAGAGCAGGAAAGGGGGAAAAAGAGAAGATGTTTTTCTAAACTTCTAAAAGCTTTTTCTTTAATCGTCTGTGGATTCAGCCTTGAAAAGAAAATTAATTACAAAACAAAAGCATGATGAGCACCCTTCCAACTTCCAATTATCCTTCAACACTAACAAACAACTCTGTCAGCTGTCTACTTTGCTGCTTAGTAATTTCTAACCGAGCAGGTTTTTATTGTGAGCCGCAAGGAAGCGATTGGCCCCGTGGCGATAACACAGCACCAGCAGCGCCACAAACACGGTATTTTATATCTCCAGATTAGCGGCGCTGTGTAACCTCAGATAAGTACGTTTACACACAGAAACCCTACGTTTCCAGACGCAGCCAGTACCTTTGTTTTGTTGGCTGGGGCTGATCTCTGCCTGCTCTTTGATCTCTCCTGAATGGTGTCATTGCAGCTCCGACTCCTTTCCACCTTGGCGGTTAAGTTCCTGAAAAGCAGATGTGTGAAAACAGCAGATTATTCCTGACCCGAGGAACAACCAGCCCGACAGCCCTGGCAGCAGCTGGCCGTAAGATGCCTCCTACACCCTCGGGGTAAAGGGATCTGGGAATTTTGGATGTGCAGCAAAGTCCTGGTCTGTGTTCCAGGCCTCCGCACTAAACACACTGACACCTCCACCTCCGGCGTGTAACTAATTGAGGTCAGAGCTAATGATGATGCTGTGGAAACCTCTGTTTTCTTCTCAGCAAGGGTCATTAGCCATTGGCAGGGGCTGCCCAGGGAGGTGGTGGGGTCACCATCTCTGGAGGGGTTTAAGAAAAGACTGGACATGGCACTTAGTGCCATGGTCTAGTTGACATGGTGGTGTCAGGGCAATGGTTGGACTCGATGGTCCCAGAGGGCTCTTCCAACCTGATTGATTCTGTGATTCTGTGATTCTGTGATTCTGTGTGCTTCTCAGGTCAAAACACACACAGTTACTCAGCTGCTTCCACTACATCATGCAACAGCTTTCACTGATAAGCTGTTTGGGGCTGAGGAGTTGGAGTGAGTCCAGAGGAGGGCGACCAAGCTGGTGAAGGGTCTGAAGGGTCTTACCTACAAGGAACAGCTGAGGGAGCTGGGGTTGTTTAGCCTGGAGAAGAGGAGGCTCCGAGGTGACCTTAGTGCAGTCTACAACTACCTGAAGGGAGGTTGTAGTGGAGTGGGAGTCGGCCTCTTCTCCCAGGCAACTAGCGATAGGACAAGAGGACACAGCCTCAAGCTTCACCAGGGGAGGTTCAGGTTGGACATTAGGAAGCATTTCTTCTCAGCAAGGGTCATTAGCCATTGGAAGGGGCTGCCCAGGGAGGTGGTGGAGCCACCATCTCTGGAGGGGTTTAAGAAAAGACTGGACATGGCACTTAGTGCCCTGGTCTAGTTGACATGGTGGTGTCAGGGCAATGGTTGGACTCGATGGTCCCAGAGGGCTCTTCCAACCTGATTGATTCTGTGATTCTGTGTGCTCCTCAGGTCAAAACACACATAGTTACTCAGCTGCTTCCACTACATCATGCAACAGCTTTCACTGATAAGCTGTTTGGGGCTGATGCTCTCTCTTAGCATCTGTGCTGGCGAAGGATCCAGCACTCCTGAGTTCATCACGAATGATTTCTGTCATTTAAATCTACAGGCAATGGTTTTTCTGCTTCATGGGACAAACACTAACTTCGCTAACCCCCAGGATTTTACAACAGGTAGGAGGTAATCAGCCAGTCGTTACATTCTACCAATTAGTCTGTTCTAAAATTCTAGAAAAAATATTACTTAGTTTGGATCGGAACAACCATTTTAATTAAATTTAAAGCATCTCAGGTACGTTTAGAACAACAGTCAAAAGAACATCTGTAACGGACATTAATCAGCTTGAATAAAGTCTCAGCATCTTACCCTGAAAGGAAAGCAAAGGAGTAGGCGCTGGTCTTGGAAACAAAAGCCGACCGATGAGTTTGCTTGCCCTGGAATGGTTCTTCATTCTCTGAATCCGAGAGACGTTCAGGAAACTGAAGTCAATCAAGGAAGAGTTAGCTGACACGTACAACAAAGAGAATCACTTGGAAAATAAATCTCTTTCTTGCAAAGATATTAAAGATTTCAAAAGCCCCCGTTCTCATTACACCCAAATCAAAGAAATGTGAGGAAATCCTACAAGAAAAGTACTACGGGATGTTATTCAGTCCCCACACATCAGTCTTTAAATGTTAAGAGCATTTCCTGAAATGAGAAATAGGCAAAACTCAGCATGAACAATCTGTTGGACTACAGCATCGTACGCCGACACTGGAGAAGCTTCGTGGAGATACGTTCATGGAAATGCACGTGTGCCTGAAGACCAGGGATACACAGAGCAGAGCGGTTACCTCTCCAGATTTAACTGAGCTGCACCTTCAGTCGCGAGAACAGGGGGTAAAAGAGGGGACAGATACCTCTAGGAGAACATCTCTAGTCATAACAAACCTTAGAAGACAGTTCTTGTTAACATGGATCTTTATGACCTGGTAGCTCATAGCCTTCAAGGGCTACAAGGAGCTCAATCAATAGCTCCCTATGTCAAAGGATGAAAGCTCCCAGTTCCAACGGGCAGGAACAGGAGATACTCAGCTAGTCAAGATCTTAAGAAATCTACTTCTTGTTCCAGGACCGACTCTTAGCAGCATTTCACCTACCAGTCATTGTCTATGATGTGGATAGGAAATAAGCACAGGCTTACTTACACACTCTTGGTTCACTTTAAGCACTAAAGTTTCATCTTTTTTCTGCTGTTCTTCCATTTTTCTTTTTCCTGCGTCCACGTCATCTAGAATGAACTTGTGAATCAGATCCTCAGAAGCTTTTTCTTCTTGTAGTTTTTCTTCTCTCAGCTGGAAACAATGACAAAAGAGACGGCGCGTTTACAATGTTTTAAGTACTACGCTTGGTTACCAACAAGTCATTTTCTAAGAGTTTGGCCACATCGTTTAATTCAGTGTCTTCATTTCTCTAGAGTAGAGCCACCGCCTCCCTCACTAGCAATAACGTGAAGATGGGTTTGTTTCTGCAATGCTATCAACTGGTTAGATACAGCAATTCCCATCTTGAAACCTACACGCTCTATGAAATCCTACTGCTTCATGGCTGCGTTGGGATGGAGAAGATCCAGAGAGATTTCCTAACCCTCCCATGGCCAACTGGAGGCCCAAAGCTTGAATTCAGTTTATCAGTTGAAGTGAAAATGCGGATGAGAAGTGCAAATGAACGCCAGGATCTAGGACATAAGGTACAGGGATCCACGGGATCAACTACCTGAAGGGAGGTTGTAGTGAAGTGGGAGTCGGCCTCTTCTCCCAGGCAACTAGTGATAGGACAAGAGGACACAGCCTCCAGCTTCGCCAGGGGAGGGTCAGGTTGGACATTAGGAAGCATTTCTTCTCAGCAAGGGTCATTAGCCATTGGAAGGGGCTGCCCAGGGAGGTGGTGGAGTCACCATCTCTGGAGGGGTTTAAGAAAGGACTGGCCATGGCACTTAGTGCCCTGGTCTAGTTGACATGGTGGTGTCAGGGCAATGGTTGGACTCGATGATCCCAGAGGGCTCTTCCAACCTGACTGATTCTGTGATTCTGTGACATCTTCACTTTTTTTGTCTAACTTCTAAAATTATAGTCAATTCCCAAATCTAAAGCCACAAGCGTATGTAACACCACACAGGAATATTTAAGGATTTTAGGCCAAGCCATGGCACAGTTAGTGGGAGGTGCGAGCACAAGCTCTGCTGACAGTGAACAGTGAAAAAAGCATCAAGAGGATCCTAATCCTAATGAACGGGATACAAAAAGGAACTGAGGTCCAGAACTCAGGTTACAAACAACAGCAAACTCTAATGATAAAATTTGTACTAATTAAAAAAAAATAATTTTAAGTAGCCTGATGTAAATTATCTCCCAGAGAATTTACTTATAAACGTGGCAATACTGTGCTGGAACATGAGGACTAGAAACTGAAGCAAGCTGGTGTGAAACATCTACCCTGGGAGACATATCTTACGTTGTCCGAGTAGCATCTTGGAAATACTGGATGCAGGACCACCAGCTGCTATTAGAATCACAGAATGGTTTGGGTTGGGAAGGACCTTAAAGACCATCTAGTTCCAACCCCCTGCCATGGGCAGGGACACCTTCCACCAGACCAGGTTGCTCCAAGCCCCATCCAACCTGGCCTTGAACACTGCCAGGGAGGGGGCAGCCACAGCTTCTCTGGGCAACCTGGGCCAGGGTCTCACCACCCTCACAGTCAAGAATTTCTTCCCAATATCTCATCTCAATCTCCCCTCTTTCAGTTTAAAACCGTTCCCCCTCGTCCTGTCACTCCATGCCCTTGTCAAAAGCCCCTCTCCAGCTTTCCTGTAGCCCCTTCAGGTACTGGAAGGTGCTAGAAGGTCTCCCCAGAGCCTTCTATTAGCATTATGTTTATCAGAAAACACATTTTAACCTGTCTGTAGCCTCTCAGATAACCTGTTTGAAACTGCAGGAAAAAATACTGTACGAGCAATCGCTAATTTTTTGCTCAAGAATTGCTCAAGAAACGAGAATTTCAGGAGCATCATTCTCAACACTAACATTTGTTTCCAAAAGTTTGGTAAACTCACGTTTGACATCTTCACTCCACAAACCGTCTGGGTTTGCTCACTCACTCCCTGAGCCTGCTCCGTTCTACCCATGAAGCTGGAAAGCTGCATGTCAGCACATGCCTCAGGTAGGAGTTTCCCTCCTGATGGCCGTGTGATTACAAGCAATAGACTGCTTGTGATAGAAAGACAGTTGAAGAGGATGAGTTAGGATTTTTCGAACATAGAAATTACATCTTCGTTTGGAAAAATATAAAATATAAGAGCACTGAGTGAGCTGTGTAAAAGAGGAAACAAAAATCTCGCTATCCTGCACAGACATCTCACTGGAAAAGCCAGCTCAGAAAATTACACTATGAGATTATCCACTTCAAATAAAAATTTTTCAGTATATAATTATGGTAACGACTTTGTTTTCAACTGCAAAAAGGCTGGGAAGCAGGTCAAGAGCTAGGATATATAAAACAACTCGCATCCGGGAGGTGTAAAACCTTTTGAATGCTCCTCTCCCTTCCTCAGGAGGAAAGCCAGCATGGGTTATCCCTGTTTCACGGGCAGGGAAGCTGAGATGAAATCTCTTGCCTCGAGACACAGAGGGAAGTGATCGTCCCTCTGTACTCGGCACTGGTGAGGCCACACCTTGAATCCTGTGTCCAGTTGTGGGCCCCGCACTTCAAGAGAGATGTTGAGGTGTTGGAGCGAGTCCAGAGGAGGGCGACCAAGCTGGTGAAGGGTCCGGAGGGTCTGACCTCCGAGGAACGGCTGAGGGAGCTGGGGGTGTTTAGCCTGGAGAAGAGGAGGCTCAGAGGTGACCTTAGTGCAGCCTACAACTACCTGAAGGGAGGTTGTAGCGCAGTGGGAGTCGGCCTCTTCTCCCAGGCAACTAGCGATAGGACAAGAGGACACAGCCTCAAGCTTCACCAGGGGAGGTTCAGGTTGGACATGAGGAAGCATTTCTTCTCAGCAAGGGTCATTAGCCATGGGAAGGGGCTGCCCAGGGAGGTGGTGGAGTCACCATCTCTGGAGGGGTTTAAGAAAGACTGGACAAGGCACTTAGTGCCATGGTCTAGTTGACATGGTGGTGTCAGGGCAACGGTTGGACTCGATGATCCCAGAGGGCTCTTCCAACCTCATTGATTCTGTGATTTTCCCCCTTCCTTTCTTCTTTTTCCCCAGCAGGTAAACTAATCAGTGAGAGGCTGGACCCATCTCAAAGGAAAAACCACCATCACAGAGATCAAGGCCCTGGGACAGCGATTAAATCTATTGGCAGCGACACTGGCAGCGGGGCAGAGTCCACGTTGTTTGGGCAGGACGGTGCGCAGGTCCAGGCAGAGGAAGGGACAACAGATGCAGGAGCTACGAGTGGCAGCGTGAATGTTTTAGCAAGTTACGAGTGACTCTCACCAGAGGGGCTGCAATGGAAATCACTATCTGCTCAGCTGGAGCAGCCATTGCTTTCACTTGTAATAGAATCAGAGAATCGTTTTCGTTGGGAAGGACCTTTAAGACCATCAAGTCCAACCCTTAACCCAGCACTGCCAAGGCCACTACTAACCCATGTCCCTCAGCACCACATCTACACGGCTTTTGAATCCCTCCAGGGATGGGGACTCCACCATTGCCCTGGGCAGCCTGTGCCAGTGCTTGACAACCCTTTCCATGAAGACATTGTCCCTGATCTCCAATCTAAACCTCCCCTGGCACAACTTGAGGCCATTTCCTCTCGTCCTATCGCTTGTTACCTGGGAGAAGAGACCGACCCCACCTCACTACGCCCTCCTTTCAGGCAGTTGTAGAGAGCGAGAAGGTCTCCCCTCAGCCTCCTTTTCTCCAGGCTAAACACCCCCAGGTCCCTCAGCCGCTCCTCATCACACTTGTGCTTCAGACCCTTCCCCAGCCCCGTTGCCCTTCTCTGGACTCGCTCCAGCACCTCAAGGTCTTTCTTGGAGTGAGGGGCCCAAAACTGCACCCAGGATTCGAGGTGCGGCCTCACCAGTGCCAAGGACAGGGGGATGATCCCTGCCCTAGTCCTGCTGGCCACACTAGTGCTGATACAAGCCAGGATGCTGGTGGCCTTCTTGGCCACCTGGCCACACTGCTGGCTCATCTTCAGCCACCCGCCGACCAACACCCCCAGGTCCTTTTCCCCCAGGCACTTTCCAGCCACTCTCCCCCAGCCTGTAGCGGTGCGGGGGGTTGTTGTGCCTCAAGGGCAGGACCCGACACTTGCCCTTGGTGACCCTCACCCAGTGGCCTCAGCCCATCAATCCAGCCTGTCCAGACCCCTCTGCAGAGCCTTCCTGCCCTCCAGCACATCAACACTCCCGCCCAACTTGGTATCATCTGTGAACTCACTGAGGGTGCACTCGATCCCCTCGTCCAGACCATTGATAAAGACATTGAACAGAACTGGCCCCAGCACTGAGCCCTGAGGAACACCACTGGTGACCGGCCACCAACTGGATTTAACTCCATTCACCACAACTCTTTGGGCCCGGCCAACGAGCCAGTTTTTCACCCAGCGAAGCGTATGGCCATCCAAGCCATGAGCAGCCAGTTTCTCACTTAACAAGCAGCCAACTTCCAGAAATGACCAGCCACTAGAGACATTTCAATGATTTAGATTAAGGAAAAAAACCCCTTTTTAAATGTAGACAATATTTTCCCAGACTTTAACTCCAAAACAGCTGAAAAGCTTTTCTTCCCTTCTCATTTTTTCGTCTTTAAATGACATTTTTTTCTTGCCTAAAAATAGACAGAAACCTCAAGTTTGGAATAGATGGTTTCTGAGAAGGATGTTACTGCAGTAGCAAGGAGATGCTTTATGCCACAAAAGCCTTTATGGAATTACATCCACAAATCCTGCTACTCTACTAAACCCTGCACAACCAACCAGTCACTCGAGGTCCACCAAGGAAGGTACATTTCCATGGGCTGGAAGGCAGCCTAAGACAGCAAAATCTGGCTTCTACGTGCTCAATTCCTGCCAACGTTCTCCTGAACTGGCTGAACAGCATAAAGAGAATAAATGACCTTTGTGACAGAGCAGGAATAAAAAGCCCTTCAAGTTTCCTTCAGGTAGGATGGCATTCCTGAAGGAAATCCAAGTTATTCTGGAAGAAAACCCACAATTACACACAATACTTTACCTTCCTTAGCTGGTTTTCATATTCTTCTCGGAGTTCCCCTGGTTTGCTTAATTTAATGGGTGCTCTGAATATAAAGTCTGGAAAAAAAGAAGGGAAAAAAAAAGAAACACTTTTTAGTGTACGATGACTGGGGTTGTCCATTATTTCCCAAAAAGGGTTCGCTCTCCAGGGCCTGTACAAGAGGTTCTGAGGCATTTTTTCAAGCACATCTGTTTATATTATGACACTGCTACCAAAGCTCTGTTTAACACACAGAAACGTTGGGAGAAGGATGGCCAAGTAATACCATTTTGGACTTTTATAGTTTCTTTTGAGATTCTCAAGAGTTCTTGACAAGCAGTTAAGCAATCAGGGGACTATTAGGAGGATGCAAACACAGAAGTTAAGTAACAGCCCTGAGATGTCATGGGGAATCTAAGTCCTGGAAATAAAACCAGGCTTTAAGCATCTGCTCCAGCCAGGCACCCAAGAACAGGCTGACAGCAGCAGCACAGCACCCCGAATTCACCCCCATATCACACAATCCCAGAATCCCAGAGTGGTTGGGGTTGGAAGGACCTCTGGAGATCATCCAGTCCAACCCCCTGCCAAAGCAGGGTCACCCAGAGCATGTTGCACAGGGTCGTGTCCAGGCGGGTTTGAATATCTCCAGAGAAGGAGACTCCCCCCCTCCCTGGGCAGCCTGTGCCAGGGCTCTGGCACCCTCACACCAAAGAAGTTCCTCCTCATATTCAGATGGAACTTCCCGTGTCTCAGTTTGTGCCCGTTGCCCCTTGTCCTGTCACTGGGCACCACTGAGAAGAGTCTGGCCCCATCCCCTTGACACCCACCCCTAAGGTATCTGTAAGCATTGATAAGATCCCCCCTCAGTCTGCTCTTCTCCAGCTGAACAGCCCCAGCTCCCTCAGCCTCTCCTCGCAGCAGAGATGCTCCAGCCCTCTGACCATCTCCGTACCCTCCGCTGGACTCTCTCCAGTAGTTCCTGGTCTTTCTTGCACTGGGGGGCCCAGAACTGGACACAGTTACTCCAGGTGTGGCCTCACCAGGGCATTGTAGAGGGGGAGGAGAACCTCCCTTGACCTGCTGCCCACACTCTTCCGCATGCACCCCAGGACACCATTGGCCTTCCTGGCCCCAAGGGAACATTGTTGGCTCATGGGGAACTTGGTGTCCCCCAGAACTCCCAGGTTCTTCTCTGCAGAGCTGCTTTGCAGCAGGTCACCCCCAGCCTGCACTGGTGCACCGTACCCTTCTGCCATTTAAATAAGAACATCAAGAGCACGCTCTATTTTCTATATAAGCGGTAATTTTACTCCTCCATGTCCCCTCCAGCTTTGCAGCCGTTTGCAGTGCTGTCCCCCCAGTCCAGAGCAAGCACAGCTTTTATTCTGCTCACAATCCACTCCCCGAGGTCATTATCTCGAAGCCAGCTGGGCGGGCTGCTCCGTCCGGCAGGAATTCCCCATCCTGCTCCCGCTTCCTCCCTTCCCCCTTGGGAAATCAAGAAACCAAAAGCATATTGCCACGGGGTTATAGTTTAACCTCCCTCCCTGGAGTTTGTTCCTCCCCAAATGACTCCTTTCTTGAAGTTGGCCTCAAAGCTCCCTCACGTTTCTGTGCAGCACAAGTCTGGGCAAGTTGGGCTACAGTCAGAGGAGCTCAGATGGAAGAGGGAACAACCAGAATCACAGAATCAACCAGGTTGGAAAAGACCTCAGGGATCATCAAGTCCAACTATTACCCTGACACCACCATGGCAACTAGACCAGGGCACTAAGTGCCATGGCCAGTCTTTTCTCAAACACCTCCAGAGATGGTGACTCCACCACCTCCCTGGGCAGCCCCTTCCAATGGCTGATGACCCTTGCTGAGAAGAAATGCTTCCTAATGTCCAACCTGAACCTCCCCTGACGAAGCTTGAGGCTGTGTCCTCTTGTCCTATCACTGGTTGCCTGGGAGAAGAGGCCGACTCCCACTGCACTACACCCTCCCTTCAGGTAGTTGTAGACTGCACTAAGGTCACCTCTGAGCCTCCTCTTCTCCAGGCTAAACACCCCCAGCTCCCTCAGCCGTTCCTCGTAGGTCAGACCCTAGGTAGGTCATAAAACAACCCCTCAACAACCATCCTGCCTCAGCCCATGTCACTGCTCCAGGCAGGGCGCAGCACAGCCCATCATCCTGACGTGCTACGACGTGGTACGACCAAGGAGGAAACATCAGTGGTATTTCCTTTTCCTTAATTAATTCCTAAAATTAAGGGATATAAACTAGCAGCTCCACCACATATTTTGTTTAGGAAGTGTTTTTATTCCTCAAACACGTTGGCCTGAAATGAAAAGTTTACGGTGGGGTAAGTAAATTGGTCACACAGCGGCCGGCGGCCCCAGTGGGTATCCCCTGGTTCATGGCCACGTTCTCCTCCTTCCCGGGGACAGGTCACAACCCTGCTGCAGAAACATGCCATTTACACACTGAGTAAATCCTTTTTTCACCTAGCCTGTCTTCTACTGGTTTGCTTTTAAAGTTCTTAGAAGAACTTTAAACTTAGAAGTTTAAAAGCCCCATAACTTCAGTCCTTCCCCACTGGTGAGTGTGAGTACAAACTCCAGAGCTTCCTGCTCCGGAGAGGGAACGTTGCCAACACCGGAGCTGAACAAATCACCAAGTATTTCTTTAATATCTGCTTTAAAAGGGGAAAAAAAAATCTCTTGTAATTAAACATCAAGCATATAGATTATAAGGCTTTTTTTTAAAAAAAAAAGAGCTGCTATTCCCTCTTACTCACACGCCTGCGTGAGCTAAGCTTGTTTTTCAAGGAAAACATCCCAAATGTCTCAATATGGGTGATAAAACCCCGAGCCGTGGCGATGCCGGGGAGGCCAGGCTGCATTCCTTGCTCCCGCTTCTGCGCCTGCAACTGGCCGAGCTGGAAACCTTCCACTGGCTTCTCAAAATGTTGTTTTTTTTCAATTGTGTCCTTGAGCAGTTCCAGTTCTTTGTGAATTTTATCAAGCTGAACTTCCACGACGCAGTCCCAAGAGCAGCAGCAATCCGTAATGAGCCCGCAGCAACCTTCAATTACCTCTGAATGTTTAAGGTCTGTCTCAGACCTTATCTTCACAGCTAAAAAGGTGTATTTTTATCCCTCCAGGGTAATAAAAGCGTACGAGCTACCCCGAGGGGAACATGCAGTGGTGAAGACAAGCCACATCAACTGTTTGGTTGCTTAACGTGGGTTCAGCAAGCGAGAAGAGATTTTAAATAATGGAACAATATTTATCTATGAAGTTGTGCTGGTTTAGCTAGTGATCTAACATCAGGTGGAGGTGTTTTACATACAGCATTTTTATGCAACAAGGTGTGTATTTTATAGAACCACAGAACCGTTTTGGTTGGAAAGGACCTTTAAGATCATCACGTCCATCCCTTAACCCAGCACTGCCAAGCCCACCACTAACCCATGTCCCTCAGCACCACATCTACACGGCTTTTAAATCCCTCCAGGGATGGGGACTCCACCACTGCCCTGGGCAGCTTGTGCCAGTGCTTGACAACCCTTTCCATGAAGACATTGTCCCTGATCTCCAATCTAAACCTCCCCTGGCACAACTTGAGGCCGGTTCCTCTCGTCCCATCACTTGTTCCCTGGGAGAAGAGACCGACCCCCACCTCGCTACACCCTCCTTTCAGGTAGTTGTAGAGAGTGAGAAGGTCTCCCCTCAGCCTCCTGTTCTCCAGGCTAAACACCCCCAGGTCCCTCAGCCGCTCTTCATCACACTTGTGCTCCAGACCCTTCACCACCTCCGTTGCCCTTCTCTGGACTTGCTCCAGCACCTCAAGGTCTTTCTTGTCATGAGGGGCCCAAAACTGCACCCAGGATTCGAGGTGCGGCCTCACCAGTGCCGAGCACAGGGGGACGATCCCTGCCCTAGTCCTGCTGGCCACACTAGTGCTGACACAAGCCAGGATGTTGTCAAAAGACAGAACCCCCAAATTTCTAACTCTGTGTAGAAGAGATGTAAACAAAAATGTATGTGCAACTATATAGCTACGTTTACAACACCCCATTATAGTTTCTGGGTTAGAGTGATGCTGCATGGTGGCTGCCCCCAACCAAGGATGCTTCCATCAGCACAGAACCGCTGCAAATCAAACCAGATCAGTCCTCACACCGGGATGCAGTTGGGCTGGAAGGCAAGATGATCAAAGTATCACATGTAATCGTCCAGCACACCTCCCCATGCTCATTCTGGATGTTCAAGTCTAGGACAAGGCTGCTTGGCTGTTTCGATGTGTGCTACAGCCTAGGAGAACAACGGAAATCGGGAAGATGATGGAAAAAATGGCCTTTTATTGGATTTTGGAACAAAACTGCGTGCAGTTTTGGGCACCTCACTACAAGAAAGACCTTGAGGTGCTGGAGCGAGTCCAGAGAAGGGCAACGAAGCTGGTGAAGGGTCTGGAGCACAAGTGTGATGAGGAGCAGCTGAGGGACCTGGGGGGGTTTAGCCTGGAGAAAAGGAGGCTGAGGGGAGTCCTTCTCGCTCTCTATAACTGCCTGAAAGGAGGGTGTAGCGAGGTGGGGGTCGGTCTCTTCTCCCAGGGAACAAGCGATGGGACAAGAGGAAACGGCCTCAAGTTGTGCCAGGGGAGGTTTAGATTGGAGATCAGGGACAATGTCTTCACCAAAAGGGTTGTCAAGCACTGGCACAGGCTGCCCAGGGCAGTGGTGGAGTCCCCATCCCTGGAGGGATTTAAAAGCCGTGTAGATGTGGTGCTGAGGGACATGGGTTAGTGGTGGCCTTGGCAGTGCTGGGTTAACGGTTGGACTTGATGATCTTAAAGGTCCTTTCCAACCAAAACAATTCTGTGATTCTATGATTCTAAATCTCCTGCTTGCTCTTCCTCTCAAGCGTGCTGCGTGTCATCTGAAATGGTTTCTGAATGAAGGCTACTTGGCAGGGCGGTTGGGAAGCCTGGCTCTGGGATGCTCCTTCTAAGCAGGGTGATAGCACTGAAACAGTCACAGCAGCAGGACCAAACCTGGCATCCTGCTCTTTCATGTTGGCAGACAAGAGTTTCATCCTGTTGTGCTAGATCTTGGACAAAACAACTGATTTCTGCACTGTTTGAGAGGACAAAAGATTTTCTAATTGTTTAACGCTGGTTCCTTTTATAAGAGGCATTTGACTTGTAGCCTCAATCCCCTTGAGTGACTCCATCCTTTCGACGTTAGGACACAGAACCGTGCATTACACGCCGTCAATCCACACTCCTGACCAGAAGATTTTATATTTACTGGCAGAAGATTCAGAAACATCCATCTGGTAAGTTCAGCAACATGGGTTGAATAAAAAGAAGCTGAACTCGATTCAGACACCCTTCGGTTCTCTGTCTGTTGTTCAGAAGCTCCTGGGTTTTGCCAAACCGACGCCATCCAGCAAGTCAAAGCTCTGCCACCCATGGCAGAGTAGCCAGCCGGTCTAGGGAAGTGATCGTCCCTCTGTACTCGGCACTGGTGAGGCCACACCTTCAATACTGTGTCCAGTTCTGGGCCCCACACTTCAAGAGAGATGTTGAGGTGTTGGAGCGAGTCCAGAGGAGGGCGACCAAGCTGGGGAAGGGTCTGGAGGGTCTGACCTACGAGGAACGGCTGAGGGAGCTGGGGGTGTTTAGCCTGGAAAAGAGGAGGCTCAGAGGTGACCTTAGTGCAGTCTACAACTACCTGAAGGGAGGTTGTAGCGCAGTGGGAGTCGGCCTCTTCTCCTGGGCAACTAGCGATAGGACAAGAGGACATAGACTCAAGCTTCGTCAGGGGAGGTTCAGGTTGGACATTAGGAAGCATTTCTTCTCAGCAAGGGTCATTAGCCATTGGAAGGGGCTGCCCAGGGAGGTAGTGGAGTCACCATCTCTGGAGGGGTTTAAGAAAAGACTGGACATGGCACTTAGTGCCATAGTCTAGTTGCCATGGTGGTGTCAGGGTAATGGTTGGACTTGATGATCCCAGAGGTCTCTTCCAACCTGGTTGATTCTGTGATTCTGTGAATCCCCCTCATCCCCCGCTTCCATGGAAACTTTCAGCAGACTTTGTAGCTTCCCTTTATTCCTGGCAGGGATAATCAAAACCTTGAGGTTTTTCACAGTTTTTCCTTTTAACTTCCAGCAGTTAGTGTTTATACTTGCAGATGGAAGATGAGATTTCATGTTTTCAGAACAAAAAACAAGAAGTTAGAAGTTTTCTGACTATGGAGAAGCTTTGGAAACAGCTTTCCAACAAGAGCAGCTCCTGTACCACAACAGGGTCCAGATCAGTTCTCATGTACAGCCAAATGGAACAGAAATAGACTTAATCTTAGTTCTGAGCCTGGAGTTACAGCTGAAGCAAGAGATGACACTAGAAAAACATCAATGTGGTCGATAGCTACTAACATACCGTCATTTCTCCCTCACTACATCCTTCTTCTACATCATTTCTTCTCAGCAAGGGTCATTAGACACTGGAATGGGCTGCCCAGGGAGGTGGTGGAGTCACCATCTCTGGAGGGGTTTAAGAAAAGCCTGGAGATGGCACTTAGTGCCCTGGTCTAGTTGCCATGGTGGTGTCAGGGCAATGGTTGGACTCGATGAGCCCAGAGGTCTCTTCCAACCTGGTTGATTCTGTGATCCTAAAGAGGCCAGTACCAATAATTTCAATAATCTCCCTGAGACAAGTCTTCCCAACAGATTTTTGTAGAATCACAGGATGGTTTGGGTTGGAAGGGACCTTTGAAGATCATCTAGTTCAACCCTCCTGCCATGGGCAGGGACATTTAGTGGTGGACTTGGCAGTGTTAGGTTTATGGTTGGACTCAATGATCTTAAAGGTCTTTTCCAACCTAAATGATTCCATGATTCTATGATCTTCCCCTAGACCAGGACGCTCAAAGCCCCATCCAACCTGACCTCAAACACTTCTAGTGATGGGGCATCCACAACTTCTTTGGGCAACCTGCTTCAGTGTCTCACCACCCTCACAGCAAAGAATTTACTCCTTATGTCTAATCTAAACCTACTCTCTGTTTAAAGCCGTTGCCCTTTCTCCTGTCACTACAGGCCCTGGTAAAAAGGCTGCAAGAAGGTCTCTCCGGAGCCTTCTCTTCTCCAAGCTGAACAACCCCAACTCTCCTAGCCTTTCCTCATACCAGAGCCCTCTGATCATCTTTACGGCCTCCTCTGGACCCTCTCCAACAGGTCCATGTCTGTCTTGTGCTGAAGACCCCAGAGCTGGATGTAGTACTGCAGGTGGGGTCTCACCAGAGTGGAGTAGAGGGTGAAAATTACCTGATTTTGCTTGATTCATGTCCCAAACAGAGCGATCCAGCTCTCCCAGCACTGATGCCAGGGCACGGAAAGCATTGCTTTCCCCTGCACCTCTTGTTCCATTTCTTTGTTTTCAAAAGTTTGGCTTGGGAAGCTGGGAAAAGGTGCACAAAGCCACCAAAAAGTGGATCTAGACATGCATTAAAGGCAAGACAGAAAACAAAACGTCCATCAGTTAATCACAGAATCATTTTGGTTGAGAAGGACCTTTAAGATCATCAAGTCCAACCATTAACCCAGCACTACCAAGGTCACCACTAACCCATGTCCCTCAGCACCACATCTACACGGCTTTTAAATCCCTCCAGGGATGGGGACTCCACCACTGCCCTGGGCAGCCTGTGCCAGTGCTTAATGGGAATAGGGCAGAGAAATAAGTGACACAGTGAAAGCTTAAGTGTTCAGAAGAGTGACGCTTTGGTGTTCACCAAAAATTAACTGTGATCAGGTGCTTTGAGGAACAGGAGCACAGAAACAAGAAGTAAATAACAAAGATTGCACAAAAAGTGCCAAGGAAAGGTATTTTGGAAGAACTCTCTTGAATACTGTTTCTCATCCATATGAATGATTTGTCTTGCCTGGTTTCTACGGACAGCTAATGGTGAACACCAGGCTGCAGGTTTCACACGGTGCACGTACAGTAAATAGGTCTTAGGATGGGATTTATAAAATTTGTGAGTGTGCAGCGGTATAAATAGATGAAAGGCCATTTAAGCTAGAAGGAATGTACCAAGTTCAAGAATACAATAGACTGTAACTGGAAAGACCTCTCCAGGGATGTGGCCGAGAACCGGTTGATGCCTCTGCATGGTGTGCCCAGAGTCAGTCTCGGTGAAGATGGGAGTTGTTGGAGCCACATTGGGTATAAATCCAAAAGATGTGTTCCTGCTGTTGAAAATCCTGGGAAGAAGGAAGAGATGGAAGATGGAGAGGCTGTCTGGGGATGTGAGAAGGAGAGAGAGAAGAAAGATGGTGAAATTCCCCTCGGTAAGTTCTGAACTGTTTGTGGGTGTCTTTAAGGCTTCCTGGAGCAAAGGGGTTTTCTTTAAGGTCATGGAGAAGCTGGGGAACGAGAGGGGAAGCAGCTACTTGAAAACAGTAAAACAGCAGGCTTAGTTTCAATATGCGAACGGGTGCTACAACCAATTGTTAGTTCATTAACAAGTATCTAGAAGGTAAGAGGCAGACGACAAACTACCATCAACTCTGTAAGAACAACTTGCATTAATTCAATCCAGTCTCCTTCTTTGATGGGATAATTAGGGGATGAAGAAGAAACAAGTAACGATATGAGTTCATCTCTTGGGGGTGAGAGGGTATTTTACCTGCTGCAGAGACTGATATCCACAATTTTTCTTTACAGAGAAAGTTAAGGAATCACAGAATCAATCAGGTTGGAAGAGACCTCTGGGATCATCGAGTCCAACCAGTGCCCTGACACCACCATGGCAACTAGACCATGGCACTAAGTGCCATGTCCAGGCTTTTCTTAAACCCCTCCAGAGATGGTGACTCCACCACCTCCCTGGGCAGCCCCTTCCAATGGCTAATGACCCTTGCTGAGAAGAAATGCTTCCTAATGTCTAACCTGAACCTCCCCTGGCGAAGCTTGAGGCTGTGTCCTCTTGTCCTATCGCCAGTTGCCTGGGAGAAGAGGCCGACTCCCACTCTGCTACACCCTCCCTTCAGGTAGTTGTAGACTGCAACTCCAGAACGTGTCTCCAGACCCAAGACACACGTGCAACCCTGCAGAGCTGCCAGGCTGGGTACAACAGAGCTGGACCCAAGACGGAGCTGAAATCCCAGCAGACGCAGGCTCATTCCATGAAGCTTCCTTGCATGTTGCTTCCCAGCTCACCCTTTAGTTTCCGTATTATCTGGATATATCCCCTGTCTGGGGTTGTTTAGTTTGGAGAAGAGGAGGCTCAGAGGTGACCATATTGCAGTCTAAAACTACCTGAAGGGAGGTTGTAGTGAAGTGGGAGTCGGCCTCTTCTCCCAGGCAACTAGCGATAGGACAAGAGGACACAGCCTCAAGCTTCGCCAGGGGAGGTTCAGGTTGGACATTAGGAAGCATTTCTTCTCAGCAAGGGTCATTAGCCATTGGAAGGGGCTGCCCAGGGAGGTGGTGGAGTCACCATCTCTGGAGCGGTTTAAGACAAGACTGGACACGACACTTAGTGCCATGGTCTAGTTGACATGGTGGTGTCAGGGCAATGGTTGGACTCGGTGATCCCAGAGGTCTCTTCCAACCTCATTGATTCTGTGATTCTGTTGTGCAGGATAACCCCATTCCCAGCATCCTGAGTAAGAGTATATCAAAAATATTTTGTCTTTTTCATTTGGAAGGACATTATAAAACACATTCCTAGAAGTACAGTCTGTCTAGGTATGACCACCATTCAGATGGATGCACAATTAGCTGAAATATTATTTTCCAAGAGTTGAAGATCCACTGTCATGCCAAGACAGCCTCTCATGTTGACCACTGGGTCTGGTCACATCAGCTCTGGGTCTGGTTTTAAACTGAAAGAGGCGAGATTGAGATGAGATCTGAGGAAGAAATTCTTGGCTGTGAGGGTGGTGAGACACTGGCCCAGGTTGCCCAGAGAAGCTGTGGCTGCCCCCTCCCTGGCAGTGTTCAAGGCCAGGTTGGATGGGGCTTGGAGCAACCTGGTCTGGTGGAAAGTGTCCCTGCCTGTGGCAGGGGGTTGGAACTAGATTGTCTCTAAGGTCCCTTCTAACCCAAACTGTTCTATGATTCTATGGTCCTAATCGCTCTCTTCATTAATGGCTTGAATGGTAGATTAAAAATAATTTAAGTATCGTGGATGACCAGAGACAGGACAGTGAGGGAGGAGATGGAGGTGCCAGCACTCAGCAGCCTCATGTCACAGTTGTTATTGCCCCTGAAGAGGCACCTCTACCTTATCTTTTTTCCTGGGCAATCTTAAATTTAACCCATCCCACCAACCAGCCATACAACAGCAATGCTGGAACAAGGAGGAAGAAAGAGGTGGTGTCAACTTCAATCAGGTTGACGTGGGGAGGAAATCACTCCTTTTCATGTAGCGGGGAAAGGCTTCAGCGAGATTGCCATTCCTAAACCCTCAGCGCTGTGGTTTTAGAACAAAAAACCTGGCGACAGGCTACAGAGCACCAGAAATGTCAGGAAATTAAGGAATCACCAGGAAATGCTCAAGAACCAGACTGGTCTGATCCATCAGGAAAGAGGGAAACCGCAGCCAAAAAAAGACTTGGAGGAAGGAGGGAGAAGTCATGTTAGAAGTCTGGCAGAAACATCTCACCCCTCTTATAAAAGCATCAGTTATTAATTATTCTGCATAGCTACCGGGCAGAAGAGAGACAAAGAAATCAGCTGCGTTTGTACCAAAGGAGATTTTGGTTCGATATTGGGCAAAATGTTCCAAGTGTTCAGAGGTTGGAACAAAGGTGGCCATGGGAATCCCTTCTACCACCTGTGTATGAACGGATGACTTGGATGGCTATGAGGAATGGGTTAGGTACCCTCCATCCTACGTTGGCGTAGGAGAGCAGATAGAATGATAGAATCAGAATGGTTTTGGTTGGAAAGGACCTTTAAGATCATTGAGTCCAACCATTAACCCAGCACTGCCAAGGCCACCACTAACCCGTGTCCCTCAGCACCACATCTACACGGCTTTTGAATCCCTCCAGGGATGGTGATTCCACCACTTCCAGACAGATTTCCCCTGTCCCTTCCAAAAACACCCAGGGGTCTATTATAAAAGCAG